>NC_072388.2:16798277-17998277 GCF_028885625.2 Pongo pygmaeus | reverse complement strand
GATTTACACGTCATAAAGAGTTCTCAGAAATTAGAACTTTAATCGAGATTATTACACATCTTTTAATATCCATTTTAAAAACATTGTTGAGGTATAATTTATATATCATAAAGTTCACTCATTTTACATGTACAATTCAATGGTTTTTAGTGTATTTACAGAGTTGTACAACCATCACCAGTATCTAACTGTAGAACAACTTTTTTTTTTTTTTTTTTTTTTTTCTTTTCAAATCCTTTTTATTCCCTTATGACTTCTAATTTGTTTTCAGGAGACTTGTTCACATTTTATCAGATCATTGTTTTAGGTTTCTGTCTCAAATATAGTGACACCACCTATTTTATACCAAAAAAATTAATATTTTCCCATAAATACCATTTAATGGAACTGTCCAATGAAATGCTATAACAGCAACTCATTCAATAGCATTTCCTAAGAAAACGTTTTTTGTTTGTTTGAGACAGGGTCTCACTCTGTTGCCCAGGCTGGAGTGCAGTGGCATGATCATGGGTCACTGCAGCCTCAACCTACCAGGCTCAAACAATCCTACCTCGTCAGTTTCCTGAGTAGCTGAGACTACAGGCATATGACAACATACTCCACTGATTTTTTTTTTTTAAGAGGCAGGGACTCACTATGTTGCCCAGGCTGGTCTCAAACTCCTGGGCTCAAGCAATCCTGCTGTCTTGGCCTCCCACAGTGCTGGAATTATAGGTGTGAACTATTGCACCCAGCCGACCAACAGTTTTAAACTTTTTCGTTAACGTATTTTACTAATCACTTAAAGTTGTATTCTTTATGATAGCATCCGAGATCATAAGTGAAAATCTACACATGGTTATCAGAATATTTCAAAGCTTTTGTTTAAAACATTTTTCTGTTTTCCAGGGCTAATGTCAAAATTTGATGTGACTTTGCAAGAAAATGCTTACCATCTGTTGTTGGTATTTTTCTTCTGCTCCAGCCATTAATATATATTTTTATATACAAGAGGTGTCTCCAGTAATAAAAAATCTGTGTGAAGTAAGGTTATGTTAATAACTGTACTCCTGCGAAGCTATTTTTGTAGTGTAAATTTCTTTTTTTTTTTTTTTTTTTTTTTTAAATTTCTGAAGTATTTATTGATCATTCTTGGGTGTTTCTCGGAGAGGGGGATATGGCAGGGTCATAGGATAATAGTGGAGAGAAGGTCAGGAGATAAACACATGAACAAAGGTCTCTGGTTTTCCTAGGCAGAGGACCCTGCGGCCTTCTGCAGTGTTTGTGCCCCTGAGTACTTGAGATTAGGGAGTGGTGATGACTCTTAAAGAGCGTGCTGCCTTCAAGCATCTGTTTAACAAAGCACATCTTGCACCACCCTTAATCCATTTAACCCTGAGTTGACACAGCACATGTTTCAGAGAGCAGGGGGCTGGGGAAAAGGCCATAGATCAACAGCATCCCAAGGCAGAAGAATTTCTCCTAGTCAGAACAAAATGGAGTCTCCTATGCCCACCCCTTTCTACACAGACACAGCAACAATCTGATCTCTCCTTCCTTTCCCCATACTTCCTCCCCTTCTCTTCAACAAAACCGCCATCGTCCTCATGGCCCGCTCCCGATGGTCGCTGTCTCTTCGGAGCTGTTGGGTACACCTCCCAGACAGGGCGGCTGGGCAGAGGCGCCCCTCGCTTCCCAGACGGGGCCGCCCGGGCAGAGGCGCTCCTCTCCTCCCAGACGGGGCGGCCGGGCAGAGGCGCTCCTCACTTCCCCGACGGGGCCGCCCGGGCAGAGGCGCTCCTCGCTTCCCAGACCGGGCTGCCCGGGCAGAGGCGCTCCTCAGTTCCTCCCAGACCGGGTGGCAGCCGGGCAGAGGCGCTCCTCACCTCCCAGACGGGGCGGCCGGGCAGAGGCGCTCCTCACTTCCCCGACGGGGCGGCCGAGCAGAGGCGCTCCTCACTTCCCAGAGGGGGCGGCCGAGCAGAGGCGCTCCTCACTTCCCAGAGGGGGCGGCCGGGCAGAGGCACTCCTCACTTCCCAGACGGGGCGGCCGGGCAGAGACGCTCCTCACTTCCTCCCAGATGGGGTGGCGGCCAGGCAGAGGCGCTCCTCACCTCCCAGACAGGGCGGCCGGGCAGAGGCGCTCCTCACTTCCCAGACTGGGTGGCCGGGCAGAGGCGCTCCTCACCTCCCAGACGGGGCGACCAGGCAGAGGCGCTCCTCACCTCCCAGACGGTGTGGCGGCTGGGCAGAGGTGCTCCTCCCTTCCCAGATGGGGCAGCCAGGCAGAGGCGCTCCTCACTTCCCAGACGGTGTGGCGGCCGGGCAGAGGTGCTCCTCCCTTCCCAGATGGGGCAGCCAGGCAGAGGCGCTCCTCACTTCCTCCCAGACGGGGTGGCGGCCAGGCAGAGGCGCTCCTCACTTCCCAGAGGGGGCGGCCGGGCAGAGGTGCTCCTCACTTCCTCCCAGACGGGGTGGCAGCCGGGCAGAGGCACTCCTCACCTCCCAGACGGGGCGGCCGGGCAGAGGTGCTCCTCATCTCCCAGACGGGGCGGCCGGGCAGAGGTGCTCCTCATCTCCCAGACGGGGCAGCCGGGCAGAGGTGCTCCTCACTTCCTCCCAGACGGGGTGACGGCCGGGCAGAGGCACTCCTCACCTCCCAGACGGGGCGGCCGGGCAGAGGCGCTCCTCACCTCCCAGACGGAGTGGTCAGGCAGAGGCGCTCCTCACTTCCCATATGGGGTGGCGGCCGGGCAGAGGCGCTCCTCACTTCCCAGATGTGGCAGCCGGGCAGAGGTGCTCCTCACTTCCTCCCAGACGGGGTGGCAGCCGGGCAGAGGCGCTCCTCACCTCCCAGACGGGGTGGCCGGGCAGAGGCGCTCCTCTCTTCCCAGACGGAGTGGCCAGGCAGAGGCGCTCCTCACCTCCCAGAGTGGGCGGCCGGGCAGAGACGCTCCTCACTTCCTCCCAGATGGGGTGGCGGCCAGGCAGAGGCGCTCCTCACCTCCCAGACAGGGCGGCCGGGCAGAGGCGCTCCTCACTTCCCAGACTGGGCGGCCGGGCAGAGGCGCTCCTCACCTCCCAGACGGGGCGACCAGGCAGAGGCGCTCCTCACCTCCCAGACGGTGTGGCGGCTGGGCAGAGGTGCTCCTCCCTTCCCAGATGGGGCAGCCAGGCAGAGGCGCTCCTCACTTCCCAGACGGTGTGGCGGCCGGGCAGAGGTGCTCCTCCCTTCCCAGATGGGGCAGCCAGGCAGAGGCGCTCCTCACTTCCTCCCAGACGGGGTGGCGGCCAGGCAGAGGCGCTCCTCACTTCCCAGAGGGGGCGGCCGGGCAGAGGTGCTCCTCACTTCCTCCCAGACGGGGTGGCAGCCGGGCAGAGGCACTCCTCACCTCCCAGACGGGGCGGCCGGGCAGAGGTGCTCCTCATCTCCCAGACGGGGCGGCCGGGCAGAGGTGCTCCTCACCTCCCAGACGGAGTGGTCAGGCAGAGGCGCTCCTCACTTCCCATATGGGGTGGCGGCCGGGCAGAGGCGCTCCTCACTTCCCAGATGTGGCAGCCGGGCAGAGGTGCTCCTCACTTCCTCCCAGACGGGGTGGCAGCCGGGCAGAGGCGCTCCTCACCTCCCAGACGGGGTGGCCGGGCAGAGGCGCTCCTCCCTTCCCAGACGGAGTGGCCAGGCAGAGGCGCTCCTCACCTCCCAGAGTGGGCGGCCGGGCAGAGGTGCTCCTCACTTCCTCCCAGACGGGGTGGCGGCCAGGCAGAGGCGCTCCTCACCTCCCAGACGGGGCGGCCGGGCAGAGGCACTCCTCACCTCCCAGAGTGGGCGGCCGGGCAGAGGCGCTCCTCACTTCCCAGAGTGGGCGGCCGGGCAGAGGCGCTCCTCACTTCCCAGAGTGGGCGGCCGGGCAGAGGCGCTCCTCACTTCCCATAGGGGGTGGCAGCCGGGCAGAGGCGCTCCTCACTTCCCAGATGGGGCAGCTGGGCAGAGGTGCTCCTCACTTCCTCCCAGACGGGGTGGTGGCCAGGCAGAGGCGCTCCTCACTTCCTCCCAGACGGGGTGGCGGCCAGGCAGAGGCGCTCCTCACCTCCCAGACGGGGCGGCCGGGCAGAGGCACTCCTCACCTCCCAGAGTGGGCGGCCGGGCAGAGGCGCTCCTCACTTCCCAGAGTGGGCGGCCGGGCAGAGGCGCTCCTCACTTCCCAGAGTGGGCGGCCGGGCAGAGGCGCTCCTCACTTCCCATAGGGGGTGGCAGCCGGGCAGAGGCGCTCCTCACTTCCCAGATGGGGCAGCTGGGCAGAGGTGCTCCTCACTTCCTCCCAGATGGGGTGGCGGCCAGGCAGAGGCGCTCCTCACCTCCCAGACGGGGCGGCCGGGCAGAGGCACTCCTCACCTCCCAGACGGGGCGGCTGGGCAGAGGCGCTCCTCACCTCCCAGAAGGGGCGGCTGGGCAGAGGCGCTCCTCACTTCCCATATGGGGTGGCAGCCGGGCAGAGGCGCTCCTCACTTCCCAGACGGGGTGGCGGCCAGGCAGAGGCGCTCCTCACTTCCCAGATAGGGCAACAGGGCAGAGGCGTTCCTCACTTCCTCCCATACGGGGCGGCCGGGCAGAGGTGCTCCTCATCTCCCAGACGGGGCAGCCGGGCAGAGGCGCTCCTCACTTCCTCCCAGACGGGGTGGCAGCCGGGCAGAGGCGCTCCTCACATCCCAGATGATGGGCGGCCGGGCAGAGGCGCTCCTCACTTCCCAGATAGGGCGGCCGGGCAGAGGGGCTCCTCACATCCCAGACGATGGGCGGCCAGGCAGAGACGCTCCCCACCTCCCAGATGGGGTGGCGGTGGGGCAGAGGCTGTAATCTCAGCACTCCAAGAGGCCAAGGCAGGAGGCTGGTAGGTGGAGGTCGCAGAGAGCCGAGATCACACCACTGCACTCCAGCCTGAGCACCATTGAGCATTGAGTTAGCGAGACTCCGTCTGCAGTCCCAGCACCTCGGGAGGCCGCGGCAGGCAGATCACTCGAGGCCAGGAGCCGGAGACCAGCCCGGTCAACACGGCGAAACCCCGTCTCCACCAAAAATACAAAAACCATTCAGGCGTGGCGGCGCGCGCCTGCAATCCCAGGCACCCGGCAGGCCAAGGCAGGAGAGTCACAGGAGCCCGAGGCAGGGAGGCTGCAGCAAGCCGAGATCCCGGCAGTACAGTCCAGCTTCGGCAACAGAGGGAGACCGAAAAAAGAAGGAGAGGGAGACCGAAAAAAGAGGAGAGGGAGAGGGAGAGGGAGAGGGAGAGGGAGAGGGAGAGGGAGAGGGAGAGGGAGACGAACAACTTTGATTCAATAGCAAATTGAGTTCCTTTATGTTTGTTTCCCGAGTTTTCCATTTGATTATTTCAACTTTCTGTTCACTTAATCTTTATTAAAAAAATATATTAAATACCATTATGTTTTAGATTTACAAGTGAAATTTTTCAGGGGCATAAAAAGGAAAAGAACATGAATAAAAGTATAGCTCTATGACCTGTGATATGTGTGCTAGAATGGGTGTCAGAGGAATCTGACTAAACTTCCTAAGAATTCTTGCTTTGTGATTATGTCCCTTGTGCCCGCTGGTGATTTTGGCTTCAGACTTAAAATTTCAGACTAAAGATGGGTTGCATCTAATTGTCAAAAAAAAAAAAAAGTGTTGCAATTAAATGATTTAATGTAATGTTTTTATAAAAATTCAAGGAGAAACAAAGCAATTTTGAATTTTCGTTATCTTGACCACAGTCTGGTTGAGATGGGTGCTATTTGGGTGGACTAAAGAAGATATGGTAATCATTAATCCCTTTAGATTCTAAAAATCTGTTACTATATCAAATTCTCATTATTAGACTATTTCACAACAGAATAAGTTACTTTATTTCCCTGTAGAAGCCTTACAAGACTCTTCTTTTATGTTACATTCTTCAATTTTATAAAGGAACAACATTAAATGAAGGAGAGTCCTGCATCTTTTTTGTAATTTCTCATGAAGCATTCTATGTGATACCCCTTATTAAAAGGTTTATACAATATTTTCCTCTCAGTGAGGAGAGTGAGACTCCAGTTTATTGCTCATAAAAAAAAACTAATAATGGGACCTATGCATCCTGTTCCATTTCATCTGAAAACTCAGAGCTACATTTTAAAATAACGTGATGAACTTATTAGTCAATCAGGTGTAATGGTGAAAACACCCTCAAAAATGATTGCATAGGTTTTATGCTCTGGTCCTTGTTGAGAGGTCTTGGAAATATCTTTTTCAGTGAAAGTCATCCTAACTGCATTTTCGTACTCATTGATCATCCTCCCTTTATTCTCCCACCCTCCCCATTACCCTTCCCATTGTCTAGTAACCATTTTTATACTATCTCCATCAGTTTATTTTGCTCAGCTTCCACATAGTAATTTAAAATATTTTTAAAAGAAAGTCATTCTAAATCATCTCAGAGAAAGTTTATAAATAATAAATCTATCTATAAATGATCTAGTTCATTTTTTTATTTTATAGACTTTGAACATAGTCAATTTTTACAATCAATTACACCTATATATGTGAACATTAACAAAAGCTTAAAGAGAAATCAACATCTGCCTTAGAAGTGATTTTCTTTGTTGTTATTGATGTAATACAAAATGATCTAGTTCATTTATAGATAGATTTATATATCTAATCAAATGGGCTTTTTATCCCAAATGCAATTAATTTAAAATGATGAGAGCAAAAATAAAAATCTATGGGGTGAAGAAACTAAATAAAACCTAGGTTTAGTGATTTATTTCTTCTTGTATTGGTTAGTTTTTATACCAAATAAAGTGAGATGAAAAACTGTGTTAGTGTCTTATAGATACAGTCTGAATAAGTGAGTGTGTAAGTGAGTAAATGAATAAGGGAGAAGATAGCTTGACTACTGCCAGGAGAGGCCCTGGAAGGGACCGAGATTTTCAAAATTCCAAAAGAAGTATTATGGAGATAACCAAGTTGGTAAAATAATTAAAAAATAATTGAGTAAATATTTTAAATAGATGATTTTATATTATATAAATTGTATCTTAGTAAAGTGGTTGGGAAAAAAAGAAATATTCCAAGCAGATTTAATATGGAAGAAATCTCAAAATTATGGCTCTATAGGAAGCAATTTCTTAAGTTGAAATTTAACTGGAATATAAGATACAAATGCCCTGAACAAGATCTACTTTTTCGCTCATTTAATCAAAAGCATTACAACACATTTTACCATAAATATTTTTATTCATTTTTTTGAGAAAAAAATGGATTATAACACATTAAAAGCGTGATTATAAAGAAATATATTAATAATATAATACTGTATGTCTCAGGCTGATTATGAGTCCGTTCTCTCTTCCTCCTTCCACCTTTTCTCTCTAGTTTGCTGATTAAGGCCTATATTTCCAGGATATTGAAATATTCTATAAGTCTGTAAGTAAATCATGTCGGGTTTGTGCTATCTGTAAACTTGCAAATTATACATATCCAGGTTGTTGAAGGGCAAGGAAGAGGAAAGAGTCCCGCATTTTGCAATTATAGGCTGTCCTCCCTGATAGCATAGATTAACACTTTAGATTAAAACTTTATGTAAATGAGCTATTATTTAGATCAAATTTTCCTCAAAGATATTAGCTGAGAATATCAGAAAAGCCACTCTACAACTCACATATAACACAATAAATGAGATTTTATAAAATTACAAACAACATACATAACTTGGGTACATGATTTGGGAGCTCATCTGTATTTATACATCAGCCCCCGCCCATAGTCATTATATCCAAAACATGCGTTTTAGCTTAAGGTAATTTTTCTCCTTTAAATTTTGTCATTGAGGAACAAAATTTGCTTCTCTTGGATTCAGGAGAAAGACATGTTAATCATATTTATATACATAGATACATCTACCTATCAACATGCCTTTGCGAGGCTTAGTTTTGTGTTTGTGTGTGTAAATGGAGAGAGAGGAAGAGGAAGAGACACTTAATAATGTACATTCAGTTTCCCATGTTTTACATGTTGACATTATTTTTAAGTGAAGCTTTAATTTCAATATTTAGTGCTTAAGAATAATTAATTACCCATTGGGCAATGATATCGACACAGATGGTGAGAAGACAGAATCCCTGAAAAAAATCTTCATATTCTCAATCCTCCTAAGGAATTTTGGTTTACCTACTGCACTCGATTGATCCATGTTTTTACATGGACGAAGGCCACGGAAAGAAGGAAAAAAAAAGTTCCTACAACTCTCACCTAAGCAGAAGTCTTCCAGAATGTTTAACTGCCCCTCAGGAATCATTGAAGTTTGAAAAAGGCAAATGTACATGCTTGTTAGTATGTAACAATCTATATTTTAGAGTATCTCTTGCAAGTTAAAAATTATACAGAGATAACACTGAGTTGATCACTTTCCTGTGCCAGGCAGTTGAAAGGCACTTTCACTTCTTTTCTTCCTTCCTCTCCCTCTCTCTTTCTTTCTAATTGATAAATGAAAATTATATATGTTCATAATGTACAACATGATGTTTTCATATACGTAAACATTGTGGAATGGCTAAATCACTTATTTTCTGTGATGAGAATGCAAAATCTACTCTCTTAGTGATTTTCAAGTGTATAATATATTGCTATTAGCTATAATCACAATGATGTACAATAGATCACTTGAATTTTTTCCTTCTAATTGAAACTTTGTTCTTTGACGAACTTATCCCTCACCCTCCTCCTTCCCAGCCTCCCGTAACCACCATTTTACTTTCTATTTCTGTAAGTTTGACTTTTTTAGATTCCACATATTAAGTGACATCATTTGATATTTGTCTTTCTGTGCCTGGCTTATTTCACTTAACACAATGTCCTTGAGGTGTTGCTGCAAATGACAGGATTTTTTTCTTTATTTAGATTACAAACAAAGTCTGAAATCTGAGGCAATGGACCCACAGAACTATTCCTTCGTGTCAGAATTTGTGTTGCGTGGACTCTGCACTTCATGACATCTTCAAAATTTTTTCTTTATATTTTTCTTTGGGATCTATGTGTCCATTATGCTGGGTAACCTTCTCATTTTGGTCACTATAATTTCTGATCCCCGCCTGCACTCCTCCCCTACGTACTTCCTGCTGGGGAACCTATCTTTCCTGGACATGTGGCTGGCCTCATTTGCCACTCCCAAGATGATCAGGGATTTCCTTAGTGATCAAAAACTCATCTCCTTTGGAGGATGTATGGCTCAAATCTTCTTCTTGCACTTTACTGGTGGGGCTGAGATGGTGCTCCTGGTTTCCATGGCCTATGACAGATACGTGGCCATTTGCAAACCTTTGCATTACATGACTTTGATGAGTTGGCAGACTTGCCTCAGGCTGGTGCTGGCTTCATGGGTCATTGGATTTGTGCACTCCATCAGTCAAGTGGCTTTCACTGTAAATTTGCCCTACTGTGGCCCTAATGAGGTAGACAGCTGCTTCTGTGACCTCCCTCTGGTGATCAAACTTGCTTGCATGGACACCTATGTCTTGGGCATAATTATGATCTCAGACAGTGGGTTGCTTTCCTTGAGCTGTTTTCTGCTCCTCCTGATCTCCTACACTGTGGTCCTCCTTACTGTCAGGCAGCGTGCTGCCGGTAGCACATCCAAAGCACTCTCCACTTGCTCTGCACATATCATGGTAGTGACGCTGTTCTTTGGCCCTTGCATTTTTATTTATGTGCGGCCTTTCAGTAGGTTCTCTGTGGACAAGCTGCTGTCTGTGTTTTATACCATTTTTACTCCACTCCTGAACCCCATTATCTACACACTGAGAAATGAGGAGATGAAAGCAGCTATGAAGAAACTGCAAAACCGACGGGTGACTTTTCAATGAAATCCAGCCTTCCACAGTGTTACATGTTTCTATTCATTCAGCAGATATAATTTCTTTAATATAATTCTGCTCAAAGATTTCATTCTGACACTACATTGATATAATTTGTAATGTGTTATATTACAGAGAAACAGCTGATTTCAAGAAAAAATATATCATTTTATTTTATATTACAAATGTGTATATATAATGCATTACATATATACATAATGTATCTATTTATATTACAAATATATATACATGTAAGTATATATGTATATATATTTTTGTATATGTGTACAAAGCTTAAAATATATATACATACATACATGTATATATGTAATAGAAAATAAAATGATATACATATCATTTATTCAGAGAAACGATATATTATTATATATTCAGAGAAATGATATATATATCATTTATTCAGAGAAATAGTTAATTTCAACAAAAATATTTTATTTTATATTACAAATATATACATACATATATGTATGTATATTATGTATTTTATATATACATACATGTATTTTATTACAAATATATATACATACATGTATGTACATATGTATATATGTAATGTATGTATCTATGTATGTATATATATTTGTAAAATAAGATAAAATGATATATATATCTGTGAAGATGTGTATGTGTGTGTATATACACATGCACACACATACACACGTATGTGTATATATCTTCAACTCCACACAGATATTTTGGAATGAACTCTGCATTTTCTAAAACCAGATTTATCTTACTAGTTTATTCTGCCCCAAAAGTTAATATGAAAAGGAATTTTTATTTTCTAATCATAGCTCAATACTGCAAATTGCATCCTTCAAAACAGGAGACATTTGGCACAGGGAGGCAAGCCTGGGATTAAATAATGCCCAGCAAATATTTGTCCAATTTTGGAAGCTTGAAAGGATGAAAAAGAAAGCACCATTTCAAGATCCTATTGATTTTAAAAATATACTTTTCCTAGTAAATATGTATTATACTGAACGCTTTTATTTTAAAAATGATTACATTCCAGTGATTTTCATTACAGAAATTCATTTTAACATTGAAAAATCCATATTTTACAGCTAAATATTTTATAATGTAGACATAAACTATAGTGTTACATTTACTATGTATTGGATTATTAAATTAACACATTTTCACCCAATGTAGATTTTCAACAAACGCTGCATCTCTGATTTGATTCTGTGTCCTGGGGAGTCATTTATTAGGAAGTGTGTGTTTGAATGCCACAGATTCAGATGTTATGTTGAATTTTTACATGTCCATGGATCTTAAGAAGACAATTATAAACAAGAGTTAAATTTGATTTTTACTAAATTAATGTGCAGGGAACTCAAGCAATTTTCTCCTAGGTTGACTCTGAGATATCAAACCAAAGGAGAAAATTGGGTAATGATTGAGTTAGTTAAGCAATTGAACGGAACTTCCAATAACTTTGGATATTGTTTTCAATCCAGGAAGGCATGCTTCTGGGTACTTACGACTTGCCCCATAATTGCAATCCAAACATATGCATAAATATAAAAGAACATAGTAGGAAAACAATTTCTGCCTTAAGATAAAGTCCCCTTGCCTATTATAGTACTCTTTTTTTTATTTTATAGACTTTGAACATAGTCAATTTTTACAATCAATTACACCTATATATGTGAACATTAACAAAAGCTTAAAGAGAAATCAACATCTGCCTTAGAAGTAATTTTCTTTGTTGTTATTGATGTAATACTGATCACTGACTTGTTGCAGACTTTGGACATAATTTTTTAATCAAAATATAACAAATACTACCTATATATTTATTTATTCAATTATTATATGCTTTCCAAGTACCTACAGCATTTCAGATTCCAGGCAATGATCTAGGAGTTAAGACAGAGTATTTAAGAACATACATTACCAGACACGTGGATCTTTTCAATTAGTGAAATAAAGACAAGTATACAGACAATCACAAAATATGAGGCAAAATGAAAACTATGATAGAAATAAACAGGATATCTTCCAAAGGCCCATCAAAGAGAAACCTAATCCAATCCTGATTGTTAGGAAGCTTTTATTCCTTCAACTTTTCTCTGATTTTCTAGGATTCTTTCTTATTAAATTATATATATATAATTATATATTAACATATATTTATATATAATATATAGTGTGTATATGTTTTATGCACTATAAATATATATGATATATAGTATGTATATATAATGTGTGTATGCGTATATAAATATATATATAGTCAGTGTGTGTGTGTTTAGCATAGGAATAGTCATGTCGTAAATGCCCAAATATATACCAGATCCCATAAGGTGTTTCTGACTTCTCAGAACTATCCAATGGCTCATACTCCATTCCTAATCTCTGCTCAACTCTCCACATTGCTTTGTCCAGATCCATAAAGATAAATGTGGATCATTGCACTCTCTAGGCGCAGACATTCCTGGGGTTTAACTAGTAGTCTGGACTGTGTAAACATGGCTATTGATAGGTTAGTTAAATTTGAGAGAAATCAGCAGTTTTTGTTTTTCATAAACAATGTGCATTTGCAGAGAACTTGTCACTGTCAGTTCATAGGAAGCCACAGATTTCAAATTGGAGGAACCTTCTTGAATTTTGAGGAAGCATTTACAAAACTCATTTTCTGATTTTGAAATGAGGTAAGTTAAATACATATTACAGTGAATGTTTTAAAATGCAAATAATATGGTTCCATAATTGGCCCACTGAATTTGAACTTTAGGAACCAATCCCAGAAATCTGCTTTTTACTATAAACTGCCTCAGGTGATTCTCATTCACTGTTATGACTGAGAACCACTGAATAATTGCTGATGTTATCTGCAGGAGTAAATGCTATTAAGGAATGGTTGGAAAGGTTTTCTTAACATATAAGTCTCTATTAGTGGACCAGGATGCATTTTCATAATTAATCAACCTAGAAATACATCATTAGGATATACGAATTTTTAAAAAACGCAACCTCCTAAAATACATTATTGATGGTTATAAGATGAGGTCAATGATAAGTTTCTGTGAAACTGAAGGAATCTTAAATATCCGTCCTTGTCTCTAACTGCAATCATTAAGATATTTGCTGCTTCCTCTCCTAATTCTCTTTGATATATTCATGCTTTTCTTCAACATGAATATTAAAACAATGTTAAAATCAAATTATTTTGTCTGAAGACTCTTATTAATGTAAGTCATTTCAAATGCTAAATTTTCATAGGAGAGCTCCAAATTTAAGGGTTTTCTTTTCTTTTCTTTTTTTTTTTTGAGACAGAGTCTTGTTCTGTCGCCCAGGCTGGAGTGCAGTGGCACGATCCTGGCTCTCTGCAAGCTCCACCTTCCAGGTTCATGCCATTCTCCTGCCTCAGCCTCCCAAGTAGCTGGGACTACAGGCGCCCACCACCATGCCCGGCTAATTTTTTTTGTATTTTTAGTAGAGATGGGGTTTCACCATATTAGCCAGGATGGTCTCAATCTCCTGACCTCATCATCCGCCTGCCTCGGCCTCCCAAAGTGCCGGGATTACAGGCATGAGCCACCGCGCCCAGCCTAAGGGTTTTCATGTGAAGTAAAATGTCTTTCCTATAAATGGGCAAACTATTTTTTCACTTTTATCTCTTCCTATTTGAACTCAGATGCAGTTTGAAGAGGATGAGGTCAGAGAGGCTTTTAAAGAAAATGTATCCCTAAACATTGGCTTTTGTGGCTCCCTCCATCATGAGTGACCTGTGGATCATGCACAGGGTGGTGACTAACTTCTGCAACTCTAAGATTTCATTTAAGCAACCTTTTCTTCCCAGTTTCCAATATCTAGAATCTGATATTCTATCTAGGAATGGTATGCCTGCATTATACTTTGCAACATTCTGTGGCTCTATGTTTTAAAATAAAAAGCTTTTAAAAGTCAATTGTATTTCTATACACTGGAAATGCAAAAATGAAATGTAACCAAAAGAAAAGCACTAAAACAATGATACATGGAACAATATCAAAAAAAGAATAATAATATCAGCACTTAGTGGTATAAATTTTCCTCTCAGTATTCCTTTTGCTTTGTCCTCTGAATTTTGGTATATTTTCATTTTAATTCAGTTCAATGTATTTTTTATTTCATTTGAATTTTGTTTCTATGACCATGTCTTATTTATAAATGATTTGGATTGTTTCCAAGTGTTTGGAGATTTTCTTATCTTTCTATTCTTGCTTTATAGTCTGAATGAATCACAGCTAGAGAACATCTTCCATATAATTTGAATTATTTTACATTTTTTAGTTTGTTTTCAAAGCTGTATACTTTTATTTTGATGGCTTCTGGCAAATGTCATACAATTTTAATATTGTTTTTTATTTTTATTTTAAGTTCAGGGGTACATGTGCGGGTTTGTTACATAGGTAAACTTGTGTCAAGGGGGTTTGTGGTATAGATTATTTCATCACACTGGTATTAATCCTAGTACCCATTAGTTATTTTTCCTGATCCCCTCACTCTTCCTACCCTTCATCCTCCCATAGGCCCCAATGTCTGTTGTTCCTGTTTATGTGTCCACTTGTTCTCATCATTTAGCTTCCACTTAGAGAACATGTGGTATTTGGTTTTCTGTAACTGTATTTGCCAAGGATAATGGCCTCCAGCTCTATCCATGTCCCTGCAAAGGACATGATCTCGTACTTTTTTATGGCTACATAGTATTCCATGGTGTATATGTACCACGTTTCTTTATCCAGTCTATCATTAATGGACATTTAGGTTGTTGTGTTATGTTTCAGGATATAACCTATCTTGATAAAGGCTCTGTGGGTGTTTGAAAAGGATGTGCATTCTGATGTAATTGATGGAGTGTCCTACAAATGTCAATTAGGTCATGTTGGTTGTTAGTGTTGTTGAATTCTTCTATATACTTAATGAACTATTTCTATTAATTGTGTAAAGAGGCATGTTGAAGTATCTAATCATAATTGTAGATTTGTCTATTTGTTCTTTCAGTCTTATCAGTTTTCATTTCACATAATTTGTAACTCACTTGTTTGGTACATACATATTTAGAATTGCTATGGCTTGTCCCCTTTGTCATTGTGTTATATCTTACTCTGTCCCTGGTAATTTTCTTTGCTCTGAATATACCTGATATTAAAACAGTTACTCTAGCATCTTTTTGATTAATGTCTGCATGGTGCATCTTATTTCATCTTTTTATTTTCACACACTTGTGTCATTATATTTGAATTGAGTTTCTTATAGATAGCATGTAAAAGGTCAATTTTTTCTACTTTGCCAATCTCTGTCTTGAAATTGGTGAATTTAAACCATTTATATCTAAAGTAATATTGATATGTTAGGATTAAGTCACCTATTTTATTTTTGATTTTGGTTTCTTCCCTCATTTTTAATTTGTTCTATTTTCCCTGCTATCCTGTGGGTGACTGTAATTTTTTTTAGAATTTTATTTTGATCTATCTATAGAGTTTTTGGTGTATCTCTTTCTACAGGTTTCTTAGTGGTCATTCTAGGTATTACATTATGTAACCAGTTTGCCAGTTCAAGTATAGTATAGAAATCTTATTCTTTCAGTCTCTTTATCCTCCCATACTTTAAATACAAAATTGTCTTAACTATTTATATACATTGGGTACAACAATAAACAATGCAATAAGGTTTGCTTTAACTGTCAAATTCAATTTGGAAAACTCAGGAGAAATAAAGGCTATTGTGTTTACACATATTTTTCTTTTTATTGTTCTTTTGGTGTTCTAGGATTCTTGCATTTTTAACGTTTATTGTTTTGTCTTCAAGTTTACTGATTCTTCCCTCTGTCCTCCCAAGTATGCTTTTAATTCCATTCATTGAGGTGTCCTTCTTGCTTGCTTTTCTGTATTTCTTCTTCCTTTTTCCTTCCCTCCCTTCCTCCCTCCCTTCCTCCCTCCCTCCTTCCTTCTTTTCCTCCCTCTCTACGTCCCTTCCTTCTGTCTCTCTCTCTTTTTCTTTCTTTCTGTTATGGTATTTTTCAGTTCTGTAATAAAACCTCCACTTCCATTTGTTTCTTTTTTATGTCTTCTATTTATTTGCTGCGACTTTTTATTTTGTATTTTCTTCAAACATGCTTGTAATTTCTCATTGAAGAATTTTATGATAATTTTAGTATCTGTTTTATCTTAGAATTGGCATCTATTCACTATTTCTTCATTCTGGCTGAGATTTTTCTGGTTTGTATGGTGAGAGTTTCTGTTTTTGTTTTTTAAATTAATCCTAGATATTTCAATGTAATGAGACTCTGGATACTATTTAAATCTTTTGTTTTAGCGGGCTTCATCTGGGACTGTGCCATCTGCAAAACGGAAGTAGAAATTAGATTCCCTTCTTGGCCTCTGCTGATTCTATAGAGAAGGCCCAGCAGGGTGCTTCACTACTGCTGGGCAGAGGTGAGGGTCTAATCTCCTTACTAGGTCTCTGCTGGCTGGGAAGAAAAAGGTCATCTACTTATTACTCCCTATATGACCTCCACTGACACTGTGGTGAGGGGGTACTCTTTACTGCTGGAAGGTTTTGACAAACTGGCTTCCAACTCAACCTTCTTTGATATCACCTTGGCAGTAAGGAGAAATTTACCTCACTCGATGGAGTAGAATTACCGGCTCTTCACGTGGTCTCTAATGACACCAATGGGAAGAGGGTTATTACTACCAGAAAGGTTAGAAATCTGGACTCCTTACTTTATTTTGGGGGAAGATAGGCCGTCATTTATTTGTGGCCTTTGTGGATGGACAGCAGTGATTGTCTTGAAGTTTTCTATCTTTCCAGGCTTCTCCTTTTCTTGTCCTCTGGTTAAAGATAGTGGGCTTTTTTTTTTTTTTTTTTTGGCTGAGGGGCGTGGGGGGCTATTTATGTCTGCATCTGTTGGTGCTTCTGGGCTGCTGCTTTCTCCAACACCCAATTGGACTTATATGAGGCAAATTAAAAGAAATAAAAAATGCAAAAAGGGAAATTATCATGCCATGTATTGGGTCTTGAAGTTTCTACCTAATTTGCTGCTTCTATCTTTCAGAGTTTCTTCTTCTTTTTTTTCAATGTTTGCATTATATAATATCCAGTTTTTAGTTGTGCATAGTAGCACGAATAGAGGAAAGTATATCTCTTCCATTTTACCCCAGAACTGGGAGTCTACAATTTATTTTCAGACTATTGACTTTGTCATATTCAGCGATTATGCTAACTTCATTTATTAATTTGACTTTCTGTACATTCTCTTGAATTATCTATATACACATACTGTGACATTTGTTAATAATGAATATTTGATTCCTTCCTCTCCATTTCTTATACCGTTCTATTTTTTTCTTGTTTCATTACACTGCCTAAGCCTCCAGAATAATGTTGAATTATGGTGGCAATATCAAGTATTATTTGTTTCTTAGTGAAACAAGAAACCTTAGTTTCAAGGTGAAAGTCTTTAATATTTCAACAGTGAGCATAATATTTATTTTAGAATGATTTTGTGGATACTCTTTATCAGATTAAGGATTCCCTAGCATAAGGTTACTTGTGATTAGTAGTTTACAAATTTGATATCTTTTTTAAATAAATCAGTATTGAATTTTGCAATAATTTACTACATCTATCAATTTGTAAACACAGTTAATTACATGGATTGATTTTTGAATTTTCAACTAGTCTTACAAATTTGGAGTAAGACAGGTGGTTCATATTGTATTATCTTTTTATGTATCAATAGACACAATTTGCTAATTATTTAAATGATCATTACATTTATGTTCATAGGTGAGATTGATTTATAATTAATTTATTATTATTATGACATCATGGTCAGATTTTGAAATTTAAAACATGCTGGTGACAAAAAGAAATAAAAAGTATTCTCTATTTATTTACTCACAGGAAGAGTTTGTACAACATTGGTGCTATGCTTTTCTTGTACGTTTAAAGAATTCGCTAATGTGAGTTTTCTTTGTGAGAAGGAATTTAAGAATAGATTTAATATATTTTTAATAAATCCCAGCCTATTATAGATTTTCCAAGTCTTCTGCAGAGTGCCTTGAATAGTCATATTTTAAAGAAGTTTTTCCATGTTTTTCAAATTATTAAACTTATTGGTAAAATTCATTTGGTCGATGCAATATTCAAGAGCCAGAGTGAGATTCACCATGTGGCTGTTTTCCTACCCAAGCAGTAATGAAATTACATGTTGAGGTAAATCCTTCATCAGCATGAATCTGTTGGTGACTACAATAAGCAGAGATCAATGACTGACATGCATCCCATATTATTATTGTTGCATGAATATAAAATAATTATTTGTTGTGTTAAGTGAATAATATTTTAGGGATTGTTATTTCATTATAAGCTGACCCACGCTGTCAAAATTAGTATTTTTTTTAAAAAAATCTGAGCTTCATATTTTATTTCAACAGGAATATTGTATATTGGGTTTTAGATGTAAATATATCAATCATTAGATGTGTTGCTATAAATTTTTAAAATTTGTTTAGTTCAGCCATTGTGGAAGATAGTGTGGTGATTCCTCAAAGACCTAGAACCAGAAATACCATTTGACCCAGCAATCCCATTACTGGGTATATACCTCCCAAAATACAAATCATTCTATTACAAAGATACATGCACACATATGTTCATTGCAGCACTATTCACAATAGCAAAGACATGGAATCAATCCAAATGCCAATCAATGATAGACTGGACAAAGAAAATGTGTTGCATATACACTATGGAATACTCTGCAGCCATAAAAAGGAACGAGATCATGTCCTTTGCAGGGACATGGATGGAACCAGAAGCCATTGTCCTCAGCTAACTAAGTCAGAAACAGAAAAACAAACACCAAATGTCCCCACTTATAAGTGGGAGCTGAATAGTGAGAACACATGGACACAGGGAGGAGAAAACCACACACCTGGGCCTGTAGTGGGGTCGGGGGAAAGGGGAAAGAGAGCATTAGGACAAATACCTAATGCCTGCAGGGCGTAAAACCTAGATGGTGGGTTGACAGGTGCAGCAAACCACCATGGCACATGTATACCTGTGTAACAAACCTGCACGTTCTGCACATATATCCAAGAACTTAAAATGAAATAAAATACATGTTTGATGAATTCTTGCACCTTTAACATCTGTGAAAGTGTTTCTATATCTCAATGAAAATTTTACAAGTTATTTTCACTAAGTAAGAAAAAAGAAAACCTCTAAAATATTTCTTTTGTTGTCAGTGCCATATTGATGAGAAAAGGTATAGAAGCCTCCTGCATTTATTTAACACATTTTTGTCCCATTTTATTTATTTTATTTTAGGTATTTAAGTTAGTTTGGGGAGTATAAAGATAATAAAGATAAAAGCTCAGCCATTAACAAATTTACCAAACCTCTTTGGCTTCTGTCTTTGTCACACAGATTTGTTGCTATGATTGCTTTAAAATCCAAAGACTAAAAAAGCTGTAAGAATGAAAATACTTCACAGTTCATTTGTATTTTATGTTTTATTTTTGTTCAGTCTGTTGTAAACTTGAATGTCGATTTATTTTTTTATCTTTAATTATAAAGATTTGGTAAACAGTAAACAGTCCTATGAATTTGTCTTAATATAACTTAAGGATACAACTAATGTCAATGAGGGGTTTTTTGATGATGATGATGACAGTAATATAAAAAAAAACTTTCCCATAATTGACAAATGTGAAAATGTCATGAACTCATTTCCATACACTTTCAAGTATCCTGCACAAACTGGCAGATCAAACTGTTGTTGCAATATGGTAAGTCAGCCAGTGTAGAACTTCATGTAGAACTTTAATGAATAAATTATTTTTGAATTGTGTTATGAGGCAGGCACCATAGTAGACACATTCATGTCTGTTTTCATTTTTCATCTTCACATCAACACTCAGAGGTACACATCATTTTATGCATGCTACATATGAGGAAATTCGGGCTTCAAGGCGTAAAAAAAATTTCAGGTTTACATGAATTGTAATTCAAAGAGGGATATTTGAACCCACAATATTAGGCAACTGCTCTCTCTACTACATGTGACAAGGTGATGAAGCTAATATTCCATTAGCTTGTTGTTATATAGTCATAAATTGAATTCACTCTAATACATCTAACTGATATTCTCTTAAATATGTATGGAAAGAAATACCTGTAAATTGACTGCAGATATCTACAGATGCTCCTCAACTTATGATGGGCTTATGTCTGAATTAACCCACCGTAAGTTGAAAATACTGTAAGTCAAGAATGTATTTAATAAACGTAACCTACTGAACATGATAGCTTAGCCTAGCCTCCCTCAAACATGCCCAGAACATTGACACTGGCCTACAGTTAGACAAAATCATCAAACACAAAGCATATTTTATAATAATAAAGTGTTCAGTGTAATTTATGGAAATCTGTGCTGAAAGTGAAAAACAAAATGGTTATATGAATAATCAAAGTATGGTTTGTACACCATCTTAAAGACAAAAAATTATAAGGTGAATCATCATAACTCAGGGACCATCTGTAATTAGAGTAAGTTAAAATTGAAGAAAAAAAATAAAACAAGGTAGAGAAGGTAGTGAAGGCTTAGAAAAAGTGGTTTGTACCAGTGCTAAATGACAAACTAAATGGAAATAGTGGATGAAATAAAATTTGATGAGATGAATAGATAAGAGGAAAAAGACAATCTGATAGAAAAATCAGATTTGATTAAATAAAAAAGTAAACAGATTAGTTATAGTGTACAGTTGAATGATAAAGTCAGTAATAGGGCTACTTTGATTTAATGAAATAAATTTAAAAACTAGGCAACCACCTTCTAACTCATTATTCAAAAAGTTATTATTTTAACCTCAGATTTTCTACTTTCAAAAATTCACATCAATGTCTCATGTCTCCTGCTTTTTCCAAGTAAGTCCATTTCTGACCCAGAGCTTCTGCATGGATGACTTTACCTCTTTGTTCCGAAGTGTGTAGATGAGGGGGTTTAGCATTGGGGTAATAACATTGTAGAGTACAGACACCATCTTGTCCACAGAAAATGTAGAGAAAGGACGAGCGTAGATGAAAATACAGGGTCCAAAAAAGAGTGTTACCACCATGAGGTGAGAGGCACACGTGGAGAGTGCCTTTCGCCTTCCTTCCTTGGAGCGAATCTTGACTAGGATAGTGGTGTAGGAGGAAATCAGCACCACAAAGGAGATGGTGGAGATCAACCCACTATTAGATACCATGAGCAGTTCAATGACAAAAGTGTCAGCACAAGCAAGTTTGATGACGGGGAACATCACAAAAAAACGTGTCCACCTGATTTGGCCCACAAAAGGGTAGACGGATAGTGAGAATGGTCTGGACAGTGGAGTGCACAAATCCTCCCATCCAGGAGACAGCAACCAGCACACAGCATAACCCCCGACTCATGACAGTGGTGTAGTGCAGTGGGCGACAGATTGCAACATAGCGATCGTAGGCCATCACTGTGAGCAGGAACATCTCAGCTGCCCCTACAAAATGCAGGAAGAAGAGTTGCACAATGCATTGGTCATAGGAAATGAGCTTTTCATGATTAAGGAAGTCAGCCAGAAGCTTAGGGGTCGTTACTGTTGAATAACATAGGTCCAGAAATGAGAGGTTGCCAAGAAGGAAATACATGGGTGATGAATTCAGGTATTTATCAGATGCTACTGTGACCATGATGAGGACATTGCCAACCCAAGTGGACACATAGAAGAAAAGAAATAGTACAAATAGTCCTGCTTCAATAGATGATGTCTGTGAGAAGCCTGACAAGAAAAATTATCTCACCACTTCTGTCTGGTTTTGATCCATTTGACCTGTCTCTACCTAGATCAAAGAGATTAAACAATAGGGCATTAGTGACATTTAAAATGAATGAGGTAATTCACATCAAATACAAGACTCTGCTCATTTCAAAAGAGAGATTTTTCATCCTCTAAGATATATCCTGATTAATTAGCTGGAAGAAATGATTTTCTCCTTACCTAATATAAATGTATATTATTTCACCAGCTGCAACCTCGAGACACTGATGATGTGGCCAAGGTTGATTAGAACATGAAGTTACCTGGCTCCAAGCCACTAACTTCCATGTGATGCATTTCTCTCTTCCGTCATTCAACACATTACTTCTCTCTCCTTTTCCACGTTCAGTCTCAAGAAATGTTATATTTTTCTGAAATATTGTTTTTTTAATAAAAATATTTGGGAAAAAAATAAAGTCAAAGGTAGAATTTCAGATGCCAGTAAATTGACATTAGATCTGTAGAGCTTTTATTTGAGAAAAGGGAATCCCTGTACACTTTGCCATCAAGAAAACTCTTGTAGGACTCTCATCTGTGCAAATGGCTACAGGAAAGATCACGTTCCACTTGGGATTATTGCTAGTTCCATGACCTCTTAATATATTTTCTTTGATATGCCTCTGCAGCTTACCATATTCTATAATGCACTTATTTCCAGTTTATTATTGTCAATGATATATTTTGTATCTTAAATCATATCTGTGGGCATATGGGTACACATTATGCTTATAATGATCTAAATAGAATTATAAAATGGTTATTCACACATTGAAATGACTCTCCTTTGACTAGTCTATCAAATTAAATAAAAATCAACTATTTCTCTGAAATAAAAATAGCAATTTGTATGTTGTGTATATTTTATCCATTTACATGAACAATAGCTGGAACATGCTACTGTATGAGTTGAAACGGGTGATGGTCCACGGAGAACTGCGGGTGGGGGTGTTTTTGGTGTTTCATGATAGCTGTTATTCACTCAGATTCTACAGCTCAGTCGTGCCATACACAGAGCAACATTTTGAAGACTTAAGACATAATAATTAGATAGCAATTTAAAGTTTAAATATTGAATTTTCTTCACCTTATTATAGTTTATGCCACTTCTAAATCTATAAACTGTACACTTTCATTTAGGCAAATCAACAAGAATAAAAATGTTAAAAATAAAATTAATTTTAAACTAAATAAAAGTTAGCTTAAAAATAATAAAATTTACATACTCCTTATTTAAGGCAAAGATGCAAATATAAAGATTACATCAATTATATGCTAACAGTTAAAAAATCAAGACACTATGAGGTAAAACTTCCAAATTTAAATATTATTTTGTTAAACTGATGTTTAAAAAATATTTATTAACTTTAGAAAATGGTCACATAATAAAAGAAAAAACAGGACACAAAACTATACTTAAAATATGATACAATCTATATACACATAAAAGTTAAATTATATAAAACACTAGACTACATGTAAAGGCAATAAAATATTTATAAAAATTCACCTTAACAAATGAGACTTTCTTCTTACCTACTGAGAGTTCCTATGCATATCTGTAGGGTTTATGACATTTTATTTTTACATACAAAAATAAAAAAATAGATTTTTTCTCTTTCTGCAACTTAATTATTACTTAACATTTTATTTAATTTTCAGGTAATAATTTCTCTTAATTATAATCCATTTAATTTGTTTTGAGAGTAAAAGTTGTTGTCTAGATATAACGTCAAATAATCTCAGTTTCAGAATCATGAAAAACATGAAGAAAATAATTATCTTCCCAATTCCCAGAGGCAAAGATTGTTAATTATGCTAGCCATATACTCTTAAAACCTTTAAAAATGCATTGTTTGATTTACACAATATAACATTGCATAGACAATATTATATTGAAAAAGAGCACAATTAGCATTGAATACTAATTCTGCAGGTGGGTCCTGATGACAGGAGCGTGAAGAAAGGCTGTCAGTATAATAGATTTTAAGTCAAATTACATACCTTCTTGTCTGTAAATTCTTAGGTCCTGCAGTCATGGACTCCTGGCACATTAACAGTATACAACCATCCTAGATATTATCGACCAAGAAAATTAATGAATTAAGATAAAAACCCCTGGTTACACTGGCCACCATTAGGAAATTTTGATGTTTAGGGATTTCAAGATTCAGCTACTCACAGTCAAATCACAAAGGAAATCATTAAAAATTTTTAATCAACCCTTTGTCAGAAATTATGAAACATAAAAATATATGTGTTGAGTGATAGTGGGATGTGAGGGTAGAAAGCAATTAATAGAAGGGGAAAAGAAGATATGAGAGTTGTAATAATGTCAGCTGGATTTTATAGAGAGGTAAGGGTCCCCCTGGCCCACACGGCCGAGGTTAGTGGAAAGGGTGATGAAACATTAAGGAAAATTTGGCTTGAGGGGCCTTGCATTTCTTCTACCAGTACACCTTTGCTTGTACTGCTTTATCTGGAGTACCTTTTCTAATCAGAATTATTGACTTTAGATTTAATTTAATTTTGTTTAATATTGCAAAAATGTCTTAAGTAAATGTAAAAGTTTCCACTTTCTTCTACTTCTGCCTCTATACCACTGAGAGGGGAAGAGAGAGAGGGAAGAGAAAGAGCGAGAAAGGCTTTCCTCAATACAGTAATATATTGTGGATGTGATTTCATGTGCCATATTTAGCTCTAATTATTATTATTAATTTTTTTTTAGATGGAGTCTTTGTCCCCCAGGCTGGAGTGCAGTGGCCCCATCTTGGCTCACTGCAACCTCCACCTCCTGGTTCAAGCAATTCTCCTGCCTCAGCCTCCTGAGTAGCTGGGATTACAGGCCCATGCCACCACTCCCGGCTATAGTTCTAATTAGTTTTTAACTGATATATGATACTAAAACCATCAAATATGGTATGTTATAATAAAATATTCTATCAATGGGCATGTAGATAATCTACTATTTTATCATTATAATAAAAGATTCTACAGTGAAAAATTTGTTCATATTTCTTCAGACTGCTATTCAGTATATGTAAGAGACAGAGGCTGAAAGTAAAATTTCTGAGACAAATGTGGACAGGTATTTCCCCCCCAAAAAACTGCAGTAATGTATACTTCCATGAGCCATGTATGTGATGCTATTTTCATATTCTTTCCTACACTAGATAACATCATTCTTCAATTTTAATGATAATTTTTTAAATATGATGTGTAATAATGATAGTACATTTTAGTTTGCATTTGCCTCAGCAGCACTGTGGATGAACATCTTTTCAGATTTTTATTAGTCACACATCTTTTAATTCTAAAAATTGCATGTTCGTTTGCCACTTTAATTTCAGAATGTTTATCATATTTTCTTTATTAATGTAGGAAAGTTCTCTAGACTTCAAGGATATTAAACAATGCAAATGTTTGAAACATTTACTGCAAACCTAAATTTACAGCTGATTGAATTTTTGCTTAGGTAAACTTCCAACCAGATGGAGACAGAACATTTGCAATGCCTCAGATGACTTCCTCACTCCTCCCAACAAAACGCCTAAAGCTAACCTCTTTTATAACCTCTTGCCTTTGATTAATTTTGCCTGTGTTTGAACTTTGTATCAATGGGATTATAAAATATATACCCTTTCTATGTGTGTTGATTACTTTGATTTGACATTATGACTGAAATTTATTCTAGTTATTGTGTGTATCATTGTACATTTTTTATTACTAACAATCTTTAGTATTTCTTCCATTATTTAAGCATACTACAATTTGTTTATACATTGTACTGTTGCTGGACATTTGGGTAGTTTCTCATTTTTGACTAATACAAAAAAAGCTTTTATGAACATTACATATTTTGATGGACATTACATTCATTTCTGATGGATGTACACTAGGAGTGTAACTTTTCAATCCTAAAGTAGATGTATATCTAATTTGATAAGAAACTGTAAAACATGCTTCAGATACAGTTGTATCAATTTACAATACCACCACTGTTGTAACAGAGTTTACATTGCTCCATATTCTCCTCAACATCTACCTTCAAAAAGAAAAATAATTTAGTCACTATGCTGAGTACTAATTGTGGTTAATTTGCATATCCTTGATAAGTAATGATGCTGAATATCTCATATGTTTATTTTCTATTTGAAAATCTTTTTCATGAAATGTCCATTCAATTTGTTTGCTCAATTGTTGAGTCATTTGCATTTTCTTACTGACCTATAGAAATCTGTTATATATGATATAAACAACTCCTTTGTTGATATATGTATTACAATTATCTAATATTATCTGCGGCTTACCTTTTCACTTTCTTAGTGATATCATTTGGTAAACAGAAGTTCTTAATGCAGTCCATTTGTAACTAAAAATAAACTACCACACTAGGCTTCATGAAAATTAAGAACTTCTGTTTACTAAATGATATCACTAAGAAAGTTCAGCATCATTACTTATCAAGAATCTGCAAATTAACCACAATTAATACAATTGTATTTCTATACCCAAATATTTGATAAAGCATTATTTAGTCTCAATCATTGTATTAGTTATTCTCAATGCTTCAGCAGGCACTGAACCTGTCCTCCTTCTGCTGGAATGGAAATCCAGGTGGTTTGGCACTTGATTAGAATGATTGGGCTGCCCAAGGTGTGTCTGTAAAGGAGTTTATGTAGGAGATTGCTGTGAGAGTCGGGAAACTGATTAGGGAATATCCTCCCTCAATGTGAACAGGTACCTTCCAAGAAGCTGAGGGTGCAGGTGGAGGAATTCTCAGCTTTCATAATCAGTGAGCCAATTTCCCCTAATAAATCTCCTCTCTCTCTCTGCCTTTCTCTCTCTCTGTCATCTTTCTCATCTCACTCTTTCTCTCTCTCTATATATAAAGAGATATATAATATATATTCTTAATTTTCTTTTTTGACTGTTCATTGTTAGTGTATAGAAATACAATTGTTATATGATAACTTTTGTATCCTGTTAATTTGTATTGAGGTAGTTTCCTTCTATTCCTAGTGTTAAGTGCTTTTGTCATTAAAAGATGTTAAATTTTTTCAGATGATTTTCTGTATCAATTGCTTTCCCCCTTCATCTGTTAATACAAAGTGATATATTACATTGATTTTTTGTGTTAAAACATCTTTGTATAGTAGGAATAAATACCACTTGGTCATAGTATAGAATCTCTTTAATGTGCTGTTGAATTCAGTTTGCTAGTATTTTGTTGAGGATTTTGCAACAATGCTAAGAAGTGACATTGGCCTATCATTTTATTTTCCTGTAGTTTTTTTGTCTGGCTTTGGTATCGAGGTGATACTGGTCTCATAGAATAAATTAGGAAGTATTCCCTCCTCTTAAATTTTTTGAAAAAATTTTGAAGAGAATGGGTGCAAAATAATTCTTTCTTAAATGTTAGTAAAATTCACTAGTGAAGCCACCATGTCCAGGCTTCTCTTTGTTGGGAGACTTTGATCACTAATTCAATCTCCTTACTAGTTATAGATATTTTCATAGTTTTTATTTCTTCATTATTAAGTGTTCCTGGGTCTTGTACTCCTAGAAATTTGTACATTTTGTCTAAGTTATTCATTTTGTTGGTATGCAATTATTCATAGTACTCTTTTATAATCCTTTTTGTTTCCCTAGAGTTGGTAGTAATGTACTGTTCTCATTTTTATTTCTGGATTTAGTAATTTGAGATTTCTCTCTGTTTTTGTTAGTTCATCTAGCTAAAGTTTGCCAATTTTGTTGTCTTTTCAAATAACCAACGTTTGATTCCATTGATTTTTTCTATTGTTTTATGTTCTCTATTTCAATGATCTCTACTTTTTATTATTTCCTGCTTCCTGCTAGGTTCAGGTGTAGTTTGTTTTATTTTTTTCAAGTTCTTTAAGTTGTAAAGTTAAATTGTTGATTTGAAAACTTTCTGGGTTTTATTTTTTAATGTAATATTCTTAAATTTTAGATTCAAGGAGTACATATACAGGTTTGTTACATGGATATATTGTGTAATGCTGGGGTTTGGGCCTCTGTAAAAACCACTTCACCCAAATAGTAAACATAATCTCCAATAGGTAGTTTTAATTTTCTTCCAACATTTATTTTGGGTTTAGGGTTATATGTGCATCTTTATTACATGGGTAAATTGGATGTCACAGGGGTTTAGTAGACTGATTATTTTGTCACCCAGGTAATGAGTGTAGAACCATATAGGCAGTTTTTTAATCCTCATTCTCCTCCCACTTTCCACCCTCAAGTAAACCCCAGTGTCTATATTTCCCTTCTGTGTGTCCATGTGTACTCAATGTTTAGCTCCTATTTATAGGTGAGAATGTGCAGATTTTGGCTTTCTGTTCCTACATTAATTCATTTAGGATAATGGCTTCAAGCTCCATCCATGTTGCTGCAAAGGACATGAGTTCATTCTTTCCTATGGCTTTATAGTTTTCAATGGTGTATATGTACCCCATTTCTTTCTTTCAATCCACCATTGATGGGCATCTAGGTTGATGCCATGTCCTTGCTGTGAATAATGCTGTGATGAACATATGTTTGCGTGTGCCTTTATTGTAGAATGATTTATATTCTTTAGGGTATGATATGGTTTGTCTGGGTCCTCAAACAAATCACATCTTGAATTAAGAGTTCCCATAACCCCCATGTGTCATTGAAGGGACCCAGTGGGGAGTCATTGAATCATGGGAACGGTTTTCCCCATGCTGTTCTCATGACTCTGAGTGAGTTCTCCTGAGATCTCATGGTTTTCTAAGCATCTAGCATTTCCCCTACTGGTACTCATTCTCTCTCCTACCACCCTGTGAAGAGGTGCCTTCAACCATGATTGTTTTCCTGAGGTCTCCCCAGCCATGTGGAACTGTGAGTCAATTAAGCCTCTTTTCTTTATAAAGATACCCAGATATAAAGATACCCAGATATGAAAATACCCAGTCTTGGGTATTTCTTCATAGCACCTTGAAAATGAACTAATATAGTAAATTGGTACCAGACATGGGGTGCTGCTATTAAAATACCCAAAAATGTGGAAGTAACTTTGGAACTAGGTAACAGGAAGAGGTTGGAACAGTTTGGAGGGCTCAGAAGAAGACAGAAAAATATTGGAAAGTATGGAAATTTCTAGAGCCTTGGAAGGCTCAGAAGACAGGAAGATGTGGTAAAGTTTGGAACTTCCTAGTATGAACCCCAAAAGTCTGAGACAGGTCCCAGTTAATTTAGAATGTTTATTTTGCCAAAGTTGAGGATGTGTGCCTGTGTGTCAGTAGGTCCTAACAACATGTGCCCAAGGAGGTCGGGGCACAGTTTGGTTTTATACATTTTAGGGAGACATGAGACATCAATCAAAATATGCAAAATGAATATCGGTTTGTTCTGGAAAGATGGTGCAACTCGAAGCAAGGGCAAGAAGACTGGAAATGGGGAGGGGGCTTCCAGGTCATAGGTAGATAAGAGACAAATGGTTGCATTCTTTTGAGTTTCTGATTAGCCTCTCCAAAGGAGGCAATCAGATATGCATTTATTTCAGTGAGCAGAGGGGTGACTTTAAATAGAATGGGAGGCAGGTTGTCCCTAAGCAGTTCCCAGGTTGACTTTTTCCTTTAGCTTAGTGATTTTGGGACCCCAAGATTTATTTTCCTTTCACATTAGAGACATATTGAATGGCTTTGACCAAAATGCTGATAGTGATATGGACAATGAAAGCCAGGATGAGGTGGTCTCAGATAGAGATTAGGAACTTGTTGGGAGCTGGAATAAAGGTGACTCTTGCTATGCTTTAGCAAAGAGACTGGTGGCACTTCGTCCTTGCCCTAGAGATCCACGAAACATTGAACTTGAGAGAGATTATTTAAGGTATCTGGCTGAAGAAATTTCTAAGCAGCAAGGTGTTCAAGAAAAAGCAAAGCGTAACAGCTTGGAAAATTTGCAGCTTGATGACGTGATAGGAGAGAAATTCAACTCAGCTGCATAAATTTGCATAAGTTATGATGAGCTGAATGTTAATCACCAAGACAATGGGGAAAATGTCTCCAGGGCATGTCGGAGACCTTCCGAGAAGACTCTCCCATCACAGGCCCAGAGGCCTACCAGGGAAAAATTGTTTTGTGAGCTGGGCCCAGGGCCCCCCTGCTCTATGCAGCCTCAGGACATGGTGCCCTGCATTCCAGCTGCTTCAGCTCCAGCTGTGGCTAAAAGGGTCCAAGGTACAGCTCAGGCTATTGCTTCAGAGGGTATAAGCCCCAAGCCTGGGTGGCTTCCATGTGGTGTTGAGCCTGTGGGTGCACAGAAGTCAAGAACTAAGGTTTGGGCACCTCCTCCTAGATTTCAGAGGATGTATGTAAATACCTGAATGTCCAGGCATAACTTTGCTGCAGGGGTGGGGCCCTCATGGAGAACCTCTGCTAGGACAATGCAGAAGGGAAATGTGAGGTGGGAGCACCCACGCAGAGTCCCCACTGTGTCACTGCCTAATGGAGCTGTGAGAAGATGGCCACCATCCTCTAGACCCCAGGATGGTAGCTCCACTGACAGTTTGCACCATGCACCTGGAAGTTACAGACACTCAATGCTAGCCTATGAAAGCAGCTGGGAGGAAGGCTGTACCCTGCAAAGTCACAGGGGCAGAGCTGCCCAAGACCACGGAAGCCCACCTATTGCATCAGCATGACCTGGATGTGAGACATGGAGTCAAAGGAGATCATTTTGAAACTTTAAGGTTTAATGACTGCACTATTGGATTTTGGACTTGCATGGGGCCTGTAGCCCCTTTGTTTTGGCCAATTTCTCCCATTTTGAATGGGTTTGTTTACCCAATGCCTGTACCCCCATTGTATCTAGGAAGTAACTAACTTGCTTTTGATTTTACAGGCTCATAGGTAAAAGGAATTTGCTTTGTCTCAGATGAAACTTTGGACTTGGCCTTTCTAGTTAATGCTGGAATGAGCTAAGACTTTGGGAGACTGTTAGAAAGTCATGACTGGTTTTGAAATGTAAAAAGGACCTGAGATTTGGGAGGTGCCAGGGGCAGAATGATATTGTTTGGCTGTGTCCCCACCCAAATCTCATCTTGAATTATAGTTCCCCTAATCCCCATGTGTCATGGAAGGGACCTGGTGGGAAGCGATTGAATCATGGGAGCAGTTTTCCCCCTACTATTCTCATGATAATGAGTGAGTTCTCACAATATCTCATGGTTTTCTAAGCATCTGGCATTTGCCCTGCTGGCACTCATTCTTTCTCCTGCCCTGTGAAGAAGTGCCTTCTGCCATGATTGTAAGTTTTCTAAAGCCTCCCCATGTAGAACTGTGAGTCAATTAAATCTCTTTTCTTTATAAATTACCCAGGTATTTCTCAAGTATTTCTTCCATAGCGGAGTGAGAATGGACTAATACAGGGTAAACACACAGTAATGAGATTGCTGAATACCCAATAGGGAGTTTTTCAATCCTGCTCCTCTCCCTCCTTTCTCCATTTTGGAGAATGCAGTGTCTATTATTTCCATCTTTATGTCTGTGTGTGGCCATTTTTTATCTCTCACTTATATGTAAGAACATGTGGTATTTAATTTTCTGTTTCTATATTAATGAGCTTAGGATAATGACCTCCAGCTGCATCCATGTTGCAGCAAAGAGCATAATTTTATTCTTTTTATGGTTATACAATATTCAGTGACAATAAACATTTTCTTTATTCAATCTACCATTGATGGGCACTTAGGTTGATACCATGACTTTGCTGATTCACCCAAATCACATCTCGAATTTTAATCCCCACATGTCAAGGGAAAGCCTGGTGGGAGGTGATGCGTTCATGGGGGCAGTTTCCCCCATGCTGTTCTTGTGATAGTGCATGAGTTCTCACGAGATCTGATGGTTTAAAAGTGTTTGGTAGTTTCCCTCTCCCTCTTTCTCTCTCCTGATGCCATGTAAAATGTGGCTTACTTCCCCTTCACATTCCACCATAATTATAAGTTTCCTGAGGCTATGTGAAACTGTGAGTCAATTAAACCTCTTTTGTTCATAAATTACCCAGTCTCAGGTAGTTCATTAAAGCAGTATGAAAATGGACTAATACACATGTTGCAGCAAAGGGCAGGATTTTATTCTTTTTCATGGCTACATAATATTCGGTGGTGTATGTGTACATCTTCTTTATCCAGTCTACCATTGATGGGCACCTAGGGTGATACTATGACTTTTTGGACTTTACTATTGTGAATAGTGCTGTGATAAACATAGGAATGCAAGTGTCTTTTTGGTAGAACAATATCTTTTCTTTTGAGTAGATACCCAATAATGGTATCTAATGCTGGGTCAAATGATATTTCTGTTTTTAGTTCTTTGAGAAATCTACATACTGCTTTTCACAGTGGCTGAACTAATTTACATTCCCACCAACATTGTATGTGTTCCCTTTCCTTTGCATTTTTGCCAACACCTGTTGTTTCTTGACTTTTTAATAATAGCAATTGTGACTGGTGTGAGATGAAATCTCATTGTGGCTTTGTACTGTATTTCTCTGATGATTCATGGTGTTCAGCATTTTTCATGTTTTTTGACTACTTGTATTCCTCTTTTTGAGAAATGTCTCTTTATTTGCCCAGTTTTTAATGGGTTTCGTTTTTTTTTGTTGTTGTTGATTTGTTTAATTTCCTCATAGATTCTAGATATTAGTCCTTTGTTGGATGAATAGTTTGCAAATATTTTATCCAATTTTGTATATTTTCTTTTTACTCTTGATAGTTTCTTTTGCTGTACAGAAGCTCTTTAGTATAATTAAGTCACAATTGCCATTTATTTATTTATTTATCTATTTACAGACAGAGTTTTGTTCTTGTTGCCCAGGCTGGAGTGCAGTGGCCCGATCTTGGCTCTCTGCAACCTTCAACCCCAAGTTCAAGCGATTCTCCTGCCTCAGCCTCCTGAGTAGCTGGGACTACAGGCAGCCACCACCACACCTGGCTAACTTTTGTATTTTTAGTAGAGATGGGGTTTCACTATGTTGGCCAGACTGGTCTTGAACTCCTGACCTCAGATGATCCACCTGCCTTGGCCTCCCAAAGTGCTGGGATGCCACTTTTTATTTTTGTTACATATTCTTTTGAGATCTGAGTTATAAATTATTTGCCTAGGCCAATATCCCAAAGATATTTTCCTAGGCTTTCTCCTAGAATTTTTATACTTTGAGGTCTTACATTTAAGTATTTAATCCACATTGAGTTGATTTTTGTATATTGTTAGAGGTACTCATCCTGTTTCATTCTTCTGTATGTGGTTAGCCTGTTATTTCAGCACAATTTATCAAATAGGGTGTCCTCTCCCCATTGTTAATTTGTGTCAAGTTTGATGGCTATCAGTTGGTTATAGGTGTGAGGCTTTATTTCTGGGTTCTCTCTTCTGTTCTCATGATCTACATGTCTATTTTTTTTTTACCAATACCAGGCTGTATTGGTTACTAGAGCCTTGTATTACAGTTTAAAGTCAGGTAATGTGATGCCTTCAGCCTTGTTTTTTTGCTTAGAATTGCATTGGCTATTTGGGCTGTTTTTGATTCTGTATGAATTTTAAGATTGTTTTTTCTAATTCTGAAGAAAATGATATTGGTAATTTGATAGGAATTGTTTTAAATCTGTTGATTGCTTTGGGTAGTATGGCTATTTAAATTATATTGATTCTTCCAATTTATGAGCATGCAATGTTTTTCCATTTGTTTGTGTCAATTATGATTTCTTTCATCAGGGTTTGGAAGTTCTCCTTGCAAAAATCTTTCATCTCTTTGATTAAATATATTCCTAGGTATTTTATTTTTTTCTTGTAGTAAATGAAATTATGTTTTTGCTTTGGTTCTCAGCTTGAATGTTATTGGTGTTTATAAATGCTACTTATTTTTGTATGTTGACTGAACTTTACTAAAGTTGTTTATCAGATCTAGGATTATTTTGGAGAAATCTTCAGTGTTTTCTAGGTGTAGAATTATAATCAGTGAACAAAGATAATTTGACTTTTTTTTCTAATTTGGATGACTTTCATTTCTTTCTCTTTCCTGTTTGTTCTGGTTAGGACTTTTAGTACTCTATTAAATAGGAATCATGAGAGTAGAAATCCTTGTCTTATTTCAAGTTTTGGGAAAATTCTTTCAACTTTTGCCTGTTCAATATAATGTTGGCTCTCCTTTTGTGATAGGTAGCTCTTATCACATTTCTTTGATGCCTAGTTTGTTGAGGATTTTTAGCATGAAAGGATGTTGAATTTTATCAAGTGCTTTATTTGTGTCTATTAGAATGATTGTATGGTTTTTGTTTTTAATTCTGTTTATATGGTAAATCACCTCTATTGATTTTCATATGTTGAACTCTCCTTATATTCCAGGAATAAAGCCCAGTTGATCATAATAAATTATCTTTTTGATGTGCTGCTATATTCAGTTTGCTAGCATTTTGTTGAGCAGTTTTGCATCTATGTTCATCAGGGATATTGGTTTATAGTTTTCTTTTCCTTTTTTTTTTGTTGTGTCCTTGCCAGATTTTGGTATCAGAATAATATTGGTTTCATAGAATGAGTTAGGGAGGAATATCTCCTTCTCAATTTGGGGGAATAGTTTTATTAGGATTAGTACCATCTCTTCTTTTTATGTCTGGTAGAATTCGGCTGTGAATCCATCTGGTCCAGAGATTTTCTTGGTTGGTACGGTTTTTTTTTTTTTTCTGATTCAATTTTGTAACTCATTATTGGTCTGTTATGGGTTTCCATTTCTTCCTGGTTCAGTCTTATAACACTGTGTATTTCCAGGAATGTATCAATTTCCTCTAGATTTTCTAATTTGTGCACATAAAGATGTTCATAGTAATCTCTGGGGATCCTTTGTATTTCTGTAGTATCAGTTGTAATGTCATCTTTGTCATTTCTGATTTTGCTTATTTGGATCTTCTCTCTCTTTTCTTTATTAACCTAGCGAATCCTCTATCATTCTTGTTTAGCCTTTCAAATAACCAACTTTTTGTTTTATTGATTCTTTATATTTTTTGTGGTCTGAATTTTATTGACTTCTGTTCTGATCTTAGTTATTTTTTTCTGCTAACTTTGTTTAGTTTGTTCATATTTTTCTAGTCCCTTTAGAGGCAAGGAAAGGTTATTTATTTGTGATCTTTCTATCTTCTATTTTTTTTTTTTTGAGATGGAGTTTTACCCTTCTCACCCAGGCTGGAATGCAATGGTGTGATCTCTGCTCACTGCAACCTCCACCTCCTGGGTTCAAGCGATTCTCCAGCTTCAGCCTCCCGAGTAGCTGGGATTACAGGCACCTGCCACCATGCCAGGCAACTTTGTGTATTTTTTTTAGTAGAGATGGGGTTTCACCATGTTGGCCAAGCTGCTCTGGAACTCTTAACTTCAGGCGATCTGCCTGCCTCAGCCTCCCAAAGTGCTAGGATTACAGGCATGAGCTACCATGCCTTCTGTCTTCTTGATGGTAGAAGTTTACCACTATAAACTTTCCTTGTAACACTGCTTTCACTACTCCTTAGAGGTTTTAGTCTGTCTTGTCTCAAGTTTTATTTATTTCAAAGAACTTTTTGATTTCTACCTTAATTTCCTTGTTTATCCAACAGTCATTCAGGAGCAAGTTGTTTAGTTTCCATGTATTTGTGTGGTTTTGAGATTTTCTCTTGGTGTTGATTTCTAATTTTATTCCATTGTTGTCTGAGAAGATGCTTTGCATGATTTTGATTTTTTTGAATTTATTAAGACTTACTTTATAACTGAGCATGTGGCCAATCTTAGAGAATGTTCCCTGCATAGATGAGAAGAATGCATACTCTTTTGTTTTGGGGTGAAGTATTCTGTAGATGTCTATTCAGTCCATTTGGTCAAGTGTACAGATTAAGTCAAGAATTTCTTTGTGAGTTTTCTGCCTTGATGGTATGTCTAATATTGTCAGTGGTGTGTGGAAGTCCTCCACCATTATTGCATGGCTATCTGTATCTTTTCTTACATCTAGTAGTAGTTTTTTAATAAATCTGGGTGCTCTGATGTTGGATGCATATGTATGCAGGATATTTAAATCTTCTTATTGAATTGAGTCCTTTATTATTATATAATGCCCTTCTTTACCTTTGTTACTATTATTGGTTTAAAGTCTGTTTTATGTGATACAAGAATAGTGACATGGCCAGGCATGGTGGCTCACGCCTGTAATCTCAGCACTTTGGGAGGCCGAGGTGAGTGGATCACCTGAAGTCAGGAGTTTGAGACCAGCCTGGCCAACATGGTGAAACCCCATCTCTACTAAAAACACAAAAAAATCAACTGGGTGTGGTGGTGGGCGCCTGTAATCCCAGCCACTAGGGAGCCTGAGGCAGGAGAATCACTTGAACCCGGGAGGCAGAGGTTGCAGTGAGCCGAGATCACACCATTGTACTCCAGCCTATGCAACAAGAGTGAAACTCCATCTCAGAAAAAAAAAAAAAAAAGAATTGTGACACCTGCCCTTTTTCCACGTGTCTGATAGATCTTTCTTCATCACTGTACTTTGAGCCTATTGGTGTCATTACATGTGTGATGGGTCTTTTGAAGGCAACAGAAGGTAGTGTCTTGTTTTCTTATCCAATTTGCCACTCTATCTTTTAAATGGAGCAATTGAGCTGTTTACATTCAAGGTTAATATTTACATGTAAGAGTTTGTTCTGTTGTAGTGTTGTTAGGTAGTTTTTTTTGTAATCTTGATTGTGTAGTTGCTTTATAGGGTCTGTTAGCTTTATACTTATGTGTGCTTTTATGATAACAAGTATTATTCTTTCATTTCCATTTTTAGAACTCTTTTAAAAATTTTCTTGGGACTGATTTGGTGGTAACAAATTCCCTTAGCATTTTCTTGTCTAGAAAATAGATTAGTTCTTCTTTGTTTATAAGGCTTAGTTTGGTGGGATGTATAATTCTTGCTTGGCATTTATGTTTTTTCAAAATGCTAAAAATAGACCCCAATCTCTTCTGGCTTATAAGGTTTCTGCTGAGATGTCCACCGTTAGTCTGATGGTATTCCCTTTATGTGTAATTTGGCCCTTTTCTCTAGCTTCCTTTGAGATTTTTTTTTTTATTTCACATTAATCATGAATAGTCTGATGACTATTTGCCTTGGGGATGGTCACATGGTTTAGTATCTCTCAGTAGTTTTCTTAATTTCTTATATCTGGATGGCAATGTCTCTAACAAGATTGGGGAAATTTTATTTAATTATTTCCTGAAATATGTTTTCCAATTTGCTTACTCTTTCTTATTCTTTCTCAGGAATGCCAGTAAGTCATAGGTCTTTGTTGTTTAACATAATATCATATGATATTTCTTGAAGACTTTGTTCATTTTTTAAATTCTTTCCCTCTATTTTTGTCTGACTGAGTTAATTTGAAACATGGTCTTTGAGCTCTGGCATTCTCTATTCTGCTTGTCTAGTCTGCAATTAAGTCTTCTGATTGTATTTTGAAATTCGTGTAGTAAATTTTTCAATTTCAGAAGTTCTGTTTAGGTTTTTGTTAATATACCTATGTCATCTTTCATATCCTGAATCATTTTACTGTTTTTTTTTCTATTGGATTTCAACATCCTCTTGAATCTCGAGTTTCCTTACAACCCATACTTAGAATTTTTTAATCTGTCATTTCAGACATTTCAATCTGGTTAGGTTTCAGTGCTAAGCAGCTAGTGGAATCTTTTGGAGATGTTGAAACACTGTGATTTTTTGTAGTGCTGGAGTTCTTATGCTGATTTTTCTCATCTGAGGAAAGTGTTGCTTCTTATTTTTGAATTTGTATTGTATGGATGGGGCTCTTTATTTTTTTTCCTTTGAGGGTGTAACTGTGGTGGATGTTGTGTATTATATTTGGCTTAGTTTCTGAATGCTTTTGGTGGGGGACAAGGCTCTACATGTTGGTTGTGGATACGCTTTGTGTGGTGGCTTTATCAGATATTGTTTGGTATAGCCATGTATTTTTTATTTGATGGTGCAGTTCAAGCTGTAGTCCAGTATATAGCACTTAGGAGTATGATATGGCAGGTAAGCTGCTGCCCAGTGGATGAATTTGTGCTGATGAGCATGGCAGGAAGAGATCATGATGGAGTGCCCTGAAGCCTCCAGGAAAGAGATGGAGGGGTGCACCAGCTCTTCATCCTGAACTAGCAGAAATGCAGTCTACTTCCCTATCATATCCCTGTCACAGGTCTCATGACCTTGTTTGTAAAATCTTCATCCTTTAGTTCCCAGCGCAGTGCCTTTGTGGGCCATGGATCTGCCTCTCTGATGGCTACCACTATAATGAGGGTCAGGGTAGAACCTCTTCCTCCAGTACAGGACACACAACTTTGTAGTCTATCCTCTCTTGTCAGGGTGTTGCCACTCTGTGTTGGAAGGGGGAGTTGAACCCCACCCCTTGTGAAAGCCAGAGCAGGCGCAGTCTCATTTTCAGCAGGGGTGGATCCACCACACCTGCTGAAAGCACAAAGAATCACTTTCTTTCAGTGCACACTCACCAGCTCTTGCAGGAAGAACTGCTGCTGCATTCATAACAGTGTACAATGGATGAAAGGTGGGAGACGATCCTCTTCTTCATAATTATTCCTGGATATTGATGCTGTCTCGTTCCTCAGTTGGTGCCACATCTGTATTTCCTTTGTCCCAGGGAATACTTTGGCAGGCTGTGCTCCCCGGCTCCTTAAAGTGTGACTCCGTACTGAGAGTAAGACCTCCAGAGAACCTACAATTCCCCAGGCACCCACTGGTCCCTTGTGCTTGCCAAAGTCAGAGCAGGTTGTGGAGTATATTTGCAGTTGGTCTGGTGGTGCAGTGACTTAATGGCAGAGGATCCTTGGGAAGGAAAGTGACACACTGGTGCACGACCAGTATGGTGCCCACCATCTCAGTTCAGGTCCAAAAGGAGAGTGGGTATGGCTGTGCGAGCTGGCCACTGGTTCTGTGTTCTCAGGAAATTCTGTAATCGTTACTGATTGTGTTTCCCTGGCTAGCAAGAGCAAAGGGCCTCCCCAACCATTTAGCACTCGGCAGGTCATTAGAGGGGTGTAGAAAGAAGCAACTTCCACCTACCCTTTTGGCTAAGCTCTGAGTTGCTCAGAGGTTGATATCAGCCAGAGTCTTGCTGCATTCTTCTTCTGTGCTGCAGCTTCTTCCCATGAGCACTCCAACAGGTCCTCACTTCTCTATACTTTCCATTCAAAACTTGTTCTTTCACTGGTAACTTTGATCTTTCTGAGAAGAGCTGGTATGTAATTTCCCTAGTCAACTTGAAAAAAAACTTTTAGTTTTTAGAATGTATACATTTATCACTATAAATTTTCTCCTTCATACTGCTTTTGCTGTATCCCATTAGTTTTGGTATGTTGTGTTGTCATTTTCATTAGTCTCTAAATATTTTCTAATTTCCACTGTGGTTTCTTCTTTAATCAATTGATGGTTTAAGAGTGTATTTAATTTCCACAATTTTGTCAGTTTTCCAGTTTTACTTCTGTTATTGATTTCTAATTTTAGTTCGTTGTGTTCAGAAAATATTTTTTGTGTGATAGCTATCTTTTAAATCTCCTGAGACCTAATTTGGGCCTAACATATTTTCTATCTTGAAAATATTCCATATACACTTGAGAAGAATGTGTATGCTGTTGTTGGGTAAATATTCTGTGCATGTTAGAACTATTTGGTTTATTCTAAGTCCTCTATTTTCCTTACCTATCTTCTATCTGGTTGTTTTATCCATATTGAAAGTAGGGTATTGAAGTCTTAAACTGTTATTGTAGAATTGCTTATTTCTCCCTTCCATTATGTCAGTTTTTGCTTCAAATATTTTGGTGGTTTGTAAGCGTTTGTGATTGTTATATCTTCTTACTGTATTTAACCTTTCATGAGTATATAATATCCTTCTATGTCTCTTGTAAACATTTTTATTTAAAGCCGAATTTTTCTAATATTAGTATAGCCACCCCTGTTCTTTTTTGACACAACACCCTACTCTCTTGACTTACCTAGCCATGTTTTAGTGAAAAATCCTGTTAAGTCAGTTTGGTAAGAATTCCTGCAACCTTGAAATCAAATTCTTTTTTTACTGCCAACTTTTGATAGCTAAGTTCTTGGCCAGACTTTAACAAGAATCCTCCTAAGCCAACCAGTGGTCTCTGACTGCTGTTCAGAAGAAACAAGAGGAATGGATAATGTAAAAATCTGAATCAATATTTCTAATTCTGGGCACATATTGGAATTGGCTAGTAATCTGATATTAGCTTGGTTCCAACAATTGCCCAGTTCACGGAAAGCCTTCTAATTTAGTTCACTTAGGATATTTTTACTTATTTTGCTTTACTCTTGTGGAATATATTGCTGTTGTACTCTCTGTGTGGGAATGTAGGATAAACTTATTCAGTTTCCTTAAATTAAACACTTATTAATCTCCCAGATATCACCTTTTGTCAGAACTCAGAGTTAGGAATGGCCCTCACCATACTGATGCTTTCTGACTGAGCTCCTCTCTACCCCAAATACAGGGGACCCTAATAATTAGGCAGGAATGTCATTACCTCTATTCAGCCTGAAGAAGTTTCAGAAGATGGATCTTCATCCCTTTGCAGCCCTTAGTATTAAGGATTCTCTTATAAAAGTGAGGGGGAAATGTCAGAGGTGTTTGAACCAGAGCAACTCCATCTTAAACAGGAGCTAGGTAAAATAAGACTGAGATCTACTGGACTGCATTTCCAGAAGGTTAAGGCATTCTAAGTCACAGGATGAGATAGGAAGTTGGCACAAGATACAGGTCATAAAGACCTTGCTGATAAAACAGGTTGCAGCAAAGAAGTCAGCCAAAACCCACCAAAATCAAGATGGTGACAAGAGTGACCTCTGGTCGTCCTCACTACTACACTTCTGCCAGCGCCATGACACTTTACAAATGCCATGGCAACATCAGGAGGTTACCCTATATGGTCTAAAATGGGGAGGCATGAATAATCCACTCCTTGTTTAGCATATACTCAAGAAATAACCATAAAAATGGGCAACAAGCAGCCCTTGGGGTGTCTCTGTCTATGGAGTAGCCATTCTTTTATTCCTCTACTTTCTTAATAAACTTGCTTTCCCTTTACTCTGTGTACTCACTCTGAATTCTCTCTTACATGAGATCCAAGAACCCTCTCTTGGAGTCTGGATCCAGACACCTTTCCTGTAATGACCATGTATGAATTGAAAAAATGATTAGACAAAGTGAAAAACAGATTAAAAAATTAGTATTTAGTGTATGATTTCAATTTTCTAAAACTCTACAAAATTCAAACTAATCTAAAGTGACAAAAAGTAGGCCAGTGGTTCTCTGGTGGGAGGAGAGTAGATGAGATCACCATAATATTACAAGGGATCCCTTGGGAGTGATTTATATGTTATAGGTAGTGATGTTTTCTTGCTAGTTTAACACTTACTTATTGTTTGTTTGCTTGTTTACTTGCTTTCTGTGTCCCCTACTATAATTGATTATCTATAGGCAGGGTTGGCAAATTATGGCTCCATGGGCCAAATCTCACTTATAGTCTGTTTATGTATGGCCCACAAGCTAAGAAGGGTTTTTATATTTTTAAAGGGATATAAAAAAGAAAAAAATGCAACAGTAAGGAACAATGTGCAACAGAGACTGTATGCACCTCATAAAGTCTAAATATTTAATATCTGGCCTGTTACAGAAGAAATTTGCCAATCTCTACTCTATATGATCAATTATTTCCTATTCTATTCACATATATGTGGTAGCCTGTATATTACAAAATAGCTAGAAGAGAGTGTTGGAAATAAATATTTGGTGCCACAAAAGAAATAGCACTCAAACATGAATTTTCTCAGCAAGGCAATTTTACTTCTATAGAAGGGTGTGTCTCATGGATGGAGCAACGGTGAGAGCACACCTGAACAAGGGAGGGGAAGGGGTTCTTATCCCTAACACAGGTAGCCCCTGCTGCTGTGTCATTTCCCTATTGGCTAGGGTCAGACCACACATCTAAGCTAATTCAGATTGGCTATTTTAAAGAGAACAGAGGTACGAGCCAGAGTGGCAGGATGAGTAGTTTGGTGGGAAGAACAGTTACAGAACAGGTGACTCAGGATTACTAAGAGCAGAGCAGATGACCAAGGATGACTAAGACCAGAGCAGGTGAACAAGGGTGACTAGGGTCAGAGCAGGTGATAGAGGGTAGGAGGAGGTTATTTACTGAAACTAGGGGCAAGGAGACATAAAGAACAAGGAAATTAACTTTAAAATGAAGAACAAAGAACGGGGAGCCAAACATGCTGATACATTGGTTCTTTGGAGGGGATCTCAGAACTCATTGCACTTAACAATTTGTAGGCTAAAACCTTTGAGGAGGAATTTATGATATCCTACAATTTTCCCCCTTTCAATTTTCATAGTATTTCCTCTTCAAACTTTTTTTTTTTTTTTTTTAACATATCTTGGCTTTGCTGCTCGACTTAATCCTCTAAAAGAAAAAGCTGATCTGAATAAGGTGAAGGAGAGCTAAGGGAGGTTTTAGTAAATGCTGCTTCTGTGAGTCTTTGCACCAGCCCATAGATGCATGGTATGACACAACACTTGACAAGAATGAGTACACCTACTACAGCTGCAGGAGAAGTAAGAATTGAGGCTACGATTCCTCTCCATTTGCTAAATCTTTTTACTACCCACCCTGTGAAGGGGTCATTCACTCCTGAGTTTTTGGCTCAATCATTGGACAGGGCAGTTAGACCTTGCAATGCCTTTGTTGTACTTCCATCAGGGGTGGTGTTGTTGGGATGAAGGTACAACATTGAGTTTTAATCATGGTGCAGACTCCTCCTCTTTCTGCTAATATTATGTCTAAGGCTATTCTATTTTCCCAAGCCATCTGGCTAGTAGGCCCTAATTGCTCAGCTATTCCTTTAACAGCATCTCTAGTGTAGTTAATAAACCACTGTTGGTTCTAATAAATGTAATCTATCCAATCTATGTTTTTATTCATTGTCACCCACAAAAATATTGACTCAAATCCTGCAGCTATTTGATCTCTGGCTTTAAATTTATCTGGTACTTCTCATGGGACCCCAATTACATCTAAATAAATGTGAGAGTCAGAAGACCCATAAAGGGCTTCCCTTGTTTTATGATGTTGTATTTTTCCTCTCTCTGGTTAATGAAATGCCAGGGTGAAAGGGATAGCCTACTGGACAAGAGCACAAGTGCCACTCCAGTTACTTGGCAGAGAGTCCAGTAAAGGTCCACCACAATACCACCATACATCTGCTCGGGGATGAACAAGGGCTGACTGATTGGTAAGCTCTTGGAAAGTATTAAGCTCTATGCATCCTTTCAGGTCTCCAAGAAATGCTAAGTTTCCTCCCTGTCATGAGAGACAAGAAGTGAAATTAATGTGGGGAGACGGAAGCTGGATGGTCTTTCGGGGGCTGACCTGCAGAGTGTTGAACTTTGGGATATAGCAGAGAGAGAACTTGACATGACTTGTTACCCCAGGCTGTGTAATCCTGGAAAAGAGCTACCATGCAGCCCATGCCTGGTCAACTGGAGCACCAACCTAGTGGAAAGGGGTCAATCTAGGCCTCTGGCCTTCCATGCACTCAAGCATAACAGTTGCTTTTGTTTAACCTGCAGATGGAATATTTGATCCATTCAAACCAGGCATTTGCATCTTGATATCCTGTCGTTATTACTAAAGTTTGTTTTAAATCATTTACTTCTACATCATCTACTTTGGTCCTACCATTAGATGGAGGAGGAACAACCGTTTCATTGTGAGAGGTTTTGGAAGAAGGCTTAGGGGAAGGTGTAGGTGGTGGGGGATCAATGAAACATATTTCAAAGTATCTGAAAGGGTCTGTTCCTGAAACCTCATCCCCCATACCATAAAAACTGGCTTAAAGAAGGGAACTGGCTTAGAGAAGGGGAAGAGCTTTGAGGGTTTGGGATAATAACCTGTATTGGATTGCACTGGTTTAGCTGACAGCTAGGTGAAGCCATTCCTTTAGTAAAATGAATGTATGGCTTTAGGAAATTACAACTACTGGTTGAGGCAGCCCATTCTTGCTCTTTAGTGGTCCACAGAACGTTGGACCAACTTCAGCATAAAAGCTCTGTCTATGGGGGGCAAGACCCCAGCTGACGCCGGGGTTCTCATTGAAATCTTCCCAGACTAAATGATCCCAATTCAATAATGTCCAGTCTGAGAAGAGCCAGGAAGGACAGAGGTACTTTTCTGAAGTGGAGAGCTGTCTTTGACTTAAAAAGTCTCCACAGGATGTAACAAGGAAAGCATCAAATGTAACAGTTTGAGGTGAAATTGACTTAGTTACATTAATAACTAGGTGGTCAGCAATAGAGTGAGGAAAGAAGGAGTAATAGAATAGATGAAAGGAAGTTAAATTTTTTTTAGCTTTAGTTTGGTAGGGTTTTCCCCTGGGACTATGGCCCATGACTCTGGAGGGGGTGGCGCTTTCTTGACTCTGGTGTAATGGGTCCATCCTTTTTTTGCTATTTGGACTGTGATTTCCGTAGTTAGGAGCATTAGGTAAGGTCCTTCCCAGGCCGGTTCCAGCTTTTCCTTCTCTCCAACATTTGATGGGGACGTGGTCCCCAGGCCGATGTTGGTGGACTGGAAACTCTAGAGGTGGCATCCGTGCTAAAAGACCTTTAGTTCTGAGGGAAGATAAAATGGAAGATAAACCAAGTATATAATTTCTGAGAAACTGATCTTTTGTTTCAAATGTAGGAAGATCAGTAGTAGAATGTAGATAAGGTGATCCATAAAGCATCTCTTAAGGGGATAGGCATATGTCTTTTCGGGGAGCAGTTCAGACTCTTAACAGGGTAATAGGCCTTTCTACTTTCCCTAATGAAGATGGGTTCCAGGGAGTATGATCATCCCATGTTACATCCAGTACCTGGGATAATTTCTTAATGACATGTGCTGTGAAATGAGTCCCATTGCATGAATTAATGTCTTCTGTTAATCTAAACCTGGATATAATATTTTCAATTAAAGCCTTGACTACATTATTAGCAGTTGTACTTGAAAAGGGAATAGCTTCTACCCAATGAGTAAGGTGATCTACTATTACTAATAAATATTTTAGACAACCAGTTGGAGGCATCTGTGTGTAATCATTCTGGATACTTTGGAATGGCCTTAAGCCTGGACTCCTTCCCCCAAGGGGTAATCTTTTACTAAGCAACTGTCTGTAACCCATTTGGCCAGGGTATAAATTCCTATGCACCCATAAACTCTGAGGACTGCCTCACACATGGCTTGGGGCCCACAATGGGTCCCTTGATGCAGTTGGAACAAGAGCTCCCTTATAAGGGGCTTGGATAACATTTCTCTCTGGTCTAGCAATATCCATTTTCCTTCTGAATTCTCTTTAGCACCTATTTTTATTAGTTTTTAGACCAAAGAAAGCCAAACACCATTTTATATTTGACAATGCTTCCTGTATGATTTTATACAAGATAAGCTAAATTTCATCTTTATATTAGCGTGCCATTAATGTTAAATTTTGACATTAAAATTAATGTCAATTTTAATAAAACCTTGTAGGCATATTTATCCAATTTTTATGTCTGACCATAAGGTAAGATTTTTATAGACTCTTTTTAAGCCTTTATAATTTTTGTTAAAGAACAGGTTAGTGCTTTAAGAAAAACCCATTGTGCTTTTATTTTAATGTCCAGTTTACAGAAAAACTGTACCAGTCACCCTGCACTCTTGTTATTTGAGTAACTTTGCAAGGAACTTGGGTACCCTCTTTAGTGAAAAACATAATATTCAGAGACTTTTTTGCATACTAGGAATAGGAAAAAGTGTGTGAGAGGATAACCAGAGAATCATATTTTCTGGACAAGGCACACTGTACTCCAACTATAATACACAGTAAATGTATTACTATAAGCAGTAATACATTTAAAAAGTGTGCCATCTGGGTCAAAGAAACCAAAAAAACAAAACACCACAAAACCTGCATAGGAAATCCATTCTTCTATTTTCTAGCTTTATAATATTGCACCATATTCTTAATGCTTCTTTACCTTATTTTTATCATATGTAAAATGAAAGGAATAAATATATCCTAGAGATATTTTAAAGCTTAAAAAGATGTAAAACTATTACTACATTTCTTGTTGTTCAATGTTAACTCAGTGGTAATTAGTACTAGTACCACAGTATATCATTTGTTTTATGCATAAAATTAGAATATGCAAAAATATTGTAAAATTGTGGAAGTGTTGTATTATTGTAAAAAGTTTTACTACGTTTTTATACTTACTTTTTTTACTTATACTTTTTTGTATTTAATATTTTTCTTATACTTAAATGTTAATGCACATTTGTTTTATTTTCATTTTGTTATTCTTAAATAACTCGGAACCCTTTGGCTCAGAAACATGTTTTCCCCTTCACTAACAGGAATTATTGAATCCCTTTAGGAGACTCTAAAGACTGAGTCTGGAAAACAATCGGTTAACATTATACCAGACTGTGACTAGAACCCAGTAAAAAAATATAGAAATAGCCTTGAATGCTATAAAAGAGGAAAGGCCTAAAATAGCCTGTAGTGGCGAATCCCCAAAAATCTTGGTCTTGTAAGTGATCAGGGAGGGGTAAATTTATGATGAACTCTAAGGTCTTGAAATAGGGTTCTGTCATTTTCGGAGCCTACTTGGGCAATTTAAAAATGAAATATCAACTGAATTAAAACATCCACATAGAAAAATTACATCTACCAAATACTAATATAAAAATACTCTAAGAAGATAAGATCATAAAAATCTAGGGGGAAAATATTTTATACTAAGATTCAGACTCCTACTATCATGAAGATAAGTGGTAGAGAATTATAACTCATCTCTGGTTCCCCAGATTATTTTATCGGTATTAAACAGAAGTTAACATAGGCCAATACAAAACACACCAGTAAATAAATTTGTTCAGGTGGTTGTTTTTCATGAACAACATATATTAAGCAGCCACTGTGATGAAGGGTTTGTGAAAGTGTTGAATGTAAGTGCCTTCTGCTGGTTAGTCATGCCCTTTTACATTTTACTGTATCTTTCACACTATTCATAGATGTGTCTTCATGTGCTGTCAGATATATAGTGCAGTATAAAATGCATTCGTATCTAGATCTATCACATGCTGTATATCACATATCATATACTTATAAATAGATCTCTTATCTCTGTGGCTTGGAGATAGGCACCTGTCATTACTCCAAAGTTGGTGTGAGTAGTACTGTTTTCAAAGGGAGAGATAACAGTATATTAACCATTTATAAGGCAATGTCATTTTCTCAATGTCATCAAAGTCTATATCTTAAGAAGTTTTAAAATAAAGAATACAAAGTAGGATATTAAAAATATACAATGGAGAAAGAATATTTAAAATCACTAAAGTTTATTTCATGAGTTTTTATTATCATTACAGTTTGCTTCAAATCAATCAACTGACCTTTCCCACAGGCCAAGTTGATTTGCTTTAAGATTACAGTGAATCCACTTGTAAGCATATGGAGACAGGGCTAAAGTGGTAACAGTCTCATAAGTTTACTTTGTTTCTAGGAAAAGAACATTTCTTATGACTACAGAAACCTGACCAGACTTCAGATACCGACTCTTCAGTTTTGACATAGCTGCCTTCACTTCTTTGTTTCTTAGCGTGTAGATTACAGGGTTTAAAATAGGTGTGAAGATGGTGTAGAATACAGCAAGGACTTTGTCAACTGAGTAACTGCTGAAGGGCCACACATAGATGAAAATGCACGGTCCAAAGAACAATGTGACCACAGTGATGTGAGCAGTCAATGTGGAGCGGGCCTTCGCCATGCTTGCAGAAGAGCGATTCCTAACTGTAACAAGTATTACAGTGTAGGAGACAACCAAGAGGAGAAAGGAACTCAGAGAAAGAAAGCCACTATCTGCAACTATCAGTAGGCTGACAACGTAAGTGTCTATGCAGGCTAACTTGGTCACTAGAGGAAGGTCACAGAAAAAACTATCTACCTTATTAGGACCACAAAATGGCAGATTAACCGTGAATGCCAACTGGCTGGTGGTATGGATGAAGCCCACAAACCAGGAAATGAGGACGAGCACAACACATACACGGCAGCTCATGATTGTCATGTAGTGGAGAGGTTTGCATATAGCAACATAACGGTCATAGGCCATGGAAACTAGGAGCACCATTTCACTGCCAGTGAAGAGATGAACAAAGAAAATCTGGGCCAGGCAGGCATCAGAAGAGATAGTCTTGTGCTCAACCAGAAAGTCTGCAATCATTTTAGGGGTAGCAAAAGAGGCAACACATACGTCTATAAATGACAGGTTTGCAAGCAGAAAGTACATGGGTGTGTGAAGGCGGGAATCTGAGGTCACAGTGAGGATGATGAGAAAGTTGCCCAACAGAATTGCTAGATAAAGTAGTGAAAATATAAGAAACAAGAAAGGTTGGAGCTCCCTTGAACTAGACAGTCCCAGCAACACAAATTCTGTCACCCGAGAATGGTTTGTCTCATTCATTGATTTTGGGAGGGACTTAATTTCAGCTACCTGAATAGAAGAGAAACAGAGATCAGTTAATGAAGTGAGCATAGGTTTGATTTTCCAATTACACTTAAAATTTTCAGAATTCCAATTCCTATTCCTATGTATGTGTCTGGGTTTTCATGAGTTATTACAAATTATACAGCTAGTACAGCTAAGTATGGAAGATTGGGTTAAAGGGGAGTGTTGTCAAGGAGATGTTCAACCAACTGGGATATCTAAATACATTAATTTAAGAAATAAAATCGACAATTTAAAAAAGAATTTGAGCATCTGAAGTTTTTGTGACACTACAGAAATCCAGTCTAAAAATCTACACAGACAAAATCTAAACCAATTTTTCTAAAGTAAATGATATAAAATTTTTTTGAACATCTGCCACAGAGGAAGATAATTTCACAAACTTGATGACTGAAAAAATTAGACACAGAAGAGTATACACTGTATCGGCCTATTTAAATGAAGTTCAAAAATGGCAAACTGAGGTGTAGAAAAACCTCGTAGCAGTTGTCCTTAAGGGACAGGAAGTGGTCGTGGGAGGGGTTTCTGAAGTGCTGGTAATATTCTTTCTTGATGTGGTTGATAGTTACATGGGAGTGTTTACTTCATGAAAACTTACTGAAATATGAACTTTTGCTTTTTTCACTTTTTATACATAAGTTGCATAATTATGAAAATTAAAACAAGAAAGAGAGAGACAGCATTAGATTTGTGTAAGAGAGCTCACAGGAGAAATCTTTGCCTTAAGTGATTATATCTTATTTCTTCTCTACAGTTAAAAATTATATAAAGTGAAGTACAGAACCCTGGCAAAATTGAAAGGCCCCAATATTATTGGAACTCTTTTATGATTCAGCTCTTCATGGAGTTCTACTTTATCATGAAATTGAGTGCACTGGTTCCTTTCAATTAATCCCTGAAGCTATGAAGCTTCTTTAAACTTAGCCATTGGTGTTACTAACAGTAGACATTTTATTGAGCTATGATTGATATTTCATTTGATGTGATGTGGCTTAAAAACTTATAAGTTATATTGCTTACTATAAATACTAATATAACTAATAAGTTATATTACTTATTACTAAGGAATTCAGACCAGAAAGAAAATGACTTTTCTTTTCTACTCAGTTATTCTATATTCTATGTTATCAGAACTTTCTTCCTTTTGTTACTTTTATTTGTAGAAGCTATTTAGAACTTAGAAAAGTTTTATGGTAAATAAGAAAAAATAAAATGTGAATTTTAAAGGAACATTACGTTATCTGATTTTGAAGAATCTTTCTCTGCATCTTAATCAGGTCTTGGGAGAGGATGTCTTTTATTTTACTCATTTCTAACCACTTGCAATTTTTTATATTAATGTCTTCTTAGATCATAGCTGCAAATTGCTTAGTCTCTCTTTGGGTTAGACTGGAGGGTTTATTTATAAGAACAGAACATGTGATAAATAATTTTAACTCTCAGAAACCAAATTTAGAGTCACCTCTGTATTTCAAATCTCCAATTCTCCCAAAAAAAATGCAAATTTTCTCCCTTATTTCCAGATGATGTGTTCCAAGAACCCCAGTGGATGCTTGAAACAACTGATAGTACTGATTCCTATATAAGCTATATTGTTCCTATACATGCATACCTAAGATAAAGTTTAATTTGTAAATTAGGTGCAGTGAGAGATGAACAGTAATAACTAACAATAAAATAAAAAACTATAACAATATGCTGAAATAGCATTTATGTGAATGTGTTTCTTTTTTTTCTCTCTTTCGCTCTCAAAATAGGTTATTATTTTTGGACCACAGTTGACCTAAGGTAACTGAAACTGCTGAAAACAAAACCATGGATAAGGGAGGACTCTTGTATTATCACAGATTATATCAAAACTATGGCTCTAGGCTTTTTGGAAGAGTTTAACAAGTGGAGCTTGAAGGTAAAGCAGGCTACCGAAAAAAATTATACAAATCTCTCTTCTCACTTCCCAGAAGTCCTGACCCTTCAATCCTGTGACATAAATACTGCATTGATTCCCTAAGGCATGAATAGAAGTAAAATCTAACAAAATCAGTGAATAGGAGTTCATAGGTACTCTATCAGAAAGAGAAAAGCCGTAAGCACAAGGAATGAGTGTCCTAGGGAGACCCTCTGGTGCTACAGCAGAGAGGGGCATCAGGAGGCATTTCTGAGCACAGAAACTTCCTGGTGTCTTTAGGCTAAGACACATAATCCAACTGTGTGAAAGACAGTCATAAGAATCATCCTCCTGATAGCTTTTCTGACTGTTCTGCAGAGCTCTATTGTTCCATTTTCATTGGCTTCTTCAGGTGCTCAGAAAAAGAAAAGACTCTGTTTTTCATGGAGAAAAACATTGGGCAAATTTATTCAATCAAGAACTATCTTAGTATGTAAGATGAAAGTGGTGGAACACATGAACTCTGAACCTGTTTCTTACCTAAATCCATTCTTGTTTAGTTCACTTGCTTTGTATAAATTTAAATGCCTGCTTTTCCCCAGGCACTGTGCTATGCACTGATGATAAAGCAGGTAGGTTTATAACTTGTCTCCCTAGAACTTATTTGCTAATATTAATAACCCTTTGTTTATTTAGACAAGCTGACGAATTCACTTCCCTTTACCCCTAGTACATTCCCTATTAGATAAAATGGACTGTCTTTTTGTTCCCAATAAGATCACTGTACTGTAGTGAAAACAAAGCTATTATTTTAAAATGTTCCATGTTGTATCATTGGGTAACTGTGTGATGCTGAGCAGTTCCTTTAGCCATTCCGGGACTATTATCATCAAATATTAAATCTTGAGACTATTAACCTCAAAGAGACACTAAAAATATTTCTTAAAAGATTATGTAAATGAAAATTCTTTAACCAACTGTGGTGACTAACTATATGTTTGCATTCTTAGTAATGTATTATTTTAGTTCAGAAGAAGTAAATATTTTTTCATAATTTTACATTATGTGGTCTGACTCACACAAGAATGAGTTTCCAATAAGTAGATGTGTTTATGTAAAGACCTTTTTTAAAAAAAATTCTTGAAAATTTGAAGATGGATTAATGCATGTATACAGGGCAATGGTTGGCAAACCTCAGTTCCCTTCTATTTTAAATTCTGTCAAATGAATCTTGCCTCAATATTTCTATCACAGATACTATGACTGATAGATGATGTGAAATAAATAGGTATCATTTATAGGGGCCACCAAACTCTACCAGTTCGAATAGGTATCTTTCACAAACTTGCCAATATTGCTGTTCCCCTGACCCTCCCACTCAAAATGCAGATCAGAGAAATAGCAGTCTCTCTATTATAGACTATATTGGAGACAAATGCTGGTACATGGTCTTCAGAAGGATGCTGACAAAACACTTTCACTTACCTAAGATGAAATGGAAAGTGTGGAGCTATCCTGTAATCTATAGTCATTAATGCTTGGGAAAAATTTCGTTGTTACTTCCACATCTCCTAAGAAAACAGAACAATCCCTCAGGAGATAAGCCATAAGGAATTTGCTTCTAAATAAGACAGAAGTGGATTCAGGGTGTCTGTAGCTGAGTAGTCTTCAAGGAGGTGAGACAGGTCTGGATGCTGTATCTTAATCTAAGTCTTAGGCAACTAGAGGAGCATTTGGAGCAGTCAGGAATCTGAAAGGAGAAAAAGAGTAGACTGAAAAGAAGAAATGCTGAAAACGAAATCTTCTGCTTCACAATTTTGCAAAGGATTCAGCCTCACTGGATCTATAAAACTGGAGAATGTTTTAGGAAGTACCATCAATAATAGTGATTTTTATATGATTTGGGATCTGTAAAGACTCTGAAGTAGTAGGAATATCGCACCATTTTATCAAAAATTTCATCAGGGAAGATTTAGGGTTTTCTTCCTTTCATCTGACTTTCCCTTGCTTCAAAGTGTAGGTGACTTTTTACTTGCTTCTCACAGATGTTATATATATATATACAAATCTCATATGTTATATATTATATATATATAATGATTATATGTATAATCGTTATATAACTAAATCAAACATCTTGTTTGATTTATATAATGATTTATATAATGGTTTATGTAAATGATTTATATAATGATATATATAATCATTATATAACTAAATCAAACATCTTGTGCAGTAGTGATATAATGAATTTACCATAATAGTAGTAATATTTTAAAATATATTTTAAGGAATTATACATGGGATATGCTTCTGTTCACAAATAGAATATATATCCAGCAAGAAATGTTGAATTTCACTAGTGGTTTATATTACTACTTTCTAGTCATAGACAAACAAGGACCATTCTAAACTATAAGCTTTAAAAACCTGAAGTTCAAATCAATGGATGCTGGCCAAAGACATTATGGACTATCAAAAATGTATTAGCCATATTGATTACAATGTACACTACTTGTGTTTGTGCGTGATAGGTGCGCTAAAAATCTTATACTTCCCTACTATATAATTTATCAACGTAACCAAAACCTCTTGTATCCTAAAAGTTATTGAGATAAAAGAACATGTTAATTTTTAAAAATTAAATACATGTATTAGCCTAGGATATAGAAAATATATTTTCCAATTCTATCTTTCACTAAATAACTCTATAATTGTAAGCAAATTACATACCCTCCCAGGTGCTCTGTGTTTCCTGAAAAAAGAGTAGAATTCCCTCTCCCAAACACAGTCTCCGGTTTTTGAAAAACGTGATCCAAAATGAGTAAGTCAATTCAAAGATAAGAATAATTATAAAATATTATATTGAAATTAAGGTATATCCAATCAAAAGGGTAAAACGCCTGGTTTTAGTAAAGTAATGCAGCAGTCACTCTTCAGAGTTAGGTATTGGGACAACAGTAAATAGGTAAAATGGGCAGAGAATATTCAAAGATTAATTTAAAACAATACGGAGGATAATTGACTGTCTCTGTTCTCTGTTCTCTGTTCTGACTCAATCTCTGTCCTTGGCCTTAAAATATCAGCACCTACCCAGGAAAACAATATTCACCAGAAGCCATTGGATGAGGGACAAAGATAGAGAACCCATGTCTTTCCAGACTTCAGTCTTCACCCTGTACACTCTGAAGTATCAGTTAACTCAGCACACTGATATAAGAAAAGCCACCACGATTCTTACAAGCTAATTAGGAATTTGACGTCACTGGACTGTAGTGACCAAGAGACCCAGAGGAGAGTTGTGATAGCAGAAATCACCTTAATCAGGGATAATTATGTGAGACAATTTGTTTGTCCACAATAATTATAGTGCATCGCCTTGAGGATTTCACAAATGGAAGAAGCAGCAGGCCTAATGGAAATGCTTTGTTCTGTAAGAGATGTAACACTTGTTTTTAAAAGCAATGAGTAATTTTGTTAGCTAATTCTTTGTGCTTCTGAAGAGCTTTAGAAAAGCACTATTGGGAGTGTCAAAAATTGATAGGGAGTCATCATATGACTGTGCATATTACATGGCAAACACCTTGGCATTTTGACAGCTTCACAAGAGCCATATGCTTGGTTTCTAAGAAGGGCAAGGATTCTAGAGTAAAAAAGTGAAAGCTGCTTTATTAATACAGTGGCAATGCTGTATCCTACAGAGTAGATTCTAGTAAAGAGACTCCAAATAATTTTGCAAACATTTATACTTCTGAGTTCAAATAAAGAATCTGAGCATTAATGGGACTCTAGATTCATAACACAAAACTCAAGACTCTAGTACCATACAGTCTAGATGTGTCATGATAAAAACTTCCCGGTGCACCCCCTTTACAGATAACCACTTCCCCTCCTCAAAAACCATTCTTCTGTTTTCCATGCCTACAGCTTTGCCTTTTCCAGAACATGAGACAAATGAAATTGTACAATGTGTAGCCTTTTCAACTGTCTTCTTTCATTTAGCAATATACATTCAAGATTCATTCTTCTTGTTGCATGGATTAATAGCTCATTCTTTTTTTTTTTTTTTTTCCTTTTATTATTATTATTATTATTATCATTATTATACTTTAGGTTTTATGGTACCTGTGCGCAATGTGCAGGTAAGTTACATATGTATACATGTGCCATGCTGGTGCGCTGCACCCACCAACTTGTCATCTAGCATTAGGTATATCTCCCAATGCTATCCCTCCCCCCTCCCCCCACCCCACAACAGTCCCCGAAGTGTGATGTTCCCCTTCCTGTGTCCATGTGTTCTCATTGTTCCATTCCCACCTATGAGTGAGAATATGCGGTGTTTGGTTTTTTGTTCTTGCGGTAGTTTACTGAGAATGATGATTTCCAGTTTCATCCATGTTCCTACAAAGGACGTGAACTCATCATTTTTTATGGCTGCATAGTATTCCATGGTGTATATGTGCCACATTTTCTTAATCCAGTCTATCATTGTTGGACATTTGGGTTGGTTCCAAGTCTTTGCTATTGTGAATAATGCGGCAATAAACATATGTGTGCATGTGTCTTTATAGCAGCATGATTTATAGTCCTTTGGGTATATACCCAGTAATGGGATGGCTGGGTCGAATGGAATTTCTAGTTCTAGATCCCTGAGGAATCGCCACACTGACTTCCACAAGGGTTGAACTAGTTTACAGTCCCACCAACAGTGTAAAAGTGTTCCTATTTCTCCACATCCTCTCCAGCACCTGTTGTTTCCTGACTTTTTAATGATTGCCATTCTAACTGGTGTGAGATGGTATCTCATTGTGGTTTTGATTTGCATTTCTCTGATGGCCAGTGATGGTGAGCATTTTTTCATGTGTTTTTTGGCTGCATAAATGTCTTCTTTTGAGAAGTGTCTGTTCATGTCCTTCGCCCACTTTTTGATGGGGTTGTTTGTTTTTTTCTTGTAAATTTGTTGGAGTTCATTGTAGATTCTGGATATTAGCCCTTTGTCAGATGAGTAGGTTGCAAAAATGTTCTCCCATTTTGTAGGTTGCCTGTTCACTCTGATGGTAGTTTCCTTTGCTGTGCAGAAGCTCTTGAGTTTAATTAGATCCCATTTGTCAATTTTGGCTTTTGTTGCCATTGCTTTTGGTGTTTTAGACATGAAGTCCTTGCCCATGCCTATGTCCTGAATGGTAATGCCTAGGTTTTCTTCTAGGGTTTTTATGGTTTTAGGTCTAACATTTAAGTCTTTAATCCATCTTGAATTGGTTTTTGTATAAGGTGTAAGGAAGGGATCCAGTTTCAGCTTTTTCCATATGGCTAGCCAGTTTTCCCAGCACCATTTATTAAATAGGGAATCCTTTCCCCATTTCTTGTTTTTGTCAGGTTTGTCAAAGATCAGATACTTGTAGATATGTGGCATTATTTCTGACGGCTCTGTTCTGTTCCATTGATCTATATCTCTGTTTTGGTACCAGTACCATGCTGTTTTGGTTACTGTAGCCTTGTAGTACAGTTTGAAGTCAGGTAGTGTGATGCCTCCAGCTTTGTTCTTTTGGCTTAGGATTGACTTGGCGATGCGGGCTCTTTTTTGGTTCCATATGAACTTTAAAGTAGTTTTTTCGAATTCTGTGAAGAAAGTCATTGGTAGCTTGATGGGGATGGCATTGAATCTGTAAATTACCTTGGGAAGGATGGCCATTTTCATGATATTGATTCTTCCTACCCATGAGCATGGAATGTTCTTCCATTTGTTTGTATCCTCTTTTATTTCCTTGAGCAGTGGTTTGTAGTTCTCCTTGAAGAGGTCCTTCACATCCCTTGTAAGTTGGATTCCTAGGTATTTTATTCTCTTTGAAGCAATTGTGAATGGGAGTTCACTCATGATTTGGCTCTCTGTTTGTCTGTTATTGATGTATAAGAATGCTTGTGATTTTTGCACATTGATTTTGTATCCTGAGACTTTGCTGAAGTTGCTTATCAGCTTAAGGAGATTTTGGGCTGAGACAATGGGGTTTTCTAGATATACTATCATGTCATCTGCAAACAAGGACAATTTGACTTCCTCTTTTCCTAATTGAATACCCTTGATTTCCTTCTCCTGCCTAATTGCCCTGGCCAGAACTTCCAACACTATGTTGAATAGAAGTGGCGAGAGAGGGCATCCCTGTCTTGTGCCAGTTTTCAAAGGGAATGCTTCCAGTTTTTGCCCATTCAGTACGATATTGGCTGTGGGTTTGTCATAAATAGCTCTTATTATTTTGAGATACGTCCCATCAATTCCTAATTTATTGAGAGTTTTTAGCATGAAGGGTTGTTGAATTTTGTCAAAGGCCTTTTCTGCATCTATTGAGATAATCATGTGGTTTTTGTCTTTGGTTCTGTTTATATGCTGGATTACATTTATTGATTTGTGTATATTGAACCAGCCTTGCATCCCAGGGATGAAGCCCACTTGATCATGGTGGATAAGCTTTTTGATGTGCTGCTGGATTCTGTTTGCCAGTATCTTATTGAGGATTTTTGCATGAATGTTCATCAAGGATATTGGTCTAAAATTCTCTTTTTTTGTTGTGTCTCTGCCAGGCTTTGGTATCAGGATGATGCTGGCCTCATAAAATGAGTTAGGGAGGATTCCCTCTTTTTCTATTGATTGGAATAGTTTCAGAAGGAATGGTACCAGCTCCTCCTTGTACCTCTGGTAGAATTCGGCTGTGAACCCATCTGGTCCTGGACTTTTTTTGGTTGGTAAGCTATTGATTATTGCCACAATTTCTTTTTTATATGTAATAGTATCCCATTGTATTTCTACCACAGTTTGTGTATCCATTTGTATATTGAAGGACTTCTTGGTTGCTTTTTCTCTGTTTTTGGTGATTATGAATAAAACGGCTATAAACATTTTTTGTAGGTTTTTTATGTTTATGTTATTTTTCAAGTCAGGTGGAAGATATGATTTCATAAGAAGAAATATTTGATTCTATCTGTTTTAAACTTGGAAATTAGGTGCAAACAGATTAGGATTGGTATGCCTTCATGATTGATTAAGCCCTTTATCATATGACATGCTTCTCTTTACTTTTGATTATATTTTTTCTTCTGAAATCTAGAGTCAGATATTGATATGACTGCTTTAGCTCCTTTATAATTACTATTTGCATTGTATTGTATATCTTTGTTCATCTTTTTATGTTTAAGTAGTCTGTGTCTTTATATTTAAAGTGGATTCAAGGTAGGCAGCAAATAGTTGGCTCTTGCTTGTATTGTTCATTCTAGCAATGTCTGCCTTTTAGTAGACTTCTTATAGTATTTACACATAATGTAAATGATATGTTGGGTTTATGTCTACTACCTTGCTACTTTTTTTTTTAGTTTGGGACTTCCTTTACTTTCTATTTTTGTAGTAGAATTATATCAACCATGATATGTCTTACTTTTGTTTGACTTACAAAGTCTTCATTTCACTTTCATTTTGAAGGTTATTTTTCATACTTAAATTATTGTGTTGACTCTGTTGTTTTCATTCTGTTTTTTAACAATTCTAATCCTGTTTTATAATAATAAGTATTCAGTTATTCAAATCCTGGTTTTTCAGCATATGGTTGTTCTTTTATCCATGGCTACTGTAAGATATTTTCTGTATGACAAGTTTCCCATATAATTGTGGTATGTCTTCTTGTGATTTTCTTTTGGTTTATCTCGCTTGAGGTTGGTAGAACTTCTTGACTTTTTTTTATTATAACTTTCAATCAAATTCAGAACATTTTGGTCCCCATTTTTAAATATATTTTTTCTATACATTCCTTTTATCCTTTCCTCTGGAACTCCAACTACATATGTGTTAGGCCAGTTGGCATTCTCTTGCATATTGCTGTGACTCTGTTCAATTTTTCCTTTCCTATTTTTGTCTCTGTACATTGGCTTAGAGATTTTCTATTGCTGTGTCTTCTAGTTTACTGATAATTTCCTTCGTGGTGTCTAACATTTTTCACCTCACGAAATCTTGATGTTGTTAATGTATTCCATTCCTCTCTTCATTGTGTTTATATTTTTTATTTATATACTTGAACATATTTATGACAGCTCTCTTAAAGTTATTTTATTCTAATTTCCACATCTTGGTAATTTCTGAGCTTATTTGAATCAATTTCCAATTCTACTCATGATGATGTATATTTTTATGCTTTATTACATTTATTAATGGTGGACACTAAAAATATTTCTGAGTGCTGGATTCTTTCTTTTTTTATTCAAAAGTAGTAGTCTGTTCAGTCACAAAGTTACTTGTGGGCTAGGCTAATTATGTCATTTTATTTTTAAATATTTTAGTATGGGTTTAGAGTAGGCTTCTCTAAGCTACTTTAGCCTTAGTATTAAGGAATTATCTGATATTTAAGGAATTGCCCAGGATCAACTAAGGTCTTGGGTATTTATATTTTATTTTATTTTATTTTATTTATTTATTGAAATGGAGTTTTCACTCTTGTTGCCCCAGCTGGAGTGCAATGGCACAATCTCGGCTCATCGCAACCTCCGCCTCCCAGTTTCGATCCATTCTCCTGCCTCAGCCTCCCAAGTAGTTGGGATTACCGGCATCCGCCACCAAGCCTGGCTAATTTTGTATTTTTAGTAGAGATGGGGGTTTCTTTATGTTGGTCAGGCTAGTCTGGAACTCCCAATCTCAGATGATCCACCTGCCTTGGCCTCCCAAAGTGCTAGGATTATAGGCATGAGCCACCGCACCTGGCCAGTCTTGGGTATTTTTAAAAGACTGTCTTCTCTGGCTGATCAGACATCATATGTCTCCTGAGTAAACTCACACAGTTCAGCTTACAGCTCTATAAAATTTTTCCTAGATTTTAGAAGCTTTAGCCTCTGTATACTCATCTTACTACTCAATAACAACTCAAGTGGGCCCCATAGAAATTTCCAGAGAGTTTTTTTCTATGTAATTTTTCTGTTTTTTTTTTTTGTTGTTGTTGTTGTTGTTGTCCTGGATGTAGATTTTGGCCATTGCCAACTCTCTGAGCTCCATTTTCTGTATTCTAACTCATCGAGTCAATTGTGCTTGTTGTCCTGGATGTAGATTTTGGCCACCGCCAACTCTCTGAGCTCCATTTTCTGTATTCTAACTCATCAAGTCAATTGTGCTTGTTGTCCTGGATGTAGATTTTGGCCACTGCCAATTCTCTGAGCTCCATTTTCTGTATTCTAACTCATCAAGTCAATTGTGCTTGTTGTCCTGAATGTAGATTTTGGCTGTCGCCAACTCTCTGAGCTCCATTTTCTGTATTCTAACTCATCAAGTCAATTGTGCTTGTTGTTCTGGATGTAGATTTTGGCCATCACCAACTCTCTGAGCTCTAGTTTGTGTATTCTAACTCACCAAGTCAGTTGTGCTCTGCTTTGAATTATATTTGCTGCCCTGAGATGTACAGAGTACCTCTACACAGGAAACTAGGTTGATCATAATATTAATCTTACGTTTTATTCTCTCAGGGATCTTAGTCTTGTGTTGCATGTAGACTAATGCTTAAACACAATGTAGTGATATATTTTATCCAGTTTTCTTGTTGATTATGAAGAGAAATTAAATCCAGTAGTACCTCATGGCTGGAAGTGGAAGTTCATACTTTTTTTTTAAATAAAAAAATCATGAATACTGTTTACTTCTCTTTTAAAATGATTTATAATTCATTTACCATGAAATTTATCCTTTTAAAGTGTACAATTCAGTAAATTTTATCATGTTAACAAGGTTATGTAGCTATCACTACTGTCTGACTCTAAAACATTTTCCACAACCCCAAAAGAAACCCTGTAACCATTAGTATTTACTTCCCGTTCTCCCTAAATGCAGCCCTTGGATACCATTAAACTATTTTCTGACTCTTTGGAATTGTCTATTCTGGACATTTCTAATAAGTGATATGACATAATAATAATGTGTCTGGCTTCCTTAACTTGGCATATTGTTTTTAAGTTTCATCCATGTTATGGCATGTATCAATACTGTATTCCCTCTTATAGCTATGTAATATTACATTGTAAGGATATAGAAATTTTGTTTATTCATTCATCAGTTGATGGGAATTTGAGTTGTTTCCAGTTTTGATTGTTGATAGTACTGCTGCTATGAATACTTGTGTACAAGTTTCTGGATAAACATCTTATTTCTCTGAAATGAAATAAAAACCTATGAACTCTGACTAGAATTGGAATTTCTGGGGCATGTGTTTCACTTTTTGGGGAACTACCAAACAGATTTCCAGAGTGGCTACACCAATTTACATTGTTACAAGCAATAGATGAGGAATTTAATTTCTTGACAATTTTGACAGCATTTGTTATCTTCCATTTTTTAAATTACTTACAGCTATCCTAATGGTTGTGAATTGGTATATCGTTGTAGTTTAAATTTCCATTTTATTAATGACTTATGGTGTTGAGCAATATTATGTGGTTAAAGTTATGCGCATGTCTTGTTTGGAGAAAAGTCTGTTCAAATACATTGCCCGTTTTTAGGTGGGTTATTTGTCTTTAGTTGTTATTTTTGAGAGTTCTTTATATATTCTGGATACAAGACCCATGTCAGACATAAGTTCACAATTTTTTTTTCATTTGGTGAGTTTTCTTTGAACTTTCTAGATTGTGTCATTTAAACCTCAACAGTTTTTAATTTTGACAAAATTAAATATCTATTTTTCTTTGGTTACTTGTGTTTTAGGTGTCAAATGAGAGAAATTATTGCCTAATCCAAAGTCACAAAGATTTACATATGTTTTGGTATGCTGTGTTTTCATTTTCTTCTTAAAGCATTTTATAATTTCCCTTGTAATTCTTTCTTTGGTCCTATGGATATTAGGAACATGTTGTTGAACTTCCACTATTTGTTTATTTTTCAAGTTTTATTGTGTTATTGATCTCTAATTTCATTCTATTGTAATCAGAAAACATAGTTTGCATGATTTTAATCCTTTTAAATTTAGTTAGACTTGGTTTAGGGCCTAATATATGGTCTATCCTAGAGAATGTTCTATGTGCACTTGAGGAAACTATGTATTCTACTGTTGTTTGGTGGAGTGTTTTGTAAATACATTAAGTCTAGGTGACTTACAGAGTTTTTCAAGTCTTTTATTTCCTTGCTGATCTTCCATCTTAGTGCTCTACTTAAAAGTATTAAAATTTTTGTCTATTATTGTCAAACTGTCTATTTCTCCCTTGAATTGTGTAAGTTTTTTCTTTATGTATTTTAGGACTCTGTTGCCATTTAATGAAATAAAAAAACACATACACATATGTGTACAAAATTGTTTAATCTTCTTGATAGGTTTATGCTTGTATCATTACACAATGTCCTTCTCTCTCTATTAAACTATCACAAGGACACAAAACCAAACACCACATGTTCTCACTCATAGGTGGGAATTGAACAATGAGAACACTTGGACACAGGGTGGGGAATGTCACACACCGGGGACTGTTCTGAGGTGGGAGAAGGGGTGAGGGATAGCATTAGGGGATATACCTAATGTTAAATGATGAGTTAATGGGTACAGCACACCAACATGGCACATGTATACATATGTAACTAACCTGCACGTTGTGCACATGTACCCTAAAACTTAAAGTATAATAAAAAAATATATAAAAAGATGTTTTGTTACAAAGTCCATTTTATCTGATGTTGATATATCCACTCCAACTCTCTTTTGCTTATGGCTGTTGGCATACTATATATTTTTTTCATGAATCTTCTGTCAACCTATTTGTATGTTTGAATCAAAAGTGAGTTTTTTATAGGCATCATATAGCTAAGTCATGTTTTCAATCCATTCTGCTTATATCTGCCTTTTAATTGAAGTATTTAATCTATTTACATTTAGTCATTAGTAATAAGGTAGGGCATCTGCTACCCTGTTATTTGTTTCTATATGTCTCGTATCTTTTATGTTTCTCTATTTCTTATTATAGTCTTCTTTCATGTTAAACATATGTTTGCTAGTATATCGTTTTAATTATCTTGTATTAGTGGTTTCCCTGGGGCTTACAATTATCACCTTAACTTATAACAATCAAGTTTGGATTAGTATCTATTTAATTTCAATAATATTTTTAAAATTTTGCTTCTATATAGCTCTGTTTTTCCCCTTTCTCCGGGCTGTTATTGTCATACAAATTACATCTTTATACATGTTGTGCTGAACAACAAGTGGATTTGTAGGTGTTTCTTTGTGAAGTTATCTTCTAAATCAGGTAAAAGAAAAAAGTATTACAAATAAAATATATATTTGTGTATTTTACCCTTACATACGCCTTTACCTTTATTAGTCCTCTTTATTTCTTCATATGTATTCAAGTTACTGTCCAGGACTTTTACTTCAACCTAACGGGCTCTTTTTAGTATTTACTGTTAAGAACCAAACTACTTTTCTTTAATAAATGTTCCCTGGGTTACTATAAGCCTTTCTTTAATCTCCAGGACATGGAAACAGTGGCTCTGTAAATTTTTGTCAATTTTTCATTTCTTTATGGAAGAGGGATTTTAGTTTAGCTCCTTACTTTATCATTTTTGGTGGCATAACACTCTATTTTGTAGGGTGTTTTTTCTTTTACCATTTTTACTGGATATATATTCAGTAGAAAATAAATCATTCTACCAAAAACACACATGGACTTGTATGCTCATCCCTGCACTATTCACAATAGCAAAGACATGGAATCAACCCAGGTGTCCATCAGTGGTATAATAGATTGGATTTTTAAAAATCATAAACATACACCATGGAATACTATGCAGCTATAAAAAAGAATAAAATCATGTTTTTTGCAGCAACATGGATAGAGCTGAAGGCCATAATCCTAAGCAAATTAACTCAGGAACAGAAAACCAAGTACTGCATGTTCTTATAACTAGGAGTTAAACATTGAGCTCATATAAATATAAATACGATAACAATAGACACTGTGGACTACTAGAGGGTGAAAAGGGAGCTTGGTTTAAAAACCACCTATCAGGTACTATGCTCACTACCTGTGAGATCCATACTCAGTATGTGAGGTTTGGAGTACGGATCTCATCATATGTGTGAGCATCACACAAGATTCCCCTGTAACAAATCTACGCATGTATCCCCTGTATCTAAAATAAAAGTTGAAAAGAAAAAAAATTTCCAGGGATTTTGATGATCGGATAAATCTGATAAGCACTCAACTAGTTGGCCTCTAAAGTCCTTTTGATTTAGATGTGCTGTGAACCTCACCTCCTTCTACTTTATGTTTACATTTTTGGCTTTTTTGTTAAAATTATTTTTGCCTTCTGCGTTGATATTTCAAATAAGTGGAGTAGATAACAGTGTCATTCCTAGATATCATTGTGTGCTTATGGCTGATATTAAACTTTTCAGCCATATATAATTTTTATATTCTTCACTTATGAAAGTTTTCTTTACAACAATAATAATTATTTTTAAGCCGTTTTTGCACCTATTGAAGTAACTGTATATATGTATGTATGTACATTATATATAGTTTTTCTTTTATTCTGTTAATACAGTGAATTGTATTAAATTATAATCAATGTTCATTCATTCAGTTCATCATCAACATTGCATTGCTTATAATCTCAAATGGATACTATTTTATTATTCTGTTTTCCTGAATTTGTATTGCTCTGTTTTTAAAGGAATTTTGTATTTTTCTTTTTGAGTGAGATTGGCCTACAATTTTTCCTTCTTATATGACCCTTTTCAAATTTTGAAGTTAGAATTATTCTAGCTCATTACGTGAGTGGAGCAACTGCTCTCAGAAAGAGGAAACAATGTCAGTCTGTTTCAGATGACACTTTATTAATTTTTTAATTTTAATTTTCAATTTTTCTGGGTAGATAGTAGGTGTTCAGATGACACTCTTGCACTGAGAAAATCAACAGTTTCTTTTCTCCTTATGACTTGCTTTACCCATTTCTTCATGAGGTTGTGTTTTCTACAGTTCATCATGTCCTATATATATATATATATGCATTTAATTTTACGTTACAGAATTAGGGAAGAAATTATTTAAGATAGACTCCTAGAAATACAATTATCAGCTCATGAATATGGACATAATTTGATAAATACAGCAAATTGCTTTCTAAAAGTTGTTCAGTAATTTTTGACCAAATAGAGCTTCCATGTTTTCAAATTTTCCATCTTATTTAGTAATATCCTTTTGTTTTACTCTTTATTAATCTAATAGGGGTCCATTTTTATTATCTATTAGATCAATTTTTTTGCTACTTTTGTTTTCTATCTGTATATCTTTAAAAAATATTCTACTCATAATATTTGACTCATAAAACTTTATAAGTAATAAAATAAGTCTGAGAGAGAGGGTTAAATTCTAAAAACACACATAATGAGTAAGAGAACATATGCGAATGTTCTCTTGGCATGAGTCTTGGCTATGTGTCTTGATTTTAACCTGTTAAGAGATATTAACATACCTAAAGAAAGACTATATTCAGCACCAATTATGTGGATAAATAACAGACGGAGTAATTAAGATAATGGATAACAGTGACTATCTCAACATTGTTAAGGTACATATTTTTCTAACAAGCTTTCAGAGTCTGGTAACCTCACACATGCCAATCAAATAACCAAAATTTTCAACTTAACACAGATTTATCAAACCACTCCCAAGTAATCTGACTTCTGTTCTAATCATGATGCTGTGGTTAATTAATTTCACGATCATATTTTTTAATGTAATTTGACAAATTTCTTCTTCAAATTTCTTGCAGTTAACAATTTGGAGTTCCTAGGTCTATGAGTCTGGGGTCAAAACTTAAACTGTCACAATTCATTAAGTTAATGTCACTTATCTGATTTTCTGGTGGTTTGCCAGGTAAATGTCTTCTCCTGGCCATGTAATTCTGCAACCCTTATAAAGATTAAGTCCTTTTTCATTTTACATTTCTGTGATTCTCTGCTTCTTTAATATGCAATTACTTCTACAAGGCCAAAGGTCTGTCTTCATCTCTTTTATGTGTGCACATATTCTGATATAAGTTAAGTTTTAAAAATTGCTCAAATGCATCGATTTGCTTTGGACAAAGCTGCGCATTAACGCACTGGGATTATTAGGTTGGTGCAAACATAATTGCGGTTTTCGCAACTACTTTTAGTTGTGAAAACTGAAATTACTTTTGCACTAACCTAAAAATTCAGTGTGTGTTTTATTATATATTCTACTTGCCTTTATTATCTGTTAATAAACGTTTTATTGCTATCCTGATAAGCTTAAAAGCTTTTATGGAACAAGGGCCTATGACTTTTGCCTCTTTACTTACATAGCTGGCATTGCCCATTATAATTCTATTGATAGAGACCTTTAATCAATATCAGTTTAGTAAAGTAGCACCCAAAGAAGTAATTCCACACATGGAAAACTAAATGCAAAAACAAGATCAGATTGTTACAGAGTGCAATAACCCACGTAAGCTAAGACTTAGAGATGGACAATCTAGTTTTTCACTGGCTTCCAACCTCATCACTCCAAATGCCACATTTGTAAAAAAACAAGTGTAGAAATCACCTGAATATCAATTGCTCTGGGTAGCATATCCTTTTTATGGCACTTGTTGCATGTGCTTGCATATTAAACTTTTGATACATTAACAACTATGGTAAAAGATAGGACAATATTTGCCTTAGGGACTCACAATCTATTTTAAGTAATAAAAATAAAACACATAATCATATCTTTAGTTCAAAAATTACAAGTTTGAATTGAAAGCTGTCATAAACAGAATAAACTCTTCAAGCTCGAATTATGTGATGCAGTGATGACAGTGCCAGATTCTGTGGCTGATAAAAGACTGAATCAATCATGGGGTGACCCTCTTTCTCTTATTCTTTCCAATGTTTGATGAGCTATTTCTGAAGTTTCAATTAAAGTTTGAGAAGAAGAGAAGCACGTGATATATTTTCTAATTACCAATTTATATATTTTCTCCAACTACTTTGAAAATTACACTCCCAAATGAAATTAACTAAACAAAATCACTGGCTATTCAGATACCTTGTAGTCAGTGTCAGTTGATGACAGGTTATTATTAGTGATATAATGAGGTTTGTAATTGCTATTTCTTCCAGACTGTGTAAGGTAGTCTTGTAATTTTAACTATGAACTTTGTTATATTTATCATCCTGTAATTGATACTGTAGCATTTTATATATTTAAATTCCAGCACAAATAATAAGTATGACAAAAGACAGGTTTGATAAGCATTAATGCCTTATTTGTGAATATAAAATTTTACCTTTATAACATTATTAGCCAGAATAATTATGAACTGTAGCTGATGAGGTAAAGCAGCACTTTTTAGAATCTTCATATTGCCTTTTATGTCAAAGCAAATTGTTTTAACTCAAATAATGCTAAATTATTCTCTGTGTTACCCAGAGTGAATCACATGAACTAGCTAATCTTCTTTAATATAGAGCTGATTTTTAAATGCTGCAAGAGGTTTTTTTTTTTTGACAGGGTCTCACTGTGTTGCCCAGGCTGGAGTACAGTGGCACAATCTCGGCTCACTGCAGCCTCGACCTCCTGGGCTTGAGTGATCCTCTTACCTCTACCTCTCAAAGAGATAATTTTTTATGGTGCCTGTATAAGGGGAAAAACTGCTTGTGGGTTTTAATACATGTAGTTGCAGCTTTAGGGAGGATGATGTGAGACACAGAATATAGGAACTGGCATCAGAAGATTCTGCACTGTGTTTGCCAACTTCAGATCACCATATTCAGGCCCTGTAATTTAGTCTAGTAAAAACACTATTTGTGGTACAAACACAATAATAATAATCACATATGTTAATTTCAAAGCCCCAAAGTAGGAATTTGTATTACTTCTTTGTAGTTGTCTAAAAACCCTGCTTGGAACCCACATGTCATCTCCTTAGCTTCCTCGTGGCTTCCTTTATATCTTTATTTCCTCAGAGTATAGATCATGGGGTTAAGGAGAGGAGTGAAGACAGTAAAAAACACAGAGATAAATTCATCAATTGTGAAGCTTTCAAAGGGCCAAATATAGATGAATATTAATGGGCCAAAGAACAGAAGCACAACAGTAATGTGGGCAGACAGAGTGGAAAGGGCCTTGGACATCCCATCAGAGGCTTGGCGATGCACAGTAGCAAGGATGATAGTGTAAGAAATGAGCAACAGGAGGAAACATGTAAGTGACAGCAGACCACTGTTGGTGAGCACCAGGATCTCAAAAACATAGTTGTCTAAGCAGGCAAGCTTGATCACTAGGGGGAGGTCACAGAAAAAATTGTCTGCCCTGTTGGGTCCACAGAAAAGCAGATTGACTGTGAATGCCAGGTGGCTGGTTGAGTGTGAGATGCCAATGGCCCAGGAAACCCCCACCAGAACAGTGCATACCCTCCGGTTCATATGGTCATGTAGTGCAGAGGTTTGCATATAGCAATGTGTCTATCATAGGCCATGGCAACAAGAAGCACCATCTCACTACCCCCAAAAATATGCAAGAAAAAGATTTGTGACATGCATCCCTGGAAAGTGATGGTCTTGTGTTCATTGAGGAAGTCTGCAATCATCCTGGGAGTGGCAAATGTAGCCTGACACACATCAATGAAAGAGAGATTGCTAAGAAGAAAGTACATTGGGGAATGCAAATGAGAGTCTATAATTACTGTGATGATGGTAAGGATGTTTCCCAACACTGCAGCTCCATAAAATACAGAGAAGATAAAGAAAAGGAAGACTTGGAGTTCCCAAGAGCTAGACAGCCCCAACAAAATGAATTCAGTAACCACTGACTTATTACTCCATCCATTAACTGAATCTGGGCTTCTGAAGTTATCTAGAGGGGAGAAAAGATAATTGAGATGGATTAAGAATAAGCTTTTTACCATTCTGCAAATCAAATAGATACTTTGATTCTAATATAAAAATAAAACGGTGAGGCTATAAGACAAAGAGTATTCACATGATTGTTAGGAATTAATATTTTCCCTGGGCTGACTTAGATAATTATATGAATTATTATTTACTTTTGCCTTTATGCTTTGCAAGATAGATAGAGGGATAGAGAGAGAGAGACAGAGAGAGAGAGAGAGTTTTTATCTAACACATAAACCTATATAGAAAGAGAGAAATTGAGAGACAGCAATATTTGCCATTGAATTCTAAAATGTTTTTGTAGAAATATGCAATACCTTAATAGAACTTTGAAAATCATATGTACTGTACTTACATATTCAGATTATTAATAGTTGAAAATGAGGAGTCTAGCACCATTTACAGAATCTTGAAAGGATAGGCAATTTAGGCCAGGTGTAAAGATATGGAAATCAGTCCAGTTACTTTGATAAAAGACATCAAATAAAGGAATGGCATGAGGCCATGTATTTGAGGTGTCTGCAGCAATAAGAATAGATTGAAATTAACTTGTAACAATTAAACTAGTGTGAGTGAGATATTGCATTTGCTTTTCTGTATCAAAAAATGTAAAGTATACAACAGTGAGTTAAATAATTTAGCAATGACAGATGTATCTTCCTAGAATCTCAGAAGCATACATCCTCTTTAATCAAAAGTGATTCTTTTAGTATCACAGTTGTACTCTTTACCCTTACCAATATGATTCCTCTTTTACAGAAGTTAAATTTAATATTATTTAATATGATTGGCTACCTGCTCTTCAAAGATGGGACTAAATTATCAGGGAACCTGGCCCAATAGTCACGTAGGTTCTTTTCTATTTTCCCTAAGCATTGGCCGGTTTGAGAAATAAAGGGACAGAGTACAAAAGACAGAAATTTTAAAGCTGGGCATGTGGGGGGAGACATTACATGTCGGTAGGTTCCGTGATGCCCCACAAGCCGCAAAACCAGCAAGATTTTATTAGGGACTTGTAAAAGGGGAGGGAGTGTGCGAATAGGTGTGGGTCACAAAGATCACGTACTTCACAAGGCAATAGAATATCACAAGGCAAAGGGAGGCAGGGCGAGATCACGGGACCACAGGACTGGGGCGAAATTAAAATTGCTAATGAAGTTTCAGGCACCATTGTCATTGATAACATCTTATCAGGAGACAGGGTTTTGAGAGCAACCGGTCTGACCAAAATTTATTAGGCGGGAATTTCCTCTTCCTAATAAGCCTGGGAGTGCTATGGGAGACTGGGGTTTATTTCATCCCTACAATTTCGACAATAGAAAACAGCCACACCCACGGGGCCAGTTCAGAGACCCACCCTCAGGGGTGTATTCTCTTTCCCAGGGATATTCCTTGCTGAGAAAAAGAATTCAGCGATATTTCTCCCATTTGCTTTTGAAAGAAGAGAAATATGGCTCTGTTCCCCCTGGCTCACCGGCTGTCAGAGTTTAAGGTTATCTCTCTTGTTCCCTAAACATTGCTGTTATCCTGTTCTTTTTTCAAGGTGCCCAGATTTCATATTGTTCAAACACATATGCTCTATGATTTGTGCAGTTAACACAATTATCACAGGGTCCTGAGGCAACATACATCCTCCTCGGCTTATGAGATGACAGGATTAAGAGATTAAAGTAAAGACAGGCATAGGAAATCACAAGGGTATTGATTGCAGAAGTGATAAGTGTCCCTGAAATCTTCACAATTTATGTTTAGAGATTGCAGTAAAGACAGGCATAAGAAATTATAAAAGTATTAATTTGGGGAACTCATAAATCCACGTTCTTCTGCCATGGCTTCAGCCAGTCCCTCCGTTTGGGGTCGCTGACTTCCCGCAACACTAAATGCAATTTCAGATAGCATAATAGATTTTCTAATTAAATTTACATTTGAACTACTTACCTTTGCTGATGATTTCACAGCCTCTTCTTTCTGTAATTGAGCTAATATCACAATAACAGAAGAGTTTTCCAAGGCCTATTGAATAGCGTCTCTGACGTAGTTGATTTGTTCAACAAATAATTATAGATTGTCTTTTCTGTACCACACACTTTTATAGACCCTGGAGACAAAGCAATGGGAGAAAAAAATAATAAAAACTGTCCCATCCTCATGTAACTTGCATCCTAAAGCTGTGTGGGTGGGTGGTGTTGGCACATGAAATTAAAAATAAATAAGTAAAATATGTATTATATCAGTTAGTGACATCTGACATGATATATATATTTATGAATTAAGAGGGGAGAAGTTGACAGACAGCAAAAAGAGAAAAAAAGATAGTTTGGTAATGAAGATAACTACCTTTGTCAAAGGAAAATATTTATTGAATAGTGCCATGGAGCAAATAAAGCAGAACAAAGGAATATGGACTGTAATCAGGTGATCAGTAAAAGCCTCACTAGGCAGGTTACATTTCAGAAAGACTAAAGAAAACTGAGGAGCAAGCCTTGAGGAATTCCACTTCAGACCAATAACATAGCAAGTATATGCAATACCTTATTTGTGAAAAATAAACATTCCCTTGGGAAACATCTGTGTAATTCTGCAAGTTTATTAGAAATTAATTAAATGAAAATTTAGTTTTTAACCTTATTATGGACTTGACATGCAAAATTGGCTTTTTTGAATAATATTCTCTTCATAGGCTTAAGCATGTTTGTAATTTTAGGGAACTATAAGTTTAGTCATAACATTTAGATACATACTAACATTTTCATTTTTTTAAGAATGAAATATGGATATAAAATTGTTTTTCAAATTATGTATTGACATATGTATCCTTATGTATATATGTCCAGGTACAGAATTTGAAAATGATTTTATAATTTTGATATAAGTGAATGATGCTAATTTTATATAATTTTATTCAAAATAAAATTGAAACAATCTGTTTTCTCAAAGAAGAGCCCTTGAAAATGAAATTCATAGCCAGATCCCTGAAGCTACATGGAGCTCCTTGTCTACAGTCATAGTCAATAGTTAGTTGAGACAGATACTCATGGAATGACTTTCAAATATTGAGATCATTAAAAATATAAAAATTAGTAACTGTTTTTTGATATTACCTCACAGAATCAGATGCCTTTTAAAGTATCTGATACTGTAGCTATATGCATGCAAAACCTGACAAAAATGTGCAAACTGATGTGTATTGAGTCAAAATTGTCTAAAACCACTTCAGTTTGTCTGCAACTTGGTTCTACAAGTACAGGCAGAATTTCTCTAAAATCATTCTAAAAATATTTTTCCATAGTAAGAGATGATCATATTCCATATTAACAGTTGTATGATTAGTCAGTCTTCTTGGAAAGGCAGAGTGTGAATTTACTCAAGATGCCTTAATATAAGAACACACAATTTGAGATCAGATCTGGGTTTAATTTCTGGCTTCACTACTTACTCTTCACTACTTCTTGAGTACCTTTGGTGATTATGGGCCAAAAACTCTGCAGGCCCAGAGAGATAATGATGACCCAAACAGATAAGATTAATGTCCTTGTGCAATTTACTGGAATTCTCTAAACTTTTGAGTCCTTATTTGTGATAGTGTACATTTCAAAGAGCTGTGTAAACTATAAAGTCTATTCTAATTGAAAATTATTCGACCCAGCCATCCCATTACTGGGTATATAGCCAAAGGACTATACATCATGCTGCTATAAAGACACATGCACACGTATGTTTATTGCCGCATTATTCACAATAGCAAAGACTTGGAACCAACCCAAATGTCCAACAATGATAGACTGGATTAAGAAAATGTGGCACATATACACCATGGAATACTATGCAGCCATAAAAAATGATGAGTTCATGTCCTTTGTGGGGACATGGATGAAATTGGAAATCATCATTCTCAGTAAACTATCGCAAGAACAAAAAACCAAACACCGCATATTCTCACTCATAGGTGAGAATTGAACAATGAGAACACATGGACACAGGAAGGGGAACATCACACTTCGGGGACTGTTGTGGGGTGAGGGGAGGGGGGAGGGATAGCATTGGGAGATATACCTAGTGCTGGATGACGAGTTGGTGGGTGCAGCGCACCAGCATGGCACATGTATGCATGTGTGACTTACCTGCACATTGCGCACATGTACCATAAAACCTAAAGTATAATAATAATAATAATAATAATAATAAAAGAAAATAAATAAATCAATAAAAAAAAGAAAATTACATAATATAGTTTTACTTTCTTACAAGTAAAGCCAATCTGAATAGAAAAATATTTGCTTCTGCGAAGATTAACAAACTAAGAGACTTTAAAAGACCAAATAAGATTAAAATGAAATATTAGAATGAAGTCATTATTTTCTAGAATAAACCTATAATTTATTAAAACATTGGAATACAAATCTGACAAAAAGGAAAGTAGACACTGAAGAAAAACCACATAGCGTTCTTTACAATTCTCCATTCACCTGTTAGCTACTTCCAACCTTTAGCATTCTTCACCTCTAACTTATTTAAAAAAAGTAAATGCAGTAAACTAGAGCTAGAATTATGTTACAAATGGATATCATTGTGAAATAGGGGAAGACATTCTTTGATGTTTCATTATTAACTGTACTTCAGATTTCAAATACAGAGTTAAATAATGCCTTGTCTTGGACATCAGGTTATACTGGAAATAATCTTCTCTAGTGGGATTAACACCTCATCCTTATTACCTTATTTGGAAATTAATTGCAGGTCTCTGCCTAAGGTAATGATAAACTGAATGTGAAACAAAACTTCCATTTAAAGGAGAAATGTGAAATTTGTATGAAGTAATTTCTGGACTCAGAAATTAATTTGAGCAAGGAGCTTTAACTAAAAGCACTCTGGTCAAATAGGAAGGAAGAAGTAAAGGTTATAAGGCAAGAGGTCAAACTGTAGAATCTTCTGTGGCTCAAACTCTAGATTGCACAGCCCAGATTAACAAATAGATACATGTAAAGGTCTTAGTGGTACAGATGTCAGACATGAAAAGAATCAATCAAAGTTGTAGAAGAGAAAGAAGATAGTTTGGTAATGAAGATAATCATATTTATGGGAAGAAACTGGCTTCTTACTATATAGATAATTAAGTTGAATAAAGGCTTTTGGGTATGACGAGATTCATTTAGTTATCTTGCAGTGACATGTGACCAATAATTACCTTATTATCCTTACAATGCTATAAAGTAAACATTATTATAATCCTAACTTTGTGTTAGAAGCAGCTACAATTTAGTGCTAAAGTTAGCGTCACAAGGCACACTGGTAGTCTGAAGGTTTGAATGCACAAAGAACATGGGTTTAACTGCTATATATTGCTTAATTAAGGATCTGATTACTGAAAACTTATATGTAAGGATGTCTCCCTGGTCATTAAAATAATTTTTTATTAGTATTATTATTATTTTAAGAGACAGGGTCTTGCTCTATCACTCAGGCTGTAGTGCAACTATGTGATCATGGCTCATGGTAGCCTTGACCTCCTGGCCTCAGGTGATCCTCCCACCTCTAAAATAACAAAGTTGTGCCCAATTATATTCTCTGCTCTTTCTGAACTATACATCAACATGCTCACTTTTATCTTGCTACTTCAAACCCGTGCTTGCGTTAGCAGTGAAAATAATCAGCAATAATTCGCTGTTTTGTTTTATATGAGGCTCTCACACCCAAACCCCAAGTCCTCATGCTCAAAAATCCAGTTTGCCTTGACTGTGGTAATAACTTTAGCCCAGAATCCCTTTATCTCTCTGAATGGCAACATGTATAGTGGCTTTTAAGCTTGATGCGATTAAATTCCACATACCAATTTTGAGATAAATCTCAGGAAAGTAACAACAGGGTGAAAACAAGAAGCTTCCAAAACTTTTTTATTATTATTATTATTATACTTTAGGTATATCTCCCAATGCTATCCCTCCCCCCTCCCCCCACCCCACAACAGTCCCCAGAGTGTGATGTTCCCTTTCCTGTGTCCATGTGTTCTCATTGTTCACTTCCCACCTATGAGTGAGAATATGCAGTGTTTGGCTTTTTGTTCTTGCGATAGTTTACTGAGAATGATTTCCAATTTCATCCATGTCCCTACAAAGGACATGAACTCATCCTTTTTTATGGCTGCATAGTATTCCATGGTGTACATGTGCCACATTTTCTTTTTTTTTCTTTTTTATTATTTATTTATTATTATTGTTATTATTATTATACTTTAGGTTTTATGGTACATCTGCGCAATGTGCAGGTAAGTTACATATGTATACATGTGCCATGCTGGTGCACTGCACCCACTAACTCGTCATCTAGCATTAGGTATATCTTCCAATGCTATCCCTCCCCCCTCCCCCCACCCCACAACAGTCCCCGAAGTGTGATGTTCCCCTTCCTGTGTCCATGTGTTCTCATTGTTTAATTCCCACCTATGAGTGAGAATATGCGGTGTTTGGTTTTTTGTTCTTGCAGTAGTTTACTGAGAATGATGATTTCCAATTTCATCCATGTCCCTACAAAGCACACAAACGCATCATTTTTTATGGCTGCATAGTATTCCATGGTGTATATGTGCCACATTTTCTTAATCCAGTCTATCATTGTTGGACATTTGGATTGGTTCCAAGTCTTTGCTATTGTGAATAATGCCGCAATAAACATACGTGTGCATGTGTCTTTATAGCAGCATGATTTATAGTCCTTTGGCTATATACCCAGTAATGGGATGGCTGGGTCAAATGGAATTTCTAGTTCTAGATCCCTGAGGAATTGCCACACTGACTTCCACAAGGGTTGAACTAGTTTACAGTCCCACCAACAGTGTGAAAGTGTTCCTATTTCTCCACATCCTCTCCAGCACCTGTTGTTTCCTGACTTTTTAATGATTGCCATTCTAACTGGTGTGAGATGGTATCTCATTGTGGTTTTGATTTGCATTTCTCTGATGGCCAGTGATGGTGAGCATGTTTTCATGTGTTTTTTGGCTGCATAAATGTCTTCTTTTGAGAAGTGTCTGTTCATGTCCTTCGCCCACTTTTTGATGGGGTTGTTTGGTTTTTTCTTGTAAATTTGTTGGAGTTCATTGTAGATTCTGGATATTAGCCCTTTGTCAGATGAGTAGGTTGCGAAAATTTTCTCCCATTTTGTAGGTTGCCTGTTCACTCTGATGGTAGTTTCCTTTGCTGTGCAGAAGCTCTTGAGTTTAATTAGATCCCATTTGTCAATTTTGGCTTTTGTTGCCATTGCTTTTGGTGTTTTAGACATGAAGTCCTTGCCCATGCCTATGTCCTGAATGGTAATGCCTAGGTTTTCTTCTAGGGTTTTTATTTTTTAGGTCTAACATTTAAGTCTTTAATCCATCTTGAATTGGCTTTTGTATAAGGTGTAAGGAAGGGATCCAGTTTCAGCTTTCTACATATGGCTAGCCAGTTTTCCCAGCACCATTTATTAAACAGGGAATCCTTTCCCCATTTCTTGTTTTTCTCAGGTTTGTCAAAGATCAGATAGTTGTAGATATGTGGCATTATTTCTGACGGCTCTGTTCTGTTCCATTGATCTATATCTCTGTTTTGGTACCAGTACCATGCTGTTTTGGTTACTGTAGCCTTGTATATAGTTTGAAGTCAGGTAGTGTGATGCCTCCAGCTTTGTTCTTTTGGCTTAGGATTGACTTGGCAATGCGGGCTTTTTTTTGGTTCCATATGAACTTTAAAGTAGTTTTTTCGAATTCTGTGAAGAAAGTCATTGGTAGCTTGATGGGGATGGCATTGAATCTGTAAATTACCTTGGGCAATATGGCCATTTTCACGATATTGATTCTTCCTACCCATGAGCATGGAATGTTCTTCCATTTCTTTGTATCCTCTTTTATTTCCTTGAGCAGTGGTTTGTAGTTCTCCTTGAAGAGGTCCTTCACATCCCTTGTAAGTTGGATTCCTAGGTATTTTATTCCCTTTGAAGCAATTATGAATGGGAGTTCACTCATGATTTGGCTCTCTGTTTGTCTGTTATTGATGTATAAGAATGCTTGTGATTTTTGTACATTGATTTTGTATCCTGAGACTTTGCTGAAGTTGCTTAACAGCTTAAGGAGATTTTGGGCTGAGACAATGGGGTTTTCTAGATATACAATCATGTCATCTGCAAACAGGGACAATTTGACTTCCTCTTTTCCTAATTGAATACCCTTGATTTCCTTCTCCTGCCTGATTGCCCTGGCCAGAACTTCCAACACTAAGTTGAATAGAAGTGGTGAGAGAGGGCATCCCTGTCTTGTGCCAGTTTTCAAAAGGAATGCTTCCAGTTTTTGTCAATTCAGTATGATATTGGCTGTGGGTTTGTCATAGATAGCTCTTATTATTTTGAGACACATCCCATCAATACCTAATTTATTGAGAGTTTTTAGCATGAAGTATTGTTGAATTTTGTCAAAGGCCTTTTCTGCATCTATTGAGATAATCATGTGGTTTTTGTCTTTGGTTCTGTTTATATGCTGGATTACATTTATTGATTTGCGTGTATTGAACCAGCCTTGCATCCCAGGGATGAAGCCCACTTGATCATGATGGATAAGCTTTTTGATGTGCTGCTGGATTCTGTTTGCCAGTATTTTATTGAGGATTTTTGCATCAATGTTCATCAAGGATGTTGGTCTAAAATTCTCTTTTTTGGTTGTGTCTCTGCCAGGCTTTGGTATCAGGATGATGCTGGCCTCATAAAATGAGTTAGGGAGGATTCCCTCTTTTTCTATTGATTGGAATAGTTTCAGAAGGAATGGTACCAGCTCCTCCTTGTACCTCTGGTAGAATTCGGCTGTGAACCCATCTGGTCCTGGACTTTTTTTGGTTGGTAAGCTATTGATTATTGCCACAATTTCAGCTCCTGTTATTGGTCTATTCGGAGATTCAACTTCTTCCTGGTTTAGTCTTGGGAGGGTGTATGTGTTGAGGAATTTATCTATTTCTTCTAGATTTTCTAGTTTATTTGCGTAGAGGTGTTTGTAATATTCTCTGATGGTAGTTTGTATTTCTGTGGGATCGGTGGTGATATCCCCTTTATCATTTTTTATTGCATCTATTTGATTCTTCTCTCTTTTTTTCTTTATTAATCTTGCTAGCGGTCTATCAATTTTGTTGATCCTTTCAAAAAACCAGCTCCTGGATTCATTTATTTTTTGAAGCGTTTTTTGCGTCTCTATTTCCTTCAGTTCTGCTCTGATTTTAGTTATTTCTTGCCTTCTGCTAGCTTTTGAATGTGTTTGCTCTTGCTTTTCTAGTTCTTTTAATTGTGATGTTAGGGTGTCAATTTTGGATCTTTCCTGCTTTCTCTTGTGGGCATTTAGTGCTATAAATTTCCCTCTACACACTGCTTTGAATGCATCCCAGAGATTCTGGTATGTTGTGTCTTTGTTCTCGTTGGTTTCAAAGGACATCTTTATTTCTGCCTTCATTTCGTTATGTACCCAGTAGTCATTCAGGAGCAGGTTGTTCAGTTTCCATGTAGTTGAGCGGTTTTGAGTGAGATTCTTAATCCTGAGTTCTAGCTTGATTGCACTGTGATCTGAGAGATAGTTTGTTATAATTTCTGTTCTTTTACATTTACTGAGGAGAGCTTTACTTCCAAGTATGTGGTCAATTTTGGAATAGGTGTGGTGTGGTGCTGAAAAAAATGTATATTCTGTTGATTTGGGGTGGAGAGTTCTGTAGATGTCTATTAGGTCCACTTGGTGCAGAGCTGAGTTCAATTCCTGGGTATCCTTGTTGACTTTCTGTCTCATTGATCTGTGTAATGTTGACAGTGGGGTGTTAAAGTCTCCCATTATTAATGTGTGGGAGTCTAAGTCTCTTTGTATGTCACTCAGGACTTGCTTTATGAATCTGGGTGCTCCTGTATTGGGTGCATATATATTTAGGATAGTTAGCTCTTCTTGTTGAATTAATCCCTTTACCATTATGTAATGGCCTTCTTTGTCTCTTTGGACCTTTGTTGGTTTAAAGTCTGTTTTATCAGAGACTAGGATTGCAACCCCTGCCTTTTTTTGTTTTCCATTTGCTTGGTAGATCTTCCTCCATCCTTTTATTTTGAGCCTATGTGTGTCTCTGCACGTGAGATGGGTTTCCTGAATACAGCACACTGATGGGTCTCGAGTCTTTATCCAATTTGCCAGTTTGTGTCTTTTAATTGGAGCATTTAGTCCATTTACATTTAAAGTTAATATTGTTATGTGTGAATTTGATCCTGTCATTATGATGTTAGCTGGTTATTTTGCTCATTAGTTGATGCAGTCTCTTCCTAGTCTCGATGGTCTTTACATTTTGGCATGTTTTTGCAGTGGCTGGTACCGGTTTTGCCTTTCCATGTTTAGTGCTTCCTTCAGGAGCTCTTTTAGGGCAGGCCTGGTGGTGACAAAATCTCTCAGCATTTGCTTGTCTGTAAAGTATTTTATTTCTCCTTCACTTATGAAGGTTAGTTTGGCTGGATATGAAATTCTCGGTTGAAAATTCTTTTCTTTAAGAATGTTGAATATTGGCCCCCACTCTCTTCTGGCTTGCAGGGTTTCTGCCGAGAGATCCGCTGTTAGTCTGATGGGCTTCCCTTTGATGGTAACCCGACCTTTCTCTCTGGCTGCCCTTAACATTTTTTCCTTCATTTCAACTTTGGTGAATCTGACAATTATGTGTCTTGGAGTTGCTCTTCTCGAGGAGTATCTTTGTGGCGTTCTCTGTATTTCCTGAATCTGAATGTTGGCCTGCCTTGCTAGATTGGGGAAGTTCTCCTGGATAATATCCTGTAGATTGTTTTCCAACTTGGTTCCATTCTCCCCGTCACTTTCAGGTACACCAATCAGACGTAGATTTGGTCTTTTCACATAGTCCCACATGTCTTGGAGGCTTTGCTCATTTCTTTTTATTCTTTTTTCTCTAAACTTCCCTTCTCGCTTCATTTCATTCATTTCATCTTCCAGGGCTGATACCCTTTCTTCCATTTGATTGCATCGGTTCCTGAGGCTTCTGCATTCTTCATGTAGTTCTCGAGCCTTGGTTTTCAGCTCCATCAGCTCCTTTAAGCACTTCTCTGTATTGGTTATTCTAGTTATACATTCTTCTAAATTTTTTTTTCAAAGTTTTCAACTTCTTTGCCTTTGGTTTGAATATCCTCCTGTAGCTCAGAGTAATTTGATCGTCTGAAGCCTTCTTCTCTCAGCTCCTCAAAGTCATTCTCCATCCAGCTTTGTTCCGTTGCTGGTGAGGAACTGCGTTCCTTTGGAGGAGGAGAGGTACTCTGCTTTTTAGAGTTTCCAGTTTTTCTGCTCTGTTTTTTCCCCATCTTTGTGGTTTTATCTACTTTTGGTCTTTGATGATGGTGATGTACAGATGGGTTTTTGGTGTGGATGTCCTTTTTGTTAGTTTTCCTTCTAACAGACAGGACCCTCAGCTGCAGGTCTGTTGGAGTACCTGGCCGGCCGTGTGAGGTGTCAGTCTGCCCCTGCTGGGGGGTGCCTCCCAGTTAGGCTGCTCAGGGGTCAGGGGTCAGGGACCCACTTGAGGAGGCAGTCTGCCCTTTCTCAGATTTCCAGCTGCATGCTGGGAGAACCACTGCTCTCTTCAAAGCTCAGATGGAAATGCAGAAATCACCCATCTTCTGCGTCGCTCACGCTGGGAGCTGTAGACCGGAGCTCTTCTTATTCGGCCATCTTGGCTCCTCCCATAAAACACTCCAAAGCTTTTTTAAGAATAATTTTAAAAAGAGTATCACAGGAGCCTATAATCGAACTATTTAAATATCATGACACTCCCCAAAGTCTCAGATAACCAATCCCATGAATTGTGAAAGCCAATTAAAAAATGAACTTTGTTAAGTGAATTCATCTTGCTATGGTAGTTATTAACACTATTTTGGCTCCTTCTCCCCCATATCAAGGTGGTAAGAACTTTTAAATTGTTTGCCTATAATTGCAAATGAGAACATATGTCATGAGAGAGAAATGTAGTGACCTCAAAGTTTGCAACAACTACATTTGCCCTCATTTAATGTTCTGCCTCTATCCATGTGCTTTCTTTGTCCTTAGCTAAAATGACTATGCCAGTAAGCACTAGCACACATGCACAGGGCCTGAAGAAAATTAGATCCAAAGAAATATAAATCCGGCAATGGGTCTAAGAAAATTAGAATTTTGTTTTCTCTAATCTTATACTTCTTCCTTTTCTTGAAAATTTTTATGTCAAAGGTTTTCAAATTCCATACAACACAATATTTTGTCAAAATTATCCAATATTTTAATTATCACTACACAGTACTTGACCATACAACAGAACCAGAAAAGAATCTTAGACATAAGTGGGTAAAACTGCCCAGATATAAAAATACCTTGCTTTCAGATATTGTGGAAACATATCCCATTAGAGCTGTAGAAGGACTTAGGAAATCTACAGAGGAGAGCAGAGGACAAAGACAAAAGTAAATGTGACACAGAGTGAGTGCCCAGGAAATTTGATGAGCCTAATTGAGGAGAGGAGCCCAGTCATCAGCCCAGACTGATAGACCACGTTTCTTCTTCACATCTTCTCTTTAATTTTCACAGGCATTTCAATTCTTCTGTTTCCAAATCTAGTCCTCCTTTAGTCTCCCTTAACCCAGGTAATGGCATTTCTATTGCCCCAGTGGTTTCAGCCAGACACTTCATTCCTTCTATTTTCTCACTCCCACTTCCAGTACTGTTGTGCCTTTCTCTAAAATATTCCCAATCCATCAAAGCTTTCTATTACAATTTCCCTTGTCTAAACCTTCCCTTTCTTTCTCCTTAAATGTTTCAAAAGCTTTCTAATGATCTCCAACCCTCTACACTGATTTTTTTTGCAGTCAATTTCTCCTGAATGCTCAGAGCAGTCTTTAAAAATAAGATAAATCTTTAAAAATAAGATAAATAAGTCAAACAACTTTAAAATGATAAACATGCAATCATTCCTCTGTATATGTGGGTTCTGTGTCTATGGATTCAATCAATCACAGATCAAAAGTATTTAGAAAAAAACAATTCCACAAATCTTCAAATCAAAACTGAAATTTGCAACACACCAAGTACTACATTGAATTCACTTCAACGAAGTGATATGTAGACATTGTATTAGATATTATAAGTAATTTAGAGATCATTTAAAACTATACGGGAGAATGTGCGTAGGTTATATGCAAATGCTACACCACTTTATACCAGGGACTGAAACATCCATGGGTTTTGGTATCTGCGGGGGTCTTGGAACCAATTCCCCATAGACATCAAGGGACCATCATAGTCCCCATTGCTCTGGAAATATAATCCATTCTCCATAATGAGCCCTTGCTATCCTGTATTTTACATATTAACCTTCAGCTTCATCTCTTCTCACTGACTGGTCATTCACTAAATTCCTGCTTTCATTTTCTGAAACACACAATCCCTTTCCACTTCAGGGAGTTTCCATTTCTCTTTTGTCTGCCTGAATATTGTTTCTTTTGGCTCTTCTATTGTATATACTTCCCACAGGAACTAAATAAAAGGTTATTCATTACACAGAGCACAGAGAGGCTTTTTCCCCCCCTCTTCACTCCTTTGTTTTTTCTCATCTCACAACATTACTTACTATGTTCATAACACTCATAAAACTTTTAATTTGCTCATTTGATTTTCTTACATGTTTTTGTTTCTCTCTCCTTCGTGCATCTCCACTCCAAGACTGTGGGACTCATGTGGGGAAAAACTGAGTGTCTTAGGATTGCTATCATCACCCCAACACCTGGCCCAGAACCTAGCAAATAGTAGATGCCCACAGAATATTATCGATTCACTGAATAAATGAAGTTATAAGTGGCCATGAGGTGGTTACTTTTTACTTTTCAAAAATACCATAAAACTCTTTTTTAAAAAAATGAGAATGTTATAATGGGGTCATACATATGTTTTTATTGGCACTGGCTTCTTTTACTCAACATAATGCCTTTGAGATTCACCCCAGTTACTCTGTGAATCAATAGTTGGTTCCTTTAAATTGGTGAGTGGTATTCTGCACTGACTCTGGACTTGGCCATGTGTCTTGTTCTGCCAAAAGGAATAATAGCACAAGAGAGTTTTGCACTGGGACTGTCCTCTATTGTTACTATTGGAATACTGAGGCCACCATGGAATTGAGCCTAAGCCAGTCTTTTGGAAGACAAGAAGCAATGATGTCCTGGTAAATATTTAGGAGCTGGTTCTTGGGGTAAAGTGGGCAGAGAAGGCTCTGATTTGTAGTATTTTCCTATGTCTGTGGTACAAATACTCCCACTATGGCACATTTCAAGCCACGAAGTGTATAATAACTACCTCACAAAACCCCTGATAATGTGAAACAAGCTCTCATTCAGGTATAAGTCAGCTCCAGCTGATGACAGATGAGAGCCCATGTGGAGAGAATTTGGGGCCTGGCTGACAGTAAACCAGCTCATGTTGCTAACCTGGCAACTACCAGACATATGAGTGTGGTCAGTATAGATTGTCCAGCTCACCCAGACTTACCAGACATCCTAGTAGAGGTCAAATATATTGGCCCAGACCAGAAAAGGTACTCACCTTGTTTGTGAACAAATATAAAATGGTTCCTAGTTTAATTCAATAAATTTTGAGGTGGCTTAATGTGGAGCAAAATCTAGTGAATACAATTGGCTATCATTTCATTCCATATCACCTATGGGTATCTTGAATATTATAAATAAACAAATGATAAGCAGTTTCTGAAAAAAATGAGTCTGCACGGCACATGAAAAGTAGTAAAATTTTTGTTTTGCTGAGGTAAGTGGCTACATTGTTGTCATATTGCTAGTGTACCGCTAGGTTCATGTGGAACTTGAATTATTGTTTTTAAACAGTGAAAATATGGGTTGTAATACCAGGAGTAAAAATGAACTGTTGACGCTAGCATCCCATCCTAGTTGATGCTGCATTTTTTTCTTTTCATTATGTGTTGTTGTGACAATTGTTATAGAAAATTTCACACAAGTTTCCTGTAATAAACTGTATGTTAATACTAGTGGTCAGTGTTGAGAACCAGACCCAAAACTGAAACCAAATATTTGAAACACAAAGATTTAGAGATGTTCTGCTCCTTTTCTTTTAAGAAAAGACAGAATTTAAATCATCCTGGTGGCACAACAGGAGCTGAGCTAATTTTTTAAATTGAATTTTAATGCTGGATAATTTGCATAGAAACGAACCGAAATAGACCACTCAGAATTAGGTCCCTTCTTGTACAGTTGGACAGTAAAGAGATTTAACCATTATGGACCTATGTAATGATAAGGGGAAGAAAGCACAGAAAACAGCCTTGATCATCATTCTCACACCCTAGAACAAGATATTTGGATTTTCTTCTTTAAATGGGCTCTTAGGATATGTATATATGTACTGTATAAATGCATTTCCTACTTTGTAAAACCAAACCCATTACCATTAGTATGAATTCCTTCAACTTTCTCTCTTAAGTATCTAACTTTCTTAACATATCATCTCCCAACTATAAATTCATCTCTTTCCATTTATACCCTAAATTCTTGAAATCAACTATAACATCATGTCAGTTGTCCCCAGGTCATCATTTCCTATTGATTTCTCTTGAAGTTTTCTTTAGTTGTTTCTTTCATTCTCCACCCTTTTCTATTGTAGGCCCCTGTTGGCTCACTATCATGGCTACATTATCTGGGCTTTTCTGCCTCTAGTCTGTATTGAGATTGGAGAATAAAAGGAGCTGGCAGGAGATTAGAGGGAAAAAGAAGAGAAAGGTCTGGATTTTACTTCTGTTTCTCCTCCCTGCCACTTCACTAGAATTCTTCTAGTAATCTATCCTTGAGTATTCATACCTTGTAGGTCCCTTTGCGGCTCCAGCTCTCAACAATATCTAACCCTCTACTTGTCTCTCCAGGCCAAGAGTAATAAAGTTTCCCACTTGTTCTGGTGTTAGGATGCCTCATTTAATCCTGCCAAGATTTTTATAGTTAGTTGATTCTCATATTATATTGAAAACCTTCGCCAAATATGTTTTATGTTTTCTTCTGTGACCTTGGCTAATACACTTCTTGACCCATTGTAAAGGGTCCTCTTCTTGCTTAACACTTACAAAAATGTGACCCACCAAACTATTTCACTAAATAAATGGCTTCTGGTTTTAGGGGGAATTTTGTCATTCTCCTGTGAGAAGGTGCTAAAGATAGTTATTTTTTTAAATAGCGTGTTTTTTTTTCTGTATATTTTTCTATATATTCAATTACCTACTGAGCATCTCCACTTGTTTTTATATGCACACTTCAAATTCATTATGGACGATATTCAACTTATCTTTCCCTTATATGACAAATAATAAAGACTTTTTTAAATGAATGAACTCCTGAAGTTGTGTATTGTCTTGTTAGCTCTTCAAGCAAGAAAATTTTGCACCAGTTTTGTTTCTCCGTTACCGTCAAATGTAGTCAAGTAATAGGCATTATCTATATAAACTTTAAATACTTCTGAGTCTGTTCAATTCTATTTTACTATGATCCTCATTACACACTGGATTGATGCAATAGGTGTCATCAACTTATCTCATTATCTTTATCATTTTTTATTTGTAATACATTTTCTGTAATCAATCAAATTGCTTAGTCTAAATATATAACATTAAACCTCCTAAAATACCTCAACCTTTCCATTGTCCTTTTAGCAAAGTTGAGATTTCTTAGTAAGACTTATAACACCATCCTAAAATTGATTTTTCTACCCAAGCTTATATCTCACTCTCTTTGTTATTAGTTTGAGTAATTCTAGCTAATGTAACAAAATATCATAAAATTTTAGGTACTTACACATGAAATGATATATCTGCTCATGTAACTATGCTCAATAGTGTTATGGTTGGTGACTGGTCACCCGTCAGTGATTGAGCAACCCAGGTTTCTTCCATCTTTATTTTTGAAAAGTTTTATTTTGTTTTTAATTGTCACATAATTGCACATATTTATGGGGCACAGTGTGATGTTTCAATACATTCATATATTCAGTAATGATAGAATCAGGGTATTTAGCATATTCATTATCTAAAACATTGATCATTAGTTTGTGGTAAGGACTTTTAAAATCCTCTCCTCTAATTATTTTGAAATATGCAATATTAACTATAGTCACCCTGCAGCCAATAGAACAAATAAGTACTTGGGTGATGAAATAATTTGTGCAACAAACTCCCACGACACAAGATTACCTATGTAACAAACCTGCACATGTACCTCTGAACTTAAAATAAAAGTTATTAAAAAAAAGAAATGCTACTGATATTTTTGGTTGATGCTGTATCCTGCAACTTTGCTGAATTTATTTGTCACTTCTTAGAGCTTTTTGGTTGAACCTTTATATAAAATCTACGTATAAAATCATGTCAACTGCAAATAGAAACAATTTGACCTCCTTCTTTCCAATTTAGATCCCTTTTATTTATTTCTCTTGCCTAATTTCTCTGGCTAGGACTTTAGTACTATGTTGAATAAAAGTGGTGAAAATTGGCATCTGTGTCTTGTTTCAGATCTTAGAGGAAAAGCTTTCAACTTTTCTCCAGTTAGCTGTAGTTTGTCATTTTTGGCCTTTATTGTGTTGAGGTACATTTTGTTGAGAGTTTTAATCAAACAGCATTGTTGAATATTGTCAAATACTTTTTCTGTTTATCGAAGTGATAGATTAGCTTTTGTCCTTGATGCTGTTAATGTGATACATCACATTTATTGTATTATGTAGGTTGTATTATCTAGAATGAATCCCATTTGATTATGGTGAATGATCTTTTTAATGTGCTGTTGAATTTGGTTTGCTAGTATTTTCTTAAGGATTTTTGCATCTATTTTTATCAGAGATATTGTCCTGTAGTTTCATATTTTGTTGTGCCCTTGACTGGATTTTGTATCAGAGTTATGCCAGCATTGTAGAATGAGTTTGGATGAATTCTCTTATCTTCAATTATTTTGAAATAGTTTGAAAAGTATTGATAACATCTTTTAAATGTTTGGTAGATTTCAGCAGTGAAGCCATCATATCTGGAGCTTTTCTTTGATGGGAGACTTTTTATTATAGATTCTATGTTGTTACTCACTATTGGTCTCTTCAGATTTTCTACTTTTTCATAATTCAATTTTGGTAGGTTGTATATGTATATGTTGGCATGTAGTTGTTCATAATAGTCTCTTATAATCCTTTGTATTGCTGTTACATCAGTTGTAATGTATACTTTTTTATCTCTGATTTTATTTGAACCTTCCCTCTATTTTTCTAAGTTAATCTAACTAAAGATTTGTTTCTGTTCAAGGATTTCTGTATTGTTTTAGTAACTATTCCACTTATATCTGCTCTCATTTATTTCTTTTTTCTACTAATTTTGTGTTTCTTCTTGTTGTTCTAGTTCCTTGAAGTGTGATGTTAGACTGTTTATTTGAGATTTTTTTCTTTTATGGTATAGGTGTTTATTGCTATAAACTTCCCTCTTGGAACTGCTTTTGCTGTGTTCCATAAGTTTTCATATACTGTGTTTCCAATTTCATTTGTCTCATGAAGTGTTTGAATTTTCTTTTTAACATTCATTAATCCATTTGTTATACAGGAGTATGTTGTTAAATTTACATGTATTTAAATGGTTTCTAAAGTTTTTAGTGTTAGTGATTTCTAGTTTTATTCCATCATGGTCAAAAGAGATACTTGATTTTGATTTTTACAGATTTGCTCAGATTTGTTTTGTGGCCTAACATCTGATCTACCCTGAAGACACTTCCATGTGCTGATGAGGAGAATGCATACTCTTCAGCTGTTGAGTGGGATGTTCTGTGAATATCTGGTAGGACCACATGATCTAGAGTGCGCTTTATATTTGTTGGTTTTTTTTTTTTTTAATCCTTTTTTTTTTAATTTTTATTTTATTTTATTATTATTATTATTATTATTATACTTTAGGTTTTATGGTACATGTGCCCAATGTGCAGGTAAGTTACATATGTATACATGTGCCATGCTGGTGCGCTGCACCCACCAACTCGTCATCTAACATTAGGTATATCTCCCAATGCTATCCCTCCCCCCTCCCCCCAACCTACAACAGTCCCCGAAGTGTGATGTTCCCCTTTCTGTGTCCATGATCTGTCCTTTGCTGAAAGTGAGATATTGAAGTCCTCTATTATTATTGCATTGGAGTCTATCTCTCCCTTTACATCTAATAATATTTGCTTTATATGTCTGGGTATTCTGGTTTGAGATTCATATATATTTGGAGTTGTTATATCCCCTTACTGAATTGACCCCTTCATCATTATATCGTGACCATCTTTGTCTCTTTTTACAGTTTTTGACTTAAAGTCTATTTTATCTGATCTAAGTATAGCTACTCTTGCTCTCTTTTGATTTCCATTTGCATGGCATATAATTTTCTCTTCTTTATTTTTAGTCAATATATGTCCTTACAGGTGAAGTAAGTCTCCTGTAAGCAGTATATAGTTGTGTGTTTTTAAAATGCATTCAGCCATCTTTTAATTACAGAATTTAATACATTTATATTGAAGGTTATTATTGATAGCTATGGATTTACTGTTGCAATTTTGTTCATTGTTTTCTGGTTATTTTGTAGGTCTTTGTTTCTTTCTTCCTGTCTTGTGTTTACTTTTGTGGTTTCATGGTTTAATTCCATTTTCTTTTTCATTTGTGTATATGCTGTAACTTTTTTCTTTGCTGTTACTCTGGGGCTTACATAACAAATCTTATAGTTCTAAAGGTTTATTTTAAGCTAATGACGATTTAACTTTGATTGCCTGCAAATATTCTAGACTTTTACCCTCCAACCCAATTTATAATTTTGTTGTCTTAATTCACATCTTTTATATAGTTTATTTCTTAAAAACTTATTGTAGCTATGGTTATTGTTGACCATTTTGACTTTTAACCTTCATACTATATACCACCACTACAATAATGTAGTACTCTGAATTTAATTATGTTTACTTCTACCAGTGAGTTAAATAATTAACATTTTTTCACCTCGTAGTGGCAATAAACATCATTTGAAACTGTCTTTTAAGCGTTTCTTATAAGGCTGTTCTAGTGGTGATGAATTCCCTCAGCTTTTGCTTCTCCTTCATATATAAAGAATAACTTTGATGAGTATACTGTTCTTGACTAGAAGTTTTATTTTTTTTCTCTCAGCACTTTGAATATATTATCCCATTCTCTCCTGGCCTGCAAGGTTGAGAAATATGCTGAGAAATATGCTGATCGTCCAAAGCAGCAATATACAGCCATGAAGTCTCATATGGGGGGGATTTCCTCATAAGAAAATGTCTTAGGCTGCAGGAGTTTGTGAGGCTGCTTTGCTAGCTTGGGTACAATCACTGAGCATGAGTGCCTGTTCCTTGGGGAACAGGGTGCCACATGGGCTCAGGTGCTAAGGTTACAGCTGTTCTGTTGGTCCTAGGCTCCGAGTGGACAGAGCCAAGATACTGCAGTCACTGGGATGGAAAGATGGAGTGCCTCATTGGCAGTTTGTTTCCATGGGGTTACAAGTTGTAGCTGCTCAGCTGCAGAATGGTGTGCTGCCATGAGTAGGTGCAGTGTAGTGGCCGTGAATCCTAGGGTATGGGAAGATACAGTGGCTACTGGCCCCCAAATGAGAAGGCACCCTAGCAGTGGCTTCAGTCTCAAGATGCCATTACATGGCAGCAGCTTGGATAATAGGGCAGGAGGAGACACAATGTGGGCTCCTTGTTTGGAGTAACATAGACATGTGAACTCCAGACAACTCCTCATGCTGGGCCTAGGACATGTGAGGACTACAGTGATCTCCATGAGCAAAGATTGTGGGTGTCCACATTTTAATTTGTGTTGCTGAGGGCCTCCTGCATACCTTTTCTCTGTAAGGAGGGTCTGCCCTGTCTCTGACCTCATTCCACTAGGAGAGACAAGATAGTAAAGGCAAAGTGTTCCATTCCCTTTTTTATATGGCCATCCTGAGTCTCCATGATCCACAGGGTCTCTGCCATTTCCTTGTTGTACTCCAGGGCTCTCTTTCATATATTTTAGTTGAAATGTGGTTATTTATTTGTTGTTCTAGTCCTTTTGTTTGGTGGCCAGGGAGGAGGTTGAGTGTTAGGCGCTTCTAGTCAGCTATCTTATTGGTGTCACTTCCTCTTGCATCTTCTTGATTTAAGATTAATTAAAAAAAAAAAAAAAGATTTCTTTAGGATCCCAGAGTCTCCTGCATCCTCTTGGCAGACAAAGGACTAAAGAGTGAAGGCAGACTTAATTATTACTAACTTAGTCAAATTATTTCTTTTTGTTGGTAAGAATATGATATTTTATTGGTAAGAATAGGACATATGGCCTTGCTTAGAAGAAAGGTGACTAAGAATTATAGTTCCGGAAGGGGAGCTATTGTCCAGTAACAGCTCTAAACTCTAGAAGAGGAAGTAAGAAAATTCATGGATACTTAGTTCCCTGTAATTTACCCTGTCTCCTATAATCTGAGCTTTTAATTTCTCCAGTGCAGTGGTTATCTCATCATCCTTTGCAGATAGTTGCCTTTGTAAGTAGATTTCTGTACTAGGGAGAACTTCACTTTTCTTCTTTGTCTACTAACATACTTCAGGCCTCAGATTTTTCTTACCTGCTCTTAAGTCTTTATCAAAGCAATTTAGACTCTATAGCTATTTGTTTAACCTGCCTTTTCCACTAGGACTGGGATATTTTTCATTTTTCTCATCATTAAATTCCCAGTAGTTAGCAGAAATTCTGGATAGAATAAAAACTTTATTAATATTTGTTGAAGAAATTCATACCTCTTTTAAGCCTGTTCTTTATGCATTTAATATTTAGTAAACTCTTTACTGAGGTGTAACAGAAACATAAAAAATCACAAATCATAAGTATATGTATAGTTTGATGAATTGATGAATTACCATATGTATTTGTTTCCTATAGTAACAAATTACTACAAGTTGGTGGCTCATAAGAAGAGAAGTTTATTTTCTCTTAGTTATGGAGGACAGAAATTCAAAATCAGTATCACTGGATCAAAATCAAGATGTTAACAGAGCCACACTCCTTTCAGAAACTCTGAAGAAAAATCTGTTTCTTGCTGTTTCCAGCTTCTGGTGATACCAGAAGCTGGTATTTTCACTCTCGTCTTTAATGATGATTGATAATGTATTTTAATGAAGTCTAGTTTGTCGTTTTTTCTTTTAAGTTTAAAGTTATTTGTGTCATATTTAAGAAATCCTTGCATATATAAAAGTCATGAAAACATTCTCCTATATCATCTTCTAAAAACTTTATTTTTATTTATATAGAAATATATATTATTTTGAATTATTTTTGTGAATTTTGTGAATTTAGAGCCAAGCTTTTTTGTTGTTATTTGTTAAATGTAAGAGTAAAATTGCCAAGCTTCGTATTTTTGTTTCTTCTCTTCGTTATCCTATTTCTTATAGATCAGGTGACTATGTACTTGCTTTTTGTTCCCAGAATCTCTAGTGTGTTTCACTAGCATGTTTCTTTTTTCTTTACCAATACAAGATTTTGATATATAGTCTTTTGTTTAACTTTAATTTTTATTTCACGGGCATATGTGCAGGTTTGTTTTATAGGTAAATTACATGTCACAGATGTTTGTTATAGGGATAATTCTGTTACCCAGGTAATAACCATAGTACTCAATAGGTGGTTTTTGGATTTTCCATCTTCTCCTACCCTTCTCTCTGTAGTAGGCCCCAGTGTCTATTGTTTTCTTTTTTGTGTCCATTCATACTCAGTGTTTAGCTCCCACTTATAAGTGACTACATATGGTATTTGGTTTTTTGTTTCTGTGTTACTTTGCTTAGGATAATGGTCTTCAGCTTCATCTCTGTTGCTGCAAAGGACACGATCTCATTCATTTTATGGCTGCATTGTATTCCACTGTGTATATGTACCATGTTTTCTTCATCCAGTCTGCCATTTACGGGCATCTAGGTTAATTCCATATCTTTGGAAATGCAAAGAGGCAAGAATAGTCAAGGAAGTTTCAAAGGACGACATACTCTACCATATATGAAGACTTCTTGTGTCTTCTTTCAAATTTGAAGAAAGTCTTGATATATGTAATGTATGTCTTCCTTCAAAATGTCTTTGGATATTCTTGCCTCTTTGTGTTTCCATATAAATTTTAGAATCAGCATGTCAATTTGCTCAAATATATTATTAGAAATTTGATTGAGATTGCATTAAATCTATGGATCAATTTGGGAAAAATTAACCATTATCAAACAACATTGCTAAATGTACTAGTTAACTTTAATAGCTTAAAATATTTTCTACATATATACAGAAAAAATATTTTTCTAAAAATATATTTTTTCTAAGCACATATTTTATTGCTATTTTGTCTCAAATTGTCTGGAATCTTCAGCACATTGAATAGAAATCATGATAATAATATTTTCTGTCTCATTATCAATCTTAAAGGAAATATATTTTAATTGTGATATATAGTCTCCAGAATTGTGACATAATAAATCCTTTTTTTTTAGCCACCCATTTTGTAGAAATTTGTTATGGCTGCCGTAGGAAACTAGTACAATATCCAAACATTGAAATCCAAATTTATTCTTTCCATGTCTTTTTTACTTCAGGAGTAAGAAATCAGTTTTCTTTCTCGTTTCTATAGTACGTTTTCTCCACTATGACATTCATTAAAACATAGATTGTATTTTAATTATTCATGTTTAATTAATTTCTGCCATTTCTGATGCTAAGATTTTGATGGAAAGGATTAATATTTCTATAATTCTAATAGTGTATTTTGTACACAGCATACATTTATTTGTTATTGAATATATTTAATTTGGTTTCTAAGTTGGTGCTAATAAATGATCACTGCAAAATTCTAAATTTAGTGTTGTACATTTTAATAAGGGAAAACAAAGAGTGTGCCTATGCATCATCAGTTTTGTTTACTTGACAGGCAGAAGGAGCAAAAGTCTACCTGCACAGAATTCATACTCATCCAGGTGTCTGCAGAATTACCTTTCCAAAAGTAATAACACTAAAGCTATTTGTATGTTTTATGCTTCATAAAGTGCCTTTATTTCCATTATATCCTCTTGTGTCACAGAGTTCCTGCAAAATAGCTATTTTTAACAACTTTATTTTACATGTGAGAATTAGAGCAGTGAAATGACCTCATTGGTGAAGTATACAGTCAACACCTTTTCACTTCCATTGTAGCAAGGAGAAAATAATACTACCAAAAATATCATGAATGCTTTCATGTTTATTGTGTGTCCAAAATATTTTGGCACCGTATAAAAAATATAACAGGTGGTCAAGTTTAACAGGTCATTATGTTTGACAGTGTACAAATGAAGTTAACCAAAAATAATCTGAAGCTCAAAAAAATAAAACACCAGCTAAACAATATGATGATTTAACAGGACTGTGTGCCTATATCTAAAATTTTACTTCCCCTAGGATTTAGCATGCAGAGTTAATATCTGTACACATAACCACTAACATAACTCTTATAATTAAAATAGGAATCTAGAGTGATGACAATCACAGGCTTTATATTTTCCATTAAGTAGTTCTTTATCTCATTGTTGTTATAGAATACAATTAGTCTTTTGATTACAATGACTTTTCATAATGCAAATCTCAGGGAGAAGTACGTAAGAAAACTTTTAGCTGGGAAATGAAACAATACTTAACAGATGCTTTTAATCACAAGTATTAGAGGTACATAAATTTTACTTTTCTCTCTGTTTTCAAAAAAATATGAAAGAACAAATTTCACTGTGGGTTTTCAGTAGCAAATGATTTGTGTCATTCTGTACATTTGTTTGTTTTAGATACTTAACTATTTCTTTAAACTTAAATATTCAACACTTGCCATATTTGCAAACAGTTTCAAAGATATTTGAAATTTTCTGTGAATAATGTGGAATTCATTATAGCCAATTTATTCTACTTTAAAAATAAGTAGGCTTCTGACCAATGTGTATATGTGTATATATATATGTATATATATATACACACACACACACATACATATATATGTTGTTGATGGCACCAAATACCTAGAAAATTTTGTAGAAAGCAAAAATTTATGTCAAATAATCTAAAGGAAAACAGAAAAAAAAGGAATAAAATAGTAAATAGGGAAAACTATAAATACACAAATATATAATAACCAAATTATAAATTACGAAAATACTGAATACATAAGATAAAGAAAAGCTAAAAGTGTATAACAATAAGGTGAAATCCATGTTGTAAAATGTAATAATTTTTCTACTATGTCAATGTGTGTTGTAATGTTATGAATAAATTGGGTAAAGATATCAGAAATTCAGTATGCCTGTACATTTTGATTGTCAGGTCTAAATTTATGATGTATTCAATTGAAGAGAATCACAAGCTTAGTAACATGAATAACATTTTATGTACATTGGAATCTCTAAATCTTTATAAAATATTTTAAAATATTACTAAATATTTTCAAGACAATTTGTACTTTTGAGTTTATAAACAATGAAAAAATAGTTAACATTATATTTAAATAGAATCAGAGACTAACTTGATGCAATTCCCTTGCACTTAAAACAAAAAGCCAATTCTGTAACTCAATAACCTATATCTCTGGCAAAGATGGTTGGCATGACACTGTGATACACTGGAGGATCTTCATTCTAATTCAGGATTATGCTCCTTCATAACGATCCCTAGTTTTTCCAGGAGTTCAAATGACAGTATTTCAGCTTCCACATGGCTAATTTAACATCTTTATTCCTCAGAGAGTAGATGATGGGGTTCAACAAGGGAGTACAAACAATGTAGAAGACAGAAAGAAATTTGTCCACAGAAAGTCTGCTAAAAGGCCATATATAGAAATAAATGCAAGGCCCGAAGAAAAGAATCACTATTGTGATGTGGGCAGTTAATGTAGAAAGAGCCTTAGATGACCCACTGGAGGACCTGCGCTGGACACTGATCAAAATGATGGTGTAGGAAATAATTAAAGCCAAGAAACAGCTCAATGATATCAGGCCACTGTTCGTTAGGGTCATAATTTCTATTTCATATGTATCCATGCAAGCCAGCTCTATCACCAAGGGAAGGTCACAAAAGAAGCTATCCACCTCATTGGGACCACAAAATGGCAGGTCCACTGTAAAAGCCAAGTGGCTCACCGAATGAAGAATGCCCACCGCCCAGGAAATAGACACGAAAATTATACATAGCCTCTGGTTCATAATTGTACTGTAGTGCAGAGGCTTACATATGGCTATAAATCTGTCATATGCCATAGCTACAAGCAACATCATCTCACTCCCAACAAAACTGTGAAGAAGGAATATCTGGGCCATGCAACCCTCAAAGGAGATAGTCTTGTGCTCAACAAAAAAGTCGACAAGCATCTTGGGGGTGGCAAAGTTAGACTGACAGATATCAATGAAAGAAAGATTACTGAGCAAGAAGTACATAGGAGAGTTCAAATGGGAGTCAAAAGAAATAATGACAATAATTAAGACATTGCCTAGCACTGATGTCACATAGACTATAGAGAAGATGGTGAAAAAGAAAAGTTGAAGTTCCCAGGAATTAGAGAGTCCCAAAAGTACAAACTCAGACACCATCGATTCATTTGTGTGAGCCATGTATCCAATATGCAGTTACCTAAAAAAAAAAATCAGAAAAATGTCACAATGATTGGCATTACAATACCTCTAGTTTATAAACAAAAGAAATATAGTCAATTATAAACAAAAGAAATAGTCAATTTAATTGTTATATATATTTATGTATGTAAATACTCAGTTGACTAATATTTAACATCCATGACTGCTATGAAAGTTCGAAGAGTGTGAAAAAGAGGATTAGATATAAATCCCTGTCATAATTAGAAAAAACTATACATACTAAAAAAATGAAAATATAAAATCAGAAACAGGAAAATATAAGTTAAATACATTAATAGTATAAATGTTAATAAGATTAAAGAGATTATGCCAAAGTGGTAAGATAAGTTTTAGCTCGAATAATTTCTATTTGTGCTAAAACTTCTCTGAAGTTTGAAATTTGCTAGCCAAAAGTGAAGGAAAAGTCTATTATTTCAAGTGAAATGAATAACATGAATAAAGAATCAAAGGTAAAAATATAAAGATGTACTTCATTGAGGAAACTGTTAGTTGAGTGGCCTGGCTGGAGGAGAGGGCATGCTAAGAAACAATAAAAATTAAATTAATGAATGGTAGATCAGGAGCAACTCGTGAATGCAATTAGCCTTAAACACAAGACTAAATGGAACTGAGAATCATAATGTTCTTGGAAGTATTTTAAGAAACAAAAGAAGCGGCCAGGCACGGTGGGTCACACCTGTAATCCCAGCACTTCGAGAGACCAAGGCAGGTGGATCACCTGAGGTCAGCAGTTCAAGATCAGCCTGGCCAACGTGGTGAAACCCTGTCTCTACTAAAAACACAAAAAAATTAGCCAGGTGTGGTGGTGGGTGCCCGTATACCCCCCTACTCGGGAGGCTGAGGCTGGAGAATCGCTTAAACTTGGGAGGTGGAGGTTGCAGTGAGCTGAGATCACACCAGAGCACTCCTGCCTGGGCAACAAGAGTGAAACTCTGTCTCAAAAAAAAAAAAAAAAAAAGTTAAAAGAAGAAAAGAAAAGAAGAAAAAAGAAAAGAGAACGATAGAAGCAATTTGCTGTAATAGAGAAGGAAGAGCCAATGGTTACACTCTGAAAATTTCTCTGAAGGTCAAGAACACTTCCTTTCAACCTTTTAACAAATAGTTAATCAAAGTTCACCTTCTGTCACATAAAAAGCAATTAACTACAAATGAAACAGTAACCAACAACTTGTTTTCAGTCTCTTTCTTCTGACTGTGTTTTATCTTTCTATACATACCTGACAAACTTGAATTTGTCAAAATCTCTAACACATTTCAGGAATGGTCCTTTAAGAAATATCTCATATAGTTCATTTCAAAGGCATAAGAAATTCTCAGAAAAGTAAACTAGTAAGTAAATTTGCTCTTAAATGTTTTTTGACATTTAGCTTAACACATGTGGCCACTTGGTCACAGAGAAAACCCTACACACCCTTCCTGAAGTGGTTCAGGAAACATTTTTGACCTTAGCTCTGTGTATCCAACAGTACACAACAGATATTTATTTGTCCTTATACTAACTGAAGCTCTGCACCCCTCCATATTCCTCAGTGGTTTGTTAGAACCAGTTTATTTAGACATGACCAAAATAATAAATACTTTATATTTTAAAAGTTAAAATTGTATAAGTAATCGTAAACCAAATTAAAAAGTGTTTAAACTGTTTTCAAGCTTTCATTATGTAGTTTTAACCTGGATGTTGAAGCAATATATCCTACACTTTCAGGACCTTCCATGTTTTCATTGGTTATGATATGTAGTTTTAAGTATAATGCAGGCCTGGCACGGTGGCTCATGCCTGTAATCCCAGCACTTTGGGAGGCTGAGGTGGGAGGATCGTGAGGTCAGGAGTTCGAGACCTGCTTGGCAATCATGGTGAAACCCTGTCTCTACTAAAAATATAAAATTAGCCGGGTGTGGTGGCACACACCTGTAGTCCCAGCTACTCAGGAGGCTGAGGCAGGAGAATCGCTTGAAGCTGGGAGATGGAGGTTGCAATGAGCTGAGATCATGCCACTGCACTCTAGCCTGGGTGATGGAGTGAGACTCCATCTCAAAAACAAAGAATGCAGAAACCTAAGTTACTCAAGAATGTAAACAGATCAATGAGGCATGAACTGACCTAACTACATGTTTCCATGATGGAATCTCATTTCCATGTGGAAGATTTGGAGCAATGCTGGCATGTCTAATCATGTGTATACATGAGCAGGGGAAATGAGGAAGCAAAGAAAAATTGAAAAAGAAAGATATTCCCATTCCTAAGAGTAAAAAAATTCCTAAAGAAATATAGTTATGAATTTTAAAAGATAAAATTTGACACCATGAGGAACTGCTTATAACATTCAATTCATTGTGGAAAGCCTATTAAATACAGTTATTTAATGGAATAAAAATTATTTATTTTCATAGGTTATTAAGCAAAAAAAATCCTTGACACAGAGCATGCAAATAAATTTAGATTCTACTACTACTGGTATAGAATATATACCAGTTTTTTATACAGTAATAATAATGAACCATTATAATTACAGTAAAAAATATTCCATAATTGAAATGTCATTTGTAATAAGATTTGCCACTTAAATGAATCACACAGTATTTTGCACATACATCTATTATAGCAAATATTAGAAAATGTGCTTTATATAAAAATAATAATATTAATAACATTTATATCACTTTCTATGTTCTAAGCAGTCTCCTAAGCATATGGCATGCATTTGTACTCATTTAATGCTCAAAACAACCCTACAAAGTAGCTACCGTTCAAATATGCAATTTATAATTAGGGAACTGAGGCACAGAGAAGCTTAGGCTAAGTAAATTGCTCAAGTTTATACTACTAGTAAGTTGTATACTTGTAGTAACAACTCCTACAGTAGACTGGGAGATGCTTTTGGACAAACAAAGCTAAATCTTATGAGTGATAGAGTGGTGGGGCTTTAAAGTGGGACAGGCTTGGATTCAATCTGAGCTCCTAAAATTTCTAATGGAATGAACAGTTCCTTGACTTTTCTCAACTCCTTTTCTAAGATGTGAAATGGCGACGTCACTTGTAACATTTCAGAGTGGAATGTAATAGGCATTTACACGGGAGCGGGGATTGAAAGAAATGAAAGAGGGTACTCAAGAAGACAAAGTGGGAGAAAGAGGGAGAAGAGAAGGAGCAAGAGGAGGAAGAGGAGGAGGAGGAAGAAAAAAGAAGGAAAAGGAGAAGGAGAAGGAAGAAGAAAGGGAATAAAACATGATTAACAAAAAATTGTTAAATAATGTTAGTGGTATTATTCCTTTTTCAAAAATCATCTTACCTTTGAAAAATATATTTTTTGAAAATATCCAAATTCCCCACAAATTATATCTTTTCAATATCTAATAAATGATAAGGTTTTTAGTCTTAATTTTTAAAAATATAGGAAACAACTAGAAATTCCTCTTCAAACTAACTTGCTATGATTTTTTTAATGCAAGTAGAACAGATCAGGTTCAACATTATATCTCATTTTCTTCTTAATAATTAAGGTAGTTACCCAATAGTACAGACAAATAATATTTGCTACTTTCTAGCTGTGTGACTGAACTTAAAAGATAGAACTGGATTATCTCTAAAGCTAGTTTCATCTCTAAAATTCTAAGTGCAGAGGCAGTTATGGAAAAACATGGAGTTAATAAAAGTCAGCATTCCTTGGACAGTCCACAGAGCACCTAGAAGCTTCTTCATTATTGAATCATTCATCCTCTCATTGCCACTATACCTCAGAGATAGGAGTGTTTTCAGATCCCAAAGTACACCATAAGAAAATTTCCCTATTCTTGGTGTAAAACCAAGTTGGATATGAAAGAGTTGCTGTTACATTAATATCTACTATACGATGTGTCAATGGCACTCTGAAATCATAAGCATGAATAATTTTTCTTGTCTTTATTTTAATGTATAATACTTGATTACCTATAAGCCTAGAAGCAAACAATAAAGGATATACTACTGACCATTACTCTACTGTGTATAGCTACACCTTTCTTCATTTGAGGCAAATTTTGGTAGTCAATAAATATTTGTTAAACTAATGGCTACAGAGTCACTGAACAGAAAGCATAAATGGGTCAGAGAAGGGACAGATAATGGTTGTAACATATGTTCCTCTGTTTATCATATTCTGATCCTCTTCTTACCAGGGTTGCCCAAAAGCAGCGCAGTGGAAGAATGGTATAGACAGAGGAGTGGAGAAGAGGAATGTTCTTCTTCCAGAAGGAGTTTTCAATTTGAGACAACAATAACTTCCACTTTGCTATCTTCTAGTTGCTGATTTTGCATCTATAAGAGATCTCATTAATTATTTCTCTAGTGCAACAATATGTTCACAATGAATGTATAATACTTACACTTTGAAAAAGTTGTCCAAGTCTTTGACTTCTTCCTTATTTTCTTGAGTTTGGTGTCCTCTAGTTTGTTTCCATTTCCCACTTTCTGCTATGAGTCTTCATACTGAAAATATTTGTAATATAATCTTAACTTGATGCATTTTAACTTGGTTCCCTACACTATGCCGTATGGAGGAAGCCTCTCAGGTCCTGTCCTGAGGTAGTGAGGGCTCTGATCGCCTTGCACTCAACTGAGCAATTACAATATCTGAAGGCAATACAATATAAAGCCTTTCAACCTCATTCTAGAAAACTGATTTCATTGGTGAAGCAAGAAATCACCCTTTAGAGATCTGAGGTCACTTTCCAGTGGGAGTAATTATGTTTTACAAAATAATTTTCCAGAAATGGAAAAGAAAAAAAGATTTGTTTGTTTGTTTGTTTGCCAACTAGTGTATACATATGAAAGCAAAAGATTACTTGATTTTAACTGAGTATCAGTCAGCAAAGGAAGTATTCAAGTATTCAACTCCTAACTTTCTGTTAATAAAACAGTCACACAATCTTAAAAATGATCACCTCGCCTCAGGGTGTTTCCTCCAATTGCAAGGAGCCCACTGCTTCATAAGACAGTTCAATCTGTGCTCCACTGTTTCTACCATCTGTAATTTAAAGAGTAAATCTATTAGCACTTCAATATTATTTTTCTTCAAATATTTAAAGAGGCTCTCATTTATTCCCTATATAAATTTATTTCTTTCCCAAAATACATCAACAGTCTTTTTCAACTATATTTGATATAAGTTTTCTAGATCTCCACAGGTTCTGATGTAAGTTTCAAGTGGTCATCTTTAAGTAAAAAAATTGAAGGTAAGATTCCCTGTTACTTAGTGTGTCTCCCTATCTTCCTATCTATCCTGTGTGTGTGTATACACCTTAGTAAAACGTTCACATATATATGCATCTGAGCACAATGACACATATTGCAGCACTGACTGAAGGAGAGAGATACTGGAAAAAACCTAAGTACATATATATGTATATAAATTTAATATAATTGTTAAATAATATTTTATACATGAATATGTATGGTTAAAAACATAATGTTGAGGGAAAAAAAGTTAAATATTGTAAAATTATGTTCAAACTTTTATAAACCAAATCAATGGGCACACTTGTGGATTAAAGTTTCAAAATATCCAGACCACAAAGAAAAATTCAAAAGCATAAAGTCTAATTTAGCATCTTAAGGGAGATATACAATGACAGACAGTTAAGGGACTATCACAATAGTAAAATAATGTTAGATTTCAGCAGCAATGATTCAGGGAGGACTCAGTGTCAACAAGCATCTGTTTTTACCAGACAAGCATAATCTTGACTGTTTTTCATGCTGTCTGGCTTCTAATGGTTCTGCTCATTTTATAAGGCTACTTCTCTAGATGTACTATCAAACATGCAGATAATGCCAAATCTTCCTAATAATTACATTTTGCTCAGGATGATTAGAAATAGTTTCTTTTGATTGCATAAAATAATCATTATTAAAATAGCCTACAAAGGTTACTAGGAGATAAATTGTGTGAGAGTAGACAAGAAATATTTGTAAGAGAAAAATAACTAGAAGTAACTTTACCAAAAAAAATAAGAAAAGCTCCAAGGTGAAATATTTTGGTCCATGCTCTCTGTCTCTCTCTTTCTCTCTCCCCATACACACACACACACACACACACACACACACACACACACAGTGTGATATGACTAAAATGTATATATTATATCATTTTTAATTATATATATTTAGATATAAATGATAAATGAAACAATAGTATCCAGAAATACAACCAAATATATATAAATTATAGTTTATAATAATAGTTATTTATAATAATTTAAATAAATGTAGATTACTATATAAATGAAATTCATGGGAAAAAGTAAACTTCTATCTGCATACAGTTATAAAAGCAAAATAAATTTTCATTGGATCAAAGATTAAGTTTTAAAAATTAGAAAAAAGCATGTGAAGTTTTTCTATAATCTTGGAGTTGGTAAGGCCTGTAAAGCGTGATATTAAAGAAGCCATAAATATATGGCTATGTAATGGATAGAATTAATTGACTTAATCATTTTTAGATTTGATATATCAAATAACCCACAATCAACATTAAATAAAAAGGCAAACTCTAAAATATGTGCAACACATATGACCAACGAGACTAATTCCTTGTAAATGAAAATACTATTAGTAATTAAAATAAAGAAATATCAGTAAGTAGAAAAATGAGCAGATGCACAAGGAGTTCAAAAGAACAGAACTGCTCTACAACTCTATGACAATAATAAGACCTCTTTACCTTACAGATTGAAAAAATGTCAACATAATCAGGAGTAATTTGGGGAGGAAATATGTTATAATTCATTGTCAATGAAAACCTAATTAGAAACGAACATTTTATACTTAGTGAATATATTTAAAGCAGAAAACAGGTAAAATTTTAATTTAAGAGACAAAAATGTGCCCAATTAAAAATAAAAACCCTGTTTCTTATTTAAAGAAATGTAAAATTAACAAGTAGGAATTTAAAAAAAACAAGCTTTTTGTTGTCAGTTAAATTGGCAAAGATTGCAAAGAAAGGACATGAATTAGAGACACATTGGAAAAAGACAAACATAATTGAAGTCACAGAAGAAGAGAGCACAAGGCTAAAACAATAGCTGAAGAGATCCTGGCTAAAAGCTTTCCATAACTGAAGTATACTTCTAGCCGTAGAAGCAAGATATTCCATAAACAACTAGCAATAAATAAATAAATAAATAAATAAGCAAGATCATAGTAAATCCTAGAATTGTTGGGACAGGAAGCAAAAAATCCATAAGTGGATCAATGGGAATGTTGGAGAGAGAGTCCAATCTATTCCTTGTCTATTCCTTGTTATCTGATTGTGAGTATTTTAGCTACTGGTGACACAAAATTACAAATTAACTGTCATTTCAATGAATATATTACATTTTGGAGTTCACCATCTCAAAAAATGTGAGTATAATCTCAACAACAGCCTCTTATCTGAGGCTTTTAAAGGCCATTCCAATCTTGTTTGTGGCTGGAAGCTTTCCAGAAAAATGGATCCATGATATGTCTCTATTGTCACACCTCTTCACTGTAAATTCAATAAATTCCAGTTTCTTCACTGTAAATACTTTTGTCTATAATTCCAGAGACAATCTTTGTGGAATCATATATCCATATGTCAATCACTCTGTGTGCCCTGGAATTGTGTCTGGGGAGAAGGACTACAGGTAGAGAAGGAAAACTCACATTAGGCATAGGAATGAATTCCAATCAAGACAAGTCACTACCCCCCCTTCAGAGGAAGGGGTGTGATACAGTTGATTTGCCACCAAATGGATGTGGTCTCTCTGAGGAATGACACCATAACAAGGTTGCAGCATGACTCCCTTCTGCCAACAGACCAAGCATTCAGGAGCTGTAGCAGTGGTATGAGACTAACCTTGATAAAAGAGAGTCCATGTTTTGGTCCCTGATAGGCATTGCTGTGAAGTACAAAAATCTACACACTTAGAGCCCACTCACATAGGTTCATCCTCATTCTTCCCTCCCAGACTACTTTCCTCCAATTTTCAATTTTGATCTTCAAGACCCCTAACAAGCTAGCAAAGCCATTTTTCGAAGCCCACAAATTCATGTTTATTTTTACTTATGACCAATTCTCCATCTAAATCTGATAACTAAGTGCAATGTTTATGGCTCTGGCCAATGAGAGAATTATTCCTCCTGAGTGTCCGTGAAGGTCATCTGAGTGAGTGGTAATGCAGCAGCAGTTCATTTTTTGGCTTGCACCAAGGCATAGGATGAAGTCATCCATAGAAACTCTCTCATGAGGCCATAATATTGAGCTTAAGAAAATATATTAATGCCACAGAAATACTCGATAAGGGATTTAGACTACCTGTTCATATCAATTCCTAGTGCCTTTATACCTGCTTCAGCGTGCTCCTACACATGCCATTTCCAATGTGTGATGGCTTGCTGCTGTGGCAGCTAGAAATTATGATTTAATAAATCTGATAACAGTTCATGATGAGCAGTGCTTGTCACATAGGCAGTCACTTGGAAATCAGTGGTCAGGTACTTAGTCCCTGATAAGACCCAACAGCATACTAAGATCTATTTTTTAAACAGTAAGCAGTTGTCTTCTGCACAGTTTTTTTTCTGGAATCCTAAAAGTATTGTTATTTATCTAATTGACTTTTGTAAATAATCTACACAATGTCCTTATTTATCGTGGATATCTCCATTTCATTGGATTTCTGGGTGACATAGCCTGAATGGCAGGGCAGTTTGCACTGAAGACCAGAATTAGTACGGGGACCCACTGAAAACTGGAAATGCTATGAATCAACCTAAAATTGATCTAAAGTAGTATTTATGAAGCAGTTTTTATGCTGCCTATAACATTCAATGATCTTGCAAGAACTGTGCCTCTTTCTCGGTGGTAAAGAATATAAAACAAACTAATGTGTATTTTATGTAATGGGAGGATACTCTAGCTTGCCCTAGTGTATTGGACTCAACACCTAAATGATTTAGCAGAATTCTGAAAATATCTAAGGGTTATTGTTAACCTTCTTGTATGTCACTTCCTACTCACAGGTCTGATCAGTGCATGCCTTCAATGTGTGACTAATATGATGTTCTATAGATTATCGTGACCATTAAGTTTCCTTAGGACTATATTATGACAGAGAGTAAAAGAGTTTGAAAAAGCTGAACAAACTATAAATGTTCAGAAAGTTATGGAGTAGGAAATGTGACTTTTTAAGGGTGAGAACTTCATCACAAGACAAAGTTGAGAGGTTTTCTACAACTTTTTGTTGACATGTTAGTAGTTTTATGATATCCTTCATGTACTTGATATGAGGTTAAAACTATTGGAATTTCAAGTTATTGCAAATACAACATATAATGTGGCAAAGATCTTCTCCATGGAAAAGTATTTATGGTGAAACGTAAATTTGTTTAAAAAGTAAAACACCTATGGTGAAATACTGGATCTTGGCTCTGCTGACAGATCCATTCCACCCAAACCCCACCTTTATGTTCCTCTAAAGACCACCCTGAAGTGCCTTTGCAATCACCTACTCTGTTTTTTCCTGGAGGACTCTGTTACTCTGCATTCCTGGAAAGTGTACCTCTGATACTTTCCTCCTTGTCCTGTGACTAACTTGACTCGTACTATTGCTAGTTGTCTATACTTAGTCAATGGAACTAAAGCTTCTTCATCTTTTATCCCATTGGCCTTTTTGGGTACTCTCCCCACTAGCCATCACCGTCTGTCTGTAAAGTCTGAGGCATCACATTAGCTCCTTCGAACAGCTTCTGAGCTTGGCGTTGTCTGAAGGACTGTTCCTTGTCAGGAGGACTGCTCATCAACTTAGCTCATAAGCATAGCAGAAGTAGCTTAAATTGTGAGATCTCAGGAAACAAATAAAAGTCTGCCCTGGGTTTGGTAGCTTCCCTTCTTACTTTTTAAAATATTCAGATTATCAGAAGCAATTTAGGGATATATTCATCTACCATAAACAAATCCCCTAATAAAGTAGAGTTTGGCTTAGCCAGGGAGAAATATGTTAATTAACTCATTGTATGGGTTATCGTGAAGAGGAAGCCATATAATACAGAGCCTGTGTGAACCAAAAAGGTTGTTTTTTTTTCTTTTCTTTATTCTGAGAGAAATAGCTGAAAATTAAAAGACTGAAGAGATTGGTGACTTGATCAAAAGCTAAGTAATCTGTTCAATGTCAAAAATAGTAATATAATCAATGTTCAAATCCCAGTTTTTGATAGCCAACTCAAGACACTTTCCTTTACACTTCTTCAATTGACTAGAGTTATTTCCACATTTACTAAAATGTTCACTTCTTCTGCCATTTTATTCAGTTAAAGATATTTCTCTGTCAATTTGTCAGCAGTGCAGGGAAAGTCTATAGGATCTGTAAACCAGAGAGAAAAAAAGAATTTTTAATGCTATCCTATTACTTTGAAATGTGTGTAGTAAAAAGTTCATTACCAAGTTATATTAATAGTTGCTTTATTTTTTATATTTTAAATTATGTTTTAAACAAAATTTAAGGTGGGATTCTACAGTACATAATATCACAATCCTAACCGAAATACAATGCTATGTGCCCTTAATAGTTTCCCTTAAATAAGAATTAATTAAATTAGAAATTCATTGCTATTAGCATTAGGAATGTCTCTTGTTTTTATTGGAATTAGAGTAATTTGAAAAATTTGTGGAAATAGTGCTGCAATAAACATACATGTGCATGTGTCTTTAGAATAGAATGATTTATATTCCTTTGGGTATATACCAGTAATGGGTTTGCTGAGTCAAATGGTATTTCTGGCTCTAGATCCTTGAGGAATAGCCACACCGTCTTCCATGATGGTTGAACTAATTTACACTCCCACCAACAGTGTAAAAGCATTCCTATTTCTCCACAGTTTCACCAGCATCTAATGCAAATCAAAACCACAATGAAATACCATCTCACACAGTCAGGATGGCGATTATTAAAAAGTCAAGAAATAAATTTGAGTTTACCAAATGATAGCATTCACTTTATAAATGCTATCATTTTTTTTTTTTGATACAGAGTTTTGCTCTTGTTGCCCAGGCTGGAGTGCAATGGCATGATCTCGGCTCACCACAAGCTCCACCTCCCAGGTTCAAGCGATTCTCCTGCCTCAGCCTCCCAAGTAGCTGGGACTACAGGCATGCGCCACCATGCCCGGCTAATTTTGTATTTTTAGTAGAGAGGGGTTTTCTCTATGTTGGTCAGGCTGGTCTCAAATTCCTGACCTCAGATTATCTGCCCACTTCAGCCTCCCAAAGTTCTACGATTACAGGCATGAGCCACCGCGCCCAGCCCTATCATTTTTTATATATTCAAGCATGTCATAGATGAATTTCACTTTAGTGCATAAATAGATGAAGCTACTGACTTTTTTTATTCAACTAGCTCCTGATTTCTGTCATTAACATATTTGATGAGATGCTTCTGATTTCTCAATATCTTCAAAATACTTAAAAGTATCTGTATCTGTCAGAGTCTAGTCAGGAGACAGAACCCACATGAGTAATTTGAACAGAGAATACTTAATATAAAGAATTAGCAACTGGTAATAGGAATTAGCTACTACAAGGAGAATAAAAAGTAACTCTAAAAAAATACCCTAAGAGAGAACTGACATCTTTTACAATACTGTTTTTCTATTTATTAATATAGTGTCTATCTTCACTTATTTAAGTTTGATTTACTAATATACTCTTCATTACTACCTTTTGTTAAGTTTTATAATTTTCTCTAAATGCACATCTTTAAATTTGTACATAAGCTTAGAGTATTTGTTGTTTTGCAAGTTACATTTTTTACGTAAATAATTGTAATTTTTTGTTGACATGTTTTTCTTTTTCAACATTTATTTGTAAAAATGTCAATTCTCTATAAGTTAATAAATATGTTGATATACAATGAATATAATAAATATCTTTGTATATTAACTAACACATGAATCCAATGCAATTACAATAAAATCCTGAAATAATATTTTAAGAAATCTGACAAGCTGGTTATAAAATGTTTACAGAACATAAAGGGGATAAAACTAACAAAGACACTGTGAAAAATAAGAGATGAGAGAACCTAATCTATCAGACATCAAGATTTATTTTAAAACTATGGTAAATTAAAGCAGTGTAATATGGGTGCAGGGATAACACATACATTAATGAAACAGAATAGAGTCTAGTAACAAATCCATACATACACTGAAGCTGAAAATATAAGAGAGGTAGTATTGCAAATTGAGGGAAATAATGAACTATTATATAAATAATACCAAGTCTGATTTCTACGTATTTACAAATATATAAAAATAGATTCCTAGCTCCCAAAATGTACAAAATGAACTACAAAGGGATGAAATTCTTAAGTATAAAAAGCAAAATATGTTTTAATTTACAGAAGAAAATCTATATAATGTCTTTATGATCTTGACAGACAGAAGGATTTCTTAAATCAGACACATACACACAAAAAAAGATATCAAAAATGACCACAAATCCCACCACATTAATTATTTTAATTATTACAGAGGCCATTTGAACAGCTGATAAATTTTAAACACTCTTGAAATGAACAAATAAAATGGAGTGATGGGAACAGACCATTGGTGCCAGGGTTAACATCACAGGGGAGACAGCACAGGAAAGTTTCTTTGAAGTGACGGAAGAGGTCTATGTCCTTATTGTGGTTGTCGTGGCTACATGAATCTATTTATGCAATGATATTTCATAATACTATACAGCAATGGTAAAAACAAAAAAAAAGAGTGCATGTAAAAACTGATTAAATCTGAATCTGAATCATCTGCAGTTTACTTTGAAAAAAAAAAAAAAACACCACAGGCCTAAAGGAGAGAAACCAAGGAAGAAATAAATGTGGAAGGGTGATGCCCTGCCCAAGGTTGAGTTTCAGAACTCCTTGGAGAGAACATGAGTGAGGCCCCCTGGATGGAGAGAGGTTCTCTGGGTTGCGCTGGACCAGAGCTAGTCCACAGAAGGTGAACTGAAAATGAGGATCAGAGAATTTAAGGCCAAGGCTGGCAATAAAACTAGCTGGAGGATGAGTACCACTGGGTGCCTGAACATAAGCCACTGGCAGCTGCACTATAGGAACAAGAAGAGAGGCACAAATGAAAATCCTGGTGTTGAAATAGTTCAGCTTTCTAGATTCTCCTTTCTTTTCTACAACTCATAATCTAAAAGGAAATTGGAATTATCTAGCCAATCAGAGACAGCCCTTTAAAGGAAAGGTTTAAAATGGAAGCTTCTGAGTATGTATCGTTCCATATTTTAAATCATTGCTAGCTATTTGAAAACCATATGGGATAGGCATAATTGATGTGGGGGGGAGGAATCTCATAACCAAATAATCTCCACTTAAACTTAAGCTGTTATATTAAATTGTAGATAGGCTATTCCCTGAAGTTGGCAAAATTTAGTTTAAGATTCTTAAATACTATTCATCCATATAGAAGTTTTAGGCATGTTGTTAAGAAAACTCATAAAACCTGACAAATGTTTGAATGTATGCCCACCAAAGAATTAGGTTCTCATTGATTTTTTCATGATATTTACATTTATCTGTAACAAAAGCAGTAAATGCATACATATTATCCATCTAGTGCTCATATTTTATTTCTAGAACCAGTAATCTAAACAGAGATTTTTCCATGTTTTTATATTTAACTTTCACTTGATACTGAGAAAAAGACTTGTTAATATTCATCAAATGTTCTCTATATTATCTTCTTCACTACTTTCCCCACAATTGAGATACACCACAAAAATACATTAAAATATTAAACAGTGTATTGACCTGAGGAATTTGAAGGAGTTTTGTCTTAATGAAGGGAAGTTCTCACTACTAGTGACATTTCAGAATTTCTCCTTGGCCTCAGGTAATGGTTCACAATTTTCCTTATGGCAGCCTTCATATCCCTATTCCTTAGTGTATAAATAAGGGGGTTTAGGATGGGGGTGAAAACAGTGTAAAATATGGCAAGAAGTTTATCCAAAGGATAGATGGTAAAGGGCCACACATAGATGAAGATGCAAGGTCCAAAGAATAATATTACTACTGCAATATGGGAAGCCAGCGTAGAAAATGCCTTCGCCATTGCAGCCGAAGACTTGAGCCAAACCATAACAAGAATAATGATGTAGGAGCTGACCAAGAGACAGAAAGTGCTTAGGGAAAGAACTCCACTATTGACCACAATTAGTATTTCAATGAGGTAAGAGTCCAGGCAGGCAAGTTTGGTCACTCGAGGAAGATCACAAAAAAAGCTGTCTACTACATTAGGTCCACAAAAAAGGCAGGTTCACAGTAAATGATAACTGGCTTAATGTGTACACCAAGCCCACAGCCCAGGAGATCATTACCAAGACAGTGCGTGTCCTTCGGCTCATGATGACCACATAGTATAAGGGTTTGCATATGGCTACATACCTGTCATAGGCCATCAAAACAAGTAGCACCATCTCCCCTCCAGTGAAAAGGTGAATAAAGAAAATTTGGGCTATGCAGCCACTGAAAGATATGGTCTTGTGTTCACTCAGAAAATCTGCAATCATTTTAGGGGTAGCAAAAGAAGCCTGACAAATGTCAACAAAGGAAAGGTTTCCCAAGAGAAAGTACATGGGGGAGTGCAGGCTGGTATCAGAAGTCACTGTGAGGATAATGAGAAGATTTCCCAGCACAATGACCATATACAACACAGAGAAGAAAAAAAAATAGAAAAGCTGGAGTTTTTGAGAACTACAGAGTCCCAACAGTACAAATTCAGACACCACTGAAGAATTGGCCTTATCCATGGTTCCGAGCTGCAGACTTGTTCTGAAACAACTCTAAAGGAGGATAAATAGAAAGGAATCAGAATTTGAATTAAGAATACTTTTAAGGTGAGGGATTCTGAGATCTCAGATATCTAATGTGCATTTGCTGAATGCAAAAATTTTGAAGAGTCCATAATAGTATGTCTGGATAGGTGGATAATAGGAAAGAACTTATGTAAATGTCTAAATAATGCTTAATAATTTAATCAGTATAATTAGAACCCCTTGAGTTTTTGGATAGTCCTTGTCTTTTATACAGTAGGAAATGAGCTTACCCAGGAGCTGACTCATGACAACAAGACTAGAGGAGTGACCTAGAGTCCAGCTCCACAAGCCTCATAGGTTGACAAAAAGTGTTTACATCTGCTTGTCTTGTGGTCATCTTACATCATCAATTATACAACATTCTTCTTAACTTTTGAAGAGATATTCATGGCTTGATTATTATTACATGATGTAAAGTCACACAGATTAACTTTTGGCTAATTATTTTATCTGAGCTTTAATTCCACACCTTAAAAAAGATGGGAGGTGTAAAAATACCTACTTTACAGAAAACTTTAGAGTTTAAGCAGAATAACTCATGACATTCTACTATCAAAGTAATTGTATTGCAACATATGATCTTAATACATTAAACACCCTATATTAATAGAAATTTACCTTCGTGCTCCTGCAGGAGTCATTTACAATTAGGCAATTCCTACTAAACCGATACTATTGAATGTATATTATACTGGCCTATAGTTCCAACTGAGTTTGTCAATTAGTTATCCAATAATTTCTTAAAACACATATTATGGCTTACCTGAATTATCTAAATCCTATTTTCCGTTGATTATCCAAGAATGGAACCTAAATTTTTCATTTTCTTTGCCTATCAGAATTAGATTTCAGCCCACTTACATACTCCCTGCTAGAGTTATCCATGATCTTAAAACATCTTTATAATTAATGCTGGAAAATGAAGTTTAAAAAAAATTTCTGGATAGAGAAGTAAAAATGATTATAAACCTCTCATGCTCTTGAAAATATCTAAAAATTTGCATCTTATGTTTTTCACCCTGTAAAGACATACCCCTACTGTATAAATCTAGTTCAGTTGAACTGGAAAAACTTTAAAGAAGTGCTGTTTTAGGAAACCATATTAGTTCTGACAATTAACTGTCGACAACAGTCATAGTAAGAGACCTGAGAGAGTAATGATCTAATTCTAGTCCCATGTGAGAACATGAACATCTTTTTCTGCTAATTTATTTCATACAAGAAGCCAGAATCTTTCCTTTGTCTCTAGGCTACAGACCTAGTCTCTCATTTAGATGAATGCAGCTGCAATCCACACCGGGAAGCCCCACAGTAAACAATCATATTGTGTACTCTATTGGAAGAATGTTCAAAGAAGCATTCCACTGGGCCACATTTTGGATATACATTATTGTAATCTCTGGAACTACGGCAAAAAAAAGATGACTCATTATAATTGTTTAAAGCATTAGTAACAACAAATCAGTGTCTATAATATACAAGAAGGCAATAATTAAGAGGATTCTGAAACATGATGTAATCACTTTATCCCATGTGTGACTCATTTTGTAGCCCCATTTCTAAAATAAAAGTGTCCTTGCTCAAGTTCATGTATTTATTACATAAAATGATCAACTCTACCTAACGAAAATGTTTATCATATGAATGTAATGTATTAAGCTAAAAATTGAGGCAGATTTAAATATAGTAAATGATGAATCGTAATTTTAAAATTTACAAATGAAGGGCAAAGAGAGCTGGCATTTGTTCAGATGCTGCTAGATAGCATCTACTGTGTATACATGTTTAATCAAGTGATCTTTACAATAGACCTTTGGAAAAGGGGTCATTAAACTGCAGAAGAGAAAAACAAAGATTAGACATGTTTAGTAATCTGTGGTCAGACAGTTAGTAAGGGTCAGAACATCTCAGTGGGGATTTGAAATCATATAATAAAAATAATATTTAACATTTACTAAGCATCAAAGTGTCAGGCACTGTTCTGAGCTCTTAATATATAGTAATTGAATCTTCCCATAACACTGCATGGTAAATGCACTTACTAATTCTATCTTACAATAAGAACTCAGAGATACGGAGATGATAAGCAGTTTACCTGAAGTTCCATAGCTGGAGAGCCATTAAGCTAGAATCTGAACCCTGGTATTTGACTCCAAGGCCAGCTCTTGCCACATTACAACATCCTGTTTCAGATCTGAATATAAAACCCATGCCATTGACACTATGCTACAACTGGAAATTCCCTCAATATATGCTCATGATTCTAATCTTTTCACCTGCTGTGAGGCATTGGTTCATCAGTTGAGCCAGAGTTTCCCAACTTTGGCATTACTGACATTTGGGGTTGAATTACTTTGTTGAAACAGACTGTCATGTGACTACTGTAGGGTGTTCAGGAGCATCTCTGGCATTACCCATTAGATGCCAGCTACACTTTCCCGCCAGTTATGACAACCAAAAATGTCTCCAAACATTACAAAATGTCCAGTTGAGGAGGTGAAAAATGACTCCCAGTTGAGAACCACTGTGCCACTGTGTTAAGCTGTCTTTGGCTTGCATTTTAGTCTCTCCCTGTTTCATTTAACTTTTCATTTAATCTTTTCATCTACTGACAACTGCTCAGATTCACTCATCAAAGAAATAAGAAAAAGAACTCTCCTAAACTCTTCTATTATCTTTGATTGTATTTTCTCTTAATTTTCTTTTTTTAAAAAAAGAAATTTTGTGTAGTAGTGTCTACATGTTTCTCTCCAAATCTTTTTTACCATTCAGACTTTTTAACATGCTTAACTATGCATTTTGCTGCCACAGTTAGGAAAACTACTTTAACAAATGTCCCCAAAGACCTGGTAATGATAGCTAACTCTTAAACAGAACGCCTCTTGGTTTTCCTTTCAGAATTTTTAATATTAGCTTCCTTTATCCATGCTACTGTCCCTTAAAAGTAGATTCCAAGAGGTCCTAGCCTCTGGCATTCCAATTTTTTTTTTTCTTTTCCCTCTGCATTTCTTGAACTCTTCTTTATCTCTTTATGTCCTTATTAATCTATTTCTGCTCCTTGTTATCTCCCTTTCTTCGGCATTCCATTCATCTCCTTGGCATCAGTCGTTTCCTCTGTATTATGACCTCTAATTTTGCAGTACTGTTCCCCCCACCACCCCAACATTCCAATATTCCAATCTGTTTCTGACAGTTTTTGAATGTGACTATACATAGCCATCTCAAAGCTCAGCTCTCACAATTTCCCAACTCAACTCAACTCTTTTCCTTCAAACTTTTCTGAATTAACTGTAAGGGAAAACCTACCTTCCTCCTGGACCTCACTCTTCCACTTGAAACATCTCATCATTCCTTAAGCATATATATATATATATATATATATATATATATATATATAAAATTGAATGTCCTTAGCATGATAGCCAAGAATATATAACCTGCTTTTACCTATGCCATACACTGCTCTCTAGCAAAAAATAACAGACTACTCAACATTTATTAAGCTGATAAACAATTCCTTATCCATTTTTTCATGTCCCTCACAGATGTCTATTGCAACACAAATGTTACCACCTCTAAAAGCCTTCCTAGAGGCTTAAGTTGAAATTTCTATGTCCTAATGTTTCTGTAGCACTTTGCTTGCATATGCATTATATCTTCTCCCAAGGTATAGTGAATTATGTTGGCTTGGCATACATTTTGAATACAAATTCCACTTTCTCATGCCAGAAGCCGAGCTCAGTTACCCTTGACACAGTTTCCAGTTCTACACTATGTTCAAATGGTTCAAGCTGTTGGCCAGAGACAAAAACTAGAGGCATCTCTCCCACCTGGCCGACTGGGCTCCCTGCTTTCCTGTTGCTTTCTTTAAATGGACCATTCAGTCATTTTCCGGTGAACTTAAAGTAACCCATACCCTGTTCCCTCAGGTGTACTGCTAAAGGCCAGGCTTTCTCACCCTCCCTCTGCTTGACTCTTCATTCCTGTCCTACATGACTCTGAGATGAAGGACTACCCTCCCAACTTATTGCACTCTCCCTCCCTGATGGCTAAATAAAAATCATTGAACTTTTTTTCTATTGCAGTGATGTATTGAATTTGCATCACCCACCTGAAGAACCAGGGGCTGGCCCAGGCTGAGTTTTCCCTGGAATGCTTGGGAGAACACAAGATCAGGCTTCCAGCCTCCAGAGTGCCTGTCTGGTAGACATCAACTAGACATAGGTCAGACAAAAGCTGCAGGGGCGTCTGCCAGGATAAAGTTTCCTGTGTGAGGAACTCCCTGGTCACGACAACTAGGCATTAAGCCTTTCACCAAGTAAAAGAAATATCCCATAAAGACACACTGGAAACACCCACAACAAGCTCATTTTCCTTTCTCATTAGGACAGGATTGCTAACCACTCTGGTATGGAACCCCAATTTAGCTGGGGACTCTCAAAACATAAGGGAAGACTCCCAGTATGGAAGAGAAATATTATTATGATAGCTAACTCTATTATTTCTCTTCCACACTGAAACTTCTTGAATTATTGTGCTTCTTATGAATCATTCACAGGATTTGGTAGAGAGATGCACCAAAATTACATTGTCCATAAACGTGTTATAGTATTAATGGAAATATATTTCACCCTGTATTTGCCATTCACTGAACAGTTTTACCTTCTTACTTTCCTGGGCATAGAGTCCTTCCCAGTGAATGGCCTAGAACTCCGCAAACCATAAACCACCTACATAAACTTCATGTTTACATGGAGCAAAAATATTTCATCTAATTGGTAATACAATGTCCTAATTAAGTAATAAAAACCAGTGCCAAAAATCAACCAGCTAATGCAAAAAGAATGACATAACTGGTTTGAGTTGAAGCATGGAGAAAATAGTTTATCTGTTATATTGGAAGTAAACCATAGTTTAGTTACCAACTTTTTAAAGTTATAGAAATAATGAGATGCTTTAAGAAGAATAAATTTGCATTTTACTTCTGTAGGGTTAAATAAATCCTGTTATATACTTTAAGTGCAAATAAAAATAAATTATGGATTATACTATAACTATGGACCTATAACATGAGTTTGGTATTTAACATTCTCATGACTTTTTTGTGTAGTTTTACTCTACAAAATAATATATAGCCTTGATTTGCATGCCTATTTAATTTCTTTAGGTAATAGGTGAGAGTGTCATGATGGATTTTCCTAAGTGCAGTCAGAGTTTTTCATAATTTTCCCAAGTGTCTCCCCAAGTATACTTCATCTATGTACATAATTTCTCACAAGTTATCCCTAGCATGCTAAGACACAGACACATGAACATCCTCATCTTTTTTAAATTAATAATTTATTTTTTCCATAAGTTATCAGGGTACAGGTGGTTAGTACCTTTTTCTTTTGTCAAATTGTAAGAGTACCATGAATTTATCTAAGTGACCAATTGCAGCTTTTAAGATTTAGTATTAAACAGCCAAGGTTCATCTTCCAATGGAAATTAATATGTTTCACCAGATATTCTCATTTGAACAAGGTAGATATGCGGCATTATTTCTGAGGCCTGGTTCACCTTGGTCTATATCTCTGTTTTGGTACCAGTACCATACTGTTTTGGTTACTGTAGCCTTGTAGTATAGTTTGAAGTCACGTAGTGTGATGCCTCCAGCTTTGTTCTTTTGGCTTAGGATTGACTTGGCGATGCAGGCTCTTTTTTGGTTCCATATGAACTTTAAAGTAGTTTTTTTCTAATTCTGTGAAGAAAGTCATTGGTAGCTTGATGGGGATGGCATTGAATCTATAAATTACCTTGGGAAGAATGGCCATTTTCATGATATTGATTCTTCCTACCCATGAGCATGGAATGTTCTTCCATTTGTTTGCATCCTCTTTTATTTCATTGAGCAGTGGTTTGTAGTTCTCCTTGAAGAGGTCCTTTACGTCCCTTGTAAGTTGGATTCCTAGGTATTTTATTCTCTTTGAAGCAATTGTGAATGGGAGTTCACTGATGATTTGGCTCTCTGTTTGTCTGTTATTGGTGTATAGGAATGCTTGTGATTTTTTCACATTGATTTTGTATCCTGAGACTTTGCTGAAGTTGCCTGTCAGCTTAAGGAGATTTTGGGCTGAGACAGTAGGGTTTTCTAGATATACAATCATGTCATCTGCAAACAGGGACAATTTGACTTCATCTTTTCCTAATTGAATACCCTTTATTTCTTTCTCCTGCCTGATTGCCCTGGCCAGAACTTCCAACACTATGTTGAATAGGAGTGGTTGAGAGAGGGCATCCCTGTCTTGTGCCAGTTTTCAAAGGGAATGCTTCCAGTTTCTGCCCATTCAGTATGATATTGGCTGTGGGTTTGTCATAGATAGCTCTTATTATTTTGAGATACGTCCCATCAATACCTAATTTATTGAGAGTTTTTAGCATGAAGTGTTGTTGAATTTTGTCAAAGGCCTTTTCTGCATCTATTGAGATAATCATGTGGTTTTTGTCGTTGGTTCTGTTTATATGCCGGATTACGTTTATTGATTTGTGTATGTTGAACCAGCCTTGCATCCCAGGGAGGAAGCCCACTTGATCATGGTGGATAAGCTTTTTGATGTGCTGCTGGATTCTGTTTGCCAGGATTTTATTGAGGATTTTTGCATCGATGTTCATCAGGGATATTGGTCTCAAATTCTGTTTTTTTGTTGTGTCTCTGCCAGGCTTTGGTTATCAGGATGATGCTGGCCTCATAAAAATGAGTTAGGGAGGATTCCCTCTTTTTCTATTGATTGGAATCGTTTCAGAAGGAATGGTACCAGCTCCTCCTTGTACCTCTGGTAGAATTTGGCTGTGAATCCATCTGGTCCTGGACTTTTTTTGGTTGGTAAGCTATTAATTATTGCCTCAATTTCAGAGCCTGTTATTGGTCTATTCAGAGATTCAACTTCTTCCTGGTTTAGTCTTGGGAGGGTGTATGTGTCAAGGAATTTATCCTTTTCTTCTAGATTTTCTAGTTTATTTGCATAGAGGTGTTTATAGTATTCTCTGATGGTAGTTTGTATTTCTGTAGGATCGGTGGTGATATCCCCTTTATCATTTTTTATTGCATCTATTTGATTCTTCTCTCCTGGATTCATTGATTTTTTGAAGGGTTTGTCATGTCTCTATTTCCTTCAGTTCTGCTCTGATCTTAGTTATTTCTTGCCTTCTGCTAGCTTTTGAATGTGTTTGCTTTTGCTTCTCTAGTTCTTTTAATTGTGATGTTAGGGTGTCAATTTTAGATCTTTCCTGCTTTCTCTTGTGGGCATTTAGTGCTATAAATTTCTGTCTACACACTGTTCTGAATGTGTCCCAGAGATTCTGGTATGTTGTGTCTTTGTTCTTGTTGGTTTTAAAGAACATCTTTATTTCGCCTTCATTTCATTATGTACCCAGTAGTCATTCAGGAGCAGGTTGTTCAGTTTCCATGTAGTTGAGCGGTTTTGAGTGAGTTTCTTAATCCTGAGTTCTAGTTTGATTGCACTGTTGTCTGAGAGACAGTTTGTTATAATTTCTGCTCTTTTAGATTTGCTGAGGAGTGCTTTACTTCCAACTATGTGGTCAATTTTGGAATAGGTGTGGTGTGGTGCTGAAAAGAATGTATATTCTGTTGATAATTTGCCAGTCTGTGTCTTTTAATTGGAACATTTAGCCTGTTTACATTTAAGGTGACTATTGTTATGTGTGAATTTGATCCTGTCATTATGATGTTAGGTGGTTATTTTGCTCATTAGTTGATGCAGTTTCTTCCTGGCCTCAATGGTCTTTCCAATTTGGCATGTTTTTGCAGTGGCTGGTACTGGTTGTTCCTTTCCCTGTTTAGTGCTTCCTTCAGGAGCTCTTTTAGGGCAGGCCTGGTGGTGACAAAATCTCTCAGCATTTGCTTGTCTGTAAAGTATTTTATTTCTCCTTCACTTATGAAGCTTAGTTTGGTTGGATATGAAATCCTGGGTTGAAAATTCTTTTCTTTAAGAATGTTGAATATTGGCCCTCACTCTCTTCTGGCTTATAGAGTTTCTGCTGAGAGATCCGCTGTTAGTCTGATGGGCTTCCCTTTGTGGATAACCCGACCTTTCTCTCTGGCTGCCCTTAACACTTTTTCCTTCATTTCAACTTTGGTGAATCTGACAATTATGTGTCTTGGAGTTGCTCTTCTTGAGGAGTATCTCTGCAGTGTTCTCTGTGTTTCCTGAATTTGAATATTGGCCTCTCTTGCTAGATTGGGGAAATTCTCCTGGATAATATCCTGCAGAATGTTTTGCAACTTGGTTCCATTCTCCCCGTCAGTTTCAGGTACACCAATCGGATGTAGATTTGGTCTTTTCACATAGTCCCATATTTCTTGGAGGCTTTGTTTGTTTCTTTTTATTCTTTTTTCTCTAAACTTCTCTTCCCACTTCATTTCATTCATTTGATCTTCAATCACTGATACCCTTTCTTCCAGTTGATCGAATCGGCTACTGAGACTTGTGCATTCATCGTGTAGTTCTTGTGCCTTGGTTTTCAGCTCCATCAGGTCCTTTAAGGACTTCTCTGCATTGGTTATTCCAGTTAGCCATTCGACTAATTTTTTTTCAAGGTTTTTAACTTCTTTGCCATTGGTTCGAACTTCCTCCTTTAGCTCGGAGTAGTTTGATTGTCTGAAGCCTTCTTCTCTCAAGTCACCAAAGTCATTCTCCATCCAGCTTTGTTCCATTGCTGATGAGGAGCTGTGTTCCTTTGGAGGAGGAGAGGAGCTCTGATTTTTAGAGTTTCCAGTTTTTCCTCTCTGTTTTTTCCTCATCTTTGTGGTTTTATCTACCTTTGGTCTTCTTTAAATATTTCTCCCTTTAAAGTGAGAACAATATTTAGCTTTCTCAGAGAAAGGTGCTAGAAGCACATTGCTGGAGGAAGAAACCCTCTTACCAGTTCAGGCCTCTGCTGGGGTCAGCAACACAGGTGTGAGAAAAACCAATGGAGACTGCCCCAGCCACAGGCCTGAAACCTGATCTCTCTACAACCTCACAGCCATGGTCTTGTGATAACATTTCAGGAGTCTTTTCACACAGAAACCAGGGTCCCCCCACAACTTAGAAGAGTTCCTACCCATACCAGCACCTAGATTTCCTTTGTGCATCCAGTCCACTGGTTTCTGATCACCTCCTCCCCAGCTTGCATAAGAGGTGGGCTATTAGTTGCCCAGCAGTTGGGAGACCAGCTCTGACCTAGCCAAATCAGTGAGCTTTTTTACTCACCAATGAGATTCCCAGTGAATTCATTGGGATTCGTTGGGAATGAATTCCCATTCATTTCCCAGTGAAACTTAACAACCTCTGTTAAGATTGTGGTTCCTTGGGTACTTTCTCTTTCCTATAGGGCACCGCATAGAGTTTCCTTATATCTTATAGTTACTTTTCTATTATAGTTCATTCTTTATACCCAACTATTTAATCTGTTGTATGGTTTCTGTCTCCTGACTGGACACAGACTGCTACATATTTCTACAAACACTGAATGAAGTGAAGATTTTATTGAAATCTTTAATAATGGTCATGAAGTTTCTTGTTCCTTGTAATTTTGCACCTTATACATTTTGAGGCTGACATTAGGATTATACAAGTTTAGGAAGATAGTATAATCCTGGAAAACATTTCCTTTAGCAATATAGTCTCACTTAAATTATGTCTGATATGTTCAATATAATTAGTCATTAGGGAAATGCATATTTAATATACAATTAGCTGCAACTCCACACTTGTGAGGAAGCTAAAATTAAAATGACAAATAATAACATGTTTAGCAAAGATGTAGAGGAAATGAAATTTTCATGGGAATATAGGAACATAAAATAATGTAAGCACTTAAAAAAGGGTCTCTCAGTTTCTTTTAAAAAGTTAAACATACACCTACAATATGATGCAGACATTCCAATTTATTATTTGCCTAAAAATGGAAAACTAAAATATATATCCATATAAAGACATATACAAATAAGCAACTATGTTGGTAATAGGCAAAACAGAGGCACAATAAAAATGTCTATCAACAGTGAATGAATCAATTAACTGTAGTATTCCCATACAATGAACTACTTCTAAGCAATAAAAAGGGAACTTAATATTGATACATGTATAAAAAATGGATAAATTCAAATAAATATAGTGAGTTAAAGAAGCCAGACCAAGGAAAAACAATACAACAAGTAGTGGATTGGAGAGGGGTGGGAGAAAATTTTGGGGACCATGGATACATTCATTAGTTTGATTGTAGAGACAGTTTTATGGGCATACGTCAGAACATCAAATTGTTCTCTTTAATACATTCAGCTTATTGCATATCAATTATACCTTAATAAAGCCATCTTAAAAAAACTTGACTACCATACGACTCAATCATCTCATTCCTAGCTATCTACTCACAAGAAATGAAAACTTAGGTTCACACAAAACCTTATACAGAGACATCTGTAGCAACTTCACTCTTAATTTCCAAACCACCCATACATTCTTCATCAATAAATGGAATAAAAAAATGACCCTCAAAACAACATGGATAAATTTCACATGCATTTTGCTAAAGTGCCAGTAGGAAACCAGATTCCAAAAAGCTACACACTGCAGGATTATATGTATATCTGAAAAAAAGCAAAACTACAGAGGAAAAAAGAAATCCGTGGTTTCCAGGGGTGTAGGAAGTGGTGAGAAGTTATCTATATGGGACTAGCACCAGGAAAATTTGGGTGATGGAACTATTCTGTGTGGAACTGCAGTGGTGGACATATAACTCTATGCATTTGTCAAAACCGATAGAAATACACAGAACTAAAAGTGAATTTTACCCTAAGGTATGTTCAAGGATAATCATAAATATAGAAACAGCTTTACTCTTCTTCAACCTGGCAAAAGTACAAACGGTAATTAAAATAGTACTAACCCTGTAATAGAGAATGAAGTGTTAGGGCAATTGACAAAATATATTTTTTAAGCTTCATTAGAAACTAAGGTAACACAAAATAAAACAATGGTTTTATTTATATTTATTTTCTCATTAAATTAGCAGATTAAAATTTTATGCTCAATGATACAAATTCATTATTAGGAATTTTTAGTATTTAAGAAAATATTCATGATATGACATATAAAATACATGAGTATATTTACAATATGATATCCAACCATCTGCACTTGACTGAGTGTGTGCTGGAGAGATCAAGCATCCTTGGCCTGTTTCCCACTCTCGGCTGCTGTTGCCTGAGCAGGGCCATGACCTCCACAAGCCTTGAAACCTCCATCCCCTGGGAAACTGCCCATGAGCTGCCACTGCCACCAGTCACCTCATTTTCCCCACACCCACTATAACAAAGAAGGAGAAATTCTTCAACCCAAATCAGGCTGAGTGGAAGTTCCTCGACATCCTGACCAGTGAAGAACATTTGGGGGCACATCACCAAGGGCCAGAGGGGCCCTGAGGTGCCATTTTCTTAGAATCGTCTGTTCCCATTCTGAGTCATGACTTAGTAAATGTTCTGGGAAATGAGACTCTCCATCCCATAGTGGTTGTCTATAGAAGAGAGGGCTATAGATGAATGTTAGTGATATGAATGTTGGCGGCAGCAGCAGAGGCACGCTGACCTGTCACCAAGCAGGAGACAGTACTTCCTGGACCACTAGTGAGAGAGAGGAAAAGAGGTTTGCTCCTGCTCTTCTACCTAGTCTTCTGTGTGTTCCTAGCTGCACTCTTCTTTTTCACAATGTGGGCTATGTATGCTACAGGCACTGAAAGATAGGGTTCCAAAATACCAGCTTCCTAGTTCAGGAGTTAAAATTTCTCCAGAATCAGTGATGGCATTAAAATATGTATTCAGTATGTACTTTGTAGATTTTAACAATTTTCTAAAGTTGTATTAGATGAACAGAAGAATCTCACAATCCATCCTGATGAATTACCTTTTGAAAGAAGGGACTAGTTTATAATGCATGTAAATTTCCTGCTACCTTACTTTAAGCATGCTGTGGTATGGAGGATCCTGATATTTGTGGTTTCAAAGGAAACACTTGTATTCTTGTAAAAATTAGCAGAGTAATTAGATTAAATCCTCAAGTGGAACCAAGGCTAATGGGTTTAAAAGAAGAACACCAGACAAGTCTGATAACCTCTCACCATGGATTTATAGACTTAAAATATTTAGCACATTATGGAAAAAAATATGCATGTGGAGTATCTATAGCAGTTGTTCTAAGTAATCTTTGATCATAATTCTGATACCAGGAAAGAAGCAACACTACACTGGATTGATGAATTTCCCATCTTATAAAATCAACGTGTTTAAAAACACAGTGAATGCATAACGTGAATAGGATAGCTCCACAGGATAAATGTTGTTTGTTTTCATTTTGTGTCAAATGGACTGGACAGTATATAATAGAGTGAAATCACCTTGAAGGAAGTTGGGGAGATACCTAACACTGGATGTCTTAGTTCATATTGGCTGTTATAGCAAAATGCCACAAACTGAGTGGCTTATAAACAATAGGAATTCAGTTCTGGAGGCTAGGAAGTCCAAGATAAAGAAATTGGCAAATTAAGTGGCCTGTAAGTACCCACTACCTAGATCACAGACAGCAGTTGCTCTAACTTCACATGCAAAAAAGAAGGAGCTCTCTGAGGCCACTAATGACATTCATGAGATCTCCATCATAAATACCTAATCACTTATCAAAGCTTTTACTTCCTGATACCATCAACTTGGTGGTAAGAATTTCAATATATGAATAGGACATAAGATATTCAGACTATAGCACTACACGGGGTGGGGGACATAAAAATTCAGCCCATAGCTCTGGGGCAGCATCATAATGTGCTTTTAGATTATAGTGTTCATTGTTCTGAAGGAACTGCTTTTGCTTCTTGTTCTATTTTGTATGTGGTTTTATTGCCAAGTGTCTAAAGCTTTATATGCTATGTTATGTAACTGTTGTATGGACTTAAAACTGGTTAACTGTCATATTTTGATGTTAACACCACTTTGGTGACAAAATGATAAGAATAAATGGTACCTTGGTAACATCAAGTGATTTTATATAGCTTCAAAAAAAAATGTGATCTCTTACATCCCTCAAATTTTGTATGTGAGGAGGAAAAAATAAAAGTAGATTTGAAAAGTGTTATCTTAAATTTTTGTAAAATTAATTTTTACATGCTTAATTAATCTATGGATCTTTTTAATACAGAGCATGAACTTTCTGATGTAAAATGAATGTATGAAGAAAAGAATGTTAATGGAATTAGTTTTTACTGCTACAGGTGAATCTCACTAATTACTTAGAATACCTTAACCATAAAAGAAATGTAGCATTTTTAGTTTAGCAAGTATGAATATGCACCTAAATTTTTATCAATTTCCTATTTTATCAAAATATTTTAAATTGTGCAATAGTTTGTGAAACACTCTGTCATTGATTTTAGTTAGCAAATGTAAGCAAATTAACTACAAAACTATAGCAAGTATGATTGAAGAATGCATAATTGTGTATAGGCTTCTTTACAAGTATTTAACAAAGAGCACACATTTATAATTTCAAACAAACAAATTAACTGTTAAAAACACTGATGGTGAGAAGAAAAAGGCAAAGTCTGTGTCTCAAGTTCCCACTTGTCTACCCAATTCAACAAATCTAGTCCTATGAGAGAGAGCTGGGAAGACAGCCTGGAAGTTACATACTGGGTCTTCAGTTTATGAGTTGCTGATTTTACCTCTTTGTCTCTCAGTGTGTAGATAAGGGGGTTTAATATAGGTGTGAAAACTACAGAGAATACAGACAAAATGTTATCCACTGGTAAGTTGCTGAAAGGCCAGGCATAGATGAAGATACAGGGCCCAAAGAACACGGTCACCACAGCAATGTGGGCAGTCAGAGTGCTGTGAGCCTTGGCCATACCTGCTGAGGAATGTCGCTGCACAGTAATCAGAATGACCGTGTAGGAGATCAGCAAAAGCAAAAATGGTCACCCCCATAAGACCACCGTCCAAAAGCATCAACACTTCAGGGATATAAGCATCTGTACAGGCACGTTTGATGACCAAAGTAAGGTCGCAATAATAACTGTCCACTATGTTTGGGCCACAGAAGGGCAAACTTACAGTGAAAGCTAACTGGCTCAGGGAGTGCATAACCCCAATGACCCAAGAGCCTACCACTGGGCCTGTACATGTGCATGAGTTCATGATGATTGCATAGTGGAGAGGTTTGCTTATGGCTACATACCTGTCATATGCCATGGCTACAAGGAGCACCATCCCACCACCAGCAAAGACATGGAGCAAGAATATCTGGACCATGCAGCCCTCAAAGGAGATAGTCTTGGGTTCATGAAGGAAATCACAGATCATCTTAGGGATTGCATAAGAGGCCAGAAAAATGTCAAAAACAGAAAGTTACTGAGCATGATGTACATGGGTGTATGCAGGGCAGGTTCAGAAATCGCTGTAAAAACAATGAGAAGATTGCCCAGCACAATGGCAATGTACAACAAGTTAAAAAATACAAAGAAAAAATACTGGAGCTCCCAGGAACTGCAGAGTCCCAGCAAAACAAACTCCGCCACCCTAGAATAATTTCCCTTGTCCATGGTCTCAGCCTACAAGAGAAGTACCTACAAAGAGAAATATCAATGGATTATTATCAAGATCTAGAAAAGTGGACTACAATCCAAAAGTGTTCTTCTCCACATTAATTTAAAATGCTGTAGAGTTATCCCATTAGGAAATGTCTTATCTGTAATTTTGACATATATATATTCTTCTCTCAATTATCCTTCTTAATGAAGAATGGCTATGAGGTGCAACCACAGTAAGTCAACAACCCCATTTTATGAATTTGTGGGTTAAATCTGAGGCTAAGCAAATAACATATGTATACCACAAAGACCTCAATTAAGAAGAGATGCTAATATATCCAGATTATTTGTAACACCTTCCTTTGCCCTGCTTCTTTTTATATCCACTCAGAATTATCTACAAGCAGCTTCAATTCATAGAGAATTCCCACAAGGCCATATTTAGAAGGAAAATACCTATCTCTTCCCCCACATTTTTTACTGTGGTTCTCTCTCTTACTGCCTCTGTCTTTACTCTATAAGTAACACCTGCAACCTGCAATGATTTTATACATTAAAGCATGAAAACTGCTTAATCCATATTGTCTCTGAAGTTATGTTAATGGTTTGGGTTTGAGGTAAATTCCCTTGCAGTTAACATTGTACTATATGAGAATATGTAAACTGAAATGGTACATATGTCAGTACAGAGTATTAGTAGATAAGGTGATGACAGCCATAAAACGAAGATTTGAAAAATGCCAGAAATCCTCATAGAGAATGGCACCATATCCTCTACTGAATGCCATTTTTGTCTAGATGTCAGACTGGGCTGGTTTGAAGTGAGATAAGTATAGAATGATGTTAACATACTTCTGTAGAGTCTTTTCTATTCAATATTTCAGAAAAAGAGCCCACAGAACTGAAAAAACCCTCAAATATTACAGAAATTTATCTTTAAGTCATTTTCTATCATACCGAAAGTCAAATTTTATGCTCTAGACTAAAATTGATATAATTATTTTGTGGTTGAGTCAAAGGACTTTGCACAAAACTGTAAGTTCAAGAATCATAAGCCATTGCTCCAAGTTTCATTCTCTAGTTAAAGGTCTTATTGCTATTTTCCAAAAAGAAAATCTCAAGCAATTGGATCAAGCAAGCTGTCGACATAATTTTTTTTTTTTTAAAAAAAAAGACTTACCTGATTCAATTATCTACAGATTTTGAGAAAGTTCAAACAAGTTTTGGCTTCTTTCAGATCAAATGTTCTTGAAGGGGAGCCGCACCAAATGTGCACATACTTTTGAGTTAAGGCATTATAACTATAACAAATATTGACTTAGGTAAGCCTCCTCTTCTTGACACTCTATTTCACCCTTTTCCCGTTTTATCATTTATCTATTTTATTTAGGACTTGGGATTGGACAGGGAACATGGGAGGATGAATGTGTCCCATGATGATTCCTTGTCATTAAATATTTGCTGGCTTGTTGAATAAGGAAAAGTCCAGACAGCCAAACCACTTTCAACTTTCTTTCAACTCCTAGCGCTCTTTCCCTTGTCTTACTCACTACCAATTACATGCGCTATGTTTCTAATAGATTTAGGAAGAGTTTTACACGGAGAGATTTCTGTGACACTACAGGAAGAATTGAATTGAATTGAATCTTCAGGATATTCCACACATCAGTGAGAAGAAACTCAGCAAAGAACAGCTGATGCACTGCAATAGGAATGTTAAATGAATTCCTGTTTTAATTTTAAATGTTAAAAATTACTGATAGGATGTCCCATACAAACATATTTGTATTCTTAGCATATATTCCACTTAATTATGGTGTGTTATATGAGAATATTATAACTTTGGTTTGATGTGCTAATTATTTATTTAGGATTTTTCATATAGGTTTACAATTATAGTAGTTTTATCTTGTTGGGCTATCCACTTCCTATTCTGGTAGTAAGACAATGATAGGCTCACAGAATTAGTGGGGTTGCTCAGAAAAGTGTTTCTATATCCTAGCATTATCTGTCCTTTGATGGTTTGGGAAAGGTTGTACATAAACATGAATGTAGCTTGTGAGTTTTTATTATTATTATTATACTTTAAGTTCAAGGGTACATGTGCACAATGTGCAAGTTTGTTATATATGTATACATGTGCCATGTTGGTGTGCTGCACCCACTAACTCATCATTTACATTAGGTATATCTCCTCATGCTATCCCTCTCCCGCTCCCCCAACCCCACAACAGGCCCCGGTGTGTAATGTTCCCTGCCCTGTGTCCAAGTGTTCTTGTTCAACTCCCACCTATGAGTGGGAACATGTGGTGTTTGTTTTTTTGTCCTTGTGATAGTTTGCTGAGAATAATGGTTTCCAGCTCCATCCATGTCCCTACAAAGGACGTGAACTCATCCTTTTTTATGGCTGCATAGTATTTCATGGTGTATATGTGCCATATTTTCTTAATTCAGTCTATCATTGATGGACATTTGGGTTGGTTCCAAGTCTTTGAGAGCTTGTGAGTTTTATAGGATGATACTTTTAGCTTCTTTTAATGTAATCCATGATGATTAGAGCTTGAATTTTCTCCTCCTTAGAAAATTTGACAATGTATGATTTCTGAAAAAATTAAAAATTCATGTCAATGAATGTTGTCTTCTGCTTTTACATTATTTAAGTTGCTTAGCTTCCTAAACATATAAATTTATGAACATTTTTCTGATCTATAGTAATTAATTGTACAGTCTCTTTTTAACTTTAATTTTCATCAGTACTGATCTTTTCTCTTTTTTTCTTATTCTTCTTTTATTTTTGCTTTTCCAAGAGCCATACTTTTGATTTCACAAGGAACTGCACTAGATTATTTGCCTTTTTTTTTCAAAAACTTGTTATTTTTTAATCGACAAGTAAAAATTCTATATATTTTTACTGTACAACATGATGTTTTGATATTTGCGTACAATGCATAATGGCTAAATCAAGCTATTTATCATGGGCATTACCTCACATACTTAGCATTTGTTTTTTTGTGATGAGTACCACTTAAAATCTACTTTCTTAGAAATTTTCAAATATGCAATATACTGTCATTAACTGTAGTCACTATGAAGTATAGTGACTCTTAAATATAGTCCTCCTGTCTAGTTAAATTTTATGTTCTTTGACCAACATCTCCCCAATTGTCCCACCCCCCATCCTCTAGTGACCACCATTTTACTTCATGTTACTCTGAGTTCAAATTTTACAGTTCATATATAAGTGAAATCATGCAGTGTTTGTCATTTTTTGCCTACTTTATTTTACTTAACATAATGCCCTCCAGTTTCATCCATGTTTTTTCCAATGACCGTATTTTCTTTTTTTTAAGGATGAATATGAAGGGTCTTCAAAAAATTCACATAAAATAAATATAAAATGACTATGGATGTATTTCAAATTTTTGCACCAAAATAAATTCATAATAACTTTTTAATAATATATCTGAACATGATCTAGTTTGAGGCACTAAGAAGGATAAGACATCAATTTGAAAAGAAGTCCTATGACAGCAAAAGAATTCTGCTAAAATTGAAGCAAGAATACACAGCAAATTTATGATGAAACTGAAATGGAAGAATGGTGAAAAATGGAAGCTTTACTAAAAACTTGTAGGTACAATGGCCCAAAGAAATCAAGTATTTACAAATGGATAACTTGTTTCAAGAAGGAATTAGATGATGTTGAAGAGGATGCTGCCCAATGGCAGACCATCCATATCAATTTGTGAGCAAAAAATTCATCTTGTTCATGCCCTAATTGAAGTGGACTGATTATTAACTGCACAAACAATAGTCAACACTGTAGACATCTCAACTAGTTCAGCTTACACAATCCCGACTGAAAAATTAAAGTTGAGCAATCTTATTGCCCAATGGGTGTCAAAACCATTGTGCCCAGGTCAGCTGCAGATGAGAGCAGAGCTTTCAATGGCAATTTTAAACAAGTATGTATTAGTAGGTTATTGCATTACTATAAAGCAATACCTGAGACTGGGTAATTAATTTTAAAAAGAAGTTTAATTGGCTTATGGTTCTGCAGGCTGTACAAACATAGCATAAGCATCTGCTCAGCTTCTAGTAAGAACTTCAGGAAGCTTACAATCATGGCAAAAGGTAAAGGGGAAGCAGGCACATCACATTGTGAGAGCAGAAGCAAGGGGAGCAGGAAGATGCCACATGCTTTTACACAACCAGTTCTTGTGGGAACCAACTCATTACCAAAGGGATGGTGCTAAAGCCATGCATAAGGGATCTGCCCCCATGATCTAAATACCTCCCACCAAGCACCACCTCCAACACTGGGGATTACATTTCAACATGAGATTTGGAGGGAAAAAATATGTAAACCATATCATTCTACCCCTGGCCCTCCAAATCTCATGTCTTTTTCGCATCACAAAATAATCATCTCTTACTAACAGTCCCCCAAAGTCTTAACTCGTTCAAATATCAAATCCAAAGTCTTAAGTATCATCTAAGACTCATCTCCTTTCACCTATGAGCCTCTAAAATCAAAACAAGTTTACTCCCAAGCTCTAATAGTAGTACAAGCATTAGGTAAACATTACTATTCTGAAAGATAAAAATTGGCCAAAAGAAAAGGATAATAGGTCCCATGCAAGTCTGAAAACCAGCAGGGCAGTCATTAAATATGAAAGCTCCAAAATAATCTCCTTGACTCCATTTCCCACATCCAGAACATATTGATGCAAAGGGTGGACTTTTAAGGCCTTGAGAAACTCTGCACATGTAGCTTTGCAGGGTGCAGTCCCCATGGCTGCTGTCTCAAGTTGGAGTTAAGTGCCTGTGGCTTTTCCAGGCACAGTGTGCAAGCTGCAGGTGAATTGACCATTCTGGGGTCTAGAGAGTGGTGTCCCCCCTCCCACAGCTCCACTAGGCAGTGCCCCAGTGGAGACTCTGTGGGGACTCCAACCCCACATTGCCCCTCAGCATTGCCCCAGTAGAGGTTCCCTGTGAAGTCTCCTCCCCTGTGGCAAGCTTCTGCCTGGGAATAGAGGCTTCCTCATATACCCCCTGAAACACAGGTGGAAGCTGCCAAGCCTTTTTCACCCTTGCCACAGTATTCTTCTGTGTACATGCAGGATTAACACCACATAGAAGGCACCAAGGATTACAGCTTGCACCCTATGAAGCAGCAGCCCAAGCTGTACCTGGGACCCTTTGAACTGTGACTGGAACTGAAGCAGCCAGAATGTGGGAGCAGTGTCTTGAGGCTGAGCAGAGCAGTGCCATCTTGGGCCTGGCCCCTGAAATCATTCCTTCCTCCTAAGCCTCTGTCCCTATGATGGGAGGGGCTGTCTCCAAGATCTCTGAAATAAATACATTAGGAGCCTTTTTCCAATTGTCTTGAGTATTGGCACTTGGCTGCCTTTTAGTCGTGCTAGTCTCTCTAGCAAGTGATTGCCCTACAGCCTGCTTGGATTGGATTCTTTCTCTGCCACATGTCCAGGCTAAAAATATTTCAGAGTTGTACACTCTGCTTCCCTTTTAAATACATCTAAATTTATTTCTTTTTTCTCATATCTGAACATAGGCTGTTATAAGCAACCAGGCCACATCTTGAATGTTTTACTGCTTAGAAATTTCTTCCATTAGATACCCTAAGTAATCACTCTTAAGTTAAAATTTCCACAGATCCCTAGAACATGAACACAATGCAAACAAGTTCTTTGCTATGGTGTAACATGAGTGACCTTTACTCCAGTTCCCAAAAACTCTCATTTCTATCTGTGACCTCATCAGTGTGGTCTTCACTGTCCATATTTCTATTAGTATCTTGGTCACAACTATTTAACCAGTCTCTAAGAAGTTCCAAACTTTCCTTCATCTTCCTGTCTTCTTCAGACCCCTCCAAACTTTTTTAAACTTTGCCCATCATCCAGCTCCAAAGCTACTTCTACATTTTGAAGTATCCTTATAGCAGCATCCCACTCCTCATTACCAATTTTGTGTTAGGTCGTTCTTGAATTGCTATAAAGAAATACCTGAGACTGGGTAATTTATAAAGAAAAGGGGCTTAATTGATCACAGTTCCTTAACTGGTGGGGAGAATGGTGGCAGCATCTGCTTCTGATGAGGGCCTCAGGAGCTTACAGTCATGATAGAGGACAAGTGGGGAGAAAGTGTATCACATGACAAAAACAGGTGCAAGAAAGAGAAAGAGGAGTCTCAGATTCTTAAACAACCAGATCTCACATGAGCCAACTGAACTAAAACTCACCTATCATCAAGGGGATGCTACTAAGACACTCAAGAAGGACTCACCCCCTGATTCAATCACCTCCAACCAAGCCCTACCTCCAACATTGGAAATCACATTTAGACATGAGATTTGGAAGGGACAAACATCCAAACTATATCAAGTAGGATCAAGATCCTGAAATATTTCTTTGAAGAATTGTAACAGAACATGAAACATGGCTTTACCAGTATGATCCTGAAGACATAACACAATCAAAGGAATGACTACCAACAGATAGTACTGGTACAATCAAAGTTGACCAGTCAAACACAAAGGTCATGGCAACAGTATCTTTGGATTCTCAAGGAATTTTTTTTGTTGACTTTCTCAGGGGCCAAAGAATGGTAACATTTGTTTGTTATAACAGTGTTTTGAGAAAGCCACGCTTTAGCAGTAAAATGCACAGGAAAGCCTGAACGGAGAGTCCTTCTTCACCATGCCAATCCTCTTACTCATTCTTCTCAGGAACCATGAGCAATTTTGTGAGAGTTTTGATGGGGAATTATTAGATATACACCTTACAGTCCTGATATGGCTCCTTCTGACTAATTTTTGTTTTCTATTCTTAAAAAAATCTGTAAAGGGCACCCATTTATCTTCAGTTAATGAAAAAAGACTGCATTGGCATTGCTAAATTCCCAGGACATTCAGTTATTTAGGGAAAAGCTGAATGGCTGGTATCACTGCTTACAAAACTGTCTTGAATTTGATGGCGCTTATCTTGAGAAATAGTTATTTTTAAAATTTTTTATCTTTTAACTCCATTTTTTTCACAAACTTTTTGAGGTACTCATATATATATACCACATTTTCCTTCCCCTTCATCCATTCATGAACACTTTGATTGATTCCATCTCTTGGCTATTGTGAATAATGATGCAGTAAACACAGAAATGCAGATATCTCTTCAATGTACTGATTTCAATTCCTTTGGCTATATATCCAGTAATGGAATTACTGGGTCATATGGCAGTCCTATTTTTAATTCTTTAGGAACCTCTATACTGTTTTCCATAATGAATATACTAATTTACATTCCCACTAACAGGGTACAAGAGTTCCTTTTACTTTCTTGCCAACATTTGTTATCTTTCATCATTTTGATATACCTCTTCCAAGAGTTGTGAGTTAATATCTCATTATGGTTATTTGCATTTCCTTGATAATTAGTGATGTTGAGGATTTTTTCACATATCTGTTGGCCACTTGTATGTCTTTTTTTTTTTGAAAAATATATGTTTGGATCCTTTACCCACCTTATAACTGAGTTATTCATTTTAGTGGTATTGAGTTGTTTGAGTTCTTTATATGTTTTGGATATAAACATTGTATCACATGTGTGGTTTGCAAATATGTTCTCCCATTCCATAAGTTGATTTTCATTTTATTGGTTGTTTCTTTATACAAGGAAAAGATTGTGTAGGAGCTTTTTAGTTTTATATAATCCAATTTTTCTATTTATGCTTTTAACCTTTTTTTGGTCTGTGCTTTAGTATCCAAAAAATCTCTGGCCCAACTAACATCATAGAAAATTGTTCCTATGTTTTCATCTAGTAATTTTACAATTTTAAGTCTCATGTATAAGTCTTCAGCCATTTTCAGTTGAGTTTTTAAATATGGGGTGAGATAAGGGTCTAATTTTATTCCTCTGCCTGTGGATTTCCAGTTTTCCCAACACCATTTATTGAAGAGACTGTCCTTTCAACATTATGTGTTCTGGGCACCTTTGTCAAAAATGAATTGACCATAAATGTGTGGATTCATTTCTGAGCTTTCTGTTCTGTTTTGTTGGTCTATATGTCTGTTTTTATACCAATACCATGCTTTTTTGGTTACTATAACTTTGTAGTAGATTTTTACATAAGGTAGTGTGATGCTTCCAGTTTTGTTCTGTTTTCTCAAGATTTTTTTGGATTTTCAGGGTTTTTTTGTGGTTCCATACAAATTTTATGATTTTTTTCTATTTCTGTGAAAAATGTCATTAGAATTGTAAGAACTTCTGTTTTAAAAGTAGAACTACACTGAAATATAATTTTTCATATATTACATTGACAAAAATCTAAAATTTCAATGTACTGTCTTGAGAAGGCTGTGAGGTACTCTCATATATTGCAAGTGAGAATGCAATAAAAAGGAAGCATATTTAGCAATGTCTAGAAAATACGTGTGCAATTGACCCTTGTACTTAGCAATTTTACTTGAAACAATAGGAAAAAAGAAAAGACTAGACATATGTTGATAACTATGAAAGCTGGGTATAAATCCACAGATGGGAGCATGTGAGCACATTCTCATCTTTTGTATATATTTTAAACGTCCAAATTAGGAAGTTTAAAAAAAACTTTTATTCTTAACTACAATTATGCCTTCTGTCATGGCTTACTTGTCCTGTTACAAGCTTTTTGTGTTCAATGCCTGGTTAATTTGAAATCACTTTATGACAGCACATAACTGCATTTCTTCATTGAATGGTCATGGAAGTCTAGTTTACATATACTAAACTAGGAGTTGGAAATTCACTGAGGTACAAGATAGCAGTTCCTGACTTTACAGAATTTATATTCTAAGGCAGAAAGCACATACCTTGACAAGTAATTAAAGTAAAATTATACTTGTTTTTTTCATAAGGGAAGTAGAGAGTGGTATGGAAGCTTTTATTATATTTTAAAAATGTATGGAAGGACTCTGCTTATACATAAAGAGAGTCAGATTTAGCCAGGTTAAATGTATAATTATGTTTCTAGACAAGAAAGTTTTAAGCAGAGGGAAAAAAACAGTATCTGTATGTCAAGAGGTAAAAATTATTTGGTGAGAGGTGCAAAGTTTAAAAACTAGAACAAATATAGCTTAAACCTAGAGTACATAAGATTTATCTAGATTAAAAATATTACATAATTTGGAATTTATCTTAATAATAGAGAAAGCCATCCAGAGGGAGAAGCATTGCATTGTTAAAGGAAGTATCATTTTAAGATTTTTATTTTTGAAGTGTGTCTCTATCTGGGTTGTGCATAATTTATAGAAATGCAAGACATAGTTTTGAAATGAAAGAGTAAGGAATTCAATCAAGTCTTTCTTAACAAAAGTAATAATAAACTGGAAAAAAGTGGTTGGAGACAACTATTTCAGAATCCTGGATATTGACTGTTAAGAACTGAATGTTTGTGTCCCCCCCACCAACCCACAATCCATATGTTGAAATCCTAACCTCCAATGAGGTGGTATTAGGAAATGGAGACTTTTGGAGATAAATAAGGTCATGAGGGTGGACCCCTCATGGATGGGATCAGTGCCTTTGTAAAAAATACTTTAGAGAGATTTCTAGCTCTCTTTCTGCCACTTAAGACATAAGGAGAAATTGATGGCTTGCAACCTGAAAGAAGGCATTCACCAGAACCCAACCAGACTGGCAGTCTGATCTCAGGCTTCCAGCCTCCAAAACTATGAGAAATAATTTCTGTTGCTTATAAACCACCTAGTCTATGCTACTTTGTGATGTCTGCCCAAACTGACATTAAGACAAAAAGAAAGAGAAATCTGCATTTGTGAAAACCAAATGAATATCAGATAAGAACAGTAGAAATATATGGTATTTTAGCCTATGGCTTCTTGCATGATCACTACCCCAACAAACTCCCTCAGCATAATATTTCCAGCAGGGTGGGGAAAGTGGTGGAAGTCAGCCGCTTTTCTGCCAGAGGTGGCTGACATAATTTAGAGCTGGAAACAGAAAATCACATGCCCAGGGGTGTTGTCTAAAATAATCATGACCTTAGTGTCAAAATGTCATGAAATTCAGCATTGGAGTTAGTCCAATAGTGACATATTGGATAGAACAACCAGGAAACTGGCCCACTTATGAGATATTTACTAGAGAGATCGGAGAAATGAAATAGTGATGCTGAGCCTTGATAAGTTTCCACATATCCCTGAAAGTTCAAACAGCTACGCACATGCACAAGACTGCATGAATGCTCAGAAGAAGTCAGGGAAACCCATAAGTACCTATTTGTCCCTGGATGAATACAAAGTCTTGCACATAAGCAGCATAGACACAAGGATGTGCGGATGAAAGTAAAAGCTGGAACAAGTTCTAAACTGCCCGTCATTGACAAAAGATGAAAAGCTGAGTGGCTCAAGATAATGCAGCACAACCTCTCTAACTAATCATTGAGTGACCATTAACCATGCTCAACCAGAAGTGACCTCTAGTACACAAAGATTAAATATAAGAACAAGAACTAGCAACAACAAAAACCCTGACAGAGTCACTTGTAGCCATATATTTCAGGGAAACAGATTTTACAGAATTAGTCCTGTTAGGTCACTAAACAAATAAAAATAATACAAACAGTAATAGCAGCAGCAATAACTTCTCAGAGAGAAAGAGAAAAGAATCAGGATCTGCTACAATATATTGTCTAAAATGTACAACTTTAAACAACAAAAAAGGGACATGTCCTGTGAGGGTTCAGTCAGGCTGGTGGGAAAAATTTTAGTTATAATAGCTACAAACCCTCTTGAAAGGCCTGAGAGTTTGCAAAACTTTGGTAACAGATCTGGCTGAAGGCAGCCTAGTCCCTTTACCTTTAATTAGATAAATGAAAGTAAATACAAAGGAATGTGAGGGAGCTTGTCTAACTAGCTTGTTTACTCATGTGGTCCTAAGACTAACCTTTGTTCTACCATGGGTGCTTAATTCCTTTCTACTTGGGAAGTCTGCAATGTCAATTACCCTCTAGTGGTGTTGACTCAAGACTTTGTCAATTAATCTTTACTAAATAAATGCAAGTCTTGCTGGCTGCTGACTCTTTACAGCACTCTTCTGGGAGTCTGTAAGTGGCCCAGACGCTCAGCCAGACTGGCAAAGCAGAATATCTGTGTCAGTGTAAGTTATTCATCCATCACTGAGTCAAGGTCTGCAGGACAGACCTCCACAATGTCCCACCCCCCAAAAAAAGGAAACTGACTCAGACACAGGAAGAAAAATAGTTGATAGAAATTATTGATGAAATGTCACAAATGACAGATTTATCAAACAAACACTTCAAAGTAAATACTAAAATATATTGAAATAACTAAAGAAAAGCATATTTTGGAATTAAAGGAGGTTCTGGTTCAAGATGGCTGACTAGAAGCACCTAGTGCATTCCATCTCATGGAGAATAAACAAAGTGGCAAGTAAATACTAACTCTTAGGACCACCTAAGAGATCGTGCTGGGATTCACCAGAGAAGCAAGTGGACACATGGAGAACAGAGAGGAGTGAAGCCATGGAGCCAAGTAACTGCCCACCCAGGACCATGCAGAGCTGGGGGAAACTCCCTAACATAGGAAAAGAGTGAGTGAGTGAGAGTCCCCTGGGGATCCACACTTCTGCCATTGACATTTGTAATCAGGAGCACAGGAAACTCACCTAGACACCCTTACTCCACCCTGCAGACCAACACAGAGAGCCACCTGGAGTCTATGCAGAGTCACTGCTCAAGCCCACAAGGAATTTCACTGGCCTTTGATCTCTGAGCAGCCTGGTGCCAGCTGCCACTGTCCTGCCAAGAAGGGAAGCAAGGTACTTTTGCATGTCCATTGGATAGATGTTATAGCCCAGGTACTGAGGAGCAGCCAGACTGCATACCATGTGACCCTTTCCCTCCACTGCTTCTCACCAGGGGATGCTCATAGGTTTAGGCCCCCAGCACAGCCGCCCCACCCCCACTTGAAGAGTGTGGTCACATCTCTGCATTCCTCTGGGAGCAAAACTCCCAGAGGTAGCTGACAAGCCTTTTACAATCTCTGCTTGCACTTTCCCCACCCCTGTGGGGGAAGCAAGGAGGTAGGGCACATTTGCAGACCTCTAGCACTAGACACCACAATGGAGATACAAAGGAGCAGTGGGCATACTATGCCTCAACAACTTACTGCCTCCACTGCTGTCTGCCAAATGGGGTTTCCACCTTCCAGCCCCCAGCATACCCACCCCACCCACACCTGATCCCTGTAGCCACAGCTCTCTGTTCCCGATTACATAACTCCCGCAGGAGTTCTCAGAGGTGGTTGGCAGGCCTTTTGTGATCACTACTGTCTCTGTCCCTACCAACCCCAGGTCAGGGAGGGAACAAGGCAGCAGAGTACCTTCCTACACCTCCAGCATGAACAGCACAGCTGAGATATGGATGAGCAGTGGGCTGCTGCATGGCCCATAAACCCCTGTCTCTGCTGCTCTCTGGAGAATAGGGCTCACTGGCTTCCAGCCCCCAAAACACCCACCCTGCCTGCACCTGAACACTAATGCCACATCTCAGTTCCTCTGAAAGCCCAATTACCTGAGGTCAGCAACTAGCTTTTCACAGTTGTCACTATCACTGCCTTCACCCCTACAACTGCCTCCACCTCTACCACCCCTAGGCTAGCATGGGATCAAGGAGGTTTGGCACTTTTGCTTGTCCCTAACAATGAAATCCAGTGCCACTTGTGTGAGAGGAAAATGCAAGTGTGCCATGCTCCCCACAGCTGCCAATCTCCATTGTCCCAGCTGAAGAATCCTGCCCTCTCCAGTGAAATGCCCATAGCACAGATGCCCACCCCTCCTGAACATTTCAGCTGTGGCCTAGAACACTTTGGAAAACCCAACCCCACAAGCACCTGATCTTCCCTTGGGCTTCCACTGCCTAAAGGTTCCACCTGCCCTCACCTGAGAGTTCTGCCAGTGATCAAGGGACGAGCCTGCCTCTCCCTATCACAGCAAGCACCTGAACTCTGGGTTAACCTGACTCAGCTCCAGCCCCTTCAGGACTTGTACACACTATCCAGTGGGCTGCCTACAGGCCTGGGAACTAGGGAATTACTTAGCCCATTCCAACACTACTGGCACCTGACCACTTCCCCACGGTCTGAGGTCAGGCTGATCCAACCAGTCAACATCACCACAACCAACACCCACCCACATGTGCCCAAAGGTGGAGCCCTGCCCCATCCCCATGAAGCAGCAGCATTACCACATAAGAGAACAGGTGAGCCATAAAGCTATCTGTATTGGGCAGAGTGAAGAAGTTCCACCCCCAAACCACTCCCATAGAGAGTTACAAGATAGGTATTTCCCATGGCTCTCCACCACATTGTATTCTGGGGATAGACTACAGTGTGCATCTGAACTGGGAGTCACAAGCCCCAGGACAGGTCATGATAGGGAAACAGATCATGTTCCTTCTATCTAGGACATGGAGATGGTGCAATCCCCCTCAGCCCCAACACAGACAGAGCATTTTATCAGGGCTCCCCTCAGCCACCTTCACCAGGGCTGGTGCCCATAACTGCCATTGGTGTATTTGTGGGCAACCTGGGGGGTCCAGCTCTGCCAAGGAGTGGCCCCTGACCCCGTGGAAAAGAAAGCTCAGGGTGTGTAGCCCTCCACTGTCTAGCTCATCACTAGAAACAACACAGAACACCTCACAATAAACAAAGATCAAGTACTGATGTGATTTTCTCTGTGTCCCCACCCAAATCTCATGTCAAATTATAATCCACATGTGTCAGAGGAGGGACCAGGTGGGAGGCGATTCAATCATGGGGGCAGATTTCTCCCATGTTGTTCTCGTGATAGTGAGTCAGTTCTCACAAGACCTGATGGTTTAAAAGGGTGGCATTGAAACTGCCATTGCAAAATTGTGACTTAGACAGTGAAAGAGATCTAACTTAACTGACTCCATCTTGCTTCTAACCTCCAAAATGTCCTTTTTCATCCCTGGGCATAGGCAGAACTAACTTTGGGAGAAACTAGCTTACAGTTTATAGTTTAAAACAAAGATGATAACAGTCCTCTCCCAGATTAGACCTCCTTCTTAGCTGGGGACTAGATTGCCTTTGTAGGACACAAGATTAAAAAATGGGGGTTTAGGAGTTATGCAGATAGAGGCTACAAGTTTCTGACCCTCCCTAAACTGTTCCTAAGGTCATTGCTTGAGATATTTCGCAGACCCTGCACTTGACAGATCAGCTGGCCCCACCTGGATTGATAAACTGGCTCATCTGATCTTGTGGCCCCCACCCAGGAACTGACTCAGTGTAAGAAGACAGCTTCAATTCACTATGATTTTATATTGAACCAGTCAGCACTCCTGGATCACTGGCTCCCCTCAACCCACCAAGTTGCCCTTAAAAACTCCGCTCCCTGAATGCCTGGGGAGACTGATTTGAGTAATAATAAAACTCCAGTCTCCCACACAGCTAACTCTGCATGAATTACTCCTTCTCTATTGCAATTCCCCTGTCTTGAGAAATTAGCTGTGTCTAGGCAGCAGGCAACATGAACCCATTGGTTGGTTACAGCATTTCCCTCCTCTCTCTCTCTCTTTCTCTCTCTCTCACCTGCTACCATATGAAGAAGGTCCTTGCTTCCCCTTTGCCTTCTGTCATGATTGTAAGTTTCCTGAGATCTCCCAGTCATTCTTCCTGTTAAGCCTGCAGAATTGTGAGTCAATTAAACCTCTTTTCTTCATAAGTTACTCTGTCTATGACAGTTACTTATAGTAAAGTGAAAATGGATTAACATAAATACATGCTCTTTTGTTTGTGCCACAGCTGTCTCTTACCTGTAAGCTCCTGTAGGTCAAACTGCATGACCCAATATAAAAATGAGCCAACAGAAGTGCATAGGGCTACAGAAGCAAAGCCAAAAAGACCTCACACAACATATTCTACAGTCTCACCCTGCAGTGAAGTGGGGGGAAAGGAAAGAGAGAAAAATAGGGCAAGAAAAAAAATCTTATCTATATGAAAATAAATTTAAAAATCGGAAGTGGCAGTCTCTCCTGATGAGAAGGAACCAGTGTAAAAATTCTGGCACCATAAAAAATCTGAATGTTGTGACACCACCAAGGGATCACAATAGCTCTCCAGCAATGGACCCTAATGAAAATGGATACTCAGAAATGACAGATAAATAATTCAAAGTATGAATTGCAAGGAAACTTAAAAAGATCCAAGAAAAGGTTGAAAATCAACACAAACCAAATACTAAAGCAATCCAGGAAATTAAAAAAAAGGATAAGAATTTTTTAAAAAATTAACCAGAACTAATGGAGTTAAAAAAAATACTAAAGGAACTGCAAAATACAAGTAAAAGCTTTATCAATAGACTAGACCAAGCAGAAGAAAGAATTTTAGGGTGTAAAGACTGATCTTTTGAACTAACTCTGTTAGACAACAATAAAGAAAAAGGAATTTAGAAAAATGAACAAAGCCTTCAAGAAATATGGGATTATGTAAAGTGACCAAGCCTACAAATTAATGGCATTCCTGAGAGAGAAGAAGAAAAAGTAAACAATGTGGAAAACACATTTGAGGAAATAATTTAAGAAAATGTCCTAATCTTGCTAAAGAGGTAGACATCCAGATAACGAAATACAGACAGGCTGGATGCAGTGGCTCATACCTGTAATCCAAGCACTTTGGGAGACTGAGGCAGGTGTTCACTTGAGGTCAGGAGTTTGAGGTCAGCCTGGCCAACATGGTGAAATCCCATCTGTACTAAAATACAAAAATTAGCTGGATGTGGTGATGTGTGCCTGTAATCCCAGCTACTTGGGAGACTGAGGCAGGAGAATTGCTTGAACCCAGGAGGTGGAGGTAACAGTGAGCCGAGATTGCACCACTGCACTCCAGCCTGAGTGACAGAGTAAGACTCTGTCAAAAAAAAAAAAAAAGAAAGAAAGAAAGAAGGAAAGAAAAGGAAAACAAAGAAAAAAGAAAAGAAAAGAAAAAGAAATACAGAGAACACTTGCAAAATACCATATAAAATGAATATCACCAAGGCATATAGTCACTAGAATATCCAAGGTCAATGCTAAAGAACAAATCTTAAAGGCAGCTAGGAAAAAGGAACAAATTACCTTCAAGGAAAAACTGATCATACTAAAAGCAAATTTCGCAGCAGAAACCCTACAAGCCAAAACATATTAAGGACCTATTTTTAGCCTCCATAAAGAAAAAAAAAATTATCCAAGAATTTTATATCATGCCACTAAGCTTCATAAATGAAGGAGAAATAAAGTCTTTCTCAGACAAGCATTAGCTAAGCTAATTTGTCACCACTAGACTGGTCTTACAAGAAATGCTCAAAGGAGCTCTAAATATGGAAACAAAAGGATGATACTAATAATCAGAAAAAGGATATATAAATACAAAGCTCCCAGATCCTAGAAAGCAACTATACAATTGAAACTCCAAAACAGTTAGCTAACAATACTATGTCAGGATCAAAATCTCACATATCAATATTAACCTTGAATATAAATGGCCTAAAGGCCCTGCTTAAAAGATACATGGTGACAAATCAGATTTTAAAAAGACAATTCAACCGTCTTCTATATAAAAGAAACCCCCTTACTGACTAAAGACACATTCAACCTTAAACTAAAGGATGGAAAAAATATATTTTGCACAAATGGAAAAGAAAAGCAAGCAGAAAAATCCATTCTCATATCAGATAAAAGACACTTTACACCAAAAAAAGTTTAAAAACAGGCAAAAAAAGGCATTATATGATTATAAGGAAAAGATTGAAAGCCAAAAGATTTAACTCTTCTAAATATACATGCACCCAACACTGGAACACTCAGATTCATAAAACAAATACTATTAGGCCTAAGAAAATAAATTGATAACAAAACAATAATAGTTGGGGGTTGGAGGGGGCAGGCACAGTGCCTCTTGCCTGTAATTCCAGCACTTTAGGAGGCCAAGGTGGGAGATTGCTTGAGTTCAGGAGTTTGACATCAGCCTAGGCAACATAGTGAGATCTGATATAACATAATTTGGATGTATGTCCCCACCCAAATCTCATATTGAAATGTAATCCTCAATGTTAGAGGTGAGGCCTGGTGGGAGGTGATTGGATCATGGGGATGAATTTCTCATTAATGGCTTAGCACCATTCCTCTTGGTACTGTCCTCATGATAGTGAGTTTTCATGAGATCTGATTATTCAAAAGTGTGTAGTGCCTCCCTTCTTTTCTCTCTTGCTCCTGCTTTTGCCATGTGACATGCAAGCTCCCTCTTAGCCTTCTGCCATGACTGTAAGTTTCCTGAGGCCTCCCAAGAAGCTTAGCAGACGCCAGCATCATGCTCTCTGTACAGCTTGCAGAATCTTGAGACAATTAAACCTCTTTTCTTTATAAATTACACAGTATCAGATATTTCTTTACAGCAATGCAAGAATGAACTAATACCTCACCTCTACACATAAAAAAAGAAATTAGCTGGGCATGGTGGTGTACGCCTATAGTTCTGGCTGCTTGGGAGGCTGAGGTGGGAGGATTGTTTGAGCCCAGGAGGGTAAGGCTGCAATGAGCCATGTTCATTCCATTACACTCCAGCCTAGGCAACAAAGCAAGACTCTGTCTCAAAAATAAAATAAAGTGATAGTGGGGAGCTAGGTGCAGTGGCTCATGCCTGTAATCCCAGAACTTTGGGAAGCTGAGGTGGGTGGATCAATTGAGGCCAGGAGTTCAAGACCAGCCTGGCCAACATGGTGAAACCCCATCTCTACTAAGAATACAAAAAACTAGCCTGGCATGGTGGTGTGTGCCTGTAATCCCAGCTACTCAGGAGGCTGAGACACACAAATCACTTGAACCCAGGAGACGAAGGTTGCAGTGAGCCAAGATCGCAGCATTGCACTCCAGCCTGGGTGACAGAGGAAGACTCTGTCTCAAAATAATAATAATAATAATAATAAAATAATAATAATAGTGGGGACTTTAATACCCCACTGAAATCACTAAATAGAACATTGAAGAAGAGAATCAACAAAGAAACTCTGGCCTTAAACTGAAAAATATACTAAATGGACCTAATAGACATCTACAGAACATTTTACCCAACAACTGCAGAATATACATTTCTCTTATCTGCACAAAGAATACTCTTCAAAATCAACCATATGCTCAGGCATAAGGCAAGTCTCAATAAATTTTTAAAAACTGAGATTATATCCAGTACCTTCTGGACCACACTGGAATAAAATTAGAAATTAATACCAAAAGTACTCTCAAAACTACACCAGTACATGGAAACTAAAAACTTGCTCCTGAACAACTTTTGGGTAAACAGCGAAATCAGGACAGAAATTGTAAAAATTCTTTAAAATAAATGAAATAGAAACACAACATACTAAAATCTCTGGTATACAGCAAAGGCAGTGCTAGAAGGAAAGTTTACAGTGTTAAATGCTTACATCAAAAGGATGGAAATATCTAAAGCTAACAGTATAATATTGCACCTGAAGGAACTAGAAAAACAATAAAAAACCAAACTCAAAGTTAGTAGAATAAAAGATATACCTGAAATTCAAGCAAAAATAAGTGAAATTGAGACCAAAAAAACACAATGTAATCAATGCAACAAAAAATTGTTTCTTTGAAAGAATAAACAAAATCGACAGACCACTAGCTAGACTAAGAAAAAAAGAGAAAATTCAAATAAGTACAATCAGAAATGATAAAAATGACATTACAACTGACACCAAAGAAATACAAAAAATAAGAGACTTCTATGAACACCTCTATGCACACAAACTAGAAACCTAGAAGAAAGGAATTAATGTGTATAAACATACACTCTTGTTCAACATAGCACTGACAGTCCTCTCCAGAGCTATCAGGGAAGAAAAAGAAATAAAGGCATTCAAATTGGAAAAGAGGAAGTTAAATTATCTCTGTTTGCTGACAACATGATTGTATACTTAGAAAACCCTAAAGACTCCTCTAGAAGATTCCTAGACTTGATAAGCAACTTCAGAAGAGTCTCAGGATACAAAATCAATGTACAAAAACTAGTACCATTTCTATACACCAGGAATCGTCAAGCTGAGAACCAAATTAACAACTAAATTACATTTACAATAGCCACACACAAAAATAAAATACCCAGAAATACACTTAATCAAGGTGGTGAAATATCTCTACAAGGAGAACTACAAAACACTGATGAAAGAAATTGAAGATGACACACAAAAAATGGAAAAACATTCCATGCTCATGAATTAGAAGAATAACTATCATTAAAATGACCTCATTATCCAACCAAAGCAATCTACATATTCAATGCAATTCCTATCAAACTACCAATGTCATTTTTCACAGAATTAGAAAAAAATGTCCTAAAGTTCATATGGAACCAAAAACAAAAACAAAAACAAAATATCCCAAAGAGCCAAAGCAATCCTAAGCAAAAAGTTCTAATTTGGAGGTATTACATTGTCTGACTTCAAATTATACTATGAGGATATAATAACTAAAGAAGCATGGTACTGATACAAAAATAGACCATAGAACAGAATAGAGAACCCAAAAACAAAGCCACATACCTGTAACCAGCTGCTCCTTAGTAAAGTCAACAAACACAAGCAATGGAGAAAGGACACTCTAATCAATAAATATTCAATACATGGTGCTTGGAAAACTGTTTAGCCATATATGAAAGAAAAAAACTAGACCCCTACCTCCCACCATATACAAAAATTACCCCAGGATGGATTAAAGACCTAAATGTAAGACCTGAAACTATAAAAATATTAGAAGAAAACCTAGAAAAACTCTTTTGAATATTGGCCTAAGCAAAGAGTTTGTGATGAAGACCCCAAAAGCAACTGCAATAAAGACAAAAATAGGCAAATGGGACTTAAACAAACTAAAAAGCTTCTGCACAGCAAAAGAAATAATCAACAGAATAAAGCAGACAACCTACAGAATGGGAAAAAGATATTTACAAATTATGCCTCTAACCAGAGATTTATATCTAGAATCTACCAGGAACTCAAGCACCTCAACAAGAAAAAAGCAAACAACCTTATCAAAAACTGGGCAAAAGACAGAAATAAACAGTTCTCAAAAGAAGAAACACAAGTAGCCAACAAACACATGAAAAAAATGCCCAACACCAATTATCAGAGAAATGTAAATTAAAGCCACAAGAGATACCATCTTACATTAGCCAGAATGGCTTTCATTAAAAGTCATAAAACAGATGGTGTGGATTCGGAGAAAAGGGAATGCTCATACACTGTTGGTGTGAATGTAATTTCAATCTCTGTGGAATACAATATGGAAATATCTCAAAGAAATAAAAGTAGAACTACCATTCAATCCTGCAATCCAGCTAACAGCTGTCTATCCAAAAGAAAATAAATCATTATATCAAAAAGATATTTGCATTCGTATATTTATTGAAGCACTGTTTACAACAACAAAGTCACAGAACCAAACTAAGTGTCTACCAACAGCTGACTGGATAAAGAAAATGACAAATATACACCATGGATTACTACATAGTCATAAAAAAAGAATAAAATGTCATTTGCGGTAACATGGATGAAGCTGGAGGCCATTACCCTAAGTAAACTAACACAGAAGCATAAAATAATATTTCATGTTCTCACTTATAAGTTGGCACTAAGGAAAGGGTACACATGGACATAAAGATGGAGAAAATAGACTCTGAGAATTCCAAATGGGGGAATGCAGGGGTAGGTTTGAAAATTTCCAATATTTGGCTGATGGGTACACTAGAAGCCCAAACCCCACCATTACACTTGTAATACCTGTGTAACAAACAAGCACATGTACCCCCTGAATCTATAGTAAAAATATTTTAAAAATTAGAAAAAAAATAAAAAGAAGAAAGAAATGACTGGATCAGAAAACAATAATTAAAGGAAAGAATAATAACAATGATTCACTAAATAGAGGATGAAAATATAGGTGGGAATTGAACAATGAGAACACATGGACACAGGAAGGGGAACATCACACTTCGGGGACTGTTGTGGGGTGGGGGGGAGGGGGGAGGGATAGCATTGGGAGATATACCTAATGCTAGATGACGAGTTGGTGGGTGCAGCGCACCAGCATGGCACATGTATACATATGTAACTAACCTGCACGTTGCGCACATGTACCATGGAGCCTAAAGTATAATAATAATAATAGTAATAATAATAAAAAATAAAAAAAAGAAATATAAATTATAAATAAGAAAGAATAGAAATTCTAAAGAGAAAAAATAAAATATGTGACATGAAAATTTACTAGAGAGATTTGATACCAAATTTTAGGTGCCATAAGAAAGAATCAGCAAACCTGAAGATAGATCAATAGAAATTATGAAATCTGAAAAAAGCAAGAAAAAAAGTAGGAAGAATAATGAACAGAGCTTCACAGACTTACAGGACACAGTAAAATTATAGCAAAATGACCAAAATGGAAGTCCCAGAAGGACCAAAGAGAAAGGTGCAGAAAAACATGTGATACCTGAAAAACATACCTGAAGACATCCCAAAATTGATGAACATTAATTTACAGATCCCAAAACCTTAACAAACTTTAAAGAAGATAAACACAAAAAGATCCACACCTATTATAGACTATCATATTCAAACTGTTGGAAGACAGAGAGAAAATTCTGAAGTCAGTAAGAGAAAGCCAACACATCAGGATAAGGAAACCTCATTAAAATTAACAAGTGACTTTTCACTAGAAAAGAAAATGGAAATTAAAAAACAGTAAGATAGCATATTGACATTACTGAAAGAAAAATATCAACAAAGAAAAAAATCCTTCAAAAATAAAGGTGAAATAAAGATAGTCCTGGATTCAAACAAAGAGAATGATAAGCAATTACTAGATCTTCTCTACAAGGAATACTAAAGGAAATTCTTCAAGCTGAAATAAAAAGACACCGGGGAGTAACCTCATTCAATATAAAGAATTAAAGCGCACGAGTAAAGCTAACTATGTAGGTAAATATTAAATCCTACATAAATGGGCTTTTTTCTTTTCTTCTACAACCTGATTTGAAAATCAATTGTATAAAATAATTATAAAGCTTTATTTTCTACTAATAAGTATGAGATGTAATGTGTGTGACAATACTAGCACAAAGAAATGGGAGGAAATGAAGGTATACTGAAGCAAAGTTTCTATATTTTACTGGGACTAAATTAGTATTAATCTGAAGTAGATTGTGATTAGTCAGCATGCAGGTCGTGATCCCTAGAGCCACCACGAGACAAAATAACTCAAAAAACTATAGTTAAAAACCAACAAAGAAATTAGAATTGTTCACTAGAAAATATTAGCTAGATTGTTCACTGGAAAATATCAACTAGATAAACTTTAGATTTCATATCTAGTTTTTCATTCAGCCACTACCTTGCTAACCTATAAGCAACTTCAGGTACACCACCAGCTTCAGAAGCAACAGCCTTCCATAGAGTTCTCCACTGATTCTTATTATTGTGTAATGTCTAATCCGTATAATCAATTCTTTATTACATGTCACCATTAGTGGTTCAGCTTTCCTAATCAAATCCTAACAGATATGTGTACTGCATTAAAAAACAAAATTGTCTAAAAACTCTCCTTCTTCTAGCATCTTCACAGGGTTTTGACATTAAGCTTAAGCTACGTCCATAAAGATAGCTGGAGAAAATGTCATTATATTCTGCTTTATGTTTATGATTTTTCTCCTTCTCTTCCTTTATTCCTGTTTAGTAATTTTTTCTAATTTTGTATATAGAACACTAAGCTTACTGTTTTTTCTCTTATGTTTTAACTTGCACATTTATGAATAGACATTTTCTTCACAAGTGTTGATATTAAGTCTATTTGTATTACTCAGTTCAAAATGTTATTTTTAAATTTTATTTTTCCATAAGTTATTGGGGCACAGGTGGTATTTGGTTACATGAGTAAGTTCTTCAGTAGAGATTTGTGAGAGCCTGGTGCACCTATCACCTGAGCAATATGCACTGCACCATATTTTTTTTTTTTTTTTTTTTTTGAGGCAGAGTCTTGCTCTGCCGCCAGGCTGGAGTGCAGTGACATGATCTTGGCTTACTGCAACCTCGACTCCCTGGTTCAAGCGATTCCCCTGCCTCAGCCTCCTGAGTAGCTGGGATTACAGGTACGCGCCACCATGCCCAGCTAATTTTTGTATTTTTAGTAGAGACAGGGTTTCACCATGTTGGCTAGGATGATCTCGATCTCCTGACCTCGTGATCTGCCCGCCTCAACCTCCCAAAGTACTGGGATTACAGGAGTGACATATTTTATCGAATTATCTTTTTGACTAATGGACTTACTTACAAAGCATTTTTTAAAAATTTCCAAAGGTATAGGGTTTATTTTGGGGGTGCAGTGGGTGGGTAAGGAAGGACTATTTATCATTTCATTATTTTTATTGCTTTGTGATTAGATAATGTCTTCTGTAATTACTGACTTTCTGGTATTTATCAAGACGTTATGGCCTACATGTTAATGTGTTTTTGTAAATGTTACATGAGTTTTAAGTGAAACAGACACACGGAAAGGCCAGCCTCAATCTTATTTGATCTACTTTACAATATATTCATAATTTGTTCTTTTCCTTTAGGATAAGAAGTCATTTCATTTTTTGTAGCATAATTGCTTTAAAAGTGCAGACTTTTTTTCTCCATGTGTGAAATGTGAGGTAAGGAGGGCAGATCAAAAAGGTCTCCAGGTACAAACAGGGATTCAAATTTATTTTATTTAAAAAGTAATTGAGCTGCAAGAGAGGTATCTTTCTTTAAAAAATTGGAAAAGTTATATAAATATGTTGATGATTCAATTACATGTTACTCTTGAAGAACAATTTTATTTAGGTATGTTTTAATATACTTAAAGGGAATTTAGAAATTTAAATGTTTTAAAATCTCTTGAGTGCAATGGAGTCCTATTTAATTACTTTAGAGAGACTAGTAATATAAATATCAGAAGGGTTATTAATACTTCCCTCCAAAAATTAAAAGATCAGTTCCAAACTTCTAATTGTATGGTATGCTAGGGTGAGTGAAGAGAAATACAGGCTTTGCAGACTCCAGACAAAGTGCTTACAAAGAGAGTCATTATTTCAATTCAGGATAATCAAGAAAATAAAGAAATAGCCAATGAATTTACAGCAAAATTGATTTTGAAACACTTATGTTTCAAAGAAACTTGCCAACATGCCAGAATTCAGAGAATAGGGTCTTCAAGAAGACTTCCTGAGGAATATAGTAGAGAATAAGCTTCAGCCAACAAAAATGGTTAGAGATATCAACTACTACAGCAACAACAGCACTATCATTCCCAAAAGAGATAAAGCAAGACAACAAGATCTTTTGGATGAAAAAATATAACATCATCTGTCATTTGTCTTGCAAAAAGTATCAAACTAAATATGATTAAGCCGCTGGATAGGCAATTTGCAGAAAATACAGTGACAGAGGTGCATGTTGAACTGTACCATGAGCATGCAATCAGCATATTTCAGACTCTGGGAGACCATACATGGTAAATAACTCAGGTTTTTCAAAAGATAAATTATAACCCCGTCTCTACTAAAAATACAAAAAATTAGCCAGGCCTGGTGGTGGGCGCCTGTAGTCCCAGCTACTCGGGAGGCTGAGGCAGGAGAATGGCGTGAATCCAGAAGGCAGAACTTGCAATGAGCAGAGATCGCGCCACTGCACTCCAGCCTGGGCGACAGAGCTAGACTCCATCTCAAAAAAAAAAAAAAGAAAGAAAGATAAATTACACAGAAATTGAAGAGATAGTGATAGTGAGACTTGTAGGCTACAGGAAAACGAAACAAAGTTGGTGAGGTCAAGTTTGAGTGTGTATGGATGTATATTTGAGTATATATGTATTCAGGAACCTGAAAAGAAATGCAAATAATTTAATAAGTCAGGGTAATGGTTAATTTTGGAAGGAGAGAGTTGTCATCGAGATGAACAAATCTGAGGACTTCAGGGATGGCTGGCGAAGTTCTATTTTGTGACTCGAGATGTGATTATAATGGTGTTTGCCTTATAATATTTCATTAAGCTAAACATGTTTGTGTATTTTTCTTTACCTTGCTTTTACACTACAATAAAAAGGTTACAATAAAAAAATTAAAGTAATGGATATTGATTGATTGACGGAGTTTCCCTCCAATCCACCCTCTATTAGCATGTTTTCTGTTGCATAAGAATCTTGAAATCTACAAATTGATTTTTTAAGCCAAGTTTCTCTGTGCAAAGTAGATTCCACCAATTAGATGCACCAAATGAGCTTTAGAAAGCACAAGTGAGGCAGAGGGATCTACTGATATAATTGCTGCTGGTGAGCAAGATGATGATGAGATGTGAGGGAAAGCAACTGTGGCAGCCATACCTGTGTCCAGTGACTATCTACCACCTTCAAGAGTGTTGAGGGTGATGAAGGAGTGGCAATGATACCAAGGCTTTTTGCCTTTTGCCCTTACATCATATTACTGGGGTAATGTGCTCTGGAACACAATAGCTCCAGCAGCAGCCTCCAATGCATGTTCCTGTAAGTCTTATGAATTATTCATAAGCATTTAATACATTGTATTAAATCTGCTTAATTTATCCCATGGTTTCTGTTTTCTTAACTGTAGGACAACCAATATAAGTACACTCAAACAAAAAGAAAAAATTGATATAAATATATCATTATATAAAAACAAATTACTAATTAGATTGCTATTTCTAGTCTCAAACTAAAAAAAAAAAATTCTCTCCTTTAAATTTTCTTTAACAAGTGGCGAGTGAGCAAAGGGAGAAAAATCTAGCTTTTGTTGATGGCTTCAGATTCCTAGTACAGTTAAAACGTAAAGAAAAAAGGCGAATTAACAATGGTCTTGCATTTAGTAGTCATAAAAAGGCTAATAGGGGGAAAAAAACCTGGAGCCTCCAGTCCGAGAACATTTTTTAATTTAAAAAATAGGTAAACATCTCCTTATATTGGCAGTGTAAATTATCAGAGTAAAAAATAAAAATGAAAGTATAATATTTTAGTACATACTAGATATTGGAATTTGTTTTACAACAATCAAAGAGAAAAAATAAACAACACGTCAATTGAGTTATATTAGCAACAATACAAACAGAGTACATCAATGATCTCAGTCACATTTTCAATCTCACTTGAGTGTTGGTCCTACACACTCCAGAATAATTTGTGCATATTTACCTCATAGGTATAACCAAGAGCATTAAAAATAATTCCAAACAAAGCATAACAGAAACTTATAAACTGAAAAACTATCAAGTTGCTTAGTAGATTTCATTGGCATGTGACAGTACATGCAAGAAGTTCACATGAATTAGATTTCCCTGGCTGTTTTCTTCTCCCCGTTTTTCAATTGACACAAACATCCGAAAATCATGCAAAATAATATCAGGGAAAGAATAGGGAAATAGGAGGATTACTCCAACTCTCTCAACAAATTTTGCTATAAGTGAGTTGTTTAAAAACTCACATGTAGAGAAGAGATTCACTGGTAGTTTTTTAAATTTGAAAATACTTTCATAAACAGTCTGGATATGCACAAGTAACAGCATTTTACCAAGAACTTCTATATAGTAGCATAATCCAGTGATCACATTATCCTAAACCCTTATCAATGCAGAAAAATACTTCACATAAGACAGCTCATATAATACAAAACTTTATCTATCTACTAATCTATCCATCTGCCTATCTCTTCACCTTTAATATGAGTCAAACATCATTCTTATTCTGACAACAATTGTAATGTGAATTCTTCCTAAACTCAATAAACCAATTTAATATTTATTCATTGTAAAGAAGCAATAGCATAATGATTAAGCAACAACTTTGATACTTCTCTTGATTAATGACAATTGTGAACAGACAGAAAAACAAGTTTCCAGAAGCTTTAATTAATGTAAGAACCAGTGTAATTTTCTAGTGGAAGTTACTTTTAATTTTTCAAATTAATACTGACACACATTATACAGACGTGAATATTTACACACACATATACAGACATGAATATTTAAAACACATAAATGAAGATTTACCTTTTAAATTAAACAAGTCAATTGTTAGTTCAAGAGACTATCAAATCCCATAAACAAAGATATCCAGAGGTTATCACCCAGAATGATACAATGACTAACATTTATTGACAACTATATGCTTCATAGTATTTACCTCTTTTATGCCTCAAATAACTCTGTGGTGTAGAGACCACTATTATCTCCTTTAACATATGTAGAAACTGAGGCTAAGAGGTATTAAGTACTTAGCTTAAGTTTACACCACTAGTAGTAGAAGTAGTATTAAACACTGGTTGAAAAAAAAAGATACCAGAGTCGAAGACTTTTAAAACTACACATTAGACTTCAGATTCTGCAGAGCCTTTTAATGCAGGGGTGTCCAAACTTTTGGCTTCTCTGGTCCACATTGGAAGAAGAATTGTGTTGGGCCACACATAAAATACACTGATACTAAAGATAGCTGATGAGCTTTACAAAAAAATCACAAGAACATCTTACAATGTTTTAAGAAAGCTTATAAATTTGTGTTGAGCTGAATTTAAAGCCATTCCCTGAGCCTCATGCAACCTGCAGGTCATGGGTTGGACAAGCTAGGCTTAAAGCTTATACAGTTCGAGGACACCTGTTTCAGGAAAAAAAAAATCAAAATAACTAATAAAAGGTTGTTAGTTTCCATTCTAGGGCCTTCGAGGAAATCCACGCAAAGGAGGAGTTATAAAACCTAAGCTTTACTAGCTTTATGGTAAATCCACCATCATTATACCATATAGTATTCTAAAAGTTTTCTTAAGCATTTTTAGAAACAAACACAATTTGTAGTTTTTATTGCTATTACATATATCCAGTTCCTTCACATATTAAAATTTACACTTTATCTGTTTTTATCTATACCTGATTTTTAAGTTTTTCCATCTGCATTCAATTGTTGTCAAGCTTCACAGCTTCCTAAACACGTAGGGGAAGATGAAGTTGCTTGTCAACAGTCTTCTTATAAATGCTCCAGAACTCCCTCAATTGTGTTATTGCAGATCACTTAAAATTATACTTGCCTGCTTATCTTGTATTCTCTGCAGAACATTATCTCTGTCTCTGGAAACTCCGGTGGCAGCTGGCACCATCCTTACCATTGCTTAACGAGTCCATGGCCATGTCACTGCAGTTAACCTTGGTAAAAGAGTGTCAGCAGCTTGTCTCAGAGATATATGGATAAAACCATCCACCGTGAGTCCTAAAGTCCCAAAGATTTTTAAGTGTTTATATAACATGCAGAGGTACCATAAATATTGACTCCTCACACTAAGACACCAAGAAATGTGATAGTTCCATTTATATATGTAAGTCCTCCAAAGGCTTTCTGTGATCCTTTTTATTATCAGCTGCAGAACTTTACTATCAATCCAACTACTTAATCTCACTATTGACTTGCCTTATAGAGTTGTCTGCTGATCAGCTATGCCTTTGAGGGTATTTTGGCAAATGTTCTTGAGTTTTAGAATTCTCCACAAAAGCACAGAAAATCAATAGCGTCTCTTCCAAAAGATTCCACAGTTTTATATTGCAAAAAGCAGCACAGTTTTGAAAATATTCCATGGACAAATAAATATGTCAAGTAAAAGAATTATTTCTAGCATTTTTAAACACCAGCTAAAACATTCTACATAAATGAAGTCCTTGAATCTGAACATATTTGTACATATAACTGCAACCAAGAGAAAGTTCACACTCAAAACGTAAATTGGCCTATTTGTATCCCTATTTAAAATAGAATTATGCTAATCTTGTGCTTACATAAGCATGTTTTATTTTATGTTAATACTGTAGACGTTATTCTCTAATAATTTCAAAACTGCTCAGGCTTTAAACACAGTATCACAGACTTTCAAGCTGTAAGTTTGTTCCTTATTTGCTTAGTATATTAACGAAGAAATAAAACACAAACTGATGAAGAAAAAATACATTCCTGTTATAACTTAGCTTAATATGAACATCTAAGAATTTTCTGTTTTAATTATCTTTCATAAATGATAATTAATGCATTTCATTTGTTTTCTCAATTTACTCAATCATACCAGAAAATAACAACTTGATATTATCAAATACTGTGGTTGCAACATATCTTTCCCTTTGTGGATACATGTTGGATCATATATAAGACACTATATTTTATCAATATCATTTAGAAAATTCTAAATAACAGTTAACTCATGAATATTTGCCATCATTTAAAGATGGTTTGCAAGTAGGGTATACAGAATTATTTTTCCTCTTTCAATACTTGCAATTCCAGTAAGTACCAGCAGGTGGTAGTAATACTTTGCATACATTAAAGCTAATATGGACGCTACCAGATTTATTTATAACAGTAACAAAACCTATTTGTGTACAAAAACATACTTATTACATTGACAATGTATTACTAAATGCAGATTCATTATTTTTACACCCAAATTTTCAAGATAAAACCAAAATGGAAAGCAATATAACACTTTAAAATGAAAGCATGGACTCCCCATAAATTCAACTGTTATAAGCTGTGTCTCTTAACTTAATTCTAGTTTTAACTTCTTAGCAATTAAGCAACCATTGTGTCTGTATGAAACAAAGTGTACTGATCTGCAACTCATTTCATATTTTCTGATTTGCAGAATTCTCCAGCCTCTCTACTCATTCTGCATTATCAGAAAGAAATATCATGACTGTATTGCTTTGATGATGAACTAAAAGTGGTTGGTAAAGATTGCTACACTTACAGCAATTTTATGGACGTCATTAACATTCAAAATAAAATATATCTAGCGTTTTCTTTAATAGAAGAGATCACAAATTGGTTTAAATGTTAAGTAGGAGAGGCTTGGGAAAGTATGTGGAAAATCATTGCTTCTCTGTCAGAGGCTAAGATCCTATAACAGTATGGAGTTCCTAAGGATTATAGGAATCTCGCTAGCTTGTCATACTTTAACTCACTAAGTGACTCAGTTGCTAACTGTGTGTAATTGTCATAATCTCCAAGTTCTGCTTTAATCTATATTTCTTCTCCTCATTCCTTGGTCTTCTTTTCCAATACATTGATTATTGATATTGAATGTCCTAACTGGAACTGTCACTCCTGACATTTTTATCGTCTTTATTTCTAGAATAAATTGTTTTCATTAACTTGATTTTCTGAAATTTCAAACATATTTTGAACACATTCACATTCATGAGAATAGTTTCAAAATGCACTGAACTTGAGCCCTCACAAATTCTTGGCAATTACAATTTGATAAGAACCCTCTAGAAAGAAAAGCCTAACACAGCATTGTGACTAATGTTCTGTGTCACAAAAACTATGAAGGCATTGCCTTATTAAAATTTAGAAACCTATTTTTCAGTTTCCTCATGGCTATCTTTACTTCTTGATTCCTCAAAGTATAGATTATTGGGTTCAGAATGGGAGTAAAGATGGTATAAAACACAGACAGAAGCTTGTCTGTGAGAAAGCTGCTTAGTGGCCACATGTAGATGAGGATGCATGGCCCAAAGAACAAGAAGACAACAATGAAATGAGCTGTACAAGTAGAAAGGGCCTTAGATGATCCTCTGGAAGAATGATGCTTCACAGTAACCAGGACAATAACATATGAATTAAATAAAACAATAAAGCAGAACAACGCAATTATGCCACTTGTTGAGATGATAAAGAGGCCCAGAACATAAGTATCCACACAAGCCAACTGGAACACCACAGGAAGGTCACAGAAAAAGCTGTCTACCTCATTGGGACCGCAGAATGGTAACATGAGGGCAAATATGACCTGACACGTTGAATGCATGATTCCCACAATCCAGGAGGCCACCACGAGAGCAACACACACCTGAGGACTAATGACTGAAGCATAGTGTAGGGGCTTGCATATGGCAATATACCTATCAAAGGACATGGCCATGAGTAAGATGATCTCAGTGCCAGTGAAAAGGTGGAGAAAGAATATCTGGGTAAGGCAGCCATCAAAAGAGATGGTTTTGTGACCTGTTAGGTAATCTGTAATCATCTTTGGGGTGGCGAAAGAAGCAAGAGACATATCAATGATTGAAAGATTGGTAAGGAGGAAATACATAGGGGAGTGCAGGTGAGGGTCCACTGTAACTGTGATGACTATGAGGCTGTTACCCACCATTGTTGCCACATAAAGTAATGAAAACACCGTAAAGAAAAACATCTGTAGTTCCCAGGAATTAGAGAGCCCCAGCAAAACAAATTCAGACATGGTAGACTTATTGGCCACATCCATTGTCTTGATTCATAGGCAGAAGCCTGTATCATGAAAAAGAAAAAGAAAAAGGAAAGTCAGATTCAATGGAAGCAAAAGATTCATTTCCAATTATCTACTTTCAGAAATTTTATCTTCTCTATACAACTTATCTTGACTATTCTTTCCATCCTTCTCATTTGATATATTGTTTTGAATGGAAATTATGAAATATTAGAGCTTACAGCTAAATGTTCCTTAAATCATAGGTATTGAAAAGAACACTTTCTTTTCTGATACTAAATGGCAATCCAACCAAGATATCATTCTGAACAGACATACCTACCTATTTGTCCATCTATTCATCTGTGTAAGTCTAACGATAACAATAAGAACTTACTTTATGCTGACAATGTATGAAACACACATACACATACATGTTTAGTCATTTGGAATTTGTCCATCAAGATATCCTTACTGATGAAAACATATACAAATTGTATCACATATAAGGGCTCTTAAGCACATTATAGTGAAGTTTCGATGGACAGTTGTAGAGCTCTTGTAAATTTCCAGAGATGAACTGTTAAAGTATTCCCAGATAAAGTTTCCTGTTTGAAACTCAAAAGAAATACATAGAAAGTTAGTTTTGCTGATATTCATCCAGAGAAAGAAGACTAATTTATTACAATACAGTCATATAGACAAAGGAAAGGCATTTAACTTCTTTTGGTCCTTTCTTTTTAATTAAAATATGAACGTGTTCCTTACAAATATTTATAATTCTATGATTTAAAATTTTATATCATAAAGGATATATAACAACATTTTCATGGGAAAGTGCTCAAAGATCAATCTCTTTCATTTCACCTCTGTTTGAATTCTTCTTCTGTAAATTTCAACATGCGTAAACTGTTGTATTGACCTAAGCTTCATGGAATAGGGATTAGGAAATGGGAGTGGGAAGGGCAAACATTTAAAATATTTCAGTAGAACTCATTTGTAAAACACTTTTACTTACCAGATATATGGCAGAACCGGGGCTTTAGATTATTCAATGTTAAGTAGGCTTCTGTCAGAGCATAGAAGGCAATTTAAAATATAAATAAATGACCTAGTTGAATCATTAGTTGTGTACCAGCTGTGGATAAAATGGATGTTGTAGGGACATGGGAATTGAACAAGAAATCATCTTGCAATGGGATTTATTAAACAATAAAGATGGCATCATTGAGTTCACAAAGGAAAGATATGTCAAGAATCTTATGGGAATTTACAAAGATTGTTTTCACCTGGACCTGAGAGATTCAGGGACTAGAAGTCAGGAAAGTCCTAATTTCAAAAAGCAGCAGGAAATATCAAATCAACCAATTCTAATAAGCACTCTTGGTTTTCTAATGCTATATTAGAAGCAACGGAGAACAAAATCCAAACATTCACCTCTGCTTCAAGTAATTTAGAGTTATTTGGAAATATTAAACACCTATAAATGAAACAATTGGTGAAAAATACCACCAAATAAATCTCGTGTTCAGTCAGTTCTCAGAGACCATGGATGCACTGGACTTTAGTTAAAAAAAAAAACAAAACAAAAAACTGGTAATGTGCAGAATCAATCAAGCAAGTGTTCTTGCAGGAGACATGTCATAAACTTGACTTAGAATGAAAACTAAAATATTGCTTGGCAGAAGAAAAAAAAATACACGTGGAGGGAAAACAGGGCAACTTATTTGCCATGAAACAGGATATTTAGTTAGCAGTTCAGAAGAACAAGAATGCCTTTCTAAAAATTTAACTTGATATAAAAGATAACGGGTCATTTTAACGTCAGGGGCAGAATTATGATTATTTGAAAGCAGTATTATGTAAGCATTAATTTAGATAGTTTGGAGAAGGGACAAATTTAATACAGATCATTAAATGAAATAGATATAAGGAGATAATTTTGACTAAGTTACCAGAAATGTGAATGTGATTGAAATTAATTAAATGAGACATCCAAGTAACTGTCATTATGAATATTTTTATTTATTGAATACTAATAATATGATTATTCGCCTGTGCAGTCTATGTAGTAGACTGATTTTTTTTTTTTCAGACAGAGTTTCACTCTTATCACCCAGCCTGGAGTGCAATGGTGCAATCTTGGCTCACTGCAACCTCTGCCACCTGGTTCAAGCGATTCTCCTGTCTCAGTCTCCAGAGTAGCTGAGATTACAGGCATGTGCCACCATGCCCTGCTAATTATATTTTCAGTAGAGGCGGGGTTTCGCCATGTTGGCCAGGCTGGTCTCGAACTCCTGACCTCAAGTGATCAGTCCACCTCCACCTCGCAAAGTGCTGGGATGAACAGTGAGCCACCATGCCCAGCCAACTGAATTTTAGAAAATCAAAATTGATTACCTTTTTGTATATGGCTCATCCCTTCAGGAACCTTCACATGCTGTGGAAGGAGTATAACCCTCACTTTATCTACCAGAACCTTGGATACATGACTTACTTTGTTCAATGTAATGTGACTAGAAGTATTATATGCCACACATGAGCAGAAGTTTTAAAAGTCAATGCCTGACTCCAGCACTGTTTATGTATTTTATTTTTTAACTCATCAGGGTCTTAGGATAAATAGAATAAATACAAAGAAACATTGAGAGACAGACACACATGTGCACACACACACACAGACACACAGGAGGAATACAGAATGATGAGATATTATATGTAAATATGGAGTACTAGCCAGACCCTAGCCATTTTATACACTCCAGGTGAGGCACAAGATATGTTAGGAAAGCCATTCTGAAAGTTCCAGTACCAGCGGAGCTCACAGGTAAATAATGCAAGTGCATGAGTCTTTCCTATAGACCGGAGAGTGGCACGTTACATCTTTCTATTGTCAAAGTGGTTAAGCTGAGAACTACAGTTCCCAGAACTCTTTTCTGCACGTCTTTCTGTATTGGAGTTGTCTAAAAATAAATTTGTTTGGAATTTGAAAAGCAGCCTAAAGCACCAGCCATTACTCTCTGATCTTTGTGGCTATACAGATGCAGAGGTGCCAACAGCTTCTAGCTTGTTTTGCTCTCAGCCACTTCACTCTGTGTCCACCTTTTTCCCAACTTCTGAATTGGAGGATCAACAGAAGCCTCAAGCTGCCTGCCTGCAGATCCTCAGAAGTAGCAACTTCACAAAAATTTTTCTACCAGCAAAATTTTCTAAATTTTGCTCCTTTCATGACTTCTACTTCATTAGCTAGATGGGCTTGGTTTCTTGATTGACTGGCTATTGCTGCCTCTGATTCTGCAGCTCGCTGTTTCACGTCTTTGCTTTCCTAAGTCCTTCCACAATTGTTTAAGGTCTAATTCCTATGGTAAATGCCTTGTCCCACAGTGCATGGTAGCTCTGCTTTCTAAGTTGAACTCTATTTCTTAACCTAAGTCAAAACTAACAGTGTAGATAAAATCAGAGATGTTTTGATTTTATCCCTGACATTCCAACATGTCATTCCTATTGTCCCCTATCATCTCCCTCTCCTTAGAGGTAAATGAATATATATATAAAAAAAATATATATATATATATAGGTATATATAGGTATATATATGTGTGTGTGTATATATATACACACACATATATACATATACCTATTTAAATATATATGTGTATATTTAATATATTTAAATGTTCCTCCATGGGATTTTATTATTTTATATTCCTTCTGACATTACCTCACTGTAGTATCATCTAGAGCAGGTGTTCAAGCTGCTAGAATTTTGCTGCCTGATAGAAACATTTACCATATGATAGTTGATAAGTGGTATCTCAATTAATTTCAACATATGTTTGTATAAAAAGAATTTGAGCATCTTTTATATGGATAATAGCTATTTGCGCTTTTTTCCCATTTTATGCAGGGTTCTTGGTCTTTTTATTGTCTAATTTAATAGTTTTTATGTATTGATATAACTATGCTTTGTTTTTTTATCTCTCAGTGCAAATGAGGAAATTGAGATTTATGATAATGTGGTGATGTACTCAGTATAATATAATAAAGTCTTGTACTGTGATGTAAACTCAGGCCTCCAAATCTGAGATTCAATGTTCTTTATATTACACTAGAGGCATATAATGCAGTTTCATCAAGTTATTTCTTTTCACTTTATGAATACAAGCTCTGTGAAATATAAATATCCAAAACTTTCTTCTTAGTAGAGAAATATTTAAGTATGGATGGCATTTAAATTTTATTGATTGTTATTATGATTTTTAGGAGATATTAAAATTTTGATGATTACTTCACATTCTTTACATAGTTAGAATTTATAAACCAGAATTTTTTCACTTTTCACTTTTTTCTTCCATTACTCCATAATGACTCAAGTGAATAGTACAAAATTTAAATTCTTGAACATTCATTTTATTATTTTCTGTATCAGTTTTTTTCCAAATGGGGATACACAGGCCTTATACGCATTTGTTAATGGAGGAACTGAGAGATAACACATGTAGTCTCATAAGTCAAATAATAGATACTATTTGTCTTATCTTTGCTATGGTCCAAGATACCTGTTATTCTTTATATTTTCCCAGCCAATCACATCCATGCCCTGTACATGAAACATTTATGAGCAGTCATGCATTCTGTAATTCACCTTTAACTATGGCCAAACCAACTTGAAAGTTTTAACAACTCCCACTGCAACTTGAACATTTGTTTATTCCCCCAAGCAGCAGCTGGTCTTTTTCTTTCCATGTAATTCACAAAATTATTTCATATCAATACAGCTGTCATAAATACAAAGGTCTCAAGGACTGTGAGCCTCTTTTCCCCAGAAATTAGGCAAGGGATTCCCCTAACTTCACTGTGAAGCAGTTGCCCCTGCTTTCAGGAGTTGGTTGAGTATTATATTACATGTGTGGAAGAGATCTTAAAATTATCTAGATCAACGCCCCTATTTTACGTATGAAGACTTGGAAGCTTCGGTTGACTCAGTAAATTACTCGTTCCCACGCTCCTAGGACAAGATTTCAATTCCCATTTCCTGTCAGGTCACTGTTATTTCTGGTACACCAATTTAAATGAGAGCTGTGCTAGAGACTTCTATTTAAATATCAGGTAGGTGAGTTCAAAAGAAATTTAAAAGTTTCTGGGATGGGTAAAGCTAGAAGAACAATGTGAAGGTTTTTTTGTTTATTTGTTTTTCAAAGGCCACAAAATTTTTAATAGAAAGCCAAAGAACAGTAGGTAGTTGAATGAGTAAATTGGGTTTGGTCTTAGAACAATTTGTTTAGAATACATAATTACAACAGAGGTTTGAGAAGAAAAGAAAAACAAATGCTTGGATTAGTAGAAAGATGAAAAGGTTTTGTCATGAATTTTGAGTACACATCATTTCAATTGGCTTTCAGTGCACTTTGTAAATCTCAGATCTCAGTGAGACAGAGATTTCCTTAATCAGCCAAGTTACAACTTTTGAGATGTGTTATATTACATAACTTATAAATTCATTACTATCTTCTGTCTGATGTAAACTTGTCTCAACTGTTGCACCATGTAAACTCTGGAAACAGGAAGAGTATTTTTTTGTTTCAAACAGCTTCTGTGAAATCAATAATTTCTAGCATTTAAAAAAATGCCTGGCTTCTGGCAGCATGGTATTTAACAGTCTCTCTATTTAAAATGTACTTAGAAATGTGAGTACTTCAGGCTTTAACCAGAACATGTTCATTAGCCTCTGAAAAATGTATGGCATTGGTGACATACATCAAGTGTCATTCATAATATCTGTATAACTAAAATAAAGAACAAATAATTAGAGGTGATTTCACTTTTTTTTTTTTTGAGGCAGCGTCTCACTGTCACCAGGCTGGAGTGCAGTGGTGCGATCTTGGCTCACTGCAACCTCTGCCTCCCGGGTTCAAGAGATTCTCCTGCCTCAGCCTCCTGAGTAGCTGGGATTACAGGCACATGCCACCATGCCCGGCTAATTTTTGTATTTTTAGTAGAGACGGGGTTTCACCATGTTGGTCAGGCTTGTCTCGAACTATTGACCTCGTGGTCTGTGTGCCTCGGCCTCCCAAAGTGCTGGGATTACAGGTGTGAGCCACCTCGCCCGGCCATTTCACTTTTATTCTAGACAATCTCCATTAGAAAATTGAAACAGATGATGTTTCTCTGTAGCCATCTTCCTCCTCTCATGTTTGATTCCTTTTTCCTAGCCACTGCAAGAGAACAGTGCCCACACCCTTCCCACTATTGTGTTCCCACTAATAATAAGCTTTGATCCTCAAATATTCCTCATCCGTCTTTCACCCTTCATGATGTTTGAAAAAGTTCTCACTCCCTTTTCTTACAAAAGCCTGCTGTCAGCAAGCTGTGAAATTTAAAGTGTTTCACAAACTGAGGAGTAAATATTTGAAACCGTTAATTTTTATTTATTTTATGAATATTTGTATTTTACTTGTAAAACAAATTGCTAAGTCATAAAAAATAGTATTTAACTGAATCATTTGAAATATCTAGAAAGGCCACTGGGAAAAATATTTGGCCACTGTGAGTCTGGAAGAGAGACAATGGGGAACTATCTGATGGTGGGCTGCCATTAAATTAGTCTATGCAAAAATCCCACTTTGAGTTTGATTGCTGTATTTTTTCCTAGTTCTCCTCCCAACTGGAAATGCTAGAGTCCTTCCAGAAATCAGAGCAAATGGCCTGGAGCAATCAGTCTGTGGTAACCGAATTCATGCTACGGGGTCTATCCAGTTCTTTAGAACTCCAGATTTTCTACTTCCTGTTTTTCTCCATAGTCTATGCAGCCACTGTGCTGGGGAACCTTCTTATTGTGGTCACCATTGCATCAGAGCCGCACCTTCATTCCCCCATGTACTTTCTGCTGGGCAATCTCTCCTTCATTGACATGTCCCTGGCCTCATTTGCCACCCCCAAAATGATTACAGACTTCCTTAGTGAACACAAAGTCATCTCTTTTGAAGGCTGCATGACCCAGATATTCTTCCTACATCTCTTAGCGGGTGCTGAGATTGCACTGCTGATCTCCATGTCCTTTGATAGGTACGTGGCTATCTGTAAGCCTCTACGTTACCTAAGAATCATGAGCCGGAGAATGTGTGTTGGGCTTGTGATACTTTCCTGGATTGTCGGCATCTTCCATGCTCTGAGTCAGTTAGCATTTACAGTGACTCTGCCCTTCTGTGGACCCAATGAAGTAGACAGTTTCTTTTGGGACCTCCCTTTGGTGATTAAACTCGCTTGTGTCGACACATATATTCTGGGGGTGTTCATGATCCCAACCAGTGGCATGACTGCCCCGGTGTGCTTCATCCTCTTGGTGATCTCCTACACTATCATCCTGGTCACCGTTCGGCAGCATTCCTCTGGTGGATCCTCCAAAGCCCTCTCCTGTGGCCTTTCACAAATTTCCCAATAGACAAAGTACTCTCAGTGTTTTATACTGTATTCACTCCCCTCTTGAATCCAGTGGTCTATACCCTTAGGAATAAAGATGTCAAGTATTCCATGAGGAAACTAAGCAGCCATATCTTTAAATCTAGGAAGACTCCTTAATTTTCCTCATAGGAAAATAAAATACTTGTTCAGCATTTATCCCCCTCATTCAATTGGTCAACATATTGATGCTATTGCAAGAAATCAATTAGTTCATGGTAGAACTGTTTCTGTAATCAGCCTCAGCTGTCATGAAGTTCTGGTCATATTAATTGTTTCTTATACAACATAACATTTACTGTAGAGCATTATAAAATGTATACTTAACGTTTTAGTGTGAAAGGACCCACAGTGTCGAATATTTATTTTTTTCAGATCTATTTGAATATAATTTCCTTTGAGATTTTCACATTTTAAGAAGGAGTAGATTTCCTCCCTATCTCTAGCAATAGTCTTTAAGAAAAAAGACAAGTATAAAAGCACCAGCACCTAGTATAGTACCCTATACACTAAAGTAGCGATAGAATGTTTATTGCTGACAAGATGCTAATGAATGTGGGTTTTTCGTAGCTCAAAATTCAGAAGGCAATAGAGGGTTTTGGTAAGTAAAAATATTTACCATTTAATATGTTTGTAACCCATTGTGGGTAAGAATAGGAATGTATCTTACTTATCTTTAGTTCCTACATTCCCTAGAGTGGACTTCATAGTTTTAAAACAGTATAGGACACTCCATGCAAATTCTTATAGTCGTATCTATATCTATGTGTATCCATCTATCACATCTATCTATTATCTATCTATTATCTATCTATCTATCTATCTATCATCTATCTATCTATCTATCTATCATCTAACTAAAAGATTAAAAGGAACCTAGAGTACTATACAACAAATCTCATCCACAGCTCTGTTCTACAAAAGATAAAAATAAGACCCAATGATACACTAGGTTTTTCAAAATCAAGCTAATTAGAGACAAAATCTACATCATTCACTTACAAATATAGATATTTATTTCCTAAGCAGTAACAAATTGTTTTGGTGTCATGATGTTTACTGTACCATTTTTTAATCCAAAGCCACATTGTAAATAGTGAGATTTAAAGGATCTGAACCATTCTCCCTGTGGTTAAATACAGTATTTGATGTAAGGACTTCATTAAACAGAGGTTCTTCAACATATATATCTAATAAGTGGAGGTTTTAGAAAATACAAATCATCTAGTCAAATCTATTTATTTCACAGGTGATGAAATTGAGAACCAGGGAACGATGTTACTTTCCCAAGTAAGATATTCAATGAAATAATCTGCATAAAAGATGCTCTCTCTCTCTCTCTCTCTTCCTTTCCCTCTCTATTGAACTAGGGCCAGATTATCTCCAAGAGCATTTTGGTCATTGTCATTCTGAGAGCTACATGTAGAAGAAATGTTTAATGTATAAAACTGAACTATTGTAATCACTAATAATTAGCCAATTCCCTAGAATTGTCAAAATTTACATAATATTCTGAGTAATATTTCCTTAGCCTGAGTATAAATAAATACATATGGATATTTAGATGACTGATGGATAGATTTTAAGGAGTCAAATAGATAAAATAGCCAATAGGTAAGTATATGGGCAGATAGATTAATAAATTGATGGATGGGTGGATACATATATATACATATGGCAATATAGGTGGATAGATAATTTATCAATGATAAAGAAATGAATATACAGCTTACTATACTGACTCATTAGTTTCTATGGGTTTATATTGAGCCTGCACCAACTGTAAATTGCCTTACTTGTTTAAAATTGCTGTAAAAGTTAAGGAAGTTGGCATAATTAAAAAGATGTAATCTTAAATGTGTTTCTTGTGATGAAGTACAGCCAATTCAATTTATGCATGTGTTTAATGATTACTGGAGAGATCTAACTATGAATAAAAGTTAAACAAAAAATAGTAATAATGTTCTTTATTTATATGGCTCTTGGAACATTATAAACCTGTCCTTCTCAGTCCTTGTAATAAGACCAAATCTCTTAAGTTGGGTTGTTCATATTTTGTTTTAGTCAATAGTCGATGGTTGGCTGATTGAGGTTGAGAATATAGTATAGTTGTTTCCTTATCAGGCTATGAATTTTGTGTGCCTATTCAGCATCTTAATATAGATATTACCAGAATTATAACCAAATAAATGTCATAGTTTCCATTATATTAAAGTTTGCATATGCTGTGAAATAAAGCCATCAGTTCTAAGCCTTAGGAAAGCAACCTAGGAAATTAACCCTAAAGAAAAAATACAGATAGGTGATATAATCACCAACCTAAGAAAATTTGAGTAAAGGAGTATTCCAGTTCTCATTCTAATCCATCCGTTGATGAAGTCCTCTCTTTCCCTGCCTCATATTGTCTATTGACAATCACTTATCTGAACATGCTCTTTAATATTTGATTATCATAGTCACAGCAAAGCCTAACACTGAGTGCCCACGGTTCATTGTTAAAGACATACCTAGCAAACACTTTAAGGGACTATTGCGTCTAATTTCAAGATGCTATGTCTCAAACTCCAAGAGTTGTTGGCCTAATCAAAGCTGTCTGAAGTGTGGTTCTGTAGAGTCATTTAATTTATTTCTTCACTTTTTCTTTTTTTAATTGACTAGATTTTTCTGTTCTCCATTTACCTCCATTGAGTTTACATGATTTTAGAAGCTGATTTCTAATTATGGTCTAATAAATGAAACCAGGAGTAAATGTTGAGAGATATAAAAACACTTCCCATTGTGCAAAAAATTCAATGTATACATGCACAAAGAAAACTGAGATTTGTCTCAAACTGGATGAGCTTCAAACACTGAGACCTCAGCACCAAACTTCATTCCTGGCATAAAAGTTCCTTTAGTCATACTTCTCTCCCCACAGCAAATACATTGTCTCTACTTAAACAACTACTTTCCCCAGCTCATCTTAGAAGCTGAGATGATAATCAGCAAAGTGTTCTTCCATATGAGATGTGGTCGGGCATTTGTGAAACTTCACTATAGGAAACTTGACAAAGAAAGAATGTATTTGATATGCCATTTTTTTCTGGTCAGTTATAATTTTGTCCCACTCTTCTTCCAGAAAACCTGTTTTTAAAATAATTTTGCAATATTTGTTTCAAAATTTTCAATGGTTTTAGAACTAAAATACAGTGCAGTTTTAAAACGTCACCCTTCCAGGTTTAATCTAAGCCCCGTCTCTTCAGGGAATCTTCTTCAATTCTTTTATTGACCTCTTCGTCTTTATTTTTTTCAGAGCTAATATGTCTTACATCATTGATTTTATGCATTGAAATATATTGTTACCTAAACAGTTCTTAAGACTATATTATTTCTTCTCATAGTTGATAAGCATTTTGAGAGTGGACTTTTCCCTTTCTTGTTTTTATTGTTTTGTTATTGTTGTTCAGTTGTTGGCAAATTTGTTTTGTTTTGCTTTGTTTTTAGTATCTGCTATAGTATTTGATTCAGTGAACAGTTAAAGTGGTGACTTGTTACACTTTTTGAAGTACAGTAATTATCTTTTTCTAAATAAATGTCCTTTTTATATTTTCCTTATTACTATTCCATTACTCTTTGAATATAAAATATAGTAATCATAGAAATGTTGAAGTGAAAAGAATTTCAGAGATTATCAAATGTTCCTGTCAAATTCTGTCATTAGCTATGGGACCTTCTGCAAGTCACTGATGTGATTAAATCTTCTCTGAGGTCCTTTCAAGCTCTAATATTCTGTAGGATTCCTGCCTTCCAATTCATTTTGTCCAGTGGTAGTTCATGTATAAAACTTCCTAAAAGCTGATTTCTGGGAGGGTGACTGAGAGGATCCCAAATAGGAAAAGAGTGGTGAGGAAGTAAGGGAAAGAGAAGCTGATGGGATTTCTATTAATATATGAAAGACCATAAAAATAGATGGAACCACACCTGGTATCTGTGGTCCTCAGAAACCCAGTCACCAGGCCTTTACCTACCAAGGTTCTACACAAAAGGAGGGATGCAGAGAGACATTTTCTAGTGTTTGCTTTTATGTTAATGCTAATGATCCCAAGTTTTCTAACACAGAGAAAAGCAAACATATCAAGAGATGTGTTACACATTCTGTATCATGGCCATGAAAAGTGTGTTAATTGAGTAGGAAATCACAGTTCTTTGAGTTCAGAGTCTGTAGGAAATGAGACCCTGATTTTATATCCCTCAAGTGGTTCTGGTGAACTTGGTCAATCACCACGTGTCTGTTAATGACACTGAGCTTTGAGAGGAAATGCCCTGAGAAGCCTCTGAGGAAAGACAATGATCTTCTTTAGGATGGAAATGAAACTGTACTAATATGTAACATATAATATTCAATATGCATCACACTCTGCCAGAGATGCTTAATTAATTATGTATTAATGAATATGTTGTAATTAATTAAGTTTGTGTGTTAAATATTAATTGAATTCTTAACATTGTATGAGGTATATATTATTATTACTGTTATTATTATTATTATTATTTTGGACTTGGAAAAATTGAGAAAAGTTTAAGTGATTTAACTAACATAGTAGCACTAATAAATTGTGGAGCCAGGATTTAATCTGGACTTGCTTTCCTTTCTTCCTTCCTTCCCTCCTTCCTTGCTTCCATTTTATATTTCCTGTATGTTTTTAATAGATAATGTTCCCATGTTTCAAAAATCATAATACTGTTTTAAAAACTAGGAATACATAATAGTTGTATATATTTATAGGGTACATGTGATGTTTTGATACAGGCGTACAATGTGTAATGATCAAATCTGGGTCATTGAGGCATCTATAACCTCAAGCGTTTATCATTTCTTTGTGTTAGGAGCATTCCACTTCAACTCTTTCAGTTATTTTTAAATACACAATAAGTTATAGTTAACTATAGTCACCCTATTGCGCTACCGAATACTAGACCTTATTCCTTCTGTCTAACTGTATTTTTGTACCCATTAACCATATCCTCTTTATATCTCCCTCCCCACTACCCTTACTAGTCTCCAGTAGCCATCATTCTACTTTCTCTCTCCATGAGTTCAATTTTTTTAGCTGAGATATGAGTGAGAAATATGTGTGAGAACATGTGATAGTTGTCTTTGCATGCCTGATTTACTTCACTTAACATGATGTCCTCCAGTTCCATCCATGCTTTGCAAATAACAGGATTTCATCATTTGTATAGCTGAAAAATATTTCACTGTGTATGTGCACCACAGTTTAATTATCCGTTCATCCATTGATAGACACTTTGGTTGTTTCCATATTTGGCTATTGTGAATAGTGCTGAAATACACATGAGAGAGCAGATATCTCTTCAATATACTGATTTCCTTTCTTTTGGATATATACCCAGGAATGAGATTGCGGTATTATATAGTAGTACTATTTTTAGTTTTTTAAGGAACCTCCATAATGTTCTCCATAGTGGCTGTACCAGTTTACATTCCCACCAAGAGCATACAAAGGTTCCCTTTCATCCACATCCTCACCAACATTAGTTAGGAAAAAAAAGAAAAAAAGGCAATGTATGTTTCTTTAGTCAAGCTGTTCAGAAGCTGTCTATTAAGCTGAATTACACAAATATCACATGTTCTCACTCATATTTGGGAGCTAAAAAAATTGAACTCATGGAGAGAATAGAATGATGGCTACTGGTGCCTGGGAAGGGTGGTGGGGTGGGAGAGATAAAGAGGATATGGCTAATGGGTACAAAAATACAGTTAGACAGAAGGAATAAGGTCTAGTATTCAGTAGCACAATAGGGTGACTATAATTAACAATAATTTACTGTATATTTAAAAATAACTAAAAGAGTTGAACTGGGATGCTCCTAACACAAATAAATGATAAATGCTTGAGGTTACGGATGCCTCAGTTACCCAGATTTGATCATTACAGATTGTATGCCTGTATCAAAACATCACATGTACCCCATAATATGTACAAAAAATTTCAACTTTTATGTTATATTCAGAGGGTACATGTACAGGTTTGTTTCATGGGTATATTGCATGATGCTGATGTTTGAGTTATAAATGATCTCATCACCCAAGCAGTGAGCATAACTGACTTCTAAAATATCACTTACATTTTCTTATTATTTTACCTGACAATACTTAAGGTGTTCCTATTGCCCTGTGTAGCTGAGATTATGTCATGAATGTTGTAGATCTATGGTAAAATACTTACACATACACCTAGTTATGTGCTGCATGTCTTCCTGACTAAATTGGAAGATTCTCCAGAGTACTAGATTTTGCCTTCCTTTGCATCCTCCGCTACTATTGGCACAAAGTTGGTACATTATTTTTGCGGAAATTGTCATGTTCATAATTAAAAATGTAACTGTTTAAACAAAAAAAGATATTGATAAGAATTTCTATAAAGAAAGGGTGTATATCAAACTTGATAAGAAGATAAAACTGATACATGAGGGAAGTGGAGCCAAGATGGCCGAATAGGAACAGCTCCGGTCTACAGCTCCCAGCCTGAGCGATGCAGAAGACGGGTGATTTCTGCATTTCCATCTGAGGTACCAGGTTCATCTCACTAGGGTGTGCTGACAGTGGGTGCAGGACAGTGGGTGCAGCCCACCGCGTGCGAGCTGAAGCAGGGCGAGGCATTGCCTCACTCAGGAAGCGCAAGGGGTCAGGGAGTTTCCTTTCGTAGTCAAAGAAAGGGGTGACAGACGGCACCTGGAAAATCAGGTCACTCCCATCCTAATACTCCACTTTACCAACGGGCTTAAAAAACGGCATACAAGGAGATTATATCCCGCACCTGGCTCAGAGGGTCCTACACTCACGGAGTCTCACAGATTGCTAGCACAGCAGTCTGAGATCAAACTGCAAGGCGGCAGCGAGGCAGGGGGAGGGGCGCCTGCCATTGCCCAGGCTTGATTAGGTAAACAAAGCAGCTGGGAAGCTTGAACTGGGTGGAGCCCACCACAGCTCAAGGAGGCCTGCCTGCCTCTGTAGGCTCCACCTCTGGGGGCAGGGCACAGGCAAAAAGACAGCAGTAACCTCCGCAGACTTAAATGTCCCTGTCTGACGCTTTGAAGAGAGTAGTGGTTCTCCCAGTACACAGCTGGAGATCTGAGAACGGGCAGACTGCCTCCTCAAGTGCGTCCTTGACCCCCGAGCAGCCTAACTGGGAGGCACCACCCAGTAGCAGCAGACTGACACCTCACATGGCCGGGTACTCCTCTGAGACAAAACTTCCAGAGGAACGATCAGGCAGCAGCATTTGTAGTTCACCAAGATCCGCTGTTCTACAGCCACCGCTGTTCTGCAGCCACTGCTGCTGATACCCAGGCAAACAGGGTCTGGATTGGACCTCTAGCAAACTCCAACAGACCTGCAGCTGAGGGTCCTGTCTGTTAGAAGCAAAACTAACAAACAGAAAGGACATCCACACCAAAAATCCCTCTGTATGTCACCATCATCAAAGATCAAAAGTAGATAAAACCACAAAGATGGGGAAAAATAGAGCAGAAAAACTGGAAACTCTAAAAAGCAGAGCACCTCTCCTCCTCCAAAGGAACACAGCTCCTCACCAGCAATGGAAAAAGCTGGAGGGAGAATGACTTTGACCAGCTGAGAGAAGAAGGCTTCAGACGATCAAACTACCCTGAGCTACAGGAGGAAATTCAAACCAATGGCAAAGAAGTTGAAAACTTTGAAAAAAAATTAGATGAAAGGATAACTAGAATAAACAATGCAGAGAAGTCCTTAAAGGAGCTGATGGAGCCGAAAGCCAAGGCTTGAGAACTACGTGAAGAAAGCAGAAGCCTCAGGAGCTGATGCAATCAACTGGAAGAAAGGGTATCAGTGATGGAAGATGAAATGAATGAAATGAAGCAAGAAGGGAATTTAGAGAAAAAATAATAAAAAGAAATGAACAAAGCCTCCAAGAAATATGGGACTATGTGAAAAGACCAAATCTACGTCTGATTGGTGTACCTGAAAGTGATGGGGAGAATGGAACCGAGTTGGAAAACACTCTGCAGGATATTATCCAGGAGAACTTCCCCAATCTAAAAAGGCAGGCCAACATTCAAATTCAGGAAATACAGAGAACACCAAAAAGATACTCCTCGAGAAGAGCAACTCCAAGACACATAATTGTCAGATTCACCAAAGTTGAAATGAAGGAAAAAATGTTAAGGACAGCCAGAGAGAAAGGTCGGGTTACCCACAAAGGGAAGTCCATCAGACTAACAGTAGATCTCTTGGCAGAAACCCTACAAGCCAGAAAGAAGTGGGGGCCAATATTCAACATTCTTAAAGAAAAGAATTTTCAACCCAGAATTTCATATCCAGTCAAACTAAGTTTCATAAGTGAAGGAAAAATAAAATACTTTACAGACAAGCAAATGCTGAGAGATTTTGTCACCACCAGGCCTTCCCTAAAAGAGCTCCTGAAGGAAGCGCTAAACATGGAAAGGAACAACTGGTACCAGCCACTGCAAAAACATGCCAAAATGTAAAGACCATCAAGGCTAGGAAGAAACTGCATCAACTAACGAGCGAAATAACCAGCTAACATCATAATGACAGGACCAAATACACACATAACAATATTAACTTTAAATGTAAATGGGCTAAATGGTCCAATTAAAAGACACAGACTAGCAAATTGGATAAAGACTCAAGACCCATCAGTGTGCTATATTCAGGAAACCCATCTCATGTGCAGAGACACATATAGGCTCAAAATAAAGGGATGGAGGAAAACCTAACAAGCAAATGGAAAACAAAAAAAGGCAGGGGTTGCAATCGTAGTCTCTGATAAAACAGACTTTAAACCAACAAAGATCAAAAGAGACAAAGTAGGCCATTATATTATGGTAAAGGGATCAATTCAACAAGAAGAGCTAACTATCCTAAATATATATGCAATCAATACAGGAGCACCCAGATTCATAAAGCAAGTCCTTAGAGACCTACAAAGAGACTTAGACTTCCACAAAATAATAATGGGAGACTTTAACACCCCACTGTCAACATTGGTCAGATCAACGAGACAGAAAGTTAACAAGGATACCCAGGAATTGAACTCAGCTCTGCACCAAGCAGACCTAATAGACATCTACAGAACTCTCCACCCCAAGTCAACAGAATATACATTTTTTTCAGCACCACACCACACCTATTCCAAAATTGACCACATAGTTGGAAGTAAAGCACTCCTCAGCAAGTGCAAAAGACAGAAATTATAACAAACTGTCTCTCAGACAACAGTGCAATCAAACTAGAATTCAGGACTAAGAAACTCACTCAAAACCCCTCAACTACATGGAAACTGAACAACCTGCTCCTGAATGACTACTGGGTACATAACGAAATGAAGGCAGAAATAAAGATGTTCTTTGCAACCAACAAGAACAAAGACACAACATACCAGAATCTCTGGGATACATTCAAAGCAGTGTGTAGAGGGAAATTTATAGCACTAAATGCCCACAAGAGAAAGCAGGAAAGATCCAAAATTGACACCTTAACGTCACAATTAAAAGAACTAGAAAAGCAAGAGCAAACACATTCAAAAGCTAGGAGAAGGCAAGAAATAACTAAAATCAGAGCAGAACTGAAGGAAATAGAGACACTAAAAACCCTTCAAAAAATTAATGAATCCAGGAGCTGGTTTTTTGAAAGGATCAATGTAATTGATAGACCACTAGCAAGACTAATAAAGAAGAAAAGAGAGAAGAATCAAATAGATGCAATAAAAAATGACAAAGGGGATATCACCACCGATCCCACAGAAATACAAACTACCATCAGAGAATACTACAAACACCTCTATGCAAATAAACTAGAAAATCTAGAAGAAATGGATAAATTCCTGGACACATACACCCTCCCAAGTCTAAACCAGGAAGAATCTGAATCTCTGAATAGACCAATAACAGGCTCTGAAATTGTGGCAATAATCAATAGCTTACCAACCAAAAAAAGTCCAGGGCCAGATGGATTCACAGCCGAAATCTACCAGAGGTACAAAGAGGAACTGGCACCATTCCTTCTGAAACTATTCCAATCAAAAGAAAAAGAGGGAATCCTCCCTAACTCATTTTATGAGGCCAGCATCATCCTGATACCAAAGTCTGGCAGAGACACAACCAAAAAAGAAAATTTTAGACCAATATCCTTGATGAACATTGATGAAAAATCCTGAATAAAATACTTGCAAACTGAATCCAGCAGCACATCAAAAAGCTTATTCACCACGATCACGTGGGCTTCATCCCTGGGATGCAAGGCTGGTTCAACATGTGCAAATCAATAAATGTAATCCAGCATATAAACAGAACCAAAGACAAAAACCACATGATTATCTCAATAGATGCAGAAAAGGCCTTTGACAAAATTCAGCAACCTTCATGCTAAAAACTCTCAATAAATTAGGTATTGATGGGATGTATCTCAAAATAATAAGAGCTATCTATGACAAACCCACAGCCAATATCATACTGAATGAGCAAAAACTGGAAGCATTCCCTTTGAAAATGGGCATAAGACAGGGATGCCCTCTCTCACCACTCCTATTCAACATAGTGTTGGAAGTTCTTCCCAGGGCAATTAGGCAGGAGAAGGAAATAAAGGGTATTCAATTAGGAAAAGAGGAAGTCAAATTGTCCCTGTTTGCAGATGACATGATTGTATATCTAGAAAACCCCACCGTCTCAGCCCAAAATCTCCTTAAGCTGATAAGCAACTTCGGCAAAGTCTCAGGATACAAAATCAATGTACAAAAATCACAAGCATTCTTATACACCAATAACAGACAAACAGAGAGCCAAATCATGAGTGAACTCCCATTCACAATTGCTTCAAAGAGAATAAAATACCTAGGAAACCAACTTACAAGGGAGGTGAAGGACCTCTTCAAGGAGAACTACAAACCACTGCTCAATGAAATAAAAGAGGATACAAAGAAATGGAAGAATATTTCATGCTCATGGGTAGGAAGAATCAATATCGTGAAAATGGCCATACTGCCCAAGGTAATTAATAGATTCAATGCCATCCCCATCAAGCTACCAATGACTTTCTTCACAGAATTGGAAAAAACTACTTTAAAGTTCATATGGAACCAAAAAAGAGCCTGCATCGCCAAGTCAATCCTAAGCCAAAAGAATAAAGCCGGAGGCATCACGCTACCTAACTTCAAACTATACTACAAGGCTACAGTAACCAAAAGAGCATGGTACTGGTACCAAAGCAGAGATATAGATCACTGGAACAGAACAGAGCCCTCAGAAATAATGCCACATATCTACAACCATCTGATCTTTGACAAACCTGAGAAAAACAAGAAATGGGGAAAGGATTCCCTATTTAATAAATGGTGCTGGGAAAACTGGCTAGCCATATGTAGAAAGCTGAAACTGGATCCCTTCCTTACACCTGATACAAAAATTAATTCAAGATGGATTAAAGACTTACTTGTTAGACCTAAAACCATAAAAATCCTAGAAGAAAACCTAGGCAATACCATTCAGGACATAAGCATGGGCAAGGACTTCATGTCTAAAACACCAAAAGCCATGGCAACAAAAGCCAAAATTGACAAATGGGATTAATTAAACTCAAGAGCTTCTGCACAGCAAAAGAAACTACCATCAGAGTGAACAGGTAACCTACAAAATGGGAGAAAGTTTTCGCAACCTACTCATCTGACAAAGGGCTAATATCCAGAATCTACAATGAACTCAAGCAAATTTACAAGAAAAAAACAAACAACTCCATCAAAAAGTGGGCAAAGGATATGAACAGACACTTCTCAAAAGAAGACATTTATGCAGCCAAAAAACACATGAAAACATGCTCATCATAACTGGCCATCAGAGAAATGCAAATCAAAACCACAATGAGACACCATCTCACACCAGTTAGATTGGCGATCATTAAAAAGTCAGGAAACAACAGGTGCTGGAGAGGATGTGGAGAAATAGGAACACTTTGACACTGTTGGTGGGACTGTAAACTAGTTCAACCCTTGTGGAAGTCAGTGTGGCGATTCCTCAGGGATCTAGAACTAGAAATACCATTTGACCCAGCCATCCCATTACTGGGTATATACCCAAAGGATTATAAATCATGCTGCTATAAAGACACATGCACATGTGTGTTTATTGCGGCACTATTCACAATAGCAAAGACTTGAAGGCAACCCAAATGTGCAACAACGATAGACTGGATTAAGAAAATGTGGCACATATACACCATGGAATACTATGCAGCCATAAAAAAGGAAGAGTTCATGTCCTTTGTAGGGACATGGATGAAACTGGAAACCATCATTCTCAGCAAACTATCACAAGGACAAAAAACATATGTTCTCACTCATAGGTGGGAATTGAACAATGAGAACACATGGACACAGGAAGGGGAACATCACACTCTGGGGACTGTTGTGGGGAGGGGGGAGGGGGGAGGGATAGCATTAGGAGATACACCTAATGCTAAATGACGAGTTAATGGGTGCAGCACACCAACATGGCACATGTATACATATGTAACAAACCTGCACATTGTGCACATGTACCCTAAAACGTAAAGTGTAATAATAATAAAATAAAATAAAAAGTTGCATTATCAAGTATGAAAAAAATTCATTTCTAACAATTAGAAACTATGACTTTTACCATTTTTGCCTTGAGGAACCTGCTGAGGTTTTATCTATAACCTGATGCATAATTAATTTTTATAAATGTTCCACGAGCCCTATAAAAGAAATTTTATTATGTGTTTTGGGTATTACGCAGCATATAGTTTTTTCAGTATTATTCATTATATTACACAATTCCTGTATTTATATTATGTTTTGTTTGTTTACTTGATATGTGAAAGCCTGAGAGTGGTGTTTTGAAATCTTCCTCCTCTATCGTGTTTCCATCAGTTTGGGGTGCAATATTAATTGATGTGTATATTTCCATGTCCATTATATCTTCACTGTGAATTTGATTCTTCACTTATAGAAAACAATCCTCATTGTATTATTTAATGATATTTGTCATGAATTGCATTGTCTTATATCAATAAAATGACTTCTGCTTTAAAAAAAAACTGATGCCTGACATAATACTAAAATAAAAATAAGGTAAGATAATAAAAAAGAAAAAATCAGAATAATATCAAAATATATAAAATTGAAAGTGTGCTTTCCATCCCTGCTCTTCTCTCTCCAGTTTCCCTTGCGTGTATGCATACACATGCACAAACACACACGCATCTGAATCTACTTTATTAATTTTATTTAATTTTTATTACCATATCTGTGGTTTCTTTAACCAAATACAAGCAGATTCAAATATAGATTAATAATTTTTGCCTCTTATCATTTAAAATGAGTATTCGTTTTACATATCTGAACTTATTTTTTTGTTTACTTAATAGTATGGAAGCTTTTAATATCAGTACAGAGAGTTCTAATTATTTTTACCATTTCATATTATTTCACTCTATGGATAATTTATTTAATTTGTATCTTATTGATACATAATGAAGTTTTCTCCTATTTATTTTATTATAGTGCCACAATAAGTATTAGTGAACATATACCATTTCTTACGTATCCAGTCGTATTCATAGAATAAATCCTCAGTAATAAGATTTTATTTCAAAAGGTATGCACATTTGTAAATAGAAAATTGCCTTTATAAGTAGTTTAAGGTCTATCTAAATGCCTAAATCTTTAGATTCATGTCTTACTAGTCTCCTAACCAGCATCTTTTTCTTCTAAACTGATGAATGAGTTCCACTTCTCAGAACACATCATGTTGTTTTACCCTCCACATTTTGCATATGCTCTTCCTTTTGCCTAGAATGCTCTCCCCTCAACCCTGCTGTCCTAAGATCCTATTTTAAGATTCCACTAGACTATCACCACATTCTGTTACATCAATTAACCTTCCTTTATACCTGTCATAATTGGCCAATCCCTCCTCTACATTCCAAAACTAACCTGCAGATACTTCTATCATTGCAGCTCATTTAATATTTCAACAAGTGCACAAGTATCTGTGTATGCCATGCCTTCTGTTACTTGTTGGCAATAGAGAGTAAATATGATGTATTTCGCTCTACCCTCAAGGAATTCCAGTCTAGAGGGGGGATATAAAGGTATTCAATAAAGAACAGCATAATCATTTCTAATTATAATTATGCTGTGCTCTACTAGAAGCATGTATAGAATAGCAAAAGAACATATAATGCTGGAACCTTCCCTGGTTGCTGTGGTCATTGGAAGACTTCTTGGAGAGATTCCATCAAGGTTTAGTCCTGAGGGTACATGTACAGCACATGGGCAGGTTGAGCAAATGGATATCATTACATAGATATAATAGCATTTGGAAAAGGCCCCAACAGCATGGAGCCTGGCACACTAAAAGACAAGGGAAGTTAGTGTTCAAGGGGGAGAAAAATGCAAAATAGGGCTGAGGAGGTAGGCAGAATCCTACATTGTACTAATTTGTTGCTTTCTATTTCCCAGCCTCACTGCCATTTTTTCTGTAATCCATAAAATAATGCCCATCACATTATAAACTTTTAGTAACAAATATTTGAGAATAAATAAATATATGATATTCATCAATAGTGGATGAAAATTGTCAAAACTAGTATCAAGTCAGAATACTTCACACCTGGAAAAACAAGTGCTGAGCAGTGCCTCCCTCATGAGGGATATCTAGATCTCTTCGGCAATCCTTCCTGCTCCCCTCCAGGTGTTCTATCATCTTAATGTCTAGGCTTCCACCAACTGCCACATCAGTGAAAATGCAAGAATTGCAATGCAGAGGAACAGATTTCCATAAACCAATAAGGTCATTTCAGAGTATGGGAGGTAGAGAGACTCTGAGAAGTTGCTTCAAGACATAAGGCGATGAGGAAAGAAGGTAATAAGAGGGAAAAGAGAGATTTTGGTCTGGAAATTACTAGGCTAATAGTCCACATAACTCCACATAAGCCAAGTCTCAGTATGTTAGTCAAAACAAGCAAATTCAAAGTTATACAGGAGGGGTGGAAAGAGACAAAAAGAACAAGGATAACTTTTCTTCTGTAGCTCCAATATAGTCTTCAAGTGCAGACTGTATGTTTAGCATCCTTTTATCCACTACAGGGAAAAATAAGATAAAACATCCTAAGCAAATCACCCCAGAAGTCTATAAAAAGTTCTCACAGCAGAAACTGGATAAAAGTTAAGCAGCTGCTGATAGTCTGCCCCCACTTAATCAATGCTTCCCCATTACCTCTACAGTATGCCTAATGCCTTTATTATGGTAGCATCCAAGGCTCTGACCACCTCCTATCAGCACAGATTCTATTTCCACTACTACTAACTTAATATCTTGTGCTCCAGAAATAGTAAACCAAATGTAGCTCCTGAATTCATTGGGCATTTTATGCTCCTCTGCCTTTGTCCATGCTCTTCCCTTCCTGGCTTATTTTACTCCAACCTGTCATCCAGATCTCAAATTCAGCACTATCTCTGATCTCCAAGCTTACTCTGACTTTGCCAGGGACATTTAGACTTGTCTTTTCCTAGGTTCCCATATCACTACATGCAAATTTATACCATGGCAATTATCTTTCCTCTTGTTAGAATATAATCTCTTCAATGATAGGAAAGTTGTATTATCATTTCTGTTTCCTCAGTACATCTCACAGACTCTGATATGTATAAAGGGCCAAAAAACATTTCCTGGATTATCTTTACTGAGAGGAACCTAAAAGGCAGAAAATCTAGCTTATGACAGTCGTCTCCTCCCTACTAACTAATTCTGAGATACTTCATCTAGAGAAAAATCCCATCCTCTTATAATTAGACGTATCCTTGGAAGAGCTAGCATAGCTCTTCAATATATAAGGAAATGCCAATGACTGAAAACAGATTTCTGCTAGAGTGCAAACAGAAAACGAATCAGGACACAAGGTGAGAGAGATATAACACAAGAAGAGGATAGAAGTATAACAGATTCTATAACCCTGCTTGACCTAATGTCCCATATAGGATTAATTTGTAAGAACATTGTATTCCTGGTGATTCAACAAATGCTGTTTGTTGAGAGTAAGGCATGAAAGGCTAGGAACAAGGGTGGATTACAGTAAAGTGAGAGTTAGAGATGCAAAAAAAAGTTGTAGGCATCGTGGTAGAAAGGGCATGTTCTGTTTTGCCCCAGGCTGCTCTATTCATGTAGGCAGAACTGCTGGTGTAATATATATGAATGGAGTGGCCTGGTGCAAAACAAAACAGAGAGATGAGGTCTCTGGTTGTAATTCGATCTAAAAGCTCAGCTCCAACTTGGAATTCTGGCCAAATATTGGCAGGCTTGTATTTATTTGTTTCATTTTTCATGAAAGTAAACAAATCTGTATTTGTTTGTGAAATTTTCCACTATCTAATTTTGGTAATTAACTTGATTTCTTTATAAGTCTTTGAGGGAACACAAAACATGTTGGGAATAGAGGACAGTTGTGGCTTGCAGGGTGCTAACTTACCAACTCTGCTTAGAAGATGATGAGAAAATTAGAATAGAGAAGCTAATTCCCCAAGCTGCAAACCTGGTAAATGGTGAAAAGCTAGATTCAAGTCAGGCAATCCAGTTTCAATTATGGTGCTCCCGATCCCCACTCTAGGGGTTCCTAGCTCTGTGTGTGTATGTGTGTGTGTGTGTGCATATACAAATGCATCATATACATCATATATCCCTTTGGAAGTTTGGTGAAGTCTGAACTCTTCTCAGAATAATACTTGCACACATAAGATAAAATATACAAGGAATTACAAATGCCCAATAAATACATGGAAAAAACCCTCAACATCACTTATCATCAGGAAAGTGTAAATCAAAACCACAATGATAGGTTGTCTCACCCCAGTTAGGATGGCTATTATCAAAAAGACAAAATAATAAATTCTGGTGAGGATGTGTAAGGAGAACTCTTTTTTTTTTTTTTTTGAGACGGAGTCTCGCTTTGTCGCCCAGGCTGGAGTGCAGTGGCGCGATCTCGGCTCACTGCAAGGGCTGCCTCCCGGGTTCACGCCATTTTCCTGCCTCAGCCTCCAGAGTAGCTGGGACTGCAGGTGCCCGCCACCACGCCCAGCTAATTTTTCGTATTTTTAGTAGAGACGGGGTTTCACTTTGTTAGCCAGGATGGTCTCAATCTCCTGACCTCGTGATCCGCCCGTCTCGGCCTCCCAAAGTGCTGGGATTACAGGCGTGAGCAAGAAAAGAGAACTCTTATACACTATTGGTGGGAATATAAACTAGCACAGCCACCATGAAGAATGATACAGAGTTTCCTTTAAAAAACAAAACAAAACAAAACAAAAAACTACAAATAGAACTACCATGTGATCCATCCATCCCACTACTGGGCATTTATCCAAAGGAAAGAAAATCAATATATCAAAGAGACATCTGTAGCCTCATATTTATTGCAGCACTATTCACAATAACCAAGACACGGAATCAACCTGTGTCTGACAGCAGATGAAGAGATTTTTTTTAATGCAGTACATATATATAATGGAATATTACTCAGCTATAAAAATAACAAAATCATGTTATTTGCAACAACATGTATGGGACTGGGGTACATTATGTTAAGTGAAATAAAGCAGGAAGAAAAAGCCGTTCATCACATGTTCTCATTCTTATGTGGAAACTTTAAAAAGTTAATCTTGGCCAGGCGCGGTGGCTCACGCCTGTAATCCCAGCACTTTGGGAGGCCGAAGTGGGTGGATCGCCTGTCAGGAGTTTGAGACCAGCCTGGCTGACATGGCGAAACCCTGTCTCTACTAAAACTACAAAAATTAGCCGGGCATGGTTGTGGGTGCCTGTGTTCCCAGCTATTCTGGGAGGCTGAGGCAGGAGAATCGCTTGAACCCCGGAGGCGGAGGTTGCAGTGAGCAGAGATCGTGCTATTGCACTCCAGCCTAGGCAACAGGGCGAGATTCCATCTCAAAAAAAAAAAAAAAGTTGATCTTACAGAAGGAAAAAGCAGAATAGAGATTACTAGAGGCTGAAAAATGTAGAGAAAAAAGGAGAAAGGGAGATATTTGTTAAAGGACACAAAATCACAGCTAGATTAGAGACATAAGTTCTTATGTTTTATAGCGCTTTAGGATGACTATAGCCAAAAATAATATTTTTTATATTTTCAAATAGCTAGAAGAAAAGATATCAAATATTCCCAACAAAAAATGATAAATGTTTGAAATGATGGGTATGCTAACTACCCTGATCTGATCTCTACATGTTGTATGTATCACATCACTATGTGCCACATAAATATGTAGAATTATTGCCAATTAAAAATAAATTAAACTTAAGAATATAAGAACACAAAGAAAATCAATTATACTAAATTGTAGTATTCAAATATTTTTTCAATGGTGATATAGAAATACAAGTGCTCTCTGAACACACTGAATAAGATCTAGTGAGAATCTAATAGCTAAACCAATTTTAAAATAGTAATGTTCCATAGACAGAACTAAAAACAAAAACCACATGATTATCTCAATAGATGCAGAAAAGGCTTTCAATAAAAGTCAGCATTCCTTCATGATAAAAACACAAAAAAGACTAGACTTTGAAGGAACATACCTCAAAATATTAAGAGCCATATATGACAAACTCACAGCCAACATTTTACTGAGTGGGCAAAAGCTGGAAGCATTCTGCTTGAAAACTGGCACAAGACAAGGATGCCCTCTCTTACCACTCCTATTCAACATAGTATTGGAAGTTCTGGCCAGGGCAATTAGGCAAGAGAAAGAAATACAGGGCATTCAGATAGGAAGAGAGGAAGTCAAACTATCCCTATTTGCAGATGACATGATCCTGTATCTGGAAAACCCCATAGTCTCAGCCCAAAAGTTTCTTAAGCTGATAAACAACTTTAGCAAAGTCTTGGGATACAAAATCAATGTTCAGAAATCACTAGTATTCCTATACATGAACAACAGTCAAGCTGAGAGCCAAATCAGGAATGAAATTCCATTCGCAATTGTCACAAAAAGAATAAAATACCCAGGAATAAAGCTAACTAGGGAGGTGAAATATTTCTACAAGGAGAACTACAAAACACTGCTCGAAACCAGAGATGACATAAACAAATGGAAAAATACTCCACACTCATGGATAGGAAGAATCAATATCATTAAAAGGGCCATACTGCCCAATGCAATTTATAGATACAGTGCTATTTCCATCAAACTACCATTGATATTCTTCACAGAACTAGAGAAAACTATTTTAAAATTCATATAGAACCATAAAAGAGACTGAATAATCAAGGCAATACTAAGCAAAAGTAACAAAGGTGAAGGCATTACGCTCCCTGAATTCAAACTATATTACAGGGCTACAGTAACCAGAACAGTTTGGTACTGGTACAAAAATAGACACATAGACTAATGAAACAGAATAGAGAACCCAGAAATAAGACCACACACCTGCAACTATCCGATATTTGACAAACCTGACAAAAACAAGCAATGGAGAATGAATTCTCTATTCAATAAATGGTGTTGGGATAACTGGCTAGCCATATGCAGCAGATTGAAACTGAACTCCTTCCTTATACTATATACAAAAATTAACTCAGATGGTTAAAAGACTTAAATGTAAAACCCAAAACTATAAAATCCCTGGTAGACAACCTAGGCAATACCATTCAGGGCATAGGCACGGGAAAAGATTTCACAATGAAAATGCCAAAAGCAATTACAACAAAAGCAAAAATTGATGAATGAGATCTAATTAAACCAAAGAGCTTCTGCACAAAAGAAGAAACTATCAACAGAGTAAACACACAACCTACAGAAAAGGAGAAAATTTTTTCAAATTATGCATCTGACAAAGATCTAATGTCCATCATTTATAGGGAACTTAAGCAAATTTACAAGAAAATAACAACCCATTAAAAAGTGAGCAAAGGACATGAACAATTTTCAAAAGAAGACATACATGCAGCCAATAATCATATTTTAAACATGCACCCTAAAACGTAAAGTACAATAAAATAAAATAAAATAAAATAACTCAACATCACTGATTATTAGAGAAATGCAAATAAAAACCACAATGAGATACCATCTCACACCAGTCAGAATGGCTGTTAGTAAAGAGTCAAAAAATAACAGATGTTGTTGAGGTTGTAGAGAAAAGGGAATACTTACACACTGTTGGAGGGGGTGTAAATTAGTTCAGCCATTGTGGAAGACAGTGCGGCAATTCCTCAAAAAGACCTAAAGACAGAAATACCATTTAACCCAGCAATCCCATTACTGGGTGTATACCTAAAGCAATATAAATTATTCTATTATGAAAACCTATGCATGTATGTGTTCATTGCAGCTCTATTCACAATATCAAGGACATGGAATCAACCTAAATGCCTATCAATGATAGACTGGATAAAGAAAATGTAGTACATATACACCATGGAATACTATGCAGCCATAAAAAGAATGAGATCATGTCCTTTGCCAGGACATGGATGGAGCTGGAAGTCATTATCCTTAGCTAACTAACACAGAACCAGAAGACCAAATACTGCATGTTCTCATGTGTAAGTAGGAGCTAAATATTAAGTACACACGGACACAAAGAAGAACAACAGACACTGGGGCCTTTCAGAGGGAGGAGGGTAGGAGGAGGGAGAGGATCAGGAAAAATAACTAATGATTAGTAGGCTTAATACCTGGGTGATGAAGTAATCAGTGCAGCAAACTCCCATGACACAAGTTTACCTGTGTAACAAACCTACACTTGTACCACTGAACTTAAAAGTTAAAAAGTAAAATGAAATAGTGATCTTTAACAATCTTGTGAGATTTCTGCAACAGCTTTTTATGACATAAATATATTTGTGATGACATTATCACAAGTACTGATAATACTGATTACATTCATAATTGAAAGAAATGTTACATGTCAATTAGATATTAGTAAAAAATACATGTGTGATTTTTTTCACCTTGGTTCCCAGACCTCCTGGATTCTATTCATAGAGTCCGTACCACCCTATAATAGTATACTGTGAGGTGGTACTACTGTGCAGTAGAGACTGCCTTGTCTAGGGAGATGGCAGCAGAGATGAAGAGACATAAATTAAGTCAATATATATTTTTAAAATAGGAGGACTATTTAGTGGATTGTATGGAGTAGTGGATGAGAAAAAAGGGGGAATCAAAGTTGTGAATGTATTAATAGCTAATTATTTATTTGACTGCATCCATTTTTCCTCTCATTCTACCTCCAATTTCTTCTCTTTGTACCTCTGACTCATCTTCTTTCTTTGATGACAAGGGCTCTAAAGTGAGTCACCTAAACTGCAGTCTGAGGAAGAGTCAAGGGAACTGCAAATGTGAGAGCCATATTCAGATGCTGGCATGTGTAACATGTTGAAGAATGGCTAATCTGACATGCTGTATTTATGCAGAAATTTTAACTAGGCTCCATGAGTAAGGCTTTGAGGGCACAGTTCAGGGCTTAACTGATTCCGCCCAAATGAGCTCTACTACCAGAAATTCCCCGGTAGAGATTAGAGATTTATTCTCCAGCTTTAGGGCTTTATTAGTCAGATGAAATGTCTTACTTCATGCTTTAATTTTATGGTTCTATGTCTAACAATTTCCTGAACAGTACATTCTACCATGTCTGAAAATAAACAATTTATTATATTTTTATAAATCTGGACAAAGTCTGCCTTGTTTATTAATGTGTTTTTAAAAAATTCAACAGATAACTTTTAAGTCATTTACTTCTCAGTTAATATATATAAGAAAGCATTTCCATTACTATCTTTTGAATAGGGACAAAATACTTCAGACATTTAAACTATGTTTATTTTATTTAAAATCATTGTTGTGAAAACAAAAAACAAAAAACAAGGCATTGACCTATTGAACACAGTGTATTTATTATTTTTCCCTTTTATGCAGTCTTGGCATATTCTTCAATTCAAAATAAGAAACCCCAAAAGTATAATACTTCTTTGGAAAAATATGCAAAGGCCAACACATACAAAGGACAATGCTAACTACAGAAATGCATCAAAGACTAATAATAATTGACAAAAATCCAGTATTTTAACAATAATTAATACTAGGTAAATTGATACATCCTATTACAGTATGAAATTCTGCCATTTAATTTCAAGTAAGAACCCTTATTTATATTCTAGTACCTGCTATCTTATGCATGTTTAACACAACAGCAACAATAACAATAATATAATTAGTTAGTATTTACTAAAGCATTAATGAACACCAAGCATTGTTAAATATATTACATGTATTTTTGCTTAATTTTCACAACATTACTCATGGTTAAATATTATTACCACATTTTGTAGGCAAAAAAACTGAGGGTTAGAAACATTGAAAAAAACTTGCTCAACATTGCAAAACAAGAAATTTATGACACTGGAATTGACACCTACAACAGACTGATCTAACTAATTGCTGGACACACGTCCCTCAAAGACAGAGAAACAGATTTTGTATTTTAGTGGATCTCTGGCACCAAGCGAGGGCCTGAAACAGAGTAGATGTTCAACAAATAATTATTGAACTAAAGATTGACATTTCAGGGGCAGAGATTTATGTTCAAAAACAAAGGTGAGAATTTTGGCAGAAAAGTCAGAATGAGGTAAAAGTACATTTCCACGTTAACCTTTTTTTTCATTTGCTTAACTGACATAAGGAAGAGTTCATAATTTGTTAAAATGAACTAGTGTTTCAAATTTAAAATGTGGTTTTCTATCTAGCTCCAACACTACATTTCTTCATAAGCTTCTGCACATTATTTAATGTTAAATATTTGGCTTGGAGGTTGTGTTGAAGCATGTTTTACAATTATCTTGGACTTTTAAGTGGCAAAACTATTAATGCCATTTCTTTCTTTGCAAGGCAAAGTCGTGTTTTTCTCATGCTACTCGCTGTTCAAATCTATGATGACCGATTGCTTCCAGAACTCTTTTTATATACGTCAGTCATTTTAAGTAGACACATTTTTATCAGTATATCAAAATACCATGCAATCTAACCTACTTTTGTCACCCCAACCATATTACTAATGAAAAACTGGAAAACCTTCTATTCGTTTTTCTGTCATATGTCTTAACAAGCTGCAGTTTTAGAGACATCCTAAAACTAGAATATTGAATACAACCTGCTAGTGATTTTTTTTGAAAGAAGTTATTCTTCAAAGGCATACTACTTTAATATAAGATGTATTTTGGGAAGAAGTTATAGGGAAATAGAAATGACATTTTTAGAACCCATTCTGTATACTTCCCATGAAACAGTCATGACAAATATTTAATTTACCTTTTAGAGGTAAAGTGAATCCCCAGGGATAATACAACTAGGAAATGACAAAATCAAGATTTAATTCCAGGGTCCATGTGATTCAGCCTTAAACAAGTTCTATGAATTCTCTGGACCTTCAGTACTTCAGCTGTTAGAAAATTGGACTGGCTAGCTGATTTCCAAAGACTCTCTTGTAATAAAAAATCTATTTAACATGATCAATAATATACCAAATTAGGGAGAATCATGCTATGTATTTCTTAAATTCTTTTTTTTCCTTTCTTTCCACAGGTTACATTATGTTGAAAATTAGACACAAAGCTTCTTCTAAGACTAATAATATGCTGCAATATTTATTTTGGAAATGAAAAACTTATGATTAATTTAATAGCTAATGTTTTTCCCAAACATTGAGTCTTGGTAATAAATAAATTCATCATACTTATAATTTTCAGCCAGATTTTGAAAGCCAGATTTGAGTAGTTTACGGTCTATGATTTAAACTTTACAAATTATTATTTGATTATTTGCTATATTAATTATGAAGTGTGATAGTAGTATAAACACCTATTAAGAAACTGTATTGTTAAATTTCTGAATCTTTGAACTGTTCTCTTATTTTCAAAGTTGACACAGAACTCAAACAACTGAACCCCTTAAATCAAGATTGTTGAACATTACCTAAAACAATCTCTTCACAGTATAAATTTTCCCATAAAACTATTTCCAGTGTTATACTTGTTTTGTCCTACACTGCTAATTACAGTTCTAAATTAATCTAAACACCATCAGAGTACCACAAGGCTGTACAGAATGGGAATATTCCGGATTAGAAAACAGGAGATTCATATTTTATCTCAGGATTCTTTAAGTAGTCTTAATCCAAGGTATGTTTGTAGGATCCAGAGGTTTATGAAGTCCTGAATTTATGTTCACAATTTTGATGATATGTTCATTTTTCTATGAAAATAACCTTTACATTTCACCAGATTATCAAATAGACCCATAACTCAAAAGGTTTGTAAACACTGCGCTAACTTTTCGTCAAGATGTCACACATTTCTTATCCCTGACTTCTTTTCATAAATTTAAACTAAATGATTTGAAAGGTAAATTCAAGTTTAATTTTTTGATTGCTATAAGAACATAACTGTTGATATTATATCTCACAAAGGAGATCTCTATTCATTGCATGAAGCATCACGGAGCAGTTTTCCCAAGGCTGAAATACTGAATATTCAGTTTCTTCTTCATTGCTGTCTTCACTTCCTGGTTTCTCAAAGTATAAATAAGTGGATTCAGAAAGGGAGTGAAGATGGTATAGAAAACAGACAGAATTTTGTCTACCAGGAAGTTTGTGGAAGGCCACACACAAATGAAAATACAGGGTCCAAAGAACATTAACACAACAATAAAATGTGCTGTACAGGTAGAAAGAGCCCTGGAGGATCCTGTGGAGTAGTCCCTGACGGTAATAAGAACAATGATGTAGGAGGTGAGCAAAAGCAGAAAACTTATAAGAGCAATCACACCACTGGTTGAAATCATGAAGATCCCAAGAACATAAATATCCACACAAGCTGGCTGGATGACCAAAGGAAGATCACAGAAAAAACTGTCTACAACATTGGGAACACAGAAGGGCAAATAGAGGGTAAAAGCTAATTGGCTCATTGTATGCAGAAAGCCCACTGTCCAAGAAACTGCCACAAGCTCAACACACACTCTTTGGCTCATAATTGTTGAATAATGGAGAGGTTTACATATGGCAATATACCTGTCAAAAGACATGGAGATCAGCAGCACAATCTCAGTCCCGGTGAAGAGGTGCAAAAAAAAAGATCTGAGAAATCCAGCCTTCAAAAGAGATGGTCTTACGCAGAGCAAAAAAGTCCATAATCATCTTTGGTGTGGCAAAGGAGGACAGGCACATGTCAATGAGAGACAGGTTGTTGAGCAGGAAGTACATGCGAGAGTGAAGGTGTGAGGTGGATAGGACGCTGAGCAAAATCAGGCAGTTGGCCAACATGGTCGTTTAACAGAAGACAGAAAACACCACAAAAAAGAATATCTGGAGTTCAGGAGAATCAGTAAGTCCAAGTAACATGAATTCAGATACTCTGGAATAGCTGAACCCCTCCATTCATCTGCAGACTCGGCTTTATAATTGTGAAAGGAACAAAATTACAGAGTTTGAAAATGTGATATTTCTACAACCACATATTAACTTATCATTCACTAAAAGATTGATTACCTAGAATCCAATTAAAAATTCTCAGGGTAAACATTTTTGGGGGGAATCACTTAACAATTGCTACCAGATATAATCTGAAAAGTTTAACCTCTTGGTTTTGACCAGCATCAGTACATGTTGAGCTGTAGTCATCACATGCCCACACAATTATATACCTATCTGAATACTACTTAACGAGTTATATAATACACATTTATTGAGGCAGATTACATTACATTTGTGTGCTCTACTGAATAAGGCATATAAATAAAACTAAAAATAAAAGAAGTGTTGAACTCTCAAAGGTTTCTCTTACACACAAAAATGTGACTATTTTGCATCAACTATTGTTAAACACTAGACTTAACTAAGACTTTACTATAATGATTTCAGAAGATCCATTTAATATCTTATGAGGGGGATAAATTATTTAATTTTTAATTTCTTAATTCCATAAGACAACTGATAACCAAAAGGCATACTTGTAACCTACAAGAGTTATTCTCCACTTTTGGTAATTTATTATTTCATAGAAACATGTTTTAAAAAGAGAATCTCCCTCCTTTAATCCTCTTCATTCTACCCAAAGCTAATTTTAAACTAGAAAAACAAACAAAAAGATACATTAAGAACTCAGAATTATTTTTCAAAATTAATTTTTTCATTTACAGTGCTTCCCAACTTCTAGAAGTTTTATTTCCTATGGAATATCAATGTCTTTACCAAATAGTCAAAAGTGTGGTACAAAGCAAATGAAACTTAGTCCTAGTAAATAAAAGCTAATTTTGTGATCAGGTAGGGTTTACTTTTCCAGCCACCCTAATGAAATTTAAGCCTTTGACTACAGAAATTTTAGCTGGGTAACTGGAAAGTTGTCTGGGTTACTGGAAAATTTGATGAGACTAAAATTAATTAAGTAAAAAAATATAGTGTTAGATCAGGCATTTGCAAGTCTATATGCATCTAAATCATCTTTTTAGTTAAATTGCTTTTTCCACATGTAAAACTATATGAATTCCCTTGTTATATTACACATTTGAATATTTCACTTTATACATTTGAATATTTATCTAGTTTTGATAATAATTTAATTATAATAGATAATGCAATTTTGTCTAATCCTGTATTCTAACTTATCCATCTTTGAAAATGCAATATTTCATTCCTTCTTCAATAAAAGTTTTCAAGGTACACTAAAAAAGATTTCATTATGTCAGTGAAACATGGGGACCAATGTCAAAAATTTTTAAATATCAATATACTAATATTTAAGTTGTAGTCAATATTAATATGCTAGAAAACAATAAAATCATTGTTATAAACTCAAAGAATGAAGAAATGGAAAAAGAGTCAAAAAACGGGCAGGGCACAGTGGCTCAAGCCTGTGATGCTAGCACTTTGGGAGGCTGAGGCAGGCGGATGGCTTGAGCTCATGAGTTTGAGACCAGCCTGGCCACCATGGCAAAACCCTGTCTCTACTAAAAATACAAAAATTTGCCAATCATAGTGGCATACACCTGTAATCCCACACCCGCTTCTCGGGTGGCTAAGGCAGGGGAATCCTTTGAACCTGGGAGGTGGAGGCAGAGGCTGCAGTGAGCCAAGAACATGCCACTGCACTCCAGCTTGAGCACTAAGTGAGAACCTGTCTCAAAAAAAAAAAAAAAAAAGAACTATTTGACTTTTATTTTCTTCATTCTCTTCCATTAATTTATTCCCAATGATCCCTCCAAAAATTCTTGAAAATAAATAATAAAAAAGAAAATCTTGCATTATGAATGCCTGAGACTACTGACTATTGAAATTTTAGATTGTAGATCAATACACATACAGATTTAACTGTCTGACAGTGCCAATGTATCAATTCAGTGAAAAAATAAGTTTTATGATTATGTGCCCCCATTTTTCTGAATTAACTGATTGGCTGATTAAATTTGCAGATTAGCTGACTGCTTTTAGTTAAAAGTAGTGGCATGGTTTCTAGTCTAAAGAAAAAGTCTTACCTGATTTGTGGTAAAAACTAAAACAAATGTTCCAAAACAATTTTGGCTTTTTTTTGGATAATTATCACAAATTTTACATTGACTACACATTCTGACTTTCGAGTAGAAGGATTATAGCAATTGTTCTGTTGCAGCAACTTTCAGAGTCCAGTTAGAAGTGGAAAAATAAAAATGGGAAAAAAATCTGATTCATTTTTAAAAATTTTAATTTGTTTTTAATTGTTGCTGTGCAGAAGCAAATGTACTGGAAATGAATTATACTCTGTTAATTACAATTTACCTTATTATTCTATCCTTAACTCATTCTGTGATTGAACACTAAATATCAAAATTTTAAATATTACCTTCACGGCTGGGGGCAATGGCTCATGCCTGTAATCCCAACACTTTGGAAGGCCAAGATGGGTGGATCACTTGAGGCCAGGAGTTCAAGACCAGCCTGGCCAACAATGGTGAAACCCTGTCTCTACTAAAAATACAAAAATTAGCCATGTGTGGTGGTGGGCACCTGTAATCCCGGCACCTGTAATCCCAGCTACTCGGGAGGCTGAGGCAGGAGAATTGCTTGAATCCAGGAGACGGAGACTGCAGTAAGCCGAGATCACACCACTCACTCCAACCTGGGAGACAAAGCAAGACTCCATCTCAAAAATAAAAATACAAATAAATGTTACCTTCAGCAATATTTTTCCTTTAGATGACCTCATGTTTTCCCATGTGGAGGAAAATCTGGTTACATCTCCATTTATTTGCACATATTTAAATTGTTTTGTCAATATTGAAAAATTATTTTGGCTGGGTGCGGTGGCTCACGCCTATAATCCCAGCACTTTGAGAGGCTGAGGTGGGTGGATCACGAGGTCAGGAGTTCAAGACCAGCCTGGCCAACATGGTGAAATCCCATCTCTACTGAAAATAAAAAAATTTGCCGGGCGTGGTGGTGCATGCCTGTATTCCCAGCTACTCGGGAGGCTGAGGCAGGAAAGTTGTTTGAACCTGGGAGGCAGAGGTTGCAGTGAGCCAAGATGGTGCTATTGCACTCTAGCATGGATGACAGAGCTAGACTCCATCTCAAAAAAAAGAAAAATTATTTTAAAATTTTGTCATAGAATGATATTCGAGAATTCTTAAAAGGAGTCTATTGCCCAGTGGTTAAGAGTAGTTACGGTATTCTGGACTTCACTTATATCTCGGTAGCCTAAGATTTGACCTCTACTTGTGAGAATTATATTAGATGATCTACGTAAAGCTTGAAGCATATTTTCTGGGCAAAATTTAAGGAATTTTCTAGGTTTCAAAATCCAAATTTAAGAATGCCGTTCAGAAATAATCAGTGTGTTATATTATTAATAACATATGCAATAAAAATTCTAATCTATTTAAGTTCAGGGATTTAGAAAAAGACCATGTACTACCAAAATAATTTCATCTGTTTGAAATTGCATTTTTCATATGAAAATGGCACAAGTTCCTTTTATATTAAATGCATTGAAAACCCTCAGCTTCACACATTTGAATATTTCTATTTTACTGACGATTTATTTACTAATGGGAACTATTCTTATATTGATTTAAACATATACATAAATTTATATTTATATTTTTTCTCCTTTTCATCACCAGAAAGAATGCTCTAATCCCTATTTAATGGAATCATCCATTTTTATGTCTTTAAGTCATATATACTTTTTCTTTACTATTCCTCCATTATTTCTGTTTTATATAATTATTAAATAAATGTTAATTGTTTTGCTATCTGAAGAATGCAAACCACAACTGCTTCTGAAGACCCTTACTATCATATCTAGCTTTTGACCTACCAGTTATGCACCTAGCATCAAAAACACCATTTCCTCCGAGATTCACAAGCCTACTGAAATCACCATAGTCTTTAGCAAGTGTCAGAAGCCTAGAGTATGGATGTATATTTTTCTCCTGTCTTTATATAAAACCCCTTAGAAAGCAGTGACATTTACTAGATCGGGGATTAAACACTATAATCTACTTGCAGTGGGAGTCATTAAAATGTTGACCCAAATTTTCACAGAGTTGCAACAAGAACTGTGAAGTGTGTCTCTGCTATTTAAAGTGGGAATGCACACCTGTGATGTAGCAATGTTCATTGGAGAAAAGCACAACAGGGACTGGCCTAGGAGAAGAAAACATTGAAGCAGTCATTTACAGAGCATATGGGGAACAAAAAATTACTCCTTTAGTTATGGAAATATTTATGCCCCAATGTTCAAAATCCCATAATTGGAAAATTATTCTTTTAGGCTAAGGCAATTTGTCTCCAGCAAATACTTGCTTACTGGAAGTTGCGTTTTAAAGGAAGAATCATGCATTAAAGTTTCTGACAATACATTAAAAAATTAGCACAAACTAATACTGATAGCTGTTTCAAGGGATAGGTGAATCATAGAAAGGGGGACGTTGGAAAGTCCAACATAGCCAGGAGAAGAGAAGACGGGTAGTATGGAGTACCTTAGACGAATAGTGTAAAAATTAAATTACAGAAATAAACTTTAAACATTCAGTTCAACGCTTACTACAAGGAAAGTCTTAATAAAATATAGTAGAAATAATAGCAGAGATGTTTATAATAATTATCATTATTTTTGAAGTGTTCATAATGGATTATCCAGGAAGATACAGATGTGGATTCACAACCTAAAACCATAAGCCAAGGGTCTTGCCATATTTGCCTGCAGGTCAATCATTTATTTAGAGGCTTGCTCTCTAAGCACAACTTGTTTCCCAAATACCTCAAAGACTGAACTCTTCACAACTGTCATATCCATCCTACATTCTCCACAGGTCCGGCAATAGAGCCCAAGAAAATCTTGCCTAGCTGACCACATTTCTAGCACTCTTTGAAATAAGGAAGCAAGTTTAGTTTTAAGATGTTTTTCCTTCTACGAAGAAAAAGGAAATGACTTTTTAAAAAATTAACAAAACTGGTATAAAGGTTTAATAGTTTTCTAGTTGTCCCTTGGTATCCACAGAAGATTGGTTCCAGGATCCCTGCTGATACCAAAATCCAAGGATGCTCAAATCCCTGAGTTAAAATGGCATGATATTTTTATACAATCTAAACACATACTCCCATATACTTTAAATCATCTTAGATTACTTGTGATGCCTAATACAATATAAATGCTATGTAACTAGTTGTTATACTGTATCACTTTCTGTATTTATATTATTTGTATTGTTTTTTATTAATATTTTAGATCCACTATTGGTTGAATCCAAGAATATGGAACACACAGAAAAAGAGGGCTAGCTGTAAATCTAAAATATTTATCCTATTGTAAAACAAAATAGAAGGATATATAATAATTATTAGAGTAATCCTGGAAAACTGTATAAATCCTGGAAAACAGGTATAATTATTATTAGAGGAATACTGGAAAAGGCAAGAGAATAAACAGAAAAAGAATAGAAATAAAAAATAATTCAGAAAGAGAGAGCATGAAGGAGTTTTTTGGTATTAGTAACCTGTTCTATATCTTGGTTGTGGTGCTGATTACATAATCTATATATGTGCTAAAATTAATGGATTGTTTACCAGAACAAAGAAAAGGTCCATTTTACTTTAAGATAATTTTATAAAGTAGAATTTTAAAAAGTAAACCCAGATAATTCAGTACAAGGGCAAATTTCAAAATGAGAAAATAAATTCAATAACCTTCTTATAAATTATTCAACAATTAAATATATTTAACTTAAATATATTGAACTTAAATATATTTAATTGTTAAATAAATATATTTAACATTATATTAAATATGTAATATGTTAAAATGTAATACGTTAAAATGTAGGCAAAAAGAACCTATTCAGATGAACAATAGGCTATATAAAGTAAATAGGAATAATCTTAAACAGAAATGTGTTGTTTATAAATGACAAAAACTATACTATTCTAAAAAAAGAAAAAGGTTGACAAATTTAAATACTTATTATGGTATTGGAGAAAAATGCAACATCGTTCAACACATACATTTTCTCTCCTATAAAATAAAATTCAATAAACCATGAGATATTTTTGAGTTCACAAAATAATTTTCAAAATTTGTCTGAAGGCAGATCAGATTAAAGTAGTCAAGAATTAGAAATATTATTTCATTTTGTTTGTTTGCTTTATATTTTGGTTTTTAGCTAACTTAAACTTTTTTTATTTGTACAAATTTATGGGATATGTGTGGAATTTTATTACATGTATGTAATGCATAGTGATTAAGTCAGGATATTGAGGGTGTTCGTCACTCCAGTACAATACTTTTTAAAGTATAGTTATCCTACTCTGCTATGAAACATTCGATTTATTCCTCCTATCTTATCCTTTAATGCACTTCTCTTTATTCTTTCCCCTGCCCTTTCCACTCACTCTTCTCAGTCTCTGTTATCTACTTTTCCACTCTCTACCTCCATGTGATGAAATTATTTTAGCTCCTGCATATAAGTGAGAACATGGGATAGTCATCATTTTGTGCCTGGTTTATTTCACACCAGTTTTATCCATGTTGCTACAAATGACATTATTTCATTCTTTTTTATGGCTGAATAATATTCCGTTGTGTATACACACCACATTTTTTGTTGGTTTGTTTTGTTTTCTGTTTTATTTTTTCGTGATTTTTATTGCAGGATATCATCATGAAATATTCTGTATTTTGTATGTTACTGGCTTGATAATAGATCATGCTCAGAAATTACTTCAGAGCTTCATCACCTCTTCCAAGCACCACTTGGGACCTGAGTACCCCAAACATTGCTGGGTACACCTGCACATCATGCTCCTGCCCCTGCGCACCAGCACATCCCTGGCTGCTGAGCTGTCCACCTTGCCATCCTCACTGGTCAACAGTTCTGCATGCAGTTTGAAGAGCTTTGCAAAATCCTTCACCAACTTCACAAACCCTGAGTCTTTTTACTATCAGCTTCATAAGCCCAAACCCCCACTTAGGTTGGTTTCATATCTTTGCATTGTGAATAGTACTGCAACAAACATGCGAGTGCAGGTATCCCCTTGAAATATTGATTTTTTTTCCCCTTTGAGTAAATACCCAGTAGTAAATTGCTGGTTCCAATGGTAATTTTATTTTTACTTTTGTAAGGAATCTCCACAATGTTTTCCACAGTTGCTATACTGGTTTACATTCCCACCAACAGTGTAGAAGAGTTCCTTTTTCAATCTGTTATATTTTGTTTTGTTTTGTTTTTGTTTTTATTTTTAGTAATAGTCATTATGACTAGGGGAAAATAATATTTCATTGTGGTTTTGATTTGCATTTCTATAATGATTAGTGATGTTGAGTGTTTTTTCATATATCTTTTGGCCTTTTGTATGTCTTCTTTTGAAAAATGTCTATTTATGTCCTTTGGCCACTTTCCAGTGGAATTATTTTTTTTCCTGTTGAGTTGTTTGGGTTTTTTGTAAATTCTAGGTATTAGCCCACTATTAGATGAATAGTTTGCAAATATTTTCTTCCATTCTGGAGGTTGTCTCTTCGCTCTGCTGATTTTTTCTTCTGCTGCTCAGAAGCTTTCTAATTTAATTAAGTCCCATTTGTCTATTTTTATTTGTGTTGCTTGTGGCTTTTGAGGTGTTAGTCATAAATTCTTTGCCTAGACAAAAGTCCAGGAAATTTTTCCCTAGGTTTTCTTCAAGTATTTTTATAGTTTCAGGTCTTATGTTTAAGTTTTTAATCTACTTTGAGTTGATTCTTGTATATAGTGAGATAGTGGTCCAGTTTCATTCTTCTGGATGTGGCTATCCAATTTTCCCAGCACCATCTATTGAAGAGTGTGTCCTTTCCCCAGTGTCAGCTTTGTTGAAGATCAAATCTGCAAAAAAATTATAAAACCATAATATCTAAGTAATATTGGAGAAGCACAGAAAACAACTGACAATTAATATAAGGGACTTGAGAACAACAAATTATATATAGACCAAGTATATATAAGACCTTACAATATTATAATGTGAATATGTTACCTGAATTTCCAAAAGGGACTTTGTAGATGGATTTAAGGTTGCTAATCAGCTTGCCTTACAATAGAGAGATTATCCAGTATTAAAAGAATGAGCTCAATAAAATCACAGAAGTCATTAAAAGTAGAAAAGAGGTTTTGTAGATAGCAACAAACTAACTCAAAAGTTTCATGGAAAGGCACAAGACTTAAAATAGATAACACAATACCAAAGAAAAAGAACAAATTTGGAGGATTCACACTGCCTGACCTCAAGACTTACTATAAAATTACTCTAATTAAGACATCATGGACTAGACATGGTGGCCCATGCCTGTAACCCCAGAACTTTGGAAGGATGAGGCAGGAAGATCACTTGAGCCCAAGAGTTCAAGACCAGCCTGGGAAACATAGTGAGATCCCCCATCTCTACAAAAAAATTAAAAATTGCTCGGGCATGGTGGTGCACACTTGTAGTACTGACTACTTAGGTGGCTGAAGCAGGAGGATCACTTGAGAAAGGAGGTTGAGATTGCAGTGAGCCATGGTCACACCACTGCACCCTGCCAAGGAGACAGAGAAACAGTGTCTCAAAAAATAAAATAAAATAAAGTAAAATAAAATAAAATAAAACAAAACAAAATAAAATACAATAAAATAACAGCACAATATTGGTGAAAGAATAGACATTTAAATCAGTGAAACAGAAAACAGAGCCTAAAAATAGACCCACAGAAATAGAGTCAATTATTTTCAACAAAGGTGCAAGGGCAATTTAATAGAGAAAAGATAGTTTGGGAACAAATGAATCATATACCTATTCTGTTCCATTGTTATATGTGTCTGTTTTGGTTACTGTAGCCATGCTGTTTTGGTTACTGTAGCCCTGTAATATAGTTTGAAGTTGGATAACGTGTTGCCTCCAGCTTTGTTCCTTTGCTTAGGATTGCCTTGGCAGCTTGGACTCTTTGTTGGTTCCATATGAATTTTGAAATAGTTTTTCCTAGTTCTGTGAAGAATGTCATTGATAGTTTGATAGGAATAGCACTGAATCTATAAATTGCTTTGGACAGCATGGCCATTTTACTAATATTGATTCTTCCTATCCATGAAACCTCAGTTTCATAAAATAGTTTCAATAGGAATGGTATCAGCTCTTATTTGTACATCTGGTAGAATTTAGAGGTGAATCTGTCTGGCTCAAGGCTTTTTTAGGTTGGTAGGCTATTTATTACTGATTCAATTTCAGAGTTCATTATTGGTCTGTTCAGAGATTCAATTTCTTCCTGGTTCTGTCTTGGGAGGGTGTATGTTTCCAGGAATTTATCCATTTCTTCTAGATTTTCTTGTTTGTGTGCACAGAAATGTTCAAAATATTCTCCGATAGTTATTTGTATTTCTGTGGGGTCAGTGATAATATCCCCTTTGTCATTTCTAAGTGTGTTTATTTGGATCTTCTCTCTTTTCTTTTTTATTAGTCTAGCTAGTGGTCTATTTTATTAATTTTTCAAACAATTAATTCCTGGATTGGTTGATATTTGGAATGTTCTTTTTGTGTCTCAATCTCCTTTAGTTCAGCTCTGATTTTGGTTAGTTTTTGTCTTCTGCTAGCTTTTAGGTTGGTTTGCCCATGGTTCTTTGGTTCTTTTAGTTGTGACACTTAGTTGTTAGCTTGAGATCTTTCTAACCTGTTGATGTGGGTGGTTAGTGCTATAAATTTCCCACTTAACATTGCCTTAGCAGTGGCCCAGAAATTCTGGTATGTTGTATCTTTGTTCTCATTAGTTTCAAATAATTTCTTGATTCCTGTTTTAATTTCATTATTTACCCAAAAGTCATCCAGGAGCAGGTTATTCAATTTCCATGTAATTTTATGGTTATGAGCAATTTTCTTAGTCTTAATTTCTAATTTTATTGTGCTGTGGTCCAAGAGAATGGTCGTTATAATTTCAGTTCTCTTGCATTTGCCAAGGAGTGTTTTATGTTCAGTTACGTGGCTTACTTCAGAATATGTGCCATGTGGTGATGAGAAGAATGTATATTCTGTTGCTTTTTGGTGGAGAGTTCTGTAAACATCTATCAGGTCCATGTGATCCAGTGCTGAGTTAAGGTTCTGAATATCTTTGCTAATTTTCTGCCTCAGTGATCTGTCTAATACTGTCAGTAGGGTGTTGAAGTCTCTCATTATTATTGTGTGCGAGTCTAAGTCTCTTTGCAGGTTTCTAAGAATTTGTTTGAATCAGGGTACTCCTGTGTTAAGTGCACGTATATTTAGGATAGTTAGCACTACTTGTTGAATTGAACCCTTTGCCATTATGTCATTACCCTTTTTTGTCTTTTTTTATCTTTGTTGGTTTAAAGTCTGTTTTGTCTGAAATTAGGATTGCAATCTCTGTATTTTTTATGTTTTCTATTTACTTAGTAGATTTTCCTCTATCCCTTTATTTTGAGGCTATGGGTGTCATTGCATATGAGCCTATGAGTGTCATTGCATGTGAGCCTATGGGTGTCATTGCATGTGAGCCTATGGGTGTCATTGCATGTGAGCCTATGGGTGTCACTGCATGTCTCTTGAAGACAGCATACCATTGGGTCTTGCTTTTTTATCCAGCTTATCACTCTGTGCCTTTTAATTGGGGCATTTAGCCCATTTACATTCAAGGTTATTATTGATATGTGTGGATTTGATCCTGTCATCCTGCTGTTGGTTGGTTACCATACATACTTGTTTGTGTGGTTGCTTTATAGTGTCATTGGTCTGTGTACTTCAGCGTATTTTTGAAGTGGTTGGTAATGATATTTCCTTTTTTTATTTAGTGTTTCCTTCAGGAGCTCTTGTAAGGCAGGTCAGTCTGGTAGTAACAAATTCCCTCAGCATTTGCTTGTCTGAAAAGGATCTTATTTCTCCTTCACTTATGAAGCATACTTTGGCCAGATGTAAAATTCTGGGTTGGAATTTATTTTCTTTAAGAATCTTGAATATTGGCCCCCAACCTCTTCTGGTTTGTAGAGTTTTTGTTGAGAAGTCTGCTGTTAGTCTGATGGGCTTCCCTTTGTAGGTGACCTGACCTTTCTCTCTAGCTGCCTTTTGCATTTTTTTTCTTTCATTTAAACCTTGGAAAATCTGATAATTATGTGTCCTGGCAGTGATCTTCCTGTGAAGTGCCTTACATGGGTTTTCTGTATTTTCTGAATTTGAATGTTAGCCTCTCTAGCTAGGTTGAGGAAGTTCTCATGGATGACATCCTGGAATATGTTTTCCAAGTTGCTGCCATTCTCCCCATCTCCTTCAGGGACACCAATGAATCATAGATTTGTTCTCTTTACATAAACTTATATTTCTCAGAGGTTTTATTTGTTACTTTTCATTCTTTCTTCTCTATTCTTGTCTGCCTGTCTTGTTTCAGAAAGCCAGTCTTAAAGCACTAATATCATTTCTTGTGCTTGGTGTATTCTGCTGTTAATAGTTGTGATTGCATTATGAAATTTTTGCAGTGTGTTTTCCAGTTCTATCAGGTCAGTTATGTTCTTTTCTATAGCATCTATTTTGTCTGTCAGCTCCTGCATTGTTTTATTGTGTTTCTTAGCTTCCTTGGATTGGGTTTCAACATACTCGTGCACCTTGATGCTCTTTCTATCCATACTCTAAATTCTATTTGTGTCACTTCAGCCATCCCAGTTCAGTTAAAAACTTTTGGTGGAGAGCTGGTGGAGGCATTTGGAGGAAAGAAGGCATGCTGGCTTTTTGACTTGTCAGAGTTGTTGCACTGGTTTTTTCTCATTTTTGTGGGCTAGTGTTTTTTCAATCTTTGAAGTTCCTGTCCTTTGGATGTTTTTTTTTTATCCTATTAGATGACTTTGAGGGTTTGGTTGTGTTATAAGGTGGGTTCAGTCAACTGGCTTCATTTCTGGAAGATTTTGGGGACCAAGGTTCAGCTGTCATCTCCCCAACTGCATGTTTTAATTCTGGGGGGCTTGTATCCTACCCTACTTTGTTCTCTAACTTCTCAAGGTTATGAACAGACTGTGATGGGGGTGCTAAGGTGCTCCTGGACTGCTGGTCCCTACATGTTGATGGAATGGTGCTAGTCAAAGGGTTTTGTAGCGTGGCGGCAGTGGGATCTGTTCTCGTTCACAGGTGCCCTCAGCAGCACCAGCACCGGCAGTATTAAAGCAGGATGCATGCTTGCCAGCTGCAGCAGACTGCTAGCAGGTGCTGAGATGCCTGCCTCCATGAAGGCATTGACAGCAGGGGTAGAGTCAGCATAACTCAGGGGGTCAACAGGTCCCCACTGGTGACTGTGTGCATTGTTGCACTGATGGTAGTGTTAGTATGGGGGCAGGGCACTGGTGGGTGCAGGTGTGTGTACACCCTCTGTGGCTACTCAGGGCAGGGGAGGGTTCATTGTTTTCAGAACCTAGTTTCATTCTGGTGGCAGTGTTGGCACAGGGGCAGGTCACAGACAGAGGCAGGATTGGTGGGCTCTGTGCCCACTACAGCTCTGACTGCAATGGCAGTATGGCAGAGGAAGGGGAGCAGAGTGCACTTCTACTGGCAGCAGAGGCAGGGCAGGGTGCACGTGCTCACATAAGCTGGTGGGGCAGGGAAGGGAAAATCCACCTGCACACATACAGGCCAGCCAAATGATGTCAGGGGGCAGGGGCAGTTGGCCATGGCTTGGAAGAAGCTGCAGCAGAGGGAGGGAGCAGGCAGGTTGGTGCATGGCCCTAGGGGCCACCTCACTGGAGCTCTCCACCAATCAGATATGGTCTGACATTACAGAAGCTAAGATGCAGGTCTCCAGGGAACCTGAGTCTGCACTGCAAGCAGAAAAAAACCAGGCTGGAGCACTGGGAGAGGTCAGCAGACCAGGGGGTACTAAGGTTGGATCTGCCCCGTCTGATGGGCAAGACTGCCCTGCAGAATTCATGTCCCACAGTTCCCCTAGGGCTAAAGTCTCCTATGGAAGCAAGTCAAGTCTGGAGGGATGGGCATCCCTGGCCGTGCTCTGCTATAGATGTTCCTGCAGCAAATCCTCTGGGCTCCGTATCGGCTAGCGTGCTGCTCCTACCACTCCTCTAAGCACCTCCCCTGCCAACCCTGTGTCTGTGGTGATTGAGGGGTCTCCTCCTCGTGGGATTCCAGAGGCTCGTGGCAAGAGTAGGTTGCTCCTGGCCAGTTCAACTCACCCATTTCCCCAAAGTTCTTGGGGGTGAGGAACAAGTCCCATTGCACGGTAGCCACGCCCAGCTTCTGCCCAGCTTTTGTGTCTTGAGGACCTGTTAGGACTGTGCCAGTCATCCCAGTCCCACAGTGACAGCTGCTCTACCTGGCTGCAACTAGTCAGACATCTTGACCAAACTGGAAGTTTCTTACAAAGCTGAGCATAGCCTTACCATATGATCATACTCCCAGGCACTTACCCAACTGATCTGAAACATGTGTATGCAAAAACCCAGTCATGAATGTTTACAGCAACTTTATTCCCTAACAGCCAAAAATTGGAGACAACCACAATGTTCTTCAATGAGTGTACAAATAAACAAACTGTGCTATATTTACAATAGAATGTTATTCATCAATAAAATGGTCATTAACTACCAAGCCATAAAAAAAGCATGAATGAATCTTAAATGCATAATGCTAGCTGAAAGAAGCCAGTTTTGAAAGGTTATATAATGTATGACTCCAATTATATGACATTCTAGAAAAATTAAAACTATAGAGACAGTAAAAGACTGGTGGTTACCAAGAGTACAAGGAGAAGAAAGAAGAGTCGAATAATTTAAGTTGAAGAACAATTTAGGGTGGAGAAGTTATTCCTTCTAATACTGTAGAAATGAATACATGACATTATAAATATGTCAAAAACTATAAAAAAAACCCTAATTTGTGTAAGTTTTAGCAACTATACTACAACAAACTGAATAACCTTGAAGAAATAGATAAATTTCTGGACACAATTTGTCAAAATTAAATTAAGAAGAAATAAAAAATCTTAACCGATCAGTAAGGAATAAAATTGAATCAATAGTTTCAAAAATCTCCCAGCAAAGAAAAGCCCAGGACCTAATGGATTCGCTTTTAAATTTTACCAAACATTTGAAAAAGAACTAATACCAATGTATTCCAAACTCTTCCAAAAATTGAAGAGGCAGGAACACTTCCATACTCATTTTAGAAGGCCTGCATTACTCTGATACCTAAGCCACAGATGGATACTAAAAGAAAAGTTCAATCCAGTATCTCTGATGAACATAAATGCCAAAATACTAACACATTAAATCTAGCAGCACATTAAAAGGATAATTCACTGTTATCAAGCACAGTGATATTTGAACATATGCAAATCAATAAATGTGATATACCACATTGGCAGAATGAAAGGCAAAAACCGTATGGTCACCTCAATAGATGCAGAAAAGGCATTGACAAAATTCAACATCCTTCATGATAAAAACTTCCAACAAATTATGCTTAGAAGGAGCCTACCACAGTGATAAATGCCACATATGACAAGCGCACACCTAACATCATATTCAATGGTGAAAAATTGAAAACTTTCCTTCTAAGATAAGAAAGAAAATAAGGATGCCCACTCTCACCGAGTCTACTCAATATCTTACTGAAAGTACTAGCTAGAGTAAGTAGGTAAGAAATAAAAGGCAACCAAATTGGAAAAGAAGAAGTAAAATTGTCTGTTTGCAGATGATGTGATCTTATATCGAGAAAATCCCAAAGATGTCCTCAAAAAAACCTTTTAGAATAAATGAGTTCAGAAAGCTGCAGATTAAAAAACGAACATACAAAAACTAGTGGTATCTCTAAACACTAACAATGAATTATCTGAAAAGGAAGTCAAGAAAACAATCCCATTTATAACTATAAAAAATTAAAACAAAATACTTAGGAATAAATTCAACCAAGGAGGTGAAAGCTCTGTACACTGAAAACTATAATACATTGATGAAATAAATGGAAAAAGAGAATTAAAAGTAAACATATCTATGTACATTAATTTAAAAAAATTAATATTGTTAAAATATCTAAAATAATTAAATTACCTACAGATTCTATCAAGTCCCTATTAAAATTCCAATGGCATTCATCATAGAAATGGAAAAAACAAAACCAAATTTGTATATACTTGTAAAAGACTCCAAATAGCCAAAGTAATTTTGAGAAAAAGGAGCAAAGCTGGAAGCATCACACTCACTGTTTCAAACTCTACTACAAAGCCATATTAATTAAAACAGTATGGTACTATAAAAACATGACACATAACAATGAAACACAGTAGGGAGCCCAAAAATAAATTCACACATATATGGCCAACTAAGATTTGACAAGGATGCCAATAATACACAATCGGAAAAGAAAAGTCTATTTAATAAATGCTGTTGGAAAAGCTAAATATCCACATGCAAAAGAAAGAAACTGAAGTCTTGTCTTATGACATATACTAAAACTAACTGGAAATGAATTAAAGATTTAAATGTAAAACCTGAAAGTGTAAAACTACCAGAAGAAAACATAAGGAAAAAAACACCTTGACAACAGTATTGGCAATCATTTTTTGGATATGACCACAAAAGCACAGGCAACAAAAAATAAACAAGTGGGACTATATCAACTAAAAATTCCACTGCACCACAAAAGAAACAATTGACCAAATTAAAAGGCCACCTATCGAATGGGAGAAAATATTAGCAAACCATATGTATGATAAGGGGTTAATATTCATAATATATCAGGAAGTACACAAGTCAACAGTAAAACAACAAACAACCTGATTTTTACAATTGGCAAAGATTTTAACAGACATATTCCCAAAACAGACATAGAAATAGCCAACATGTGTATGAAAAGGTGCTCAACATCATCAACCATTGGGAAAATGCAAATTAAAACCACAATGAAACATCACCTCATACATACTGGAATGGCTATTATGAGAAGACACATGATAACAAGTGTTGGTAAGGATGTGGAGAAAAGGGAACCCTTTTACACTATTGATGGGAATGTAAATTGGCACAGGCATTATGGAAAACAATATAGATGTTCTTCAAAAAATAAAAAATAAAACTTCCATATGTTCCAGCAGTCTCACTTCTAGATATATACCCAAAGGAAATGAAATCTTTATCTCTAAAAGATAACTATACTTCTATGTTCACTGAAGCATCATTCACTATAGCCAAAATATGGAAACAACCCAAGTGTACATCAATTGATGAATGAGTATAAAAATTGTGGTACATATATGTGATAGACTGTCATTCAGCCACAGAAAGAAGGAAGTTTTGCCGTTTGCAGCAACATAGATAAACCTAATAGACATTATGGTAGGTGAAATAAGCCAGACACAGAAAGACAGACACTATATGATCTCACTTACATGTAGCATCTGAAAAAAAAAAGCTCATCGAAGGAGAGAGTAGAACAGTGGTTGTCAGAGGGTTTTGAAGTCAGAGAAAAGGGGAATATGTTGGTCAAATGGTACAAACTTTCAGCCATAAGATAAACACATTCTTGGTAACTAATGTACAACATGGATGGTGATTAATGTGTTAATTTGATTGTGGTAATCATTATACACTGTATATGAATATCAAATTATCATTTCATATATCTTGAATATATTTGATCTTTATTTGTCAATTAAATATTTATAAATTTAAAAATCTACAAAAGAAATCATTTCAATTCTATACAATAAAAAAGAACTATCTAAAAGGGAAATTAAGAAATTAATCTCATTTCCATTAGAACCAAAAAATAAAATATTTAGGAGTAAACTTAAGGAGGTGAAAGACTTGTACACTTAAACTGTAAAACATTGATGAAAGAAATTAAAGCAGATGCAAATAAATGGAAATACTTTCTGTGTTAATGGAATAGAATAATTAATATTGTTAAAATATCCACACTACCTGAAGCAATCTATAGATTCAATGCAATCTCTGTGAAAATCCCAACATCATTTTTTAAAGAAATTTTTAAAAATCCTAAAATTCATGTGGAGACACAAAGACTCATGAAGTGACATGGACAGGGGAAAAGGTGGCAAGAAGGTTTTATTTAGGAGGGAAGAAATGCGGTTACATGCTAAAGGTTACACCCAATAGGGAGGACAAAGTTCATGTTACATACAGATGAGAGAAAGGAGAGTTACCGGAGTAATCGCCTTTAGTAAAGGGGAGGGGATGGAATCTGGTGCACAGGTGGAAGGGTTTACTTCTGTAGGAGCAGGTTCAGGTCACCCAGTCTCAGGAGAAGTTAAAGGAAACTTAATCACGGATGCACGTTGTATAGTGGTAGTGATGGGAGATTAAGGAATTCTCACCTGCTACCTTTCTCAGTAAAACAGGAAGCAATACAATAAACAGAGTGAGAATAGAGGATTATTTGAAGATTCAGACCACTTTTTCAATAGTCTGAATATTTTTACATGTACAAAATTTATATTCCCAAGTATAAACTTTGGTTATTATCAAAAATAAAATATTTTAAAACTCAATTTTTGACCCCCTTGCATTTGGGGTTCCAGATGTTTTGGATGATGCCCATTTAATGTACTCACTTGAGATTTGAATATGTAGTAAGCTAGTTAAAGGGAGGCAGTAGGAGAGGCTTTTGTTATACTAGGGGCGATTCGTGAGGTCCAAAGTGATTCCGGATCATCAACTTGATCCGAGGCGCATGGCTAAAATTGTAGTGTTTTTTTCAGCCAACAGATGGCTAAGATTGTAGCAAGAACAACTTCCCTGACAACATAGGTCACCTGTGTTAGTCTGTAAGGCATCTCTGGATGTCCAGCCTATAGTCTGCTCTTTCAGACTTTCTAGCGATTTTGTGAACACCTAACTCTCGATATTAAATGATGTTTTGTTTCAAATAGCTAGAATGGTTTCTTCTCTCTGACACAAAATCCTGACTGGTCTACGAAAAGACGGTCATTATTAAACTTATAGTGAAATCAATTGGCAATAAGGTCAAACATACAGCTAAAAGTCATAAAAATTTGCTAGGATTAATAAAGAAGCTCTAGAAAAAAAAGTAAAATGTTTTTGTCATCTTTTTCAGTAAAGGTAACCAGCTTTCTTTTGCCACTCTCTCTTATTTATGTAAGAAAAATTGGTAGTTTAATATCTTTCAAAGTGCACTTACAAATATAATATTTTCCTCTTAATGATATTTTCCAACTCTTTGATATCTGCATAGAATCTTGAGTTTACAGCCCTAAGTCATTTATGACCCTTCAGTAGAGGAATCACTCTTTTGCTTAAAGCCACAGAATGGCTTCTTATTGTAATTGTAATAAAATGAAAACTCATATTTACTATGTAGACCATATGTCTTTGACACTACCAGTATCTCCAACTTCAAGTTTAATCATCTTCACATTGAATTACTATATTCCGGGTAACATGGACTTTATTGTATTCTTCAAATATATCAAGTTCATCATCATCTTTGAGTTTTTGCACTACCTGTGCCCTCTGTCTAGAATACTATAGCCACAAATGTTTGCATGTTTGGCTTCTTCAGTTTATCCAGATATGATCCAAAATGTCAGCTCTTCAAGGCCTCTTTTGATTATTAAACACAAATTGGTTACTCCCAATCCAGAGTCACAATTTATCATTTCACTTTTCTTTTTAGTTTTTACAGAGCAGTATCTCTTCCTGAAACTATGCTGTTTATTTTCTATCTTAACGGCGGTCTATTTTCACTAGGTTGTATCTCTTGAAGAGCAGATAGACCTTATCTGCCTCAGTAATTTCTTTCTTCAGTTCCTAGAATAGTCCTGACAAATGGGAGGTATTCAATGATTGCAGTACTTGGAAATAAACAAATCAATTTCAGATAAAATTCTACAGTCTATTTTTATTCTTTTTTTTTTTTTTTTGCCCTTTTTCAGGCTATGTGCTTATTAAACACTTTTTCATGGAAGCTTTCACTTCCTGGTTGTGAAGGGTATAAATGACAGGATTCAACAAAGGAAAAATCACTGTGTGGAAGAAAGAAACCACCTTGTCAGCTGGGAAAGCCCTGAAGGGGCGAGTGTAGATGAAGATGCCAGGTCCAAACATGAAGAATGTAACAATGATACGGTTGGTGCACGTGGACATGGCCTTGTTTTTCGCCTCAGAAGAAGACCCTCGTATGCTACAAAGAATGACTGCATAGGAGGCCAGAAGCCCCAGAAAGCACAGGAGTGTCATCAGGCCACTGTTGAAGACCATCAGAAGCTCCACCACAAATGTGTCGGTGCAAGCCAGCTTGATGACCTGTGGGACATCACAGAAGAAGTTGTCCAGCTGGTTTGGGCCACAAAAAGGCAAGCGGAGGATGAGGACCACCTGGATAATGGAGTGGACAAAATCCCCAAGCCACAGAGCCAACATCATTGCATAGCAGGCTCTAGGGTTCATGACAGTCGAATAGTGCAGAGGCCGGCAGATGGCGATGTAGCGGTCAAAGGCCATCACAACAAGGAGTAATCCCTCCCCTCCTCCAAGGAAGTGCAAGAAAAAGAGCTGAGTGATGCAGCCTCTGTAGGAGATTACCTTCTTCGCAGAGAGGAAGTCCACCAACATCCGGGGAGCCGCAATGACGGAGTAGGATGCATCCAGGAAGGCCAAGTTGCCCAGAAAGAAAGAGAGGGGGGCTGTGAGGCCAGGGTCTGACTTTATGGTGAAAATGATGAGGAAATTTCCGGGGAGGATGATAAGGTAGAAAATTAAGATCAGCACAAAGACCAAGAGCTGAATATCTTGAGACTGTCAGACCAAGGAGGATAAATTCTGTCACTACTGTGTTGTTTGCTATCTTCATTTCTTCTGCCTGTAGCATATCAATAAAAGAGTTTATTTTCAGGCGTTACATCTAGATTATAGTTCTTGAACTAAACACAAGGTATGCCACATTTCTATCATTCTATCTCAGCAACCTAAGAAATCACTTCTACTGTTTATGCTTTCTCATTTCGTGATGGCCAGCTCCCGGGTCCTGAAGCCACACTCTTCCTTCCGTTTCAGTCCTGTGCTTCTGTTTCAGTGCTCACTCATGTGAGACTTGGATGCTTCTGCTCTGAATTTGTTCCTGATTTGTATGAGGCATATGAAAACTTTTCTGACTGAGAAAAAACTTAACCCTAGTTATTGAGGTCTTCATGTTTTACTTTGAATGGAAGATGAGCTGGGATTGACAGCAAAGAAGAATGACAGAGCTTTTCAAGGGGACAGAAATGTTCCATTTTTAATTATAATGGTTATTATGTACCTATTTTTGTCAAAACTTATTGAGTATTGAACCATACAGCAATTGGTACAATTTGTTTTATATAAATGCTACCTTAGGAATGTTTATCTGAAAACTTTTATAAAGGCAACTGTACTTACCAGAAGTAATTAATTCCCTTTTCTCTATAGAATATCAACCAAATGAACTCATCTAAATAAAAAGACTCTTGGTCACTCTGGAGAAAACAAGATCTGAGGCTTCTCTGTACAGTGGCCTCCAAATTGAGACTGTGCTCACGCTTGGGGATGTGCATGATAATTTATTGCTATGAAAGCAATAATAGGAGAATTTCTACAATTACATTATTGTATCCTATTCTTTGAAGTTTTATTTTTGAACATTTTACAGTTTATATAGAATCATGGTATAATTAAATATGAAATGCATAAAGAAGATACATATGTTTTTGATGCATGCTGAAAAAATGGTTTGTGGTTGAAGTAAAAAAAATTTAAAAGCTAAAGATCTTGAGCTAGAACAAAACACTACAATGTGATACAGAAAAATATTTCATATGCTTCTGTTACATGGCACATTTGTTTTAAAATAATGTGGAATATGAAGTGCAGAGTAGAGGGAAAGAGGTTCATTAACTAACTGAATGAGGAGTCGGTGTGTAAGAGGAGAGGGAAAGAAACAAAAACAATGAAGTCCAAAATTAAGAAATCAAAGAAAATATTTATAATGGCACATCTATTTGAAACATCAAAAGATATGCTTTTTAAAATATATCTAACCCTAATGTATTAATTAATAGCAGAGGTTTTCAGGTATGGTCAAAATTGGGAATTATGAAAGAAGTACTTAGGCCAGGCACTGTGGCTCACACCTGTAATCCCACCCTTTTGGGAGGCCAAGGCAGGTGGGTCACTTGAGGCCAAGAGTTCGAGACCAGCCTGGCGAAACTCTGTCTCTACTAAAAATATAAAAATTAGCTAGGTGTGGTGGCAGGAGCCTGTAGTCCCAGACACTTCACAGGCTGAAGCATGAGAGTCGCTTGAATCCGGGAGGTGGCAGTTGCAGTGAGCCCATATCGCACCACTGCACTCCAGCCTGGGTGACAGAGCAAGACTCTGTCTCAAAAAAAAAGTATCTTACATCACATGTATGTACCTCACATAGACACACATAAATACACACAAACACATGTATTGTATCCTAACCAAAACAGAAGCATAAAATTTTACATATGATACTCTTCTTCTTTTCTTATTTCTTTTTTTTTATTTTTGGCACTTGGCCATTTATTGACCTTCATATTTATCAGTCTTTCTGTGCATATAAAACCTGCTAATAGAAAAGTCAGGAATCGCTCTCTGCTTACTCTTAAGTTGTGTGCATCTTGCATGTTATTATGCAGTTTGTTATTTCACACTTTCAAAATTTGAGGATGTATTTGGGTCATAGGAGCAACTTTTAAGTATCTCTGAGATTGGGAATTATAGGTTCTTGCACTGTACCTTGCATTTTATTCCCTGTCATCCACTTCTGCTCTCCCATTGACTGTAGTATCTGGAACCTGCTACCATCAAATATCTTTGATTCACTGTGTTCCCTTTGTGTACTTCCCTCTCAGATCTTTCGTTATATCGATAGTGCTCACATCATGCTCATTATGGATCCAGAGACCAAATATAAGTATTCATAAGATGGACATTCATAAGATGGACATTTTTGGCACTTGGCCACTTATTGACCTTAATATTTATCATTCCTTCTGTGCATATAAAACCTGCTAATAGAAAAGTCAGGAATCCATCTCTGCTTACTCTTAAGTTGTGTGCATCTTGCATGTTATTATGCAGTTGTTTATTTCACACTCTTCCAAAAACTGAGGATGTATTTGGGTCATAGGAGAAATTTTCAAGTATCTCTGAGATTGGGAGTTTCAGGTTCTTGCACTGTACCTTGCATTTTATTCTCTGTCATCCACTTCTGTTCTCCTACTGACTCTGTAACATCTGGAACCCACTACTACCAAATATCTTTGATTCACTGTGTTCCCTTTGTGTACTTCCCTCTCAGCTCTTTTGTTATACCAACAGTGCTCACATCATGCTCATTATGGATCCAGAGACCAAAAATATATATTCATAAGGTGGACATTCCTCTAGGTAAAATGAATTAAGTCCTAGCAAAATAAAAGCACAGAAATTCCTGCAAAGACAAGCTTGGTCTTGTCTATATTAGAAGAACATAAATATATTAGAAGGATCACTGTCAGTGGAAGCTGAAATAGAAATCTGAATGACTGCCATTTTCTCTATCCTATATTTCAATTTCAACAGAAGCAAACTTTCATCTGTTCCTGACAATGCTGGAGCAGCACAGAAGAGGAAAGAGTAATGGGTGGGGGCACACATGCATTCCAGCTAAAGGCTGCCCTGTACACTGCCCTGTACTCATGCTTAGAGTCTAGGCTCTTGTTAGAAAATTCATGGAGCAGGTATTTGGGGACTTGATTCCCATCCACAGGCACTAATTCACTCATTTTTCTTTATACTTCCTCATACCTCCTTTTAAAATATTTATTTTATGGCCTTCCACTCCCATCTCACTAAATATTTCTACACTTCATTTTTTAAGTTACACTTTTACTTAAGTTGATTCCTTTTTCTCTATTTTTATCTTCTCGCTTTTTCTCTCTCATATTTGTTCTCTAATTATTCCCCTTGCTTTCCTCTTATCTCTCTTCTATTTTTCTCCTTTGTTGCTTTTATTTCTCAATGTTCTTGCAGTTTCCAATATTTCTCCACTCTCTCTTCTTGTCTCCTCTATTTACTTCTCCTTTATTAGATCTCATATTTGCCTTCCCATTAATTCTGAGAAACATCACTATTGTTTTCTTTTGAAACAATAGTAAGGACAGCACATGAAGTTTCTTCACTCCAATTTTTCTAAGAGTTAAAAATAACTAACCCACCTTTCAGTACTAAATTACTTTCCTTGAATAGTATCCTCCTTAAAATATACTCTGTAAATACTTTTATATTATTTCCCATTACCTCAAATATTTTGTCTGTTTATAACTGATCTTAATAAAAGTGGCACCATTCACCTTTATGCTTGCAAGAAATTTCTCATTAATCCGCCCTACCAGCAAAAACACATTTTATAAATGTTCCCAAAATAAGAATAAGAATGTGATGCCTATTAATATGTGCTATCTAGTTTGTTACCCATAACCTATATAATCACTAATTTTTTGTGTGTTCTGAGAAATGTGGATAAAGTTAAAGAGTATCATGAAATCATTAACTGATACCAATGTTTATAATGCCATGATTTCTAGGCAAAGTAATGGATGTCATTTAAAAAGCCCTCATTTGGGCATCAGTCTATCTGGTTTTAAATTCTTCATTCTGCAATTTTTTTAACCCTGAGATCTTGGGAAGGTCATCTCCCTAGCCTGAGTTATTTTATCTCACTGCGTTGATTTATGAATATAATAAGATGAGAATGATAGCAATAATTAGCATATTGAAGTCCAACTAAACCAAAAATAAACAAGGAAAAAATGTAGATATTAAGAGGGCCTTTAGTTTCTAACAAGTAAATATATAATATAGATCCTCTGTCACTGCCTTTGAAATGAGTTACTAGGGTAATGGTAGCTATGTAAATTTAAGAGATTACAAGAAAAGAATTTATGGAGGCTTCACTTCAGCCAGATTGGTATATGGTAAGACTATTTGTAGAAGAACCTCTCATCCCAGCAGGTGTGGGAACTAGACAGAGCTAGTCTCCTGCAAAATCGTGAAGTTGGTGAAGATTTTCTCTGCACTCTGGCATTTTTGCATTGGATATGATTTCTGTTCCCGCATGTCTTTCAGTTAACAGATATAGGTTTAGGACCAAGTATAAACATTCCCTAGGCAATGTTAATAAAGGCTTTATATATTGCTAATAAATTAATTCTAAATATTAGGAGAAACTGAAGCTATATTATTAAGAACAGGTAAAAGGTGCTACTGTGTTATTGAATTCAGATTCAACATATTAATCTATTTCTGTTATAATTTTGATCTTTGCATTTCAAGGCAGCAGATGTCCCACCTGAGGTGTTACAATATCTGTTTCCATTTCTTCCTTCTTTATGTTCCTTATAAATACAGAGAATGGCAAAAACATTTACCTCTCTAGTAATCTAATGTTCTTCTCAGACAGCAGATATAACCTCCTTCTAATAGAAGGAACAATAACTGATTTTTCCTGATTTCATTCTTAAATATCTCTTCTCAAAGAGGAATATCTTACACTTTGAAATATGCAATCAATTTGTGATGCAATGGAGAATAATACACTTTGGGAATTTGAAGGCTAAAAAAGCTGCAAAACACTTTCAATGGGAATTGTGGAAATGCCAACAAAATGTAGTCAGAGAATGAGATTAGAAACATGTTATATATAAATAGTGAAGTATATATGATTTAAAAGTCACTATGTCACTTCTAAGTTTTAAAATCAACATTCTATCAGTGACAGAGATTACAGAATAGCCAACATGTTTATTAGGTCCATGTGGGCAGAAAGCCGAAAGAGGTTATTTTATTTCTTATGTTACTATTTTTTTTAAAAAGTATATAATAGGAAATCATTGATATATCAAGAAAGGAAGTAATGTGGTCAGGTAAGTAGTATGTTAAATTCAGTATCTTTCTGGTGACAAAGAAACAGTCAAAGAAAAATAAACGATGTTCACAAAGACTCTTTGGCATAATCCTTCTTGGAGAGGAGAACTGCATGTTGAAGGACTAATTCCTCACAAAGAGATGTATTCTTAAATACATCTTATTGTGGTCTTGGCATTTGTTGTTTTCATTTTAGGAATAAATGTTTCCTATGTTCCACTAAAGCAATGACAACTATGTTTTTAAGCTAAATATTACTAAACAGAAGAAAAGTAATTAATAATCCTATAGTAGAACACAATATAATTACATTTCAGTAGATTTATTTTTATTTCAAAAGATTTTTTATTCTAAAAATTAAAATACTAAACAATTTTTCAACAAACATAATGCATAATCAAAAATATTTTGTTCTAATTTATGTCCAATTCAGAAAATAATAAGTGGGAAAAATGGAACATGGGGAAAAAAGAAAAAGGGAGAAAGAGATACACAAAATCATAAAGGTAAAAAAAAAATGGGCGGGAGAAATGCAAGAACAGGAACATATGCAAAGACAGTAATGGAATAACAGGAAATAAAAAAAGACAGAGAGGCACAAAAATGCATATTTTGCAAAACTATATACCAAATAAACTAATAAATGCAGTGTTTACTTTCTTAAAAGAAACAGAAAACAAGTGATATAAGTAAAGAAACACATGGAAAAACATTCCCGTCTTTGAGTATATTACAGTCTTTCTTGCTACCGAAGACTTTTTGAAATATGATTTTTTCATAATTATAGACATAATTAGGGACTTTGCTTCCTAATGTTTTCCACAATACTTAAAATGCAGATAGTCTGATGATCTAAATTAATCCTTAGAATGAAGGCTTGTTATTCCTGCTAGGAAAGATTTGTCTCCCTAGACTATCTTAGAAGCTAAAACCATGAACCAGGCTGTATTGTAGTGTCTACAATGCAGCACCGAACAAGACAGAAAATATCCCTGTTCCTGGGGATTTTACATCCTAAAGCATGGAAACAGACAACGAACAAACATACCAGAGAGAAAACAACTGATTGTAATGAGTGCTATGATAAAAATATAAGAGAGCAGAATAGACTACTATTCCAAGTGAGCTGGCCAGAGAAGGCCTTTCTGACAAGGTGACAACATTTCAGTTAAGATCTGAATGACAGAACTACACCGTCTCTGGGAAGATCTGAAGATAGATTTGTTGAAAGCTCATGAAGGGAGAGACTGGTGCATTGAGAAGCAGAAAGGAGGCTAGTGTGGCAAGACAGTAGTGAGCAAATGGAAAAAATTGTTAGGGAAGATAGAGAGGTAGAGCTGATATAGGCCAAATGGCAATCGGTCAACATACTATGTGTGAGAGGTAACAGGCAGAGGAGTGTTCCTATCTGATTTACATGTTTAAAATGTTGCACTGGCTACTGAGTGAAAAACGGGCTATAGAATGCAAGAAGTGGAGGCAAGGGGAACAGTAGGGAGCATTTGAAGTACTATTAATATAAATAAGAGATGATGGTAGGTTAGGATAAGAGGTAAAAAAGAAGACAGAAGAAAGAATTTATACCAAAGATAAACTTTGGAGAGATGATGAATGGGACTTATTGAAGGACTGCATATGAGAGGTATGGAAGCAAGAGTAACTCAGAAATTTTAATGGCATAACCATAAGGTTGGAAATTAGGCAGTGTGCTTTAAACATACTTGACTTAAAAAATGTATTTAATTTTTGAATACCTAACATATTCACATTTTTAAATAAAAAATAATTCATACAGTGAGAAATTTCCTTCTTATATCTGTCCCTACATGCCCATTTCACCCCATACCTCAAAATTGGAAGCTAATATTAATTTTTGTATCCTTCAAGAAATTTATGTGTATTTACAAGCAAGCATGAAAATAAATTCTTGGTTGTATTTCTTAGAATATAATGTATATACATTAAAATACACATATTTAAGTGTTCAACTTGGTAACTTCTGTTAAATAGATGCACTTTAGAAATTAGTATTCCAAACAAGATAAAGAATATTTCCATCCCTCCAGAAAGGTTTCTTGTGATATTTGCCATCCACCCCACCCATCTATCATCTTAATGAGCTTTCATCTTCTAATTCCTAATAGCACAGATTAGTTTTGCCTTTTCTTGGATTTTATAAAAACAGAAGTATATGACATGTGTTATTTTGTATCTGGTTTTAAACTCAGCATTGTGATTTAGAGATTCATGTGCGTTGTTGCATTTTCTGTAGTTGTTTCTTTTTACTGTGGACTAATGTTTCATTATATACTTAACCCTAAGTTTGTTTATTATCATTTTATCCTTTTATGGACATTTGGGTTGTCTCAAATCTTATGCCACCAATAAGGTTTTCATTAACATGCTAATGTAAATCATTTCATAGACATGTCTTGGCTAAACACGGGTGGGATTATCAGGTCATAAGGTAGCTGTTTGTTTACATCTACCTGAAATTACCTGAAGTTTCTATTAAGTTTTTCAGAGTGGTTAGCCATTGTAAATTCCCAACATCAATGTATGAGAGTTCAAGTTACTCCAACAATTAATTCACCAGCATTTGCTGTTGTGTTTTACTTATGCCATTATATTTTCTGCATTTCTAACGCTTTGATGTCTTGTGCCTTCCTAACACTGGAGGAACTGTCCCTCCTATGGCTAGCCAATTCCTAGAGATGGTAAAAGCCTCACTTGCGACCTATCCAGAACCCATACTCCAGCCACTTCTTTTATCAGGCACCTATAGAGCTATTACACTCCAGGCCACTATTTCCCTTCCCTAATCACCCCAGGGCCAAGTACCAGACACTTAGAGACAGCCCCTAACCTCCGGAACCCACTGGAATTATTCAATCTAGCCAATTCTGAACATGCTGATCATGCCCCATCCATTTATTTCCACAGAAACCATGATAAAGGCTCTTACCTGCATTTTTCCCATTTCCCCACTCACCTAACCAACCTCTTATTTGTAGGGATTTGTGAGTCTAAAAACTTCTTCCTTCGTGACAGTCATTTCCATGGCTGTGTGTCTTACCATTCCCGATTAAAATAAATACCAGGCACCTTTAAAATAATTGGTGCAGCAGACAAGGCCTACATCTTGATGGCAGCTACATTGTTTTTGTCAGTAGTTGCCACAGACTCCCAACATAAAATTGTGGAGCTCGGAAAGCTGAGTCCTCCCAGTGCTGCTGTATAGTCTAGAGTGTCAAGTGCCTGGGACTGAGCACCTGGAGGCACTCAATATATTTCTCCATGTTGGTAGAGCATCCGGGGTCCAGGAGAGAGCACGTGATGGTGAGGATGTATTGGTAATTGGCTATATAAGCTTCTAGAAAGATTCCTCTGATGGGGATGAGAACTGACTGCCTTCCTAGTGCCATGGATGAATCTGGTCCACTGACCAGGCAGCAATAACAGGCAATGGGGAAACAGTCATTTTTATGGACGTGTCTAGTCTCCAATATGTTATATGTTCCTGGGGCACTTGATAAACCCCTTCCTCTTTTCCTTCTCTGCTATTTTGTCCTGTTCCTCAGAGTAGTGGGAGCGTGCTCTGCCTGAACACTTGATCGTGTGTTTTGGACCATTCCCTGCTGAGTAATGACGTGCATCTTTTCGTGAACTTGCTAATCACTTCTGTATCTTCTTTTCTGGAATGTCTGTTCACATTTTTTGCTGATTTTTCTTTACTTGAAGACAGAGAGAAACAGGGAGGTTAAGAGAGACAAAATTTTCCTGCCAGTGTATGATTTCCTTATTAATTTGATGATAGTGTATCTTTGACGAGCAGTAATTTTTAATTTTTTGAGGTTCATTTGATCACTTTTTATGATTATAGCTGCTTTTATGCTGCTTAATAAATCATTACTTATTCCAATTTTGTAAGCAAATATATTCTTCTATGTTTTCTTCTAGATACTTTATATTTCTAGTTACTACATTTAGGAGTATAATTCAGCTCTGAAGATGCCTTTATTTGATTATAGTTTCACTGAGATAAAAACTATTTTCTCTTGTCATAATATAACTCTTCACTGGTTTACATTTTTGTTGTTAAAGAAGTTAGATCAGTCGGGTGTGGTGGCTCCTGCCTGTCCCAGCACTTTGGGAGGCTGGGGCGGGTGGATCACTTGAGGCCAGGAGTTCAAGACCAGCCTGGCCAACATAGCGAAACCCCTTCTCTACTAAAAATACAAAAATTACTCAAGCATGGAGGCATGGGCCTGTAATCCCAGCTACTCAAGAGGCTGAGGCAGGAGAACCACTTGAACCTGGGAGGTGAAGGCTTTAGTGAACCGAGATCGAGCCACTGCCCTGGAGCATGAGATACAGAGAGTGAGACTCTACTACAAAAAGAAAAAAAAATGAAAAAGAAGAAGAAAGAAAAGGAAGGAAGGAAGGAAACCAGTGAGATACTATCCTGACTGCCTTTCCCTTGAAGATGATCTCTACTTTCAACGTCTGCTTAGTTGTCTTTATTGATCTGCAGTTCTACTATTATGTGCCCAAATGTGCATCTTGTTTGTTTTTTGTTTTGTTTTTTGTTTTTTTCTTGTCGCAGAGTCTGGTTCCGTCGCTTAGGCTGACACACAGTGCACTGTTGGGATCATAGCTCACTGCAGCCTCAAACTCCCAGGCTCCATTGATCTCTCACCTCAGCCTCCAGAGTAGCTGGGACTACAATTAGGCATCACCACCCCGGCTAATTTTTTTTCATTTTTTTGTAGAGACCGGGTTTCACCGTGTTGTTCAGTTGCTCTCAAACATCTGGGCTCAAGCGATCTGCCTGCCTTGGCCTCCCAAAGTGTTGGGATTACAGGTATGAGTCACCACACCTGCCCCCTAAATGTGTATTTTAAAACATTTATCCTATTAATATTTTGGTGGGATTCCTGATTATGAAGTTTTGTGGCTTTTATTAGGTTTGGAAAAATGTCAGCAATATTTCTTCAATATAGCCTCCGCTACATTTTATCTACCCTTTCCTTTGAAATTAATGAGATATATTTAGATCGTTGTGTTCTATTTTCAATATCTTAGTCTCTTCATACCAGTATGTCTCTTCCCTGCATAATTCAGTTCCTTAGCTGTATATGCTAAGTTACTGATTCTAATTTACAACTAAATACATTTGTTGAATTTTTAATCTGAATCTGAATTTCTCTTTTTCTTAAGATTTTCTGTTTATTTTTACAGCGTCTTTGTCCCTCTTCATATTTTCATTCCCTTCTTTTTTTAAACATACCAAATCTACTTAATTTACATTCTATATCTCTTTGGTGGTTTTGGTCTTTCTCTGTGTTGTTCTTCTGATTCTCCCTCACAGAGCCTTGCTTTATTGTGTATTCACTCATGTCTGACTGTAAGCTCTTCTTTTTTTTTTTTCTTATTATTTTTTTTTGAGACAGTGTCTCACTCTGTTGCCCAGGCTGGAGTGCAGTGGCACCATCTCTGCTCACTGCAACCTCCACCGCCGCCCGGGTTCACGGCCTTCTCCTGCCTCAGCCTCCTGGGTAGCTGGGACTACAGGTGCCCGACACCACTCCCTGCTAATTTTTCGTAATTTTTAGTGGAGACGGGGTTTCATCGTGTTAGCCAGGATGGTCTCTATCTCTGACCTCGTGATCCGCCGGCCTCGGCCTCCCAAAAGTGCTGGGATTACAGGCGTGGGCCACCGCGCCCGGCCACCTCTTACTTTTTGAAAGTCTATCTACAGAATATTCTAAGTCCTGGAATAAATGTAAGAACCTCCAGAAGATACTGGTGTTTCTTTCTGTAAAGAGACGTTACAAGTCTGGAACCAGAAACTTTGAACAAAATTATTAGCATGCAGTGAACAAAATTATCAACTTGTGATGAATTTCAAACTCAAAAAATGTGTGATCCCACTTGTGTTTCATTAATTTTTGTTTTCTCTCTTTTGCGTTTTTGAGGTGGTGGGATTTTTTTAAAAGTTATTTTATACTACCCTAAGAATATATATCCTTTGGGACCTTAGGTAGTTTTGGAATATATCATTGGGTGAATATACCATGGTGTGAATCCTGGGCTCTGTCTGCTATCCATCTGCAGCCCCACCACCAGGCTTGAAAACAGAATGTAAGTCTTCACAGTAAAAGCTGGTTTCTGTTCATTTATTTCTCTGGTTTCCGAGTTTTATATTTTTAAAGATGTTTATCCAAAACATATATTTTCTCTTCTTTTTTTAGTGAGAGATCCACAGGATGGAAATGGAGTACAGTTCTATGGTTTCTGCATTGTCAGAGCAGATAGCATTTTGTACAGTTCTACCTTGCTTACCTTAGTTTCAGTCTTAGGTTTATAGTTTAATAAGCCTAATATTGGATTAAATACAGTAGCCCCCTCCTATCCACAGTGTCTACTTTCTGTAGTTTCTGTTGTCCATGGTCAACTTCAGTCCAAAAAATGTTAAATGGAACATTCCAGCAGCAAACAATTCGTAAGTTTTAAATTATGCCCCATTCTAAGTAGCGTGATGAAATATCAAGCTTTCCTTCTCCATTCTTCTAGGGACATGAGTCATCCCTTTGTCCAGTGTATCCATGTTATACATGCCACCTGCATGTTAGTAACTTAGTAGCCACCTTGGTTATCAGTTAGACACAGCATCACAGTGCTTGTGTTCAAGTAATCCTTATTCTATTTAATAATGGCCCCAAAGTGCAATAGTAGTAATGTTGGCATATTGTTATAATTGTCCTATTTTATTATTAGTTGTTATAAATCTGTTACTGTGCCTAATTTATAAATTAAACTTTATCATAGGCATGTATGTATAAGAAAAACAGAGTATATATAGGGTTTGGTACTATCCATGGTTTCAGGCATCCACAGGTGTCTTGGAACATATCTCCTATGGATAAAAGAGGACTACTGTGTGTATATATGTGTGTGTGTGTGTGTGTGTGTGTGTGTGTGTGTGTATACCCAGCCTTTTGTCCTAGTCACATGTTTGAATGTAATTTGTTCTCTGGTAATTTCATCAAAAGAGTTCTTAAAAACAACGTTCTCAGATTTTTGTTGCATATTTAAAACTTCGTGGCCTTTTTATTTAAATGCCAGTTTTGTGGGATATAAAATCTGAGGGTTACACTTATTTATGTAAAGCATGTTGTAGCTTGTCTTCACCTGGACCTCTATTTAGCGGTAATTATATTTTGGAACAATGCATGATAGGCCAACTGGCCTGCTTACAATGGAGCTGGAGGGGTGAGACTTTATAAACCTTGTTAAAGAAAATCCCTGAGAAAAAAGATTACCAGTGATACTTGTTTTGTTCTTTATATATTCATATGTTTTCAACTTTTAATGCATATATATTATTTTAGTCATTAAAAAAACAAAAATCTTTAATTTTGTTTGAGCAATAAAGCTCTTTTTTAACCAGATGTAATAATAAAATTCTGGTTAATATTGAGATTAGCAAAAAGCCAGAAGATGAATGAGATTTGGGTTCTGAAATCTCACACAAGTCAGTGTATAATTGAAAGTATAATCACAATACTGAACTAAAGATAATTTACTCAATCGGGATATTGCTGATTTTAAACATAGTAGCTCAGCGGCAGTTTTGAAAGAAGGAGGAGTAGGAGAGACTGAAGGGGGGAAAAAAAAGAGATTAAAAGACATTTAAAGTAACTGAAAGAAAATGTAGGAGTTATATAGGGAAAAGGAGTCCTGAGACATATTTTCTATTTGACTGCTGAGGATACTGAGCTATTTGGAAACAATATTCAATGAGACAACGTTGCATATGAGGTTAGCACCTATTTCTTCTACACTAACCTGCCTTATCCCTGCCCATTATTTAAGTCAGGGTTTCTCAGCCTGATGGAGTTCTTTATTCTCAGCACTATTGACATTTTGGGCCAGATAATTCATGTGTGAGTCAGGGGCTGGGGGCTGTCCTGTGCATTGTAAGATGTCTAAATAGTACAAGATGCAATATACGTCCTCAGTTGTGACCACCACAAATGTCTCTGGGCACTTCCAAATGTCCTCCAAGGGGTGAAAATGCTCTCAGTCCTTATTCCAATTATGTCCTCCATGAATCAGGCTCAGTTATTACTTACTAGAGTTTGCCAAAAGTTCCCCTTTTTCTTTACTGATATTAATTTCTAATTTCAGATAATATTCCTAAGTAAGCAATTAGTTACCACACTACTATGTTTATGGCTTTTTCCTTTGTATTACTAGCTTCAATATTTTCAGTAAATATCCTTCTATGGTACAGTGTGCTGGTGTTTGAAGAGCATATCAAATCAGTGGTCTCTTTCCCAAGAACATCAGTCCTAGTTTGATGAAAGACAAGTGACACAATGAATAGAAGTCTAGCTAGATCAAATACAGAGAAATGACAGTAAGATGATAAAAGATTTAGAAACATAACTCATCATTTTATATTTTATATATATAAATCTTTTTTACTTTATATTTTTTCATGCTGTGTTACAAAATGTTAGAGAAGTCTACTGTTTTATTCACTTCCAGGTGATGAGAAGTCAACTCAAAAATCAGGACTCATAACATCAATCCGTGCCTTTGGGTTCCTAGAAAAGAAGTAACACAGCATTGAAGATCGAAGAAGGTCACCATAAGGAAAAATTCCCAAAGCGAAAAACAAGCTTTGTGTACCACCATTCCATCCTGTGCATCCGAGGTACACTGGGTCTGGCACAAATTACCTCCTCAATTAATAAATAAAATCTCTGTAAATAAATAGTAACTCTAGGAATAGTTATACCATTTATTTTTATACATTCATTCCCAATGTTGACAAGGATCTAATTCACTTAAAATTTAGTCCATATTACATTATCAAATTTAAAAAAGAAGACTAAAGCTTAATACACCCAATGCATTCTTGCCCTTCAATGAAAAGATTCCCTAGTTTTGAAATAAAAAACTAATAAATTTAAGTAAAAAAACATATAAAATCAAATGTTCTAATCTACCTCTTACATTCTGAAGCTTGGAGAGTGAGTTTTTAGTGCTTGAGAACAGGAAATCAGTCCCTAATAATTCTCTAAGGGATCATGGGAACGAATACATCTAGGTTTCTCAGTGGGAAAGAACTCTGAATTAAGTACTAACAAAAACAGCACCCTGCCAATTTAAGTCTAACATGAGAGGCAGAATTAGCAATTATGGAAAACATACAAAAGTGGCAAAGGAGATGATAGTTTAGAAAAAAATTACACGGCTAGATGTCTACCAATCCCAGTCAACCTAGAAGCTTTCTCCCCAAGCCTGCTTTCACTCTGAAGGATGTTGTAAGTAGGGGCTGGCTATAAAAATTGCTAGTTGCCTGGAGGCTTCATCTGGAATGACATGAATCTCATGTATCAGCCAAATTATACTCTGCTTTGAATTCATAAAAATTGTTTTCATAATGTGATAAAATTTTGAGTTCTGTCTCCAAACTGTTGAATAGACATCACCTGAAATATAAACTGAAATACCTTGTATAAATGAATCCTCATTTTCCATCAACTCTGGAAATAAGAGGAGATAAAGGACAAATAATCTGTTTTCAGACCCAGCAGTTGTTTACCAGATACCATTCCACTGAGCCAACACTGAAACATGACAACAATATTTATTTGCTAACTTGAAGCTAGCTGCACCCATATGCTTGCCATTTACTTCATATTTGTAATGGACACGTCTCCATGTCTTATTTATTTTTCTCAACATGTTCCCCTCAAAGCCAGAGCCTCTGCAGAGTAGTTACTCAATAAACAATTAGTTAAAATGTACTTTAGCAGATTATTATTATATCTCAAATTCTAATAATGATCTGTCAGGAATTTCAGGGTAGGTGTGAGTAAATTTATTTTCATCTTAATGCCTCTATCTTTTCAATATAAAGAGGAATTAATAGAGAAAAATTATAGTAAAATTTTAAGAACACAAATGAAAGGAGGAAGTGAATGCAGCATTATTACTGCAAATACTTCCTGCTTTAGGACAATGATCCTCAGGAGGACTATAAAATGTATAATCTATCTTTCACTTCTCTTTACACAAAATATATTTGGTGACCAACTTCCTCATGGCTGCCTTTACTTCCTTGTTTCTCAATGTGTAAATAATGGGATTAAGTAAAGGGAATATTACAGTAAGAAACACAGACACCACTTTATCTAGGGAAAATGAGTCAAATGGGCGAGCATAAATGTAGATGGATGGCCCAAACATTAGCACCACAATGGTAATGTGGGAATAGCAGGTGGACATGGCCCTGTTGGTATCCTCACCTGAGCCTGAATGTTTCTTGAGCAAGGCCAGAAGGAAGGCATAGGACATTAACAGAGCAATAAAACACACCACAGAGATCAGACCACTACTACAGATCATCACTAACTCCTCTGGGAAGGTGTTGGCACAGGCAATCCGGACAACCTGTGTGATGTCACAGAAGTAACTGTCTAACTCACTGGGCCCACAGAAAGGAAGTCGAACAATGAGAGCCACCTGTATTATAGAATGAATGAAGCCCCCCATCCAGGAGAGAGCCACCAGGATACAGCAGAGACGTGGATTCATGATGGTAGCATAGTGGAGGGGTCGACAGATAGCAGCGTAGCGGTCAAAGGCCATCACTGTGAGCAAGAACATCTCCGAAGCCCCAACAAAGTGTGAGAAGAAGAGCTGTGCAATGCATCCACCAAAGGAAATTATCTTCCTCTCCACAAAGAAGTCTATGAGCATTTTAGGGGCTGTAATGGAAGAGTACCAAATATCAAGGAAGGCCAGATTAGCCAACAGGAAATACATAGGAGAAGTCAGATGAGGGTCTAGCCTGATGGTGCAAATGATAAGGATATTTCCTGGTAGGATGAACAAATAGAAGGATAGAAATATAACAAATAGGACTAGTTGGAAATCCCGAGTCTGGGACAGGCCAGTGAGAACAAATTCTGTCACCTTGGTGTAATTTGCAGTTTCCATTTCTTCAATTTACTCTTTTCATAATATAGCTATGAAAATTAAAGAAACTATAATTAGTCCACATAGCATTTACCTAGAGTTATATCACTGCTTTCAAAATTGTCATACGTTCCCTGTCACTAACAGGTTACATGAGGATACATTTGGTTGCCCATTTTATATTTGATAAACCAAGAGGGAGAGAGTATGTGATTAACTTATAAATTGGAAACATTAAAACTATATGAAGTGTGGCATATATTTGAAACTCAAATCTCAGCTTGTTAATGTTAAAAATCTTACTTTTTCTGAAATTCGGCAATGCACTACTTCTTCCCCCAAACATCTACATTAGTAAGCAATATGTGAAAGTACTTCTTAGTGTAGCCAAATTTTAGACTGGCAATCAGAGGTGTGGCCTCTTTTTTCTAGATCTTTTTTTTGTTGCAAAATCTTGCCAACCTGGAAACTTAGGCTTGCATTCTAATAGCACACATACAGATCTAGCAGTATTTTAGTTGTGATACAGAAAAGAGATCCCAAGGCTTCATAAGTAGTGAATGGACATTTTTTTCCATAACCGTAACCAAAACCTGTACAGCTTAATCCTTGGTAACAGGTAACCAGCCACAATATACAGCTATGCAAGGCCCTATATAAAAAATTCTTCTAGCTGTGACCAGATTCATCAATACCTGATACTACATTGAGTATAAAATTTGCTCACCATTGCAGGAACATAAGTAGGTGTAGTGATCTGAGAAATGAGTATGCTTGCTACCCAATTTGATTCTCAGCTGATCTGCTCTGCTGTTTCAAGGTGACAATGGGAATAATATTATTTTTAAAATTTTGCTTACTGCTCTGTATTGAACCTGACACCACTAAGTAGAACAAAACTTGTCAAATAAAAATGACATTAGAGTTCACGTTACCAAATATGCTTTTCTTTAAGTAAGGTTAAAAACTGCCACACCAAAGTAAGTTTTGTTGTAACCAACATCAAATACAAAAGAGTTGTTTCTTTTCTGTTGATGTGATATTTTATGATATTGCCTCTCCTATTACTTAAAAAAATTAAATATGAAAAGGAATTTTTAAAAAGTTAAGGTTCTGTAAAACCAAATAGATGTGGCTGTGTCCAAACACTTATGGGCACTCTGTATACTACTGAGAAAAGAAATTAAATGCACCATTTTTGGAACCTACTGACTCAATTTATACATAATTTAACAAACATAGATAAATGAATTTCAGTATCTTATAGAAGCATTGTATTTTGAAGAAGGGATGGCTTACTACAAGCAGACACACACACAAAAAAACAGTGTTTTCCAGGAATCTGGTAGCAAGCGGAAGAAAGGTAAAAATACTCAGAAATTGAGTAGTGTGGGACTATTTAGAAAAGGGATCAATTTCCCCATGTCCATAAATTGCCCAGTGTGGACCTCAGTGAGTTAATTAAGCATATTTAATAAGATTGAAAAATTTAAAATTTGGTTTAGGAAGATTTTAATCAAAAGAAAGATAATAAGGTTATCCAGAATGACACATTTCCTAAGATTCCAAAAAACAATGATCTTATTGTACTTACCTGGAGGAGGCAGCTCATAGCCCCCATAACTAATAACACAACAAGTATAGCTTATAATTATATACTTGCTGTGTTATTAGTTATGAGGGCTATGAGCTAGTTGTGTACTAACTCATTTACATTCACTGATAAGTCAACTATGAGGTTCCAACAATCAAATAAATTTCTACCAAAAACATCTGAAATATTATGATTACTCACCTCATTTATATATTTTGCTATTATGCTATGTAGTTTTTGACGAGATGGAAGTGATTATTTGTTCCTAAGTAAATAATTGTCCCTTTATTATTGAAAGGAAATGAATATTTCAAAGCGGTAAATACCATTACAAGACCATATGCTTTTTTTTATTATTATGGGGACATGATGCAATGATTCTGAGTGTCGTCACACAAAACACCCCTGCCTCCTCTGCTCTACTCCATACCCATTCCACGAAAACAGAAGTAGAAAATGGCACTAATCTAGAAAGAATTTAGGTGAATTAGTGTTGAAGTCTTGAAAAGACAAACATACATCAGGTATTATGGAATCGAAAGGGTGATTTTACCAGAAAAAAGTGTCAAAGAGATTTTCTTTTGTACCTCAGTGTTCAAGATATGTCATAAAATTAGAAACTAATGATGTATACTTTTCATTAAGAACCAAAATCAACCACATTTATTCCTTAGGACAAAAATACAAAGGATTCATCCCTCCACACTCCTTGATGAGTGTCTCTGTCCTCCTCCCTTCACAAGTGTCAAGTGGAAAAGAAATATTTTGCTGGAGCATCTCAATCCAATAGTCAGGCAGCCAATCAAACCCCCGACTCCCAAAGCTAGTAATGCTCAGCCACTACTCATAACACACACACACACACACACACATATACCACTACACCATGTCACTTCCTCAAGGAAGAACAAACACCTAGTTTCCCTACATTAACATAACCATTACCTAAAATACCATAAATCATGCAACAATTCTTATTCTGTCCAGCACTTGCATTTAAAGCATGTCAAAACAAAGCTATCTACATGTGATATTAAAAGTCAATTCCTAAATGTACAGCTTCTGTGTCACTTCTATAAACTATTCATTTGTTTATCCCACAAATATTTAGAGAGTATCTACTATATGCTACCTGCTGAGACGCAAAAATGAACAAGGAAGAATCAATCTCTGCCTCATCAAACTTCCATTCTGAAAATATAGACAGACAATAAATAAGTAAACAAGCAAATAAAAATAAAATAAAATATAAATAAGTAAAATAAAATAATTGCTACTAGTGCTAAAAGACAAGCAGGATATAAAAAGAAGGCAATGGTAGAGTAAATGATGATGGGGGTGGTATGTGTGTGACAGAGTATTTTAGAAAAGGTTCTGAATTGGTGACATTTTTCTAACTTTGAAAGTTTGAAGAAAAGCATTTTAGGAATAGAGAATAGTAAATGAAAAGGCCTTGTGTCATGAAAGAGTTTCTAAGAACTGTAGAAGACCCAAAACTAGTAGAAGCGTAAGAACAAAATAAAGATTTAGTCAAAGACCAAGTAATGTAGCCCACAATAATAAAATTTGATTTCCAATTTTCTTTCAATATGTTTTACAATAAAACTCAGGAGAGTTTTACTGTACAATTTGCAATTTAGAAATATCACCCTGGCTGCTATGTGAATAAATTGGAGTAAGACAACATTACAGGAAAAATAAAAATATATATATATGTATATATATGGCTTAAACTAACAATACAGCAATAACTATTTGGAGAGAATAATAATTTGTTTAGAAAATATTCAGGAGATGCAACTGGCAGGATTTATCAATGGATCATAGGTTGCTATTGTCATACTACCAAAGGCAGCTGGAATTTGAACTCCACAATGGCAATTTAAAAATATTGTTTTCCTATCTTCTGTGTCTAAAATGAGGTTCATCCAGCACATACCACGTCCTTAATAAAATTGGGCTAAATAAACTATACATACTTGGGTATGCTCTGTAACACCCCAAGAAAGGCTGGGAATTGTGCCAAGAAAACCCAAAGCAATTATGTTTATGGGAAATTCTTGGGGGAGATAAGCCACTCATGAAGATTGACTTAGGGCATTTTTTTCTAAGGTTGCCATTGAGGAGGGGATGTCTATTTCAAATCAGTGCTTACTCTTAGAGCAGTGGTTGGATAAGTTGCCTAAGAAGATTTACTTCATCTTACATCCACCCACCTACTCTTCCTAAGCTTCTGCTCCTCTTTTAACAACATCTAGAAAATTCCCATTCTTAATCTATAGGGACGTAGTACCTAGAGGATGACTATGGAAATACCCAGGAGTACAGGTGCATTCCCTGTAGGTGAGGGAACTGTGAAATCTCCTCAAGAGAAGCAATGCTTTGGGGGAAAACAAGAATCTGCGTGATGTTGAGGTTGTGAAATCTTCCTCTATGACAGTTTCTTCATAGCAAAAGGAGGGATTTTAACTAGAATTTTAAGAATTGTTCTACCTCTAAAATCCTATGATTCCATTAAAGTAAAAGTAGGTTGAGAGTAAAATTCTCAGAAAGGTATATTAAGAAAGATTTGGGTAGCAATAGGGAGAAACAGTGATGTAATCACCACTGTGGATATATACAACACTTCTTAGAAATAATGCGAATTAATTTTCCTATTTTTAGGATATTGAGCTCACTTATTCTGTGGGATGGTGAGGAAGGAGTATACAGAAGCATCTTCACCATATAGATGGGTATAGGAAACCCGGGGACCTCGAGTGTCATAAATAAATGAGTAGCAGAAAATATCAAGATGTAGTTATTACATTGATTTTCTGTATGCATTGTTGCCCACAGTAAACAAGGCAAGAAGAAACCATTAGGATCAGAGAAGAGCTGATCTCAGTATTAGACTATTTTGAAGATCATTGCCGCTTATTTCTCTTTTAATATGCTTTATTATTATTATATTATATTTAATAATATACTTTAATATGTTAAAGTATATTAAAATTAATATATAGTAATATATATTAATATATTATTAAAGTATATGAAAATATTTTATATACAACTAATATATATTTTAATATATTCTTTTAATTTACTTGAATATATTAAAGTATATTAAAAATATATTTTATATATAATATAAATTATATATATTTATAAATCATAACTACATATTTACATATATTACATATTTCTATATTATAATATATATTATATTATATATATTTGCTGCTTATTTCTCTTTTAATACACTTAGATATGGGGTGTTAGTGCTGTCAACTGAAGAATGATGAGGTTCATAAATTTGGAAAGGAGGACCTTTATTTCTCATAGAGTGCAGCCTGCAGGGTGGCTGTTATGACAGGCTGGGAAATATAGCCTCTGGCCAGGAGCCAGAAACAAATATTTCAAGACAGTGTCAAAAGGAATATGTACAGAGTGAGGTGGCCAAATGCATATGCTCAATAAGCTATAGGAGGAATTATGAATATTTATGAAAGGACAACCATGCACATGCACAATTGTGCTTCATGCACCTTCATGAGTATCATATAGTTGGTCTCTTATCAGGAAGGAATGCTGGTTAGTTGCTGAGTTAAAACCACAAAAAAACAGGGAGAGCTTCAGTGGTTGGTTGATATCAGCAGTGGAGTCTTTCAAAAGAGCTTGTTTCTATTTTGCACTTAGGTAGGAAAGTCTAATGGCAGTTAAGTGAGGGCGGGGATGTAAGCAGGCACGTCTGACCGCCTATCTTGTCATGGATGAAAACTCAGCTTTTAAGGTTACTCTGGGGTGCCCTTGACCAAGAGAGGGTCCATTCAGTAGGTTGGGGAGCTAAGGGTTTCATTTTTATTTTATTTCTCAGTGCCTTCATCCTAACCACAGCTGAACACTTACTAGCTATGTAACCCTGGACAACTCACTTACCTCTGCCTCAGTGTGCCTCATCAGTGCAATGGAAATAGTAACAGTACCTACTTCATAGGTATTGTAGTGATTAATGCATATAATGCTCCCCACATTTTTCCCAGACCCACAGTCCTGTTACGTTGTTGATGTATCACTATTTTTAAATCCTTCAGCTATTCTCAGAAGCTTGTTTTCTAAAATGCCTGAAATTTTGTATGAATTTTGTATATATAAGTTCCATAAAAATGTCATATTTCTATGGCTCCCATAATAGTGCTCTGTTTACACCTCCAGCACAAATTTTAACTCATTACATTGTAATTTTTCAGTTTGTATTTTGCAAAATATAACAGAAACTCTGAGCTCCTTGAGGTCATGGAGTATGTCTCATTTATATATCTACTGCCTAAAGTAGTTCCTAGCATGCTATGGTCTTCAATATGTGTTTGTTAAATGGATGGATAGATGGATGGATGGATGGGATGATTACATGGATTTTTTTATTGAATAGATAAATCAATAGACTTTGACAAAAATTAAACACCACAACATCTAATTGTTTTTATTAATTCATTTAGTCTTTCCCTACTCTGCTACATAATTCCTAATTTTGCTTTTTGGAATCCTTTTTGTTAAAATACATATTTCACCCACATTTATTTCAAGTAAGAGTCTCTTTGCTTTTAAGTTTCTTTTTTGCTTTTGTACTTATTTTCAAAATTTTTACTACTACTAACACTAATCCCTTTGAAATGAAATATTTCAAGCCTCACCTTTCCCATCCTCTTCACAGAGATCATGCTGAATAACTATAAGAAGAAGTAACTAAAGATTTTGAGGTTTTCCTGACTTTCTTCCAGGAGTAAAAGGATTCAAAATTTTGGAAGTTTATTTTAATAATCTGTCACACTCTGAAGACCCATAAATTGAAAAAGCCTTCTCTGAGCTTGTTTACAAATGGTTCATCCTATGAGTATAAAATGACCAAGCTGTCTCTTCAATGCCCTGTTCAACCCTGACTTTAAAATGCTGTAATTATTGAGATCAAGGCTGAGAACAATTTTTCACCCACTCTACAGCTAAGACCTGCTCTACACTATCATCACATTTCCCTAAGACATTTCCTTACATGCTGCTTTCTGTTTCTTACCACTGATCTCTGAGCATTTTACATAGTTATTCCCATCATTATATCTATCCTACTGTCTCAAAAATAGGATGGTTTATGTAAATGTTATAACAACATTCCACCTAACAATTACTGTGACAGTCTTAGTGCCTTCAGGAACTATGGGGAGGAGGTAGAAGAAGCCTCTTCCACCACCCACAGTGGAGGACTTTATCCTCTACATGTTGGTATATATCAGTTTCTGCCCTGATGTAACAGTAAACTAACTAGCAGCATGGGCTGTAACTGCAAAAATCAATCCTCTGGAGGCAAGGGGAAGCCAGGTAGGAACATAAGCTCTGAGGGAATAATTTAAAAGTCGATTTGCACTTCATCCAAAGAGCATAGAAACACAACTTTTGAGTTTCACAGAAGAAGTAAGAAAAATGGTGAATTTCCCAGGATTAGGGGTGGAAAATGCTACGATGTACAATATGTGTTCTCTAGAGTATGACATGCATTTTCAATTCTATTGTCCCAGAGGACACAACAAGTTGTGCTGGAACAAATGGTTAACCAGATTTTTAAAAAGAATTATATTTTATAACTTATACTTAACATAAATTGCAAAGGAGTAATTTTTTTAATTACTAGAAATATAGAGAGACTATTTAAATTATTTTGGAATAAATAAAAACTTTTAAGTATATACTGCCCCATGAAGGAAAAACAATAAGAAAAGAGTTATAGCATATTTGATAATGAAATTTAAAACTTTTCAATGGCAAACACAAATATAAGGGAAAATGTTAGAAATTAAAACAATTTAAAATTACTAGAAAATAAAGACAAATTTAACAGGAAAATAATAAACAAAAAAATAAATTTAAATAACTCCATTATATAAGAAGCACTTAAAAATCAGTCATACTATGGCAAAAATAATAATGACAATAATGCAATTTCAAAGTGGGTGAAAAACTTGAAGACATTTCTCTAAATAAAATATACAAATGGCCAACAGGTATATGCAAATATGGTCAGCATCACTAGTTGTCAAGGAAATGCATATCCAAACACCAATGCGACATTGCCTCATGCCTATTAGCACGGCTATTATCAAAAAACAAAAGAAGTGTTGGCTAGAATTTAGGGAATTGAAACTCCTATACACTGTTGGTGGAAATAGAAAATGGTGCAGTCACTATGAAAAATAATGTGTCAGTTCCTCAAAACATTAAAAACAAAATTATTATATGATTCAGCAATCCCACTTTTAGGAATATGTCCAAAAGAATTGAAATCAGAACCTCAAAGAGATACCTTCACACCCATGTTTACTACAACATTATTCACAAAAGCCAAGATATGGAAACAGCCTAAAAGTCCATAGACAGATGAACAAAGAAAATGTGTTAGACATCAGCTAGAATGGCAAAGTAGGTGATCTCAGTCTTTATTCCTCCCACAAGGAACAACAATTGGGCAAATATCCACAAATGAAAATAACTAGCAGAGATCAGGAATCTACTTCAGAAGTTAAAACAATAGAGCAGACAGAAAAACTTCAAGAATAACCACAAAAAATGGTAGAAAAAAGTTTCATTTTGCCTGTGTCATCTCCTTCAGGCTGGCAGTGCTCAGTATGGAGAGGTCACTGCTCAGCTTGCAAGTTCCCCTTGCAGAGAAAAGGAGAGTGGAGTGAACCATTTTACCCAGCCTACTGGAGCATTGCCCAAAAAACCAGTTTAAGTTTCACCCATCCCAGATTGCTAGGGAGACCAACATAGCTGAGAAATCTGTAAACTGCTGGTAACAAAGAGAAATGATGAGGTCTATCAGTATCAGTCATTTGGTAGGAATCAATGCAGTCCCCAATAGCCTGATCTGAGCAGAATTCCAGTAGCCTTCTATACCGAGGACCTCAACAGCCCTCATGGATGTAACACAGGATTCTTTGAGGGCCACTTTGCCAAGTGGAAATCTCGATGGCCAGCAGAGCCTGTGCTGAGGCTTCACTCAGGCCCTCTGAACTCGTTCTGCTCATTTGGCCTGGCAGGCTATGCTCCACTCATGCTCACTTGCCCAGATCCCATGACACCCACCGTAGCTCAGTGCACACCCATGGTTGGTTTGGGCATGCTATGACTGACTTCTGCCTTGAGTGCTGACATCTGGATAAGGGGGATGGAGCAGTGCCCAAAAACTCAGAGATGCCAGCAACTGTGGAGCCCGAAGAGGTGTTACAGCTTTTGCTCTGGGAGTCAAGGTCTGAGCCCCCAGGAAGTGTTACAGCTCTTGTTCATTCTCACTGCTGGCCGCTTCAGCAAACGGGGATGTGTCACAGCTCATTCAGTCCTGCTGCCCACAGCTCAGCAATTGGGGATGTGTGGCACCCAGCATTTTTTTTTTTTTCCACTTCTGTAGCTTGGTGAACAGGAGTGTGTCTTAACAGCTCTTTTCACACCCACTATTCAGTGGATTCTGGATTCTTGTCCTGCAACCAACAGGAATGAAGCATGCAGACACCACAGAGTGAGCAAGGCTGATGAGATTTTTATTGAGTGGCAGAAAACCTCTTGACAACGAGAGAGTAGCCAAAGTGGGTAGCCCTCTGTGTAAGAGTGGGGCTGAAAGCAGAGAGCCATCTGTGAGGCTGAGTCTGGGCTTTTTATGGGCTCAGAGTGGAGGAATCTGTGCTGATTGGTTCATGGGCAGGCCTGGAAAAAGCACCGTTTAATTGACTAAAAGGCACTGAGGAAGTTCTCACTTGGGTCATGCACTCCACCTTGAACTGGTGGCTTGGTTTTCAGGCTTCAGGTTGTCTTTGGCTTGAAGGTTGAGATTCACCAGGGACTTATCCCTGTCTGCCTAGGAATCTGTCTGTCTCCTGCCATTATCAGCTGCACATACCACACTGCTTTCACTACCAAGGAACCCACAATGATCACTGCACAAACTATAGTACTTAACTCCACAGAGGACTCCAGCAGGTTCAATCACTGACAAAATCAACACCCAAAGATCACAAAGAAGCAGGAAAACATGACACCACCAAAGGAAAAAAATTAATTTCTAGTAACCAACCCCAAAGAATTGGAGATCTATAAATTGCCTGGAAAAAATCAAAATAATTACCTAAGGAATCGGGGAACTACAAGAGAACACAAATAAATAGTTTAATGAAATCAGGAAGACAATCCAAGAAGAAAATGAGAAGCTCAATAAAGAGACAGAAAATATTTTAAAAAGAACCAAACAGAAATGTTGGAGCTGAAAAATACAATAGCTAAACTAAAAAAATGTAATAGAGGCTTGAACATCAGACGAAATGAAGCAGGATAAAAAAATAAGTGAACTCAAAGACCGAGCATTTTAAATCATCCAGTAAGTGGAGATAAAAGAAAAAAAAATGAATGAAACCTACAGAAGCCATGGAATACTATCAAGAGAGCTAACATTAGAATTATAGTAGGTTCAGAAGAAAAATAGAGAGCATTAGATAGAAAGCTTATTTAAGGAAATAATCATGGGAAACTTAGCAAATATCAGGAAAGAAATGAGCATCCAGATGGATGAAGCCTAAAGTTCTCCAGTCAATTCAACCAAAAAAAGAATCCACAAACATACATTATCATCCACCTGGCAAAAATCAAAAACAAAGAGAGAAGCTTGTAAGCAGCAAGAGAAAAGAATCATGTCATATAAAGAAGGACCCAAATAAAGCTATCAGTGGATTTCTCAACAGGAACTTTGAGGATCAGGAGAGAATGAAATAATATATTCAAAGCGATGGAAGAAAAATAAAACTGCCAACCAGCAATATTTTGCCAGCAAAGCTGTCCTTCAGAAATGAAGAAGATAAAGACTTTTTTCGAAAAAAAAAAAAAAAAGTTGAGTGAGTCTTCACTATTGCTTGCCTTACAAGAAATGCTAAAGGGGGATTTTTAAGATTAAATAAAAGGCAGCTAATTAGTAACACTAAAACATATAAAAATATAAAACTGGTAAAGTATATATATGGTTAAATTTAGAATATTCAAACACTATAATGGTGGTGGTGTAAATCACACCATCATTATAAAGTTATAAGAAGAATGTATGAAAAATGACTAGCTATAATAAATTCTTAAGACATACAAAAAATGTAAACTGTAGCATCAAAAGCACAATGTAAGAGAAGGGAAGTAAAAGTACAGAGCTTCTTTAGCAATCAAAGTTAAGATGTCATTGTTTTTAAATGAATTGGTTAAACAATAAGAATATTTATGTAAGCTTCATGGCAACCACAAATTAAAAACCTATAGTAAATACACAAAAGATAAACAGAAAAGAATCAAAGCATACTACTGAAGAAAATGATCAAATCACAAAGGAAAACAACAAAGGAGTGATAAAGGAATAAAGGATCTACAAAGCAACCAGAAAACAATTAATAAACTGACAATAATAAATCTTTACTTACCAACTATAAATAAGCAAATTTTGTCAATCAAAAGACAAAGAGTGGCTGAATTGATTTATGAACATAAAATCCAAGTAAACGCTGCCTGCAAGAAACTCACTTCACCTTTAATAACACACATAGACTAAAAGTAAAGGGAGAAAAAACAAAAATATGCCATGAAAATGAAAACCAAAAAGAGCAGTAGCAGGTACATGTGTATCAGACAAAATAGACTTTAAATACTGTCACAAGAGACAAAGAAGGTCACTAGATATTGATAAGAAAGTCAATTCATCAAGATAATAGAACAGTTATAAATATGAATATACCCAACATCAGAGCACCTAAATATATAAAGCAAATATTAACAAATCTAAAGCAAGAGATAGACTGCAATGCAATATTAATAGAGAACTTAAATATCTGATTTTCAACAATGGCTAAATCATCCAGAAAGTATATTATTAAGAAAACATTGTCTTGAACTACTTCAGACTAAATGAATCTAATAGACATACACAAAATCTTCGATCCAACAGCAGAAAACACATTCTTCTCAAGCTTACACAGAATATTCTCCTGGACAGATTGTATGTTAAGCCACAAACAAGTCTTAAGAAATTTCAGAAGACTGAAATCATATCAAATATATTTTCTGACCATAATGGTATGAAAGTAAAATCAATAATAACAGGAAAACTGGAAAATTCATGTACATATGGAAATTAAACAACAACCAATGGGCCAAAAAAAGAAATCAAAAGGTAAATGTAAAAATATCTTGAGACAAATGAAAACGGACATGACATACAAAAAGGTATGGGATGCAGCAAAATCAGTTTTAAGGGAGAAATGTATAGTAATAAATGTTTACAAAAAAAAAGAGGAAAGATCTCAAATTAACAACCTAACATTACAGCTGAATGAACTAAAAAAGGAACAAACTAAGCCCAAAGTTAGAAAAAAAGGAAATAAGAAAGATTAGAAAAGAAATCAATGAAAGTGGGACTAGAAAAACAGTAGAAAAGATCATGAAACTAAGACTGATTTTTGGAAATATAAATAAAATCAACAATACTTGATCTACACTGAGAAAAAATAGAAGACTTAAATAAATAAAAGCCAAAATGAAAAAGGAGACATTACAACTCATACTACAAAAAATATAAAGAATCATAAGATAATATCAATAACTGGATAGCCTAGAAGAAATGGATAAATTCCTAGACACATACAGCCTACAAGACTGAATCATGAAGAGATAAAAAATCTTAACAGTAATGAGTAAGGAGATTGAATCAATAATAAAATCTCCTATCAAAGAAAATCCTAGGACCCGATGGCTTCATAGTTGAATTCTACCAAATATTTTGAAAAGAACTAATACCTATCCTTCTGAAATCCTTCCAAAAAGTTGAAGAGGAGGGGATATTTTAAAACTCATTTTACAAAGCCAACATTGCCTTCATACCAAACCCAGATAAGGACACCAACAAGAAAAATAGATTATAGGTCAATATCCCTTGTGAACAAAGGTCCAAAAATCCTCAACAAACTACTGGCAAACCAAACATACCAGGACATTAAAAAGATTTTGCATCATGACAAAGTAGGATTTATTCCTGTGATGTAAGAATTATCCAACATACACAATCAACAAATGTGCTACACCACATTAACGGAATAAGAAATAAAAACCATGAGATAATCAAAACAAATGCAGAAAAATCATTAGACAAAATTCAACATTCTTTCACAATACATAATTTTCAACAAATTAATTATAGGAATGTACCTCAACACAATAAAGCCTGTATATCAGAAGCCTATGATAAACATTATACTCAATGATGAGAAATTGAAATGTTTCCCTCAAAGATCAAGAACAAAACCACTCTCCCCACTTCCATTCAACATAGTACTGGACGTCATAACCAAAGTAATTAGGAAAAAGAAATAAAGTGCATCCAAATAAAAAAGTTAGTGTCTCTGTTAGAAGACGGCGTGATCCTATGTAGAAAGAATCCTGAAGACTCCACTAAAAACTGTCAGAACTAATAAGCAAATTCAGTAATTTTGCAGACTACAAAATCAACAGAAAAATTCAGTTGCATTTCTTTACACCAATAATGATTTATAGAAAGAAAAAGTCAAGAAAAACTTATTACGAGCACATCAAAAAGAATAAAATACTTACAAATAAATTTAACTAAAGAGGTAGAATATCTGTACACTGAAAAGTATAAAACATTAATGAAATAAATTGTGGAAGACACAAATAAGTGAAACATATCCCATATTCATGAACTGGAAGAATTAATGTTGTTAAAAAGTCCATACTATGAAAATGATCTGTAGATTCAATGCAATCCCTATCAAAATGGCAATGAATATTTTTCACAGCAATGGAAAAAATAATTCTGAAATTCATATGCAACCACAAAAGAGCATGAAAATCTTAAGCAATCTTAAGTATAAGTACAAAGCTGGAGGTATTAAACTTCCTGATTTCAACTCCATTACAAAACTGTAATAAAACAGATGTTGCTGGCATAAAAACATACAGACCAATAAAACAGAATTGAAAGCTCAGAATTAAACTCACATACATACAGTCAGCTAATTTTTTCAACTAAGTTACCAAGAATATACACTGTAAAGGACAGACTCTTCTATAAATGATGTTGGGAAATTGGATATCCACATGCAAAGAATCCATGCTTCTCTTAATTCCAATCACAAAAGTTAATTCAAAGTGGATTATAAACTTAACATAAGACCTGGCTCCATAAACTCCTAGAAGGAAACATGGGGAAAAGTTCCTGGACATTGGTCTCATCCTTATTTGTTTGATGAACGGGAAATCTACAGAAAGGGAGAAAATATTTGTATACCATACATCCAATAAGGAGTTAATATCCAAAATATATACAGAACTCATACTACCAAATGGCAAACAAACAAGATTCTAAATGGGCAAAAGATATTTTAAAAATGATTTCATAAAATGGGCAAAGGATCTGAATAGATATTTTTCCAAAGAAGACACACAAATGGCCAACAGGTATATGGAAAAAATGCTCAAAATCAGAAATCATCAAGACAAATCAAAACCTCACTGAGATATCACCAACGACCTGTTAGATTGCCTTTTATCAAAAAGTCCAGTGATAACATGTGTTGGCAAGGATGTAAAGGAAACCTGATATGGTTTGGCTGTGTCCCCACCCCAATCCCATCTTGAATTCTAGTTCCCGTAGTCCTCACATGTCATGGGAGAGACCCAGTGAAAGGTAATTGAATCATGGGGGCAGTTTTCTCATGCTATTCTTGTGATAGTGAGTAAGTTCTCACAAGATCTGATGACTTTACGTGGGGCTTTATCCTTTACTCAGTTCTCAGTCTTCTCTCTCTTGCTGCCATGTGAAGAAAGACATGTTTGCTTCCTCTTCCACCATGACTGTGACTGTAAGTTTCCTGAGGCCTTCCCAGCCATGCTGAAATGTGGGTCAGTTAAACCTCTTTCCTTTATAAATGACCCAGTCTCAGATATGTCTTTATTAGCAGTGTGAGAACGGACTAATACAAAACCCTTGTAAACTTTTGGTAGAGATATAAATCAGTGCAACCATTATTGAAGGCAGTATGTAGCGTCCTCAAAAAATAAATAAATAAATAAATCTCTCATATAATACAGCAATCCTACTTCTAGGTATGTATACAAAAGAAATAAAACCACTATCTTAAAGACACATCTGCAGTCTCAAATTTACTGCAGCATTGTAACACTAGCCAAGATATAGAAACAACTTAAGTGTTCATCTACAGATGCATAGATTTTTTAAATGTGGTACAAACACACACAATGGATTATTCAGCCTTTAAAAGAAGGAAATCCTGCCATTTGCCGCAACATGGATAAACCTGGAGGACATTATGCTAAGTGCAATTAGCCAGACACATAACGACAAATACTACATGATATCCCATACAGGTGGAATATTTAAAAAAATCAAACTCATAGCAATGGACAGTAGAGTGGTGGTTAGCAGGGGCTGGGAAATTCCAGGAAAAAGAAGATGTTCATCAAAGGGTACAAACCTTCAGCTACAAGATAAGTACTGGAGACCAAATGTACAGTAGCTTCAAATTTGCTAAGAAAGTAGATCTCAAGTGTTAACACACACATATACACACATTATACACAAATGGTAATGATGTAACATGATGAATGTGTTAATTAGCTTGGTTGTGGTAATCATTTCATAAGTAGGCATATACCCTAAATATATGCAAATTTTATTTGTAAATCATACCTCAATAAAGCCTGAAAAAAATTGTAGTATATATATGCAATGGAGTATTATTCAGCCTTTAAAAAGCAAGATACAGAAGGACAAATACTGCATGATCTCACTTATATGTGGAATCTAAAATACTCAAACTGAAGGTAGAATGGTGGTTGCCAGAAGTGGAAAGGGAAGAGAGAAATGAGGAGATATGGACTAAAGGTTACAAAGTTTCAGTTATGCAAAAATGAATGAGTTCTGTAGAGTTAATGCACAACATGGTGTCTGTATTACAATGCAATACTGTATTGGACAAATGAAATGTACTAAGGGAGTAGATCTTAAGGGTTCACACCACACACACAGAAACATAACCCTGTGAGGTAATGGATATGTTAATTATCTTAAATGTGATGATCATTTCACAGTGTATACATATTTCAAAACATCAAGTTGCACACTTAAATATGTATGATTCTTATTTGTCAATTATACTTCAATAAAACTGGAAAAGGGGAATGAAGGAGAATAAGCTAGAACTTGTGGCCACATGCTGGTTGACCTCCCACTGAAGGTCATTCCTCCTTTCAAATGGCTATGATAAATACCTCTTTTTGGGTTTTCCGTATTTCCTCCCTCTCTCAGTCCCTTCAGGCACAATGGTGTAAACATCTCCACCGCATCTTACCCCTGATTATAGCACTGGCCTGTGTGGTACTCTATACCTATAAACTCATAGACAGCATCTCTTTAAATAAATCTTTATCAAATTATCCTATATTAAGTGTGCCATTAACTTCCTGTTGGAACTCTAAATGATATAATTTTCTATAAATGTATCCTTCCTTGAGTGTATCAACTTGTTTCATCCTATTGACTGTAGCTTTACAACTAAGATGCTTCAATATATGAGATAATATAAATTTTCACCCTCTCCTTTCTGTTTTATGAACCTGGAGGGCTTCCATCTTCTGCTTTCATCCATTTCTGTTGTCTCCTATGCCTACTATACATCTGTCATCTTAAAAGTGCCTTTTGATCCCTTTGTGGTTCATAAGCATGATGACTGAGTTTTTGCACTCCTGTGTGAGACGTAGCTCCCTCAAATCTTATGACATACACGTATTACCTGACTCACATGAAAAAAGAAAAAAGAGATTGGGATTTTTGTAAAGTGGCTTTAGCCACCCTGCATTGCATATATTAATTTATTGATCTCATTTCTTCCTCTTGTTTTGCTGGGATACATTATCCCACACTTTCAAAAAAAAAAGAGTACTTATGATGCAAACTTTATAAATTTTTGCCTGATTAAACATGCTTTATTCTATCTTCCTGATAGATTTGTTCTGTATAGAATTCTAGGCTGAAAATCAGCTTGAGAAACTTTTCCACTGTATTCTAAGGATGAGTTTGCTACAGAGCACACTCATGCCATTTGAATTTCTGTTCATTTATGAGCTATGTGGTTTTTTCTTAATGATTTTACAATATTTTCAATTGTTAAGGTGATAAAATTTCATAATAACTTGCCTTGGGATTTTTTTAAAATCTTGTGCTGGGCGTTCAGTAAATCTTTCATATCGAGAAAATTAAGCTTTTCTGTTCTAAGAAATTTAATTTCATTGTTTCTTTTAAATCCATCCTTCTGTTTAATTTGTCCTCCTGGAATATGTGTGAGTTGAATGGTTTGCCCCAACTTGATTCCTTGTGTTTCTTGTTTTCATCTTTCATGTTTTCTGTTTCTTTGACATTTTCATTCTACTTTCATAGAGACAGTGCTTTTATGACTTCTTTGACTACTTGTTTTATTTCTTTTAATGTCGTATTAATTTGTTTTAATTTTTATTGTTCTTTTTGATTTTATTTACCTTCCAAAAATAATTTTTCTATATTTTTTCAATGCACCATATTCTTATTTAAAGATTACAAATATTTTCTTTCATTCATGATAAGATACAGTTTTTTACAGTTGTTTTTTTTTTTTTTTTTCCCTGAATTACCTATAATTCCACCAGTTTCCTTTTGGCTTTTTTAAAGGCTTACTTTTCTCTTTTTTTCAAAAGCCTTATGTAATTTTAGATTGATCTCTTCAGCCAGCTTACTAATTGGCAGGCTTCCGGTCAGGGTTGCAGTAGAAAAGTAGCCATTTCACTTGTAATCTCTGAAGGCAGATGTGACATTAACATTCAGTTTCTTCAACAAAGGTGCCAATATTCTGTCTGTGACTCATCGGCTACCATTAGCATCTGGGAGCAGAAAGAGGATGGAAGACTGAACTGCTCCATTCTCTTAATCTTCATTAGCAGCCCTGAACCTCACCTCCCCCTGACCTGGCATCCTGCATCCCAGTCATTGTAGGGATTCCAGGAAGTGAATCTCTCCCCTTTTCCTCACTATTCCTCTTGTTGGTAATTCAGACTTAGCCTTCCCAACCCTGCTAAACCAGTTGCTACTTTTTTATCTTACCTTTTCCAAACTTTTGTTGAAATCTCTTCTCTGCATCTAACTGCTGTCCTGTTCCTTTGTTCCTGTGGGTCTAAGCCATTTTTTTCCTACAGCAAGTGTTGTTGTTGTTGTTAATACTTTGCTCTTAGGAGGGAAAGGGAAACCTAATGTATTCTATCATTTTTAATATAATTTGTGTGTTTGTTGTTTATCTTAAAAAATCAGGAGTTAAAAAAAAGATAGAAAGACCCTGTTGCAAAGGGAAAGTAATATGAAAATAACTATAAGGACATGCAATAACTATAAGGAAATTTTAATCATCAAAATGTTAATGGTGATCATGTATGAGAGGGCTTGAGTAGACAAACCATTTTAAAGACTTTTCAAAAGCCCCACCAACAAACTACTATTAACATAAGATTGTCCACTTGGCTTCAAAAGGAATATCTTTTTCTTATAAGGTCATTCTATATTATTGAATTGAAATTTAAAAGAGCCTGAGGCAAGTCAATGCAATATTTTAGTTGGGCCACCATAAATAATGTCAGGTCCCCATTACTAAGGAAAAAAAATAGAAATTGGAGTTACAATCAATAGATTTTGACAAGTACCTACTGTGCAAGCACCTCTATTCCATACATGAAGAGTAGAAAAGAATATATATCACTTATATTCCCCCTAAGTTGTAGATCTCAGATAAAAATCCATTAAAAAAGAGAAAAATGTAAGTGATATCTTATAAATTGCATACAGGATTGCTTAAGGCATATAGAAAATAAATGTTGAATAAAAATTATCAGGGCAGAATTCTTGAACAATATGAGTCATGAGACAAGATCTAAGAAAATTTCTCAGAAGAAAAATGTGTTTTCCAGAATACTGAGAATACTTATCTATTTTTCAACTTTACTAAGAATACCACAAAAAGAAAATGTGCCTATTCCATTTTGTTGTTTTAAGGAACTGAAGACAAGTTCAACTAAAAATTTATAATAGAATTACATCTCCTTAGTCATTTCAGTGGTACAAATATCAACTCATTTTAGTTGCTTTAATCTAGTCTGTATTTTTATTGCCAAAAAAAGTAAGATTTCTTTCAGTAAAGATAGTATTATAGTAATGGGTAGAAGAGTATTCAAATTCTCCAAGAGGGTCTTTAAAGAAATTGCTATCCACCTCAAAATATGTAAAGTTCTATTTTTTCTCCTGCACAGAAACCATGCTTTGGGCAATTTGTTGATTTATACTAACCCACTTCATTGTAGGAAATATATATTTCTATGTCTGCATTTGTTGTATTGCATTATAATTATCTCCTTGCAAATCTGTTTCCGTGACTAGATTTTGCAATATTTATAGGAAAAGACTAGAGAAGGAAGAAAAAGAAAACAAAAGAAGGAAGGAAAGAAGGAGGGAACAAGGTGCAGCTTCTGGTAAATTAGACTTCTTTTTTGAAGAGACATGATATGGTGAGAAGATATGATCAGGGATATCTTTCTCTTATAACCCCACTCTAAATTATTGAATGGTAGCTTGAGAGTTTGATGTGAATAGAAGGGATCTAACGAGGTTAAATGAGATATTGAGTAGGAGTGTTAACTTTTTTACTCTAGAAGAGAGGATAAACCTTGCCAAGTATGGAAAGATTTAAGTTTAGCCTGTCTAAAATAGCCTCAAATTATTTCCTGTTAGACAAAATACAAAAGCTGCATTTTAGGAACTTTTTTTTTAACTATTAATAAATTAGGGATCATTGAAGGTATCCACTAATTCTCTGATTTTGCAATTCTGACAAACTATCCTCTCTGCTTTTCCTTCAAGGAGATCTTGCTACTCCATAGCTGCCTCATGGCATTCTTTACATCCTCATTCCTCAGAGTATAGATGAGTGGGTTCAACATTGGGGTGATGGTGGTATAGAACACAGACACAGCTTTATCCAATGGGAAAGTAGTGGATGGATGGAGATAAATAAAGATACACGCAACAAAGAAGAAAGTTACTACAGTCAGATGAGATCCACAGGTAGAGAGCTTTGTGTCGGCTCTCTGCAGACTGTTTTTGAAGACTAAACAGAATGACTGTGTAGGAGGCCAAAAGAATGAGGAAACACCCTAGGGAGATGAGACCACTGTTGGCAACTACCAGCATGTTTACCAGAGTTGTATCAGCACAGGCAAGTTTTAGGACTGGGTGGACATCACAAAAGTAATGGTCTATAACCTGAGCATTACAGAAGGGCAGCTGGAAGGTCATGAGGGTCTGAACAAAGGAATGACCCAGGGCCCCCAACCAGGACAGTGATGCCAGCACAGTACAAGCATTAGCACTCATTATGACAGTGTAACAGAGGGGTTGGCAGATAGCAGCATAGCGATCAAAAGCCATGACAGTCAAAACAAAAATCTCAGCACAACCTAAAAAGTGGAAGGTAAACATCTGAGTTATACAGCCCCAGTAGGAAATAGTCTTTTTCTCAGAAACAAAGTCTGCAATCATCTTGGGTGCTGCGGCCGAGGAATAGGCAATGTCCACAAAAGACAGGTTACTGAGGAAGAAACACATGGGTGTGTGTAGTCGGGGGTCAGAAAAGACCATAAGCAAAATGAGCAAATTTCCCACCACGATCACGACATAGAAGAGGAGAAATAAGACAAAGAACATCAATTGCGCTCCAGAATCTTGGGAAAGTCCCAGGAATATAAACTCAGTGACATTGTTGGCCACTTTCATGGGGCCCCAGGCAGGACTGGTGGAGTGACTCTGGTTCTCTGCAAAAATAAACACATGTTATAAACCATTGTAAGCAAGGTAAAGCCTATCAGTAAGAGTCTTGTGAAAATACCTACATGATGTTAAATATGGTAGAGAAAGTTCTTCATATTTCTTGAACATAGTTCATGAGTATTTTTCTTGTTATTAGCTTGATTTCCACATTATTGACTCACATTTGAATTTCTTTCATAATTAGTCTTATAGTTCCTTTCTTCCATACAAGAACCTAGAGAATCTGAGTCTTTTTTATTGAATTTAATGTTTTTACCTAATCAGTGCTCTCCCTCCCCCCACCTCCAACTTCTCTTGTCAGAAATTTACTTTGGAGTGAAAACTTTGTTTATTTAATTAATTTTTTGAGGCTGTAAATAAAAGCATGAAGTCAGAGTATATGATCTGATGTATAAAATTTCAGAATCCTTCAAGTATAATATATACTACTCACTTATAGAAAAGTAACATTTTGTTTAATCAAGAAAGGAAGACTCAGTTTCCAATTTCTCAATTAGAAAAAAAAAGTCTCAATTCAAGTAAAAATTAAGTCATTTTTAGTGCTTATAAATCAACGTTGAGGAAGTTTGAATCATATGCCTGGACCTGCTGGTTGAAAATTCCATTGTGCTTGCCAATAAGGAATACATGAGAAGTGATCAATTTATACAGAGAAATACTTTTTTCTATGTTGCTCTGAAGAGTTGAAACATTTAAAACTTCTCATTGAGTTCCCTATCATCCTCAATCCCTTTGCAGGTCCCTGTCATCCTCAATCCCTTTGCCTTGAAAAACACACAGATAACTCTCTGTCCTTGTGATCACAGGAAAAACTAGGAATGAAATTTATCATACAGATAATGTTAGAAATGATAGTTTAAAAATAAGTGTCTGAAGCCATTTTATAAACTGTAATAGGAATGCTTGCATCATACAGAGAAAAATAAAGGATAGAAATAATCAGGAAAAAATTCTTAAAGGAGATTAATATTAGACAAGATCTGAAGTTTCTCGAAATAAAAATGGCTTTTCTGAAATATGAAAATTACTAGCTATTTTCCGTCTTTACTCAGAATACCTCTTTTCTGCATGGATAGCAGAAAGAGCACTGCCCAGAAGCTGAGTGGTGTAAGTTTGAGTGCCCTCATCAGCTTTATAACTTTGGGTAAATCTATTTATCTTCCCTGGATCTCAGTTTTCTCATCTATAGAAGATGAATGATAAAATTTTTTACCTCACAAAGGTGTTTCAGAATTAAAATGAGATCTATAGAACATGTTTTGAATTTATGAGGTGTTTCCTTTTAATTTGAATCTATCAAGTGGAATCTCTCTAGTAAGCACAATTTGTAATTTGGTGCATTTAGTTATTATATAAAAGCTATATAATGTAACTACTAGAAAATATTAAAAACATATACAATTTTATTTCTGAGATAATAGCTATAAAAATATGTGCCAATCTCCATGAAAGAAATATCATTAATAGTAGCTAACATTTACTGAGTATTTTACCATGCACAGAATCGTGTGCTAAACTCTGCATATGTTACTTAATTCCATCTTCACAACACTATCATAATTTTTATTATCTCCATTTTATGGAGCAGAGCACTAAAGATTAAAGAGGCAAATTGCCCAATATAATTTTCAGCGAAAGGACTGGTATAATTCTGGTATTCTTTTTCCAGAACACGCATAACTTACATATCTTTAAATAAATCATAGGTAGATAGAAAGATTAGATAGATAGATAAATTTCCCATAAAAAACTGAATTTATTATTATTTTTTAATTAATATTATTTTTTGGAGAGGAAGTCTCACTCTGTCACCCAGGCTGGAGTGCAACAGCGCGATCTCGGCCCACTGCAATCTCCGCCTCCTGGGTTCAAGTGATTCTGCTGCCTCAGCCCCCCAAGTAGTTGGAATTACAGGAACCTGCCACCACAAAAAGAACTGAATTTAAACAATTGCTTTCTTATCGTGCAAAGTCCTTCAATTGGAGAATATGTTTCACATTCCTAAAATCTTTTAATAGTCTGTGCCCTATACCAGCAAAGCCAAATTGTGCTCAGTCATCACCAGTTGGCAAAATCATGAGCGCTGAAAAAATGTTTAGGTAAACAAAAAACACTCATATTGTACTTACTGTATGCCAAGTTTGATTCTAGATGTTTTAAATTTAGCTCATTTAACTCCCATAATGATCTTATAAAGTAGTCTATCACTACTATTACCACTTCAGAAATGAGGAAACTGAAGCACAGAAAGAGTAAGTAACTTGCCCAAGGTTATAGATCTAGTGATTGGCAGAGTTGGTATTTGAACCTACGCAATGGGTCTTCAGGATCTATTTTCCTAACTACTATGCATATCCTGGGTCTGATGGCATCAAAGCCACCAAATATCTTTTTCATTTGAAAGCCTTAAACTTTATACATTAATCAAAAGACTCCTTTTCTTCTAATCATGAAAAGTTTTTTTAATTATATACACTATTTAGAGACAAAGACTATAGCTACAACTGGCAAGATCAGCACAGCATACAGTCTGTACCCAACTTTTCTCAAATTAAATTTACAGTGGAGATGTAATAACAAGTGATGTGATACTGATCGTTAATTCAGTCATTATTTGATTTGGCAAGTACTGTCAATCAAGTGGAGGAGGTCCACATGTAAACTGTGACAGTTCTCCGTGAAAGGGCTCAGGAAGGAAGCCCAGCAGAGACAGGATTGCCTTTTCAAACTCTGTCACTGAGTGGAATTCTGACAGATGAGTTAGAGTTAACCTGATGATGATGAGGATTGCAGGGTGTGGGCACAGAAGAATAGACAGGGCAGGAAGAACTTTCCAGGCCTAGCAAATAGAATATGTGAAGGTAAAAATCATTACACCAGCCTCTTTGGGGAGTGCCAGCAAGTTGAACATGATTCAACACAGAACCCACATAGGAAAGTGTCAGGAGATGAGGCTGAAAAGAAGGCAAGTCTAGATTACAGAGTCTTGTGTGTTAAGCTTAAAAGTTAGCAACTGAATTAACTGGGGTGCCATAAAGAAAGATCCAGTCACAGGAGGAGAGTAGCTGCGATGGAAGGTGGGGGAGAGAAGTTGTGAAAAAGAAGACGCCTGGAACCCCAACTCGTCTACATTCAAATTTCGGCTTCACCATTTACTAATTTTATGACTTTAGGCAAGTGACTTCACTTCCGTTTGCCTCAGTTTTCTCAAGTGTAAAATGTGGATAGGAATAGTACATTTATATAGAGTGTTATACATATTAAATATATATTACATGTAAAGGACTTATGTGCATAATGTACTTTAAGTGAATATATAATTATCATTATGCATCTTAGCTATCAGAGAAAATGTTGATTGGAAGGAGAGACAGAAGCCTGGATAGGAGTCGTCTTAGAACACTAACCTCCTTACTATGTTAATCTCCTGATTCTCACCTATATGCATGCTCATGCTTGTCCAAATCTTAGACTGTGTCTACTGCTCACATCTACCCTCTCAAATATACTCCTTTGACTGGAGCAGCAACAGAGTACATTCTATATCCTTGCATAGACGTATTAAAGAGTTCAAGCATGGATGCCCAAAGATGTTTGGGCAGCTGCTCTATTCACCCTGAGTGGTGACAACTCAACTTTATCTAGACTCCTCCTGAGGAGTTCATCAAATTAATCAAAGTCTAGGACCCAAGATCTTTTTGCTATCTTTGCTGGGAGAAACAGCACAGGATTTAAAGATAGAACAACTCACAGCTCTGCCTCTTCAGGCTGTGTAACATTAACATAACTTTTCTAACATCTATTAACCTCCCCTGTGAGATAATGCTATCCATGGTAAAACTAAAATTAGATAATGGACAAAAAAGCAATAAACAATCTGTCAAACTAACTCTTGATCATTTTTGGGGTAGAATTTCAAGAACTCCAGTATCAGACATCTCAACTCTATGAACCAGAGCCTCTATGGGGTGGATTGTTTCTACTGGTCTACCCAGGTTCTTAGGTTAAACTTGATCTCTCTAAGACAATGCTAAAGAATATATATTGGTTGAAATAAGATTTGCGTAGTTAAAGAAAAATGTTTCCTCCTTTGTTTAACTCCATGAGCCTACATAAATTATTTCCAATAGAACAATTTCAAAGAATGCAACTCTTGGAATCTTCTGGGAAAGAGATTGTCTTAGTTCCTCTCATGAGGGATTTACAAAGGGCAGCCATATACTATTCTGGATCTCTTTCCTAACAGCAAGTTCTATCTCATGGAAAACTTTTCGTGCAATAGTGTTCTTGACTTCAATATCCCTCGTAGAGACATTATAACACATGTGCATGTTTTTATGTCTCTTGTTACCTGACATTATTTTATTACTTATTAATCCCCTCTTGTTCCTCTAATTGGCCCCAATTGGGGAAACAATTACTAATCTTTGTGGAGCTGAAAGATAAAGAAAAATATTGAAAAAAATCTGCAAATGAGTTAGCATAGCACAATGTATAGATTGCTTAAGGTATCATCTATTTGATTTATATTTCATAAGTACCAATATTAATTTATCCTTTCACTTAATACTTACTAAACATATTATCTGTGTCTGGTACTGCACTGTGAATATAAAAAGAGGAGTACGACCCAACTCCTGACATAAAACCATTTATTTTACAGCAGTAGTTTTAAATGACCTCCCTAAATCATCTTAGACTGAAGCATAATTGATGTTAAGTCCTATACTTATCTATGTATAAAGGATTTTAGAGATTGTTTGATTTTTTCACACTCATCTAACCATTGGGAAACAAATAAGGTACAGAGAGGGAATTAAATTATCTAAGTTTACAGATGGTGGTAAACCTAGTAAACCTAGGACTAAATTCCAATTGAAATTATATTGATACACACTTTAAATTGTAATATACTATTTCTTAAATTAATTACTAGAACAGATGTTGTAAAGCAGGTGAAGAATTTACAGAAGTAAATAATTTACCTTTGAATATAATTTGAATCAATGAAAATTGACCTTGCCTCTTTCACTGGTGGTTAAGGTATCATTCTAGATGGAAAGCTTACCCTGGACTTTTTCTTGAGTGTGGTCCCACCGCATGTATTTGAACAATCCGAGATCTTGGATCAGAAAAGCCTTTGAAATAAAAATGTGATTGATAACAAGATATGCACACTAAAAGACCGAGATTTATATAATGATACTTCTTTTATTTACATACCACATTTCCTCTTGTACAGCCTAAAAAGCAGTCTTGAATTTGTTTTCTCTTTCTCTCTCTTCTTTCTCTCTCTCTCTCTCCCTCAGAAAGATAGTATTTTATGAGTTTACACCAACGCCATAGCTTCTAACCTTGGTATACAAAGATTTCTACATTCCTGGCTGCCAAAGGGAAGAAACTCTCAGCAATCTTTATGCATCATCAAAACCCTGAGGGAAATGCTGGACAAGTGATTGAGTAAGCAGTTGGAGAATATGATTAGGGAGAGAAAGTGCAAGTGTAGTCTCTACTAAATAACTCCTTGTAAAACCATGCTGAAAGCTGGCTGAAAACAAGACTTTTAATTAGAGTATTGAAGGTGAAAAGTTGGTCAATAATTCCAGCAGAAGTAGCAGCATGTTCAGAGACATAGAAATATGAGGAAGCTGCACATGGTTCAGAGGTTCAAACAGTGGAACAGGATTGGGCAAAAATTGGAATTAAGATTGATAATTGATCTTGGAACAAGTTTTTCTACTAGAACAAGGCCTAAGGCGCAGAGTGGGGTTGTAGTATGAGAAATCTTGGTTATTATCCTAGATTTTCTTATCACCATGCAGACCCTGTACCCCTACAGAATCTCATATGTGTACCAGAATCTGAGGTAGGATAGAACATGCAAACAAGAAAGTATAGGTTTAATGAAATAAGAGGGAGAGGCTGGTAGGGTTCGGATGTATACGCTAATCAACTCAACTGAGCCATTTTACTATGTAGACATATTTATTTCAAAATATCATGTTGTACATGACAAATATTTACAAGTTTTACATGTCAAATAAATAAATAAGAAATCATGCACAGATGTGAACAGAGTGGGGGGGAGTCAATATTCACTTAAAGAGATAAAAACTAGAAATGCACTGTATTTATGTTATAGATTTCACCACTTCCTCTAAGTAATGGAAGCTCACCAGGTATTTTCAAGTATTTATTTACAGAATAATTACAAAGAGCTTTTTGGGAACATAAAGAACATAACGGCAATAAATTAAATAACTGCCATGAAAAAAATAGACAACTTGAGTAAGCCATTTCATTAAGGAAGAACTAATGAAATCTGAATTAAAGTTGCAAGGTAGTTAGTAATAATGCATCAATATTAGTTTATTTGTTTGACAAATGTACCATAGTAATATAACAATAAGGAAAATAGCATGAGGTATAATTATACTCTGCGATATTCAACATTTCTGTAAATCTATAACCATTCCAAATTTTAAAAATTATTAAATTTAAAAATGATTTTATAAAATCTTTGAAAGCATGTGATAAGCCAGAAATTTTGGGAGGGCCTATAAACATCAGCTTTATTTGCTCCCTTTCATTCTTTTTTTAATTTCGACTTTTATTTTAGATACAGAGGGTGCATGTGCAGGTTTGCTACGTGGGTTTATTTCACCAAGGTAGTAAGTATAGTACCCAACAGGTAGTTTCCCAACCCATCCCCCCCACCCTTCCTCACACCTCTTGTAGTCCCCAGTGTCTATTTTTCCCATGTACATGTCCATGTGTGCTTAATGTTTAGCTCTCACTGGTAAGTGAGAACATGTAGTATTTGGATTTCTGTTCTTGCATTAATTTTCTTAGGATTATTGCCTGAAGCTTCATTCATGTTGCTGCAAAAGACATGATTTCATTATTTTTTTTTTTTGGTTGCATAGTGTCTGATAGTATGATTCTGATAGTATGATTCTGATAGTATGATTCTGATAGTATGGTTCTGTCTTTGCTGAATAGTGCTGAGAAGAACATACAAGTGTATGTGCCTTTTTGGTCTTTTTGGCATAATCTATTTGGAATAATCTATTATATATATAAAATATATTTTATATATATATCTATTAATATATTATATATATTATATAATATATATTTTATTTATATATTTTATATACATATAAAATATATTAAATATATATATACAGTGAGAGAGAGAGAGAGAGAAAGAGGATTGCTGGATCAAATAGTAGCTTTGTTCTAAGTGATTTGAGAAGTCTCCAAAATTCTGCCCACAGGGGCTGAACTAATATACATTCCGAGCAACTCTGTGCAAGCACTCCCTTTTTTCTACAGGCTCTCCAGTATCTGTTGTTTTTGGACTTTTTCATAGTAGCCACTCTGATTGGCATGAGATGGTATCTTATTGTGGTTTCGGTATGAATTTCTCTGATGATTAGTGATGATAAGCATTTTTTCATATGTTTGTTGGCTGCTTGTATGTCTTTTTATTGAAAAGGATCTATTCATGTCCTTTTCCCATTATTAATAGGGCTGTTTGTTTTTTGTGTGTTGTATTATTTAAGTCTATTTACATTTGGGATATTAGACCTTTGTCAGATGCATAGTTTGCAAATATTTTCTCCCATTCGGTAAGTTGTCTGTTTCCCTTCTTGATAGTTTCTTTTTCTGTACAGAGGCACTTTCGTTTACCTAGGTCCCACTTGTCAATTTTTGGTTTTGTTGCAATTTCTTTGGGGGACTTAGCTAATTTTTTCCCAAGGCCAATGTCAAGAAAAGTAACTCCTAGATTTTGGTCTAGGATTTTCATAGTTTGTGGTCTTATATTTAAATCTTCAATCTATCCTGTTAATTTTCTTATATGCTGAAAAGCAAGGGTCTAGCTTCATCTTCCTGCACTTTGCACCTCAAGGAATTAGAAAACAAAGGACAAACCAACTCCAGAGCTAGCAGAAGAAAAGAAATAACAAAAATTAGAGAACAACTGAATGAAATTGAGGTGCAAAAATCTATACAAAAGGTCAATGAAACCAAGAGTTAGTCCTTTGAAAAAATAAGATTGTTAGACTGCTAGTTAGATTAAAAAATAATAATAAAAAAGAAGATCCAAATGAGTACAGTCAAAAAGGACAAAAATGACATTAAAACTGATCCCACAGAAATACAAAAGATCCTCAGAGAATACTATGAACAACTCTATGCACACAAATTAGAAAATCTGGAAGAAACTGATAAATTCCTGGAACAACACAATCTCCTAAAATTGAATTAGAAAGAGATTGTAACCCTTAATAAGTCAATATCAAGCTCTGAAATTGAATCAGTAATTAAATAAGAAAACTCTACTAACCAAAAAAAGCCCAGGACCAGAGGGATTCACAGTTGAATTGTACCAGATATGTAAAGAAGAAATGGTACCAATCCTACTGAAACTATTCCCAAAAAACTCGAAAAGGAAGGGCTCCTCCCTAACTCATTCTATGAAGCTAGCATCAGCCTAATACCAAAATCTGGCAGAGGCAAAACAAAGAAAGAAAACATCAGGCCAATATCCTGATGAACATAGATGCAAAAATCCTCAACACAATACTAGCAAACCAAATTCAGCGGCACATCAATAAGTTAATTCACCACGATCAAGTAGGCTTTTTTCCTGGAAACAAAGAGAGACTTGAAAATGCAAAAGGGAATACAAAAAGCTATTGCTTGTCTTAAAATAATGCTACCAATTCCAGCTATCAACTGGACATTTAAAATGATTTGCCAAGACTATACATTTTGCTATGAAAGAGAACATCAGAAAAAGGGGATGTTACAGCCAGATTATACTAAGAGAAAGCCTGGAGCTCTATGTCCTTGAAACATGCCTGCTAACCCCTAGCACCACTCAAATCTTTCTGTAACTCACACAGTAATCTTGGGCAGTTTCCTGCACTTCAGGATATTCAAAATATTATCTTCGGGATATCATACTGCTCTTCAGGGTATTCATCGTATGCAAAAAACTCTGAAAATGTTGAGTAGACTGAAGCTAAAGAGAAGAACATGATGTTCCAGGTATGCCATTCTCACCCTCACCCATGCTATTTAGAAATCTCCCAAATGGCAGCCTAGTTCCTAGTCTGTGAGGAGTCCTTCTGTAGCAATATATACATATACACATACATACATATGGCTTCTTAAATATAAAGTCATTAACTTCCAACACAAAAATAAAAATACATCTTTTGTCCCTATATCAAGAAAGCTCTTACATGACCAGGGTTATTGCAATTTTCCAGTATATCCTAGTATTAGATGGAGTTTCAGACATTTTATTCAAAGGTATATTTTTCAGCTAAGTAATCATAAAAGCCTCTCTGTGGCAATTCATTAGGAGATAAAGTGACAAAATATAAAAAACATTGTAAAAGTTTGTCATTATCTCATTATATAGTAAATAGAATAAAGACATTTTCATAGCCATAAAATATTGCAAGGATCCTATGTCATAGATCGATAATCTTAAATATAAATGCTTAAGTTAACCTTTTTAGGGATCTTCCAGCTCTGAAGCTCCTATACAGGTATCATAGAAATTAAATAATCTGGCCAGGTGTCATGGCTCATGCCTGTAATCCCAGCAGTTTGAGAGGCTGAGGCAGGCAGATCACCTGAGGTCAGGAGTTCAAGACCAGCCTGGCCAACATGGAAAAACCCCGTCTTTACTAAAAATACAAAAATTAGCCAGGCATGGTGGCCAGCACCTGTAATCCCAGCTACTTGGGAGGCTGAGGCAAGAGGATCACTTGAACCTGGGAGGCGGAGGTTTCAGTGAGCCAAGATCATGCCACTTCACTCCAGCCTGGGAGACAAGAGTGAGACTCTGTCTCAAAAAAAAAAGAAGAAAGAAAGTAAGAAAGAAAGAAGAAAGAAAGAAAGAGAGAAAGAGAGAGAAAGAGAAAAATAAAGAAGAGAGAAAGAAGGAGAAAGATAGAAAGAAAGAAGAGAGAGAGAGAGAGAAAGAAGCAATCTGTATAATTGAGATAAATACTCTAAGAAAGAGAGAGAGAAAGAAAGAGAGAGAAAGAAAAAGATAAAAAGAAAGAAGAAAGAAAGAGAGAGAGAAAGAAAGAAGCAATCTGTATAATTGAGATAAATACCCTAAGAAAGAAAGAGAGAAAGAAAGAGAAATTAGATAGGAAGAAAGAGAGAGAAAGAAAGAAAGAAAGAAAGAAGGAAAGAAAGAAAGAAAGAAAGAAGCAATCTGTATAATTGGCATAAATACTCTTTCTGGGGAGAAATAAAATATTAACTTAATTATATAATTACTAGCTTTCTTTTTTTTTCTTTGAGACCGAGTTTTGCTCTTGTTGCCCAGGCTGGAGTGCAGTGGTGTGATCTCAGCTCGCTGCAACCTTTGCCTCCTGGGTTCAAGTGATTCTCCTGCCTCAGCCTTCCTGAGTAGCTGGGATTACAGACATGCACCACCACGCCCAGCTAATTTTGTATTTTCAGTAGAGATGGGGTTTCTCCATGTTGGTCAAGCTGGTCTCAAACTCCTGACTTCAGATGATCTGCCCACCCTGGCCTCCCAAAGTGCTGGGATTATAAATAGCTTTCTTGATTGATTGCATTTTTTCTAAGTGGTCATGGGTAAGTCATTTAACTCTGAGTTCATTCTCAAAAATGAAGTTAGGTAAATTTATTCCTCAAAGCATGTTTGAGACTCAGAGGTAATAACTGTGAGTATCTCAAAAATGAGTGCTTTCAACCACAGTTCATTTCTTCCTCCGTTCCTTTAGAGGTTAAAACTCTTAAACATTATGGTCAGTTGAAGAGCCAGCTTATCTATTCACCCCCACTGTAACTCCACTCAAAGAAAAACTCAGTGTGAAACTGGGTACCTCTTCTTGGGAAGCCTCTACAACAGAATACTAACAGCTTCCATCACCCCAGCACTCCTGGACTTCCTTTGTCTCACACATAAACTTTGTTAAGAGCATATGTTCGTTAGAGTGATGCCTGACTACATTTCTAAAACTTGGGCACTGTGGAACACAGTTCTGAGGTAAATACTACTACATAGGTAGTTGTTACTGTTCTAAGGCTTTGTTATAACAGAACAAAGAAATTCACACTACCTCAGAAGAGGATCTGATGAGACATCAGAAGGAACTTCCTAACACTAGGAATCATTAAATGCTGGAGGAACGGAACACAAAGAGATATATCTTCTTTCATTTGAATAGATTAAAAAGTGGAAAAAATTGAATAAATTAAGAGTACTTAGAGGCATAAAGATAGAAAAGTTGATCTTTCAATTAATTCTTGTTATCATTTGTGGCCAGTAAATTCTACTGAGTTCTTGAGTCCTCTCGATTATGGTCAAAAGGCATAGGTGGCTTTCTAGAGTGCCACCTATGCTTTTAAATTGTAATCAAGAGTGATCCATTATAATCTTTATGCTATCTTCTCTTTTATACCAAAGACATCAAAATGGTTTTTACACATGTACAAGATGAGTTGAGAGTCTTGCAAGAAAGAGTATGTTTTTCAAATCACCTCTTCTGCTCATTCTTTAACAAGGCAATGGAATGCCACATGGTTTTATCGTCAGCTTCTTCATAGCTGTCTTCATATCAGTATTTCTGAGTGTGTAGATGAGGGGGTTCAACATAGGTGTAATCACCGTGTAAAACAAGGAGAATATCTTATCCACAGAGAAGCTGCAGAAAGGCCTCAGATAGATGAATACGCATGGCACGAAGATCAGGCTGACCACTGTCAGATGAAAAGCACAGGTAGAGAGGGCCTTGTTCTGGCCCTGGAAGAAGTGTGTTCTCAGGGTGATCAGGATGATAGCATAAGAGAATAGTAAGACCAAGAAGCAGACAAGAGACAGCAGACCACTGTTGGCTATCATCAGCACCTCTACCACATAGGTGTCCATGCAGGCCAGCTTGATGACCTGTGGGACATCACAGTAGAAGTTGTCCACTTCATTGGGGCCACAGAAAGGCAGCTGGATGACTAGTATGACCTGCATGATAGAGTGGATAAAACCCCCACACCAGCAGGCAAGAACCAACCAAAGGCATAGCTGGGGGTTCATGACTGTAAGGTAACACAAAGGGTTACAGATGGCAACATACCTGTCATAGGCCATGACTGTCAGCAGAAACATCTCACTGGCTCCTAGAAAGTGGAGGAAGTAGATCTGGGCCAGGCATCCTGAAAAAGAGATGCTCTTGCCCTGCTGTAGGAAATCCCCTAACATCTTTGGCACAGTAACACAGCTCAGGCTTAGGTCAATGAAAGAGAGATGACCTAAAAAATAATACATAGGAGGTTGGAGCAGGTGAGCATGGGCTTGCACTGTTACCACTATCAAGAGGTTTCCCAGGATGATAGCAATGTAAAAAAACAAAAATAGTAAGAAGAGAAATAGCTGCAGCTCCCAAGAAGATGATAGGCCCAGAAGAACAAATTCTGTCACGTTAGAATCTTGTTCTTTTTTCATCAAGCCAAGAATATCAAGTGACCTAGAGAAAGAAGAATTAAATCAGAACAAGGGAGATTTAAGGTAGATATATATATTTACACTATATATATATATATATAGTATATAATATATAAATTACATAAAAATTATTTTAGCAAGTTCTATGAGGTAGTATAGGCAGTACACTCATATTGATAGAACGAGGAATTTTGTTCATTTCTTCCAACTCTTTATTCCTGTAGTACTTTTAAATTGCATTCACAATAAACTAGAAAGAAACACAATGACCTGGACATGAGGTGATAAGTGCTAATCTTTCCATTTCTTTTAATAGACAGAATAATGTCCTCTAAGGACAAAAGTTCTGGAATGGAGTATCTAGATCGAATGCCTAGCTCCACCATTATCAATGGAGTACTCTCAGGCAAGGAAATAAACCTCTCTGAATTTTATTCTTTGGTTATTCAATTTAATGCAGAGTTAATGGTATCTCCCAAGATTGTTTTGAGAATCAAATGTAATGCCTATGTGCACCATAAAAAAAAAACTAGGTCTCTCAAGATGAGGAAATATCTTACTCCTCTTATCCACAACACAATACTTACTGCATAGCAGAAGCTCAATAATTTATCAAATCAAAGGAAGAATGTTTTGTAAACAACAAATTGCTATGTTGTACAAAGGTTAGTAGTTACTATGAATAAATATATTAGGAAATAAATCATTTAGGAAGGATTGAAAAAGAGCTCATATTTTTTGTCTTTACTATCCCAGGTCACAGAAATTGGGAAGTTTGTAAAAATGAGGTGAGAAGAATTAGTCTCAATCTTTAAGATTTAGGGAAGCATCAGACTCTGGATGAGTAGGTCAATGATTAAAAGACACTAATCCCCAAGAGAAGACACCAAGAGCCATGACCCATATCATGGAGGCATGCACAAAAGCCCACCATCACCCTTTTACAGGACAGAGTAATAAGAGAAACCAGAGTTGTGTTGCTTCTGGACTTTTCAACAACCATAGATACTTAAGAAAATAAAAGATTTGCTAAGATATTGTTAGATCTATTTTCCCCTGCTCTACACTCACATTCATCCCCAACGTTTGGTGACAGTACCTTGGATTACAAACAGAAAATCAGAGAACGTTGATACATTTCTTCCATTGAAGTAGTTAAAAATTAGTAGATGCCTCTCTGTCTAGAATTTTTTTTATCTAGAACCAGCTATAGACAAAATATGAAATAAGACAAGATTTTATTTTGTGTCCCAAGCTTTGTAATCCATGTTGCACTTGGTTCTATCAAGTCATTCAGAGAATGTTATCCAATAAAATCCTTCATACTAGATATCAGGTATTTACACAGACAATGCAGGAAAGTACTTAAATTCTAAAAATGAAAACCTCTAATGACAAGAAAACTTTCTCTAGGATGTTATTCCAAAATAAGCCAGTGAGAGAGAGATTTGGGGCTCAAGCCACCTTTGGATGCCTCTGTCATACCATGTTTGTGACCATCCTCTTCATCTGCCTATATAGCCAAGTGCACAGCTGCATCTAAATCTATAATTTCATAACTGATAGAAGGAATCACCTCACTTTCTAAAATCAATTGGAAAATAAAACAAAGCAAGAAATACAAGTTAGGGAACGATTTGCTGTTATATGTACAGCCTTACTTCAGCTCTGCTAAATTGAAAATTCTCTAATCTTTTTTGGATGCACCAAAGATTGTAAATTTCCATAAGAAAACATCATTTTGAAGTTCTTTCCAGTTATCTAAAATGTATAATTAACAGGGGTCAAGTGTCATTAAAATTATGGATCTAATTTTTAAAATAATCTTGGGGAAACTGGAAAAATCTGAGAAAGAGAAACCAAAGTTTTTTTTTTTAATTAAAAAAGGTTTCTAGAAACCAGAAAACAATGAGAACACATAACCCTACACACTGTTATAATTTAGTCTCAGAATATGGCTGAGAAACAATGTGATTATTTCCTAATGTGAAGGCATAGTATACCAAGGGTGTATGGTACACTTGTTTTTTCCACCCAACATATGCTGAGAAAGAAAAGATTATATTAAAACAGACAATATTAAAATTAAATAAATCAGAAGGATAGATTAAATAAGAGAAGAATATGTAAAATATGTTATAACCCAAATTACTACAATTTATAAGCCTGAGTTTATGGCTTACTTGCTTAAAGTAAGATTTAATATTAGGAAATTTCAGTACTATAAATATTCTGGACAGTTCCTAGGTGATTACTCTGATAAGATTTTGATTAATAATGATATAAAAATCTTCACAATTACATAAGATAAAAATAGGCAGCCCTGTATGTTAGTTATTTGAGTTTTAATCAAGGTAAGGGCTGGATTCTGGTTATTCTTGGATTTTTTTTAATGACAATAAATTTGCAATCTTCAGACAATATGAAACATAATACTAAACAATATAGAAAGCTCCCTTTTAGGTTTAATAACATTTCCACATTTGGCAGAGTCATCTCCCAGCTTCTGTGTTTCTGAAGTCTGATCACAGTAAGAAATTAAGCCTGTGACTGTTCTGTGAAGAATGAAAAGAACAATACACCCATCAACATGAAGGATGTCTACATCCCAAAACTAACCCCAGTCACAACATAATTTCCCTTGCCAAAGCCCTGCAGAGCTTGGAAAGCCACATTCAAAAATATCAGCTCCATTATCCCATTAGCAGTAAGATCAGACCCTATCAAGCATTTCATGTTTCATATCCTAAAAATAACCTAAGAATGTGAAAAAGTCAATAAAAATATTTTAAGTACACAAAATGAGCCAAAAAAATTGAGAATGCTTAATGCAAAATGAAAGTCTTTATGGAAGGGTCCTGCTTGGAGAGAAGAGGACAAACTAAAGCACCTTAAATAATCAAAGGCTACTTGTGTACAGCTGAGCAGCTGGTCTCTCTTCTTTCTAAACAGGGAACCAGAGATGTTTATGAGGAAAATATGAATAAAAGGAGTAAAATTTTTCTCCTGGTACTTGTGCATGTGTGTGTTTTAAGCATAACAGTATACCATATTTTGCTGTTATGTTTGTCTTGTATTTATTTTGGTCTGTGTGGAGCTAAATGCATTATTAGAGGAGGAAATTTGACTATCTCAACAATAGAAAATGATTGGCTAGCTGGAGTTTCAATTGCATATGAATTCCTTTTAAACACATTTGATGCATTTTTAAATTTCTCCTGAAAACCAAGAAGTGGACACACCATTAGTTGAAGATGGTACCTAGAGTGGTATTCTCTATTGAGAAAGAAACAATCTTTCTGCTCTAAACTTCTTTGGCCTTGTTTGGAACATTGCATTCTATATGGCACCTGTGGAACATAAAGAGGATTTTAGTAAAAAGAAACTTTAATAATTAAAGAAATGGAAAACAGAATCTAGAAGGGACTATAGCAGAATTAGGTAGTCTTAAGACAACATTGCCATGAAACCCATGCCTTCAGTTATGTGAATTTAGTCCTATCTTATCCAAATACTGCAACTATCTTCTAAGATGCCACTAGCCCTAGAATTCCTTGATGCTATAGGAATTTCACTGTTCTGTGAATGTTTCTAAGAGTAAATTTAAAACAACAAAACTCAAATGATCTCTTAAATTTAAAAATGATCAACACCAGAGTATATAGAGAAAAAGAGTGAGGACAACAGTAAACATAAAAATAGCATCAGAGTCAAACAGAGGAGCAGGAAGGGGAGGGGAGATTTGAATAAACATATCTGAGAAACCTACATCTTTGCTTGTCAGAAGCTATGTGGTTTCAAGGAAGGAAGATTTTATCCTGCCATTCATCCTACCAACCCTCTCTTCAGCCTCAGGCCAGCAAAATGGGCAATCCTCAGATGACCATCGCAGCTGCCCAGCACATGTCTTAACTGCTTCCTTATAAGCCAAGCCCTAGCTGAAGGCTGGCTGTACGAACTGGAAATATCTGCTATAACTAGGACTCTAGCTGTTTCAGAGGTTTTTATGGTTCTTACAACACTGCTTAGCTTAATGAGCCCTGGGATTCCCTAGGCTGCTGCTGTTTGAGTTGTATTAAATTTAGTTATTGCTAGGAAGTTGACCTTGGGATCTGCAGGCTGTGAAGCAATTAGACCTGTTGCATAACAGAACCCACTTATTTTACTTACTTTGGATTGATTGATTTGTAATTTGTCATTGATTTGTTTGTATATGCCATCCATTTTCCATGCCTCAGTCTGTATCTGAAGAAGATTCTCACTGGTTTTTATCTCAACCATGCTCCTTGAAGTAGCAGAAGCTGAAGGATAAATACCAACCTAAGGTATTTATCTCTGGGATAATTCCAGGGATAGCTTGGTATTTATCCTTTAAAGTAATATAGAGTCTTGACACAACACTTGATCTCTTAAAACCTCAAGCAGCTTACCTACTGGCATTTATTCATGGATCGTATCCAGAAAACACAGCTGTTGTCATTAGTAATTTAATTTTTTATAGACTGACTGTCAAAGTCTAATTTTTAAATATCATGAAACATAATTCTCAAATACATATTGAACACATCAAAAACTGTATTTAACTAATTAATGAGGGATAGCAGGATAACAAAGCCCATATTCAAAACCCGTATTCAAAAAAGCCCATATTCAAAAAAGAATACGAAAAGTGTAATTTTACATAATTAGAGCAAAAAATGAACACTAAAATAAAATTGTTAAATTAGACGTAATCCAGTTAATGTCTCATGACACAGATTTACCCATGTAACAAACCTTCACGTGTACCTCTGAACTTAAAAGTTAAAAAATATCAACATGACAAAAATATTAATATTCTTTCATACAGCTGTAAAAAGGAGCAATATGACCTTAATCTTTGGGGTTATCTTTTCTACCACACTAAAAAGATACAATTTAGCAGTTTTCTATAACATCTAGCTATATGTAATTATACAATGTCTGAGATTCCATAATTTGTATATAGTAAGTTAAATAAAATCACATTTGCTAGAGTCAGATGACCCTTAGCTGGGCTTGCTAAACAGTGTTTTTTGTTTTGTTCTGTTATTTTTTATTTCTTTGGGTACATAGTATGTGTATATATTTATAGAGTGTGAGATATTTGGGTACAGGCATATAATACATAATAATCACATCGTGGTAAATGGGGTATTCATCCCCTCAAGCATTTATCCTTTGTGTTACAAACAATTCAATTATATTCTTTTGGTTATTTTTAAATGACAATTAAATCATTATTGACTATAATCACCCTTTTGTGCTATCAAATACTAGATATTATTTATTCTTTATATTTTTTGTACCCATAACTATCCCCATTTTTCCCCATCCCACACCTTCACCATCCTTCTCAGTTTTTGGTAACCATCATTGTACTTTTTATCTGTATGATTCAATTGTTTTAATTTTTAGTTCTGACAAATAAGTGAGAATATGGGAAGTTTGTCTATCTGTGCCTGGCTTATTTCACCTAACACAATAATCCCCATTTCCATCCATGTTGTTGCAAATGATCTCATTCTTTTTATGGCTGAATAGTACTCTATTGTATATGTAAGTACCACATTTTCTTTATTCATTCATCTATTGATGGAAACTTAGGTTGTTTCCAGATCTAGGCTATTGTGAACAAAGCTAAAACAAACATGAGAATGCAGATAACTCTTTGATATACTGTTATTTTTTCTTTTGGGTCTACATCTAGCAATGAGGTTGCAAGATCATAAAGTAGCTCTATATTTAATTTTTGGGGGAATTTCCAAATTGTTTTCCATAGTGGTTGTACTAATTCACATTCCCACTGACAGAGTATGAAAGTTCCCTTTTCTCCTCTTCCTCACCAGCATTTATTTTTGCCTGTCTTTGGATAAAAGCCATTTTAAATGGGGTGAGATGATATCTCATTGTAGCTTTGAGGTACATTTCTCTGATGATCAGTGGTGTTGAGCACCTTTTTATATATCTGTCTGCTATTTGTATTGTCTTTTGAGAAATCTCTATTCAGATCCTTTGCCCATTTTTAAATTAAATTATTAGGTTTCTTTCCTATAGAGTTGTTTCCTGGTTATTAATCCCTTGTCAGATGGGTAGTTTGCAAATATTTTCTCCCATTCTGTGGATTGAATATTCACATTGTTGATTGTTTTTCCTTGGATGTGCAGACGCTTTTTAACTGGATGTGGTCCCACTTTTCCGTTTTTGCTTTGGTGGCCTGTGTTCATGGAGTATTGCTCAATAAATCTTTGCCCAGACCAATATCTAAGAGAGTTTCCCCCAATGTTTTCTTTTATTAGTTGAATTTTTTGAGGTCTTAGATTTAAGCCTTTAATCTATTTTAATTTGATTTTTGTATATGCCAAGAGATAGGGGTCTTGTTTCATTCTTCTGCATATGGATATCCAGTTTTCCCAGCACCATTTATTGAAGAGACTGTTCTTTCCTCAATGTATGTTCTTGGCACTTTTGTAGAAAATGAGTTCACTGTTGATGTACAGATTTGCTTCTTGGTTCTCTATTCTGTTCCATTGACATGTGGGTCTGTTTTTTATGCCAGTATCATGCTGTTTTAGTTACCATAGCTCTATGGTGTAGTTTAAAGTCAAGTAATGTGATTCATCCAGTTTTGGTTTATTTGTTCAGGATAGCTCTGGGTATTCTAGGTCATTTGGGCTTCCATATCAATTTTAGGATTGTTTTTTTCTATTTCTGTGAAGAATGGCATTGGCATTTTGATAGAGGTTGAATCTGTAGATTGCTTTTGGTAGTATAACATTTTAACAATGACTGTTTTGGAATATCTTTCCATTTCTGTGTGTCTTCTTTAGATTCTTTCATCAATGTTTTACAATGTTTTATAGTTTTCATTGTAGAGATTTTCACTTTTTTGGTTAATACCTAGGTATTTAATTTTATTTGTAGCTATTGTAAATGGGATTACTCTCTTGACTTGTTTTTCAGACAGTTCACTGTTGACATATGGAAATGCTACTGACATTTATGTTGATTTTGTATCCTGCAACTTTACTAAATTTGTTTATCAGTTCTAATAGTGTTTTTGTGGAGTTTTTAGGTCTTTCCAAATATAAGATCACATCATCTGCAAACAAGGATAATTTGACTTCTTCCTTTCTAATTTGGATGCCTTTCATTTCTTTCTCTTGTCTGACTTCTTTAGCTAGGACTTCTAGTACTATAGTAAATAAAGCGGTAAAAGTTGGCATTCTTCTTGTGCTCCAGATATTAAAGGTTTTCAGTTTCTCCCCATTCAGCAAAATTCTATCTGTGGGTCTGTCATATATGGCTTTTATTATGTTGCAGTTTGTTCCTTCTATACTGAGTTTTTTAGAATTGTTATGATGAATGAATGTTGAACTTTATCAAGTTTTTCAGCATCAGTTGAAATGATCATATGTTATTCTCCTTCATACTGTTGATTGTTTATCATATTGATTGATGTGCACATATTGAACCATTCTTGCATCCCTGTGATAAATCCTACTTTGTTTGTTGTCATTTATTTATGGGAGCTAAAAATTAAAACAATTGAACTCATGGAGACATAGAGTAGAAGGAAAGTTACCAGAAAGTGAGAAAGATAGTGGTTGGGGGGATGGGAGGACAGGTAAGGATGGTTAATGGGCACAAAAAGTAGTTAGAAAGAATGAATAAAATCTAGTATTTAATAGCACAAGAGGGTGACTATTGTCAATCACAATTTAATTGTACATTTTAAAGTAACTAAAAGAATATAATTGAATTGTTTGTAACCCAAAGGATAAAAATGCTTGAGGGGAATGGATACCCCATTTACCATTATGTGATTATTATGCACTGCATGCCTGTATCTAAGTATCTCATGTACTCAATAAATACATACACCTACCACGTACATACCAAAGTATAAAATAAATTTAAAAAAAAGAAAGAAAAGGCCAGGCATGGTGGCTCACACCTGTAATCCCAGCACTTTGGGAGGCCGAGGCAGGTGGATCAACTGAAGTCAGGAATTCAAGACCAGCCTAGCCAACATGATGAAACCCCATCTCTAATAAAAATACAAAAAAAAAATAGCTGAGCATGGTGGTGGGCATCTGTAATCCCAGCTACTCAGGAGGCTGAGGCAGAAGAATCACTTGGACCAAGGAGGCGGAGGTTGCAATGAGCCGAGATGGAACCATTGCACTCCAGCCTGAGCAACAAGAGCGAAACTCAAAAGAAAGAAAGAAAAGGAAGGAAGGAAGGAAGGGAGGGGAAGGGAAAGAGAGAGAGAGAAAAAGGAAGAAAGGAGGAAAGAAAGAAAGAATGAAAGAGAGAAACTACAAGGCAATAACTTGACCATAGATGCAAAAATTCTCAACAAAATACTAGCAAACTGAATCCAACAACACATTAAAAAAACAGTTCACCACAACCAAGTGGGTTTTATTCCAGGAATGCAAGGGTGATTCAGTATAAATGATCAAAAACTTTAATACATTACACCAATAGAATAAAAGCCAAAAACTGTATGATCATTTCAATAGATGCAAAAAAAGCATCTGATAAAATTTATCATTGCTTCATGATAAAAATTAAACAACTTTAGGCATAGAAGGAGCATACCTCAACATAATAAAGGCCACATATCAGAATCTCACAGTGGAAATCATACTGACGTAGGAAAAACAAAGTCCTTCTTCTAAGAACTGAAAAAAGACAAGGATGCTCACTTTCACAACACCTATTTAATATAGTACTGGAAGTTTTGGCCAGAGAATCAGCAAGAGAAAGAAATAAAAGGCATTCGAATTGGAAAAGAAGTAGTCAAATTGTTTCTCATTGCAGATGACATGACCTTATATAGAGACAAACATAAAAACATTATCAAGACAACTCTTAGAAGTGATAAATGAATACAGTAAGGTTGCAGAATACAAAATCAACATACAAAAATCAGTAGCACTTTTATGTGGTAATAATCAACTGTCTGAAAAGAATTCAAGACAACAATCTTATTTACAATAGCTCCAAAATAAAAAAATATAATTCTTAGGAATCAATTTAACCAAGGATGTGAAAGATATCTACAATAAAGCCATAAAACATTTATGAAAAATTTTGAAGACAGAAATAAATGGAAAGATAATCCTGCATTCATGGATTCAAATAATTAATACTGTTAAAATGTTCACACTACCCAAAACAATCTATGGATTTATCAAAATACCAATGACATCCTTCACAGAAATAGAAACAACAATCCTAAAATTTGTATGGAACCTAAAAAAGACCTTGAATAGCCAAAGCAGTCTTGACCCAAAAGAACAAAGTTGGAGGCATCCTACTACCTGACCTCAAAGTATATGTAAAGCTATAGTAACCAAAACAGCATGATACTGGCATAAAAACAGATGCATAAACCAATGGAATAGAATACAGAGCCCAGAAATTAATCCACAGGTGATACACAGTCACCTAATATTTTGACAAAGCTGCCAAGAACACACAATGGGGAGAGAAGAGTCTTTTCAATAAATGGTATTGAGAAAACTGGGTATCTATATGGAGAAGAATGAACTTATACCCTTATTTCATACCATATACAAAAAATCAACTAAAAATAGTTTAAACACTGAAACATAAGACCCAAAGCTGCAAAACTACTAGAACGGAAAACATAAGAGAAAAACTACACAACAGTGATGTAGGCAAAAGCTAAGGAAAGAAAAGCAGAAATATACAAATGAGGTTACATCAAAATAAAAAGCTTCTGCTCAAAAGAAACAACAGAACCAAAAAATGACCTACAGAATGGGAGAAAATTTTTGCAAACTATACATATGATAAGGGGTAAATATTCAAAATATATGAGGAACTCAAGCAACTCAATAGCAAAAAACACCACCACCACCAATAATTCAATTTAAAAGTCAGGCAAAAAAAACCTGACTAGACATTTTTTAAAATATGACATGCAAATGACCAAAAAGCCTATGAAAAAGTCCTGAGCATCACTGATCATCAGGTAAATGTAAATCAAAACCACAATGAGATAGCACCTCAGCCCAATCAGAATGTTCATGATCAAACAGACAAAAGATGGCAATAGTTGGTGAGAATGCAGAGAAAAGGGAACGTTTATACACTGTTGGTGGTAACGTAAATTAGTACAGTCATTATGAAAAACCATATGGAGGTTCCTCAAAAAATTAAAAATATATATAGTGTATGTTTAAGTATACAGTAGGCATTCAGTAAATATTTGTGGAATAACTAAATGCCAATTAAATTTCTTGTGCTCTACATAAAATTCAACTCAAATATCTCTAATAACTCTGCAGGTACAAATATTTGATGACCAGAGAATGATTTCTTTTTCTTCAAAATAGATATAGGGAGTATTATGGTAAAGCTTACCACTGTAGCTATAATGACAATCCCTTTCACTACTTAATTATTCCTCAGGAAGCTTTGACAATACATGGACATGAAAGAAAAAAGAAAAGATCTGCTTCTACATTTTCACTATTCTTTAGGGCATAGTAGGAACTGGCTTTTGATTGTGAAAATTCAAAATGATATCCTCTTTTAAACAAACACTATCGAAATATCACAAGAGAGACAGAGCGCCAAGTCCCAAAAGGCTATGATGCAAGTAAATAGATATATAACACACTCACTTGAGCTTGCATTTCGACAATTAATATATCCTTTGAAGGTGGGGAAAATCTTTCAGGGTTTACTTTTTGCAACCCATGAGAGATTACAAACAGGATCATGCAATTTCTTGGAAGTTCTTCACATGTCTTTGGCTCTGTGGAATAATATTTTGTCTCCTGTACCTGACCTTCTCAGCATTCACTCAAAGAGCGACTGGGAAGTATATAACAAGTGAGTCACCCAGTTTTTTTGCAAAAATCATAGAAAATGTTTTCTTCTTGTCTTTGAGAAAACTAAGAATATATCTCAGAATGAAATGCTGGCAAAGAATGAAGCAAAACTTGTGTATCATCAGCAACACAATATTTTAAATGTTGATTTGGGAATGTTAGTATAGGTGGGGGGATATTTTAATAAATACTTGAATTAAAAAAAAAGAATGAAGCTGAAAAATATAAGTTTTTCTTCTCGTTTCCCTGAATTCTGGAAGATATTTTTCAATTATGGTTCTTATCCCTTTAAAATAGGAATAGCCATATATACAAAAAGAATAGTATTTCAAATGAAGATGTATATGAACTGATGAATTGCTGGAGAAGGGTATATTTTGGTAATTTTTGTTACTTGATGAGCAGAAGAAATATGGCATATTTCTCTTTCCAGCAATATTTTCTTTCTCAAGCCCAAATACTGATTTTCAGTTCCATTATGTTAACCAGACTTGGTATTACACAAATTAGTTATTATTTAAGAAACAAAAATCTTCAGCTCATATGACTTTTTCTTGTTTATGTTGTTATTTGGGCTAGAAGTTAACCGGAGAGTAATCAGGGGAAAAGTTTCATGTTTCAGATTTGCCTAGATAGGAAAGGCCTCAGAGAACCACCACAGTGAGATGCAAAATAACACCAAAGGTCAAAGGAAGAAAAAGGAACATGTGGAAGAAAGCGGTGAATAAAAAAACACGGAAACTTTCATAATATAAACTTTATCTGCCTTTCTTATTTTCCTGCAGCTGACTTGACCATGGTTAACAAATAACAAGCAAGTTGAACTTGGCCACTGTCATGCAGACCAGCTGTTCTCCCTAAGGTCAATGTCAAAATGGGCATATGAAGTTCATACATTCACCTGGAAGCGTATAAAAATATTTAGTCAGAGCAATTTAAGGGCCAAAGTATGGCACACTTCCTCACAGCATATAGTGTATCCAGCTGCCTAAAAATAAAAGAATGTATTTTTTATGCTAAACATTGGTACAGATACATGAAACAGCATAAAAGACCATATATCCTCTAATGAAAGAGTTCTTTCTTATTACCACTTTAAAACACTACAAGTAACCTGGAGTAGCTGAAATTGAATGTATTAATTTGTGCTTTGGCATGGCACTATATTGAGAAAGAGTATTTTTAAATATCTTGGTTTTGTATTTTATTTTTATATCACTAATAAATAATAATGAATCAGGTATTCGTAGTACTGTTGAAAGAACTTCATACCCAGATAAATATAGTATCAATAATGCAGGTAAACAGAAGACAGAGTAGACTCATTGTATATAGGTAATTTATTGGAATCACAAAACTTTGCATTCCCAGTTTTAAGTCTAGTGTTCTTAGCAAGAAAAAAAACTCTCCATAATTCATATTTTCCCACCTTTCTATTGTTGTGATTTATTAAAATAAATACGTCTAGGAATTGAGCCATGAAAGTCACAGTTTTGTTGTTTAAACAAAAGTCTAATGGTTTACTACTTTATAATATACATGATAAAGAATTTTGGTTGTTTCCAAGAAGAAACAGCGTGCTCCATTTCATGTTTCAATTACCTCTGCCATCTCCATGTCTTCCAGACTAATGAATGTGTCCAGCATGGAAACTATCAATTTTGTTAGCTACTTTATCCTCATGGGCTTTCCCTCAAGCCCAGAAATGCAACTCCTCTACTTCGGTCTCTTCTCAGTAACCTGTACTCTCACCCTGATGGGAAATGCAGCCATTGTCTGTGCTGTGTGGTGGGACCAGCACCTTCACACTCCCACGTGCACCCTCTTGGGAAATTTCTCTCTCCTGGAAATATGTTATGTTACTACAACTGTTCCTAAAATGCTGGCCAACTTCCTCTCCACAAGCAAGTCCATCTCATTCATGAGTTGTTTTGCACAGTTCTACTTCGTCTTCTCTTTGGGGTATGATGAGGGCTTCTTCCCTTGCATCATGGCCTTTGACAGGTATCTTGCCATCTGCCACCCTCTACATTATCCATGCATCATGACGAAACAAGTATGCACTGGCCTCATCATCTTTGCATGGTCATGTGGTTTTGTAATCTTCCTAACTTCAGTTATTCTCATTTCACAGCTATCCTACTGTGGCCCAAATATTATCAACCATTTTGTTTGTGATCCTGTCCCATTGATGATGCTGTCCTGTTCTGAAGACATCATCACTCAGCTCGTTTACTCCACATTCAATTCTATCTTCATGATCGGCACCTTTCTCTTTATCCTTTGTTCCTATGCTTTGGTGATTCTGGCTGTAATATGGATGCCCTCAGAGGCTGGCAAACAAAAGGCTTTCTCCACTTGTGCTTCTCATTTGGCAGTTGTCACCTTGTTGTATGGCTCCATCGTGGTGACGTATGTTAGTCCTGGATCAGGACACCCAGTAAAAATGCAAAAAATCATTACCTTTTTCTATTCTGTGATAACACCTCTCTGCAATCCTCTAATATATAGTCTCAGGAACAAAGAGATGAAAAATTCTCTGAGGAAAATCTTCAGGACTGGAAAAGATGTTAATAAAATATAATAAAATAAAATATAAAAAAGAGACTTAATTAGACATGAATATTTGTCTATGGATTTATTATTTTATTTAAGAACTGCTATAATAATGAGCCATTAACATCTTAAACACCACTCACCACAATCTGCATTACTGTGGTCTTATTTAAGAATGTTTCAACAGTGAATTAGATTTTGCATTGAAGTGAATAATAAGTGTGTAAAATTCTATGTCTATGCTAATCAGAACCTGTATATGTAATTCCACTTTTTAAAAAGAATAAAGACGTCTGTTTTGTATTACTGAGCTAAAGCAATTGATAACACATGTGACAGATATCATAGACTGCTCTCACAATTAACACTATAATCCAGTCATTATCCACTAGGAGATACTGGCTGAAAAATAGCCAAGTTTTAAGAAGTCCAGCTTGTCAAAATGTAGCAAGCGGTCTTTACATTATGTAAATAGGCCAATAGCCTTAGTTTGATATTCAGTGTTTTTTCAGAGAGTACACAACCAAGAATTAGGAATTTAAAGCGGATTCATTACCTGGAATATAGTGCAGCAAAGACCTAAGCAAAAAGGCGAGCATTACTCAGGATATAGCTTGCTTTGTTGTAAACCCAGTTTAAACACAGGATTTGGTATCATAATTAATTTAGTATTAATACTGTGTGACTTATTTGAGTACTGCTGGGCAGTACTAAAATAAAATTCTTAAAATCCATTTTATAAAATATTTGACTAATATCTTGCTTTAATTTTGACTTTTGTTTTGTTCTATGGCCATTTTTTCAAATACAACTCTCAAAAACTTCATGAAAAGGAATCACAATATGAAAGGCAATTTACAGAATTTTAATTTGTAAGCCCTCATAGCTATTTGCTCCACAAAATGAGGTGCAACTGCAATTAGTTTTTGTGTCATAAAGAAGCTGAGTTGAGAATATTTTCTGGGTTTGAAAGGCAGGATTTATGTGAGTTCTGGGGAAAAGAGAGGTTGTTTTATTATACTTCACATGTGAAATGTAAATTAAATAGCTAAATACTTGCCTGAAAAACTCTTTTATATAGGAAGAAAATACAATTTAGAACTTCATTCAAACTGGCTTCAACGGTGGGCTCTCTTTAAAGTGCCGATAAATTTAACACTGAGTTTCACCTGTCCATGCCAGTCTTGTTTACCTTTCTTAATTATATGAGAAGAAATCATAGAAATTCTTAATAAAATAGAATCTCAACTGTTATAAATATGCACAGTGCCCATATTTGTAATTATCTTCAAGTTGATCATTAACCAATCTTATCTTACTAATATTAAATTCTATCTCATATTGAGCTTGCTGGCACTTGATAGAAAGAATTGAAAACTATTTGATACAGTAAAAAGCATCTCTGTAAGATACAAACATGCCTTCATTGTGACAATATCTCTTCCTCAGTTCATACCTATGGCTTCATGGTATTTCACACAACCAGCTAATAAAGGAAGAAAGAGCCTCAGGCTTGGCTCACAAATGGATTGTCTGAATCTACACTTAGACAAGATAAAAACTGACTAATGCTGCAGCTTAACACCTCTCCAGGGTAGCCATAGAGTGCAGTGGTGAGCAAATCCTCGTAAACTGATGATTTGGTGGCAATATACTTAGTTGTCCACTTTGAATGTTGGCAGAAATAGCTTGCTATGCAAAATAGATAAGGATATGTGTAGAATAATGATCGTTGTAAAAAAGCTTCACTAAGCAAAGCCCCCCAAAATACAGAAAAATTAGATTTAATGAAATTTGAGGTGGAGACCTATGTATGGGCCTATGAGAATAAGCACAAAGTATGCAGATCTTTGTTTCTCAACTCTGTGCCCATTAGAGAGTACCCTCCAGAGTGGAGGCACTCAACAGCTAGGTGAAAAGAATGAGTCATCTAAAAATGTCAGTCAGCTCTGATTTCATTCACCTCAGAGCTTATAAAAGGGAATATAAAGAAAGTTGTATAAATGGAAAATATGCATGAGCCAAAAAATACAGGCATTATCTTACCAAGGTTGGTGACAAATCACTGAGCCACTGAAGATGCAGCCTCAATGAGAAACCAACGCTAAGCCCTCAATATGGCACCAATCTTTGAGAAAACCAGCCAGCAATGGGTGAAAAATTGATTACATCAAATTCCTTTTACTTTGGAGGGTGCAAAGTGCCATGAAGGAGTATAGTCAATCTCTACTTCTTCATTTCATATTCACTCTCCAACCCCCTGTGATCTTGCTTTCTATCTCCTCTGTTCGACTAAAACTTCTTTTCATCATGTTTCTGTAGAGGATTAACAATAATCATCATAAGGGTATTTTATCTTAGGTACAAGAAAGTATAGTAACTCAAATAGATTTTCCAATCTACCATTATTTTCATTAGTCAACATTATCTTAGCCAGAGAAGATGTGAACTCTACATTTTGTAATTCTACATGTTTGAGTTTGAAAACCTTTGCTATAGACTGGGAATAAGTTGTTCTTGGATCAGTTGCTTGGGATGCAGCAAAAGCAGTGTTAAGAGAAAAGCTTATAGCACTTAACAATTACCTCAAAAAGTTAGATATATCTCAAATTAATGACCTAGCATCCAACAAGATAGCTAGAAAAACTAAAACAAAGCTAGCAGAAAAAAAAATAACTAAAACCAGAGCAGACCTGAATGAAATAGACAAGAAAATTAATACCAAGAATCAATCAAACCAAAAGTTGATTCCTTAAAAGGATAAACAAGATTGATGGGATGCCAGCCACAGTAACAGAGAGAGAGAGAAGATTCAAATAATCACATTAAGAAATGACAAAGGTGACATTACAAATGATCCGAGAAATACAGAATATCCTCCAAGACTATTAGGAACAACTCTATGAACACAAACTACTAAATCTAGAGGAAATGGATAAATTTCTGGAAACAACCTCCCAAGACTGAATCTGGGAGAAATTAAAACCCTAAAAGACCAATATTAAGGTCCAAAATAGAAGCAGCAATAAAAATCTACCAACCAAAAAAGTCCTAGACCAGATGGTTTCACAGCCAAATTCTACCAGACATACAAAGAAGAGCTAGTACCAATTCTACCGAAACTATTCCCAAAAATGAGGAGAATGGACTCCTCCCTAACTCATTTTGTGAAACCAGCATCTCTTTGATACCAAAATCTGGCAAGTGAAAGTTTATAGCTACAAGTGCCTACACCAAAAAAGTAGAAAAATTTCAAATAACCTAGCGATGTATCTTTAAAAACTAAAAAAGCAAAAGCAAGGAAACCCAAATTATTAGAAGAAAATAAATAATAAAGATCAGAGTAGTAATAAATGAAATGGAAACAAAGCATACAATACAGAAGATCAACAAAGTGAAAAGTTTGTTTTTTGAAAAGATAAACAAAATCAACAAAACTTTACCTAAGAGAAAAACGGAAAAGACCCAAATAAATAAAATTAAGACATAAAACCAATTCTGCAGAAATTAAAAGGATCGCTTGCAATCATATGCCAATAAACCGGAAAATCCAGAGAAAATAGATAAATTCTTAGATACATACAACCTACCAAGTTTGAGCCATGAAGAAGTCCAAAACCCGAACAAACCAATAATAAGTAATGAGATCAAAGCCCTAATAAAAAGTCTCCCAGCAAAGAAAATCCCAGGACGTGGTGGCTTCTCTGCTGATTTTTACCAAATATCTATAGAAGAATTAATACCAACACTACTCAAACTATTCCAAAAAATATAGGAACACAGAATTTATCCAAATTCATTCTATTAGGCCAGTATTACACTGATACAAAACCAGAAAGAGACGTATCAACAGAAGAAAGATACAGACCAATATCCCTGATGAACACTGATGCAAAAATCCTCAACAAAATACTAACAAACTAAATGCAACAGCACATTAAAAATTTAATTCACCATGATCAAGTGAGTTTTATTCGAGAAATGCTAGGATGATTCAACATATGCAAATCAATAAATGTGGTTCATCACTTAAAGTTAAAAAAAAAACCATAGGATCATTTCAATTGATGTTGAAAAGACAATCATAAAATAGGAGAAAATATTTGTAAACTATCCATCTGACAAGGGATTAATAACGAGAATATAAGGAGCTCAAACAACTCTATAGGAAAAATCTGATCATCCAATTTAAAAATGGGCAAAAGATCTTGCTCAAAGGAAGACATATAAATGGCAAACAGGCATGTGAAAAAGTGCTCAACATCATTGATCATTAGAGAAATGCAAACCAAAACTACAAGATGAATCATCTAACCCTAGTTAAGATGGCTTATATCCAAAAGACAGGCAGTAAGAAATACTGGCTAGGATATGGAGAAAAGGGAACCCACTGTTGGTGGAAATGTAAATTAGTACAATCACTATGGAGAACAGTTTGGAGGTTTCTCAAAAAAAACAAAAATAGAGGTACCATATGACCCAGCAATGCCATTGGTAGGTATATACACAAAAGAAAGGAAATCAGGATATCTGAGAAATACCTGCACTCCCATGCATATTGCAGCACTATTCACAATAGCCATGATTTGGAAGCAACCTGTGTGTCCATGAACAGATGAATAAATAAAGAAAATGTGGTTCATATACACAATGGAGTAATATACAGCCATGAAAAAGAATGAGATCCTGTTATTTGCAACAATATGGATAGAACTGGAGGTTATTATGTTAAATAAAATAAGCCAGGGACAGAAAGACAAATTTTCCACGTTCTCACTTATTTGTGGGAGCTAAAACTTAAAATAAGTGGATTCATGGAGATAGAGAATAGAATAATGGTTACCAGAGACTGGGAATAACAGTAGGGTTAAGGGGAGGAATGGATAATGGGTATAAAAATACAGTTAGATAGAATAAATAAGATCTAGTATTTGATAGCACAACAAGGTGACTATAGCCAAACATAATTTATAGTACATTTAAAAATAACTAAAAGAGCATAATTGCATTGTTTGTAACACAAAGAAAGGGTAAATGTTTGAAGTGATGGATATCCTATTTACCGTGATGTAATTATTATACATCGTATGCCTGTAGCAAAATGTCTCATGTACCCCATAAACATATACAGTCACTGTGTACCCATAAAAATTTAAAACGGAAAACATAAGATAAACAACCTGATATTAAAACTCAAGTGACGAATAAAAGAACAAACTAAACCCAAAGTCAGCAGAAGGAAAGAAATAACAAGGATCAGAATAGAAATAAACAAAATAGAGACTAAAACTACAATAGAAAAGAACTCAATGTAGTAAAGAGTGTTTTTTCAGAAGGATAAACAAACCAAGAAATCTTTAGCCAGACCAAGGAAAAAAGAGAAAGGACTCAAATATTAATACAATCAAAAGTGAAAGGGAGACATTACAACTGATACCATAGAAATATAAAAGCTCATAAGGAAAAAAAGCTCATAAAACAGTACTATGAACAATTGTACAGTAACAAATTGAATGAAGTAGAAGAAATAAATAAATTTGAAGATACATGCAAGATACCAAGACTGAATCATGAAGAAAAAGTATGAACAGACCAAAAATGAGTAAGAAGACTGAATTGTAATAAAGTCTCCCATCAAAGAAAAGCCCAGAATAGCTTTACTGTTGTATTCTACCAAACATTTAAATAATTAGCAATCCTCAAACTCTTCCAAAAAAAATCTAAGAGGAAGCAATACTTCACTTCCAAACTTTTTTTACATGGCCAACGTTACTCTGATACCAAAGCCAGACAAGAACAAGAAAAAGAAAACAAAAGAAAAATTACAGGCCAATATCCCTGATGAACATAGATGCAAGAATCCTCAATCAAATACTAGCACACTGAATTCAACAGCATATTAAAAAGATAACTTACCATGCTCAAGTGGATTTACCCCAAGGATACAAAGTGGATCAACATACATAAATCTATAAATGTGATATACAACATTAACAAAACGAAGCCCAAAAATTATATAATCATCTAATTAGATGCAGAAATAGCATTTGAGAAATTCAACATTGCTTCATGAAAAGATTCTCAACAGAGTTGGTTTAGAAGAAATATACTTCAACACAATAAAGACCATGTATTACAAGCCTACAGCTCACACTATACTCAATGTACCCTCCAAATCTCAGGCTGAATTGTGATCCCCAACGTCAGAGGGGGTGCCTGGTGGGAGGTGTCTGTGTTATGGAGGTGAATCCCTCATGGGATGGTGATGGTATCCAACCCAACCCTCAGGAATGGGTTTGTATTTTACCCATAGTAGAGTTACCATCAGATCTGATGGTTAAAAAGAGTTATGGGACAACCTCCTCTCCACCTTGCTCCCTCTCTTGCCATGTGACACACCAGCTCCCCCTTTGCTTTCTTCAATGAGTAAAAGCTTCCTCAGAGTTCAGAAGCTAAGCAGATGCTGATGCCATGCTTGTACTGACTGCAGGACCATGAGCCAAATAAACCTCTTTTGTTTATAAATTACTCGGTCTCAGGTGTCCCTTTATAGCAATGTAAAATGGACTAACATAAATGTTATTGGTGATTTATGCAATGGCCATTTTAAGGGTGTGGTGGGGGGAAGCCATATTTAAATAGATTGGAGGTTAGAAAGACATGAGGAAAAGATGCAGATTCCTTACTGTCTCTCAAGTATGGCAGGCATGCTCCTGCCTTGTGGCCCCTACACATGCCATCTCCTCTGCCTGGAATGCTCTTTTTCTAGATATTTATATTTCTTTCCCCCACACTCCCTTCAAACCTTTGACCAAATATCACCTTTTCAGTGAGGCCTTTTCTGACTAGCTATTGAAAATTCCACCCAGGGGAATTGAGAGATATTGGTCATAAGCTACAATGTTTCAGCTAAACAGGATGAATAAGTTCTGGAGATCTTCTGTACAGCACAGTGACTGTAGTTAATAGTCATGTGTTATACCATTGTCCCTAAATATCTGCAATATCTGGGGGGCAATTGGTTCCAGGACTCCCCAAGGACACCAAAATCCTGGGATGTTCAAGCCCCTTATATAAAATGATATCATTTTATATTTGCATGTAACCTGTGCATATTCTTCCATACACTTTAAATCATATATAGATTACTTATAATACTAATTAAATATAAATGTTTTATAAATAGTTGTTATACTGTATTTTTTTATTGCTTTTATTGTATTTTTTGTGGGTTTTTTGTCCTAATATTTTCTATCCAGTTGGTTGAATGCCTGAATGTGGAACTCATGGAAGCCATAAAAAATGATGAGTTCACGTCCTTTGTAGGGACATGGATGAAATTGGAAATCATCATTCTCAGTAAACTATCGCAAGAACAAAAAACCAAACACCGCATATTCTCACTCATAGGTGGGAATTGAACAATGAGAACACATGGACACAGGAAGGGGAACATTACACTCTGGGGACTGTTGTGGGGTGGGGGGAGGGGGGAGGGATAGCATTGGGAGATATACCTAATGCTAGATGACGAGTTGGTGGGTGCAGCGCACCAGCATGGCACATGTATACATATGTAACTTACCTGCACATTGTGCACATGTACCATAAAACCTAAAGTATAATAATAATAATAATAATAATAATAATAAAAGAAAAAAAAAAAGAAAAAAAAAAAAAAAAAAAAAAAAAAAAAAAAAAAAAAAGTATACTTGAAATTGTAGAAGAGATTTTAAATATTCTCACACAATAAAATGAAAGTATGTGGAAGTGATAAATATGTTAATTAGTTTGAATTAATCATTTCACCATGTATACATATCAAAAAATCATCTTGTATGCCACAAATATATACAGTTTTTTAAATATAAAATAAAAAATATTCAATCACCTATTATAAAGCAAGCACATATTGAACAAGTGTCAAGTTAACCTCATATACTGGATAATGATTCCATGGAAAGTAGCCTTGCTTAATTGGGAAAAGACCCAAGTGACAGAGTAGCTCCCTATGGAAAATTGTAACTGGTTTAAATGACAGCTTAAACTCCAGAATGTCTCACCAAACAGTCAAATATATCTCTGTTCATAAGTACATTGCTCAATGAATTGTTATCAACTGATACTCCTGTGTAAAGGTACCTAGTTCAAGAAACTGAATGTTATCAGCATCCCAAAATCCCAACCTTTTCATTGAGGCTTTCCCTAACTACCTATTGAAAATTGCGCCCAGGGGATATGGGGAGACATTTGTCAAAGGGTACAATGTTTCAGCTAAAAAGGATGAATAAGTTCTGGATATCTACTGTACACCATTAATCTTAAGAGAGATCTCAAAAAGGAAAAGAACTCACAAAAAAAATTGCTATAAAGGATACACATGAAAGGCGCAGAAGGGAGGTGGAGGGAGTGCAGAGAGCTGTGGGCTGAGTCTGAGCCTCAAGGCTTTTTCAGCATGACACCACAAAGACTGTTGACAAGCAACCCTGTGCCCCATTTACTAAGCTTAGGCAATTCACTTTATATATCAAAATTTTATCACTACCCAACACTGATTTAAGGACTCAACACTCTGACTTGAGAAAACCTAAAGTACAAAAAGTTACCTCAAAGGTGAGTGAGACTCTCTAAGGAGCTCAAATATATGTCTTCAATGTGTTCTAATTGCAAATTACTTACAATTTGGCACAACATATTGGGAGAGAGGAGTAGTGGAATGGTAAAAATCAAACCTAACCTCAAAATATTGTAAATTTTGGCTCTAAGATCATTCTCAATGACCCAATATGTGCAATGAGGCTCTTCTCTTCCTCCTCCATGTTACAGATGGAAACACGAAAGACTAAGCCATTCACATTACCCCAGGGAAGGCAGAGGGAAAGGGCAGTCCAGGTGTCCTGAACTGTACTGCTCACAGGGGAGGCCTGGCCCACCACTAAATCTGGATACTTCCAAACCTATCCTTAGATGAAAACTATATCTGGGGACCATTTTGAGAGGTGACAGCGTGCTGGCAGTCCTCACAGCCCTCGCTCGCTCTTGGCGCCTCCTCTCCCTGGGCTCCCACTTTGGCGGCACTTGAGGAGCCCTTCAGCTCACCGCTGCAATGTGGGAACCCCTTTCTGGGCTGGCCAAGGCCGGAGCCCACTCCCTCAGCTTGTGTGGAGGGAGACGCGCAAGCGGGAACCGGGGCTGCCTGCGGCGCTTGCGGGCCAGCTGGAGTTCCGGGTGGGCGTGGGCTTGGCGGGCCCCGCGCTAGGAGCAGCCGGCCGGCCCTGCTGGCCCCGGGCAGTGAGGGACTTAGCACCTGGGCCAGCGGCTGCGGAGGGTGTACTGGGTCCCCCAGCAGTGCCAGCCCACCGGCGCTGCTATTTCTCACCGGGCCTTAGCTGCCTTCCCATGGGGCAGGCCTCCGGACTGCAGCCCGCTATGCCTGAGCCTTCCCCCCGCCTCCGTGGGTTCCTGTGCAGCCCGAGCCTACCTGACGAGCGCGGCCCCCTGCTCCCCGGTGCCTAGTCCCATCCACCGCCCAAGGGCTGAGGAGTGCGGGCGCACGGCGCAGGGCTGGCAGGCAGATCCACCTGCAGCCCCTGTGTGGGATCCACTGGGTGAAGCCAGCTGGGCTCCTGATTCTGGTGGGGAGGTGGAGTGTCTTTATGTCTAGCTCAGGGATTGTAAACGCACCAATCAGCACCCTGTGTCTAGCTCAGGGTTTGTGAGTGCACCAATCGACACTCCGTATCTAGCTGCTCTGGTGGGGCCTTGGAGAATCTTTATGTCTAGCTCAGGGATTGTAAATACTCCAATCGGCACTCTGTATCTAGCTCAAGGTTTATAAACACACCAATCAGCCCCTGTGTTTAGCTCAGGGTTTGTGAGTGCACCAATCGACACTCTGTATCTAGCTGCTCTGGTGGGGCCTTGGAGAACCTTTGTGTGGACACTCTGTATCTAACTAATCTGATGGGGACGTGGAGAACATTTGTATCTAGCTCAGGGATTGTAATAGCACCAATCAGCACCCTGTCAAAACAGACCACTGGGCTCTACCAATCAGCAGGATGTGAGTGGGGCCAGATAAGAGAATAAAAGCAGGCTGCCCGAGCCAGCAGTGGCAACCCGCTCAGGTCCCCTTCCACACTGTGGAAGCTTTGTTCTTTCGCTCTTTGCAATAAATCTGGCTACTGCTCACTCTTTGGGTCCACACTGCTTTTATGAGCTGTAACACTCACCGTGAAGATTTGCAGCTTCACTCCTGAAGCCAGCGAGACCACGAACCCACCAGAAGGAAGAAACTCCGAACACATCTGAACATCAGAAGGAACAAACTCCAGACGCGCCACCTTAAGAGCTGTAACACTCACCGCGAGGGTCCGCGGCTTCATTCTTGAAGTCAGTGAGACCAAGAACCCACCAATTCCGGACACAATTTCATTTCAGTTGGTTTTGGGTCCTACTTTCTGCCCAGTGGTCAAACCCAGAAACCCAGTCAGGACCTAGTTTCAATGAGTGGCTCTGAGCTTAGCTAATTAATGGCTTTCTGGCCCAAAAATCTTCTTGTTTTTGTTTGGTTAATTAATTGTTTACTGTTGCACTAAAATACTTTGTCTTACCTGACATGAGCGATCTCAGGATTATCTTGGCACATTTGGTTATGTGGTTTGAGCCCTTCCAGAGTGTTACTGTCTACTAGCTACCCATTAAAATTTAACAAGGCAGAAGACAATGAGCTTGCTAGAGATGTCACAGAGCCTTTGTTACCATGGCAATAATTGTTGGACCAGATCACAGAAAAGGAAGTAAGAGACAAGAAAGAGAAAGGTGCAGGAAAAGCTGAAGCATAATAGTTTTTCAAAACAGTCTCTAAACTTATAATGGAGTAATGTGTTTAAACTTGTGGAGAAAACTACTTTATGAGAAAGGCTGATTTTCCAACATCCTCTTAAGGAGTCTTGCACTGTCACCAGGCTGGAGTGCAGTGGCGCGACTTCGGCTCACTGCAACCTCCGCCTCCCAGGTTGAAACGATTCTCCTTGCCTCAGCCTCCCAAGTAGCTGGGATTACAGGCACCCACCACCATGCCTGGCTAGTTTGTTTTGTATTTTTAGTAGAGACCAGGTTTCACTATGTTGGCCAGGCAGGTCTCGAACTCCTGACCTCATGATCCACCCGCCTTGGCCTGCCAAAGTGCTGGGATTACAGGTGTGAGCCATCGTGCTCAGCCTACATTTCATCTTAAAATAAAGGTAGACGAATCGGGATTAATTTGCAAGCACACTGACTATTATAATACCAAGAAGTTCGTATGAAGGCAGATAGATAGCTATTAAAACGGCAGAAATTCAACAAAATTTTTAGTAGATGATTGTGTCAGTGAGAAATAGTTTTGATGTGCAGTATGAAACCCCAAATATTCCAGGGGCTCCTGCAATGTGTAAACTTGGAGTATCCTTGACTTAGAACTGAAAGAACAGCAGGATTGGAGGTAGGAGAAAGAAAGAACCTAGTGATCTAGGTAATGTCACTTTGGAAAACATTTGCTCTAAACTGCTCCCAGCATCAGTGAGTAGAGCTTGGGGGGAGTGAGTGTGTATTTCAAAGCCCAGGGCTTTGGTCAGTGTGAATGAGACAATGAGGATTATCCTGCCCTCTTGTGCTTCTGAGCCAACATGCCAGGGCTTAAAGAGGAGAGGAAGGAAATGAAGAAGTCACAGAGTGCCTGATTGAAGAAGCAAAGTGCAGAAACACACCTTCCTCCCTCCTCCCTATAGAAGTCAACCTCCCCCTAGACTGCCCATCACTATCAGCATGGGATGGTAGTATATTTACTTAATAGCTAAAAGTGAATAGAGCTTAAAGTTTAGCCCTCAGGTGGGATTTTGCCGACATAGACTTCATAGGACTTTTTTCCTAGCAGAGTGGCCTGTTGCACTGTGAGCTTCTTGTGTCAAAGTTTAATTAATCTTATCTCTCTGGAGTCTATTCAAATGCATGTTCATTTAACCACGCTGTTTATGAAGTATAGTGGTTTAGTGACAAGATTATTTAAGAAAAAAGCCCCAAAGATAACTTATATTGCTGACCAGAGTAAATTAAAGGTGTAAGCATTTAATAATACCTAGAAGCCATACTCAGAATAGGTATAATTTTTACTAGTTAGTCTAATCTTTTGAAAGAAACATCACAGTTAGAAATGAAAAAGGCCATGTTATCACTGACCCCACAGAAATAAAAAATAACCATCAGAAACTACTACAAACACCTCTATGCACACAAACTAGAAAACCTATAAGAGATGGGTAAATTCCTGGATACACCAACAATGTGCTCCAAAATTGCATCAGTAATAAATAGCCTACCAACCAAAAAAATGTATATTTTAAAAAGCTCAAGACTAGATGGATTCACAGCTGAATTCTACCAGATACGCAAAGAAGAGCCAGTACCATTTTTGCTGAAATTATTCCAAAAAACTGAGGAGGAGGGACCCCTGTCCAACTCATTCTATGAGGCCAGCATCATCCTGGTACCAAAACCTGGTAAAGACACAAAAACAAAACAAAAAAAACTTCAACCCAATATCATGCATGAATATTGATATAAGGCAGCTTGTGATTAATATCATGACAAAGACACAAAGATGGCAAAATAAAAATGCAAGGATGGGGCCGGGAGCAGTGGCTCACACCTGTAATCCCAGCACTTTGGGAGGCTAAGGCAGGTGGATGACAAGGTCAAGAGATAGAGACCATCCTGGCCAATGTGAAACCCCGTTTCTACTAAAAATACAAAAATTAGCTGGGCATGGTGGTGCATGCCTGTATTCCCAGCTACTCAGGAGGCTGAAGCAGGAGAATTGTTTGAACCCAGAAGGTGGAGGTTGCAGTAAGCTGAGATCACGCCACTGCATCCAGCCTGGTGACAGAGGGAGACTCCATCTTCAAAAAAAAAAAAAAAAAAAAAAAAAATGCAAGGATGGAAAAGGTTCTTTGGTTACTGGAAGAGGGGAAAACATTCTGGGAAAAAAATGTCTTTTGAACTGGACCTTGAAATTTCGAGGATTTGTACAAGTGTAGATGGAGATAAATAGAATTCCAAATACAGAAAATGATCACAAAGAAGAGAACATGGGAAACTGAAGCTATTCGGAGGATGAAATGTTGCCTACTGTCTAATTTGTCTGTAAAAGAGAGTAAGGAAAGATAACACCAGGAAAGTCATTTGAAGTCAATTTGTGGAGAACCTGGGAACTTGAAATCATTGACGGCTTTTGAGCAGACAAGATCAAAGCTATGTTTTAGGAGTTTCTAAGTATTATGACTCAGTGATAATAAAGGTCTGAATAAACATTTTCCTCCATAGTCTCTCAAAGTGGAAGTTTGCTTTTAGACAGATGCGTGTGGTCCTAGGGCATATATCCCTGATGTCCTCAACTACTTCACAGCACTTGGTATGAGCATTCACTCACATATGAGTGTTTAATTACACTATGTTGGCCCCTAAATGCCATAAAGTAAAAATAGAAGGGACACTAATAAATAAAAGTAAATACTTCTCTCATATTAATTGGGAAGTCACATGTTCCTCTGAAGTATTTTTGTTAATTAACTTAAATGTTGCTACTTCTTATACTTTTTTCTCATATCTAAAGGATTCTGGCAAAAAAGTGCCATACTTCTAAAAGTTATTTCTAAATTCTGTAAGTTTTTATTCAATGCGTGACAATGTTGGAATCTCAGTATTTTCCTCACTGGGCTGTATATCCTCCAACATATGCACAGTAAGACTTGAAATGTTCCTAAACATTATGTCAGAACTTTTGGTAACATTTTGTGTCTTATTTCTCCTCAGACTGTGTCTTCCAGAAGATTTTTTGGAATCTGTCTTGTGGGCAAGCTCTTTGTAAATAATGATGCCTTAGAATAGTTGTCATTAGTCTTTACTGATTCTTCAGAGAATATGTAATCATTAACTTTTTAAAGATTCATCTTGGAAGATAACTTTCCTAATGCTACGGAGGCTACCTCCCAGGAGAATGTGAGTTTTATAAAATGCATTTTTAATTTTGGGGCTACAATAAAACTCTATCTAGCTGGAGGCAGAATATGGTTTATAAAATAAATCATTTAGAGATTTGGTTCATGTCAAAACGATGATGGCTTCACATTTTGAGCACTGCTGAGAATCATGACACTCGTGTCAATCCCTTTTCATTCCATAATTTCTTAATGTTGGTTAATGATTCTGGTTGGAAGCCTATTAGAGAGACATATATTACTAAAAGAAGAACAAACATAAGTTCTAACTAGTCATACCAAAAGACTTCCCAGAGCACTGGTGTAGAGAGCAAGTTGGAAGAAAAACTTTTGAAAATTTGTGTTTCTGCTCAAAATGTCCTCTTGACATCTAGGACTCACATCCCTCCATATTTCTGAGGAAAAGAAAAGTTTTTTTTCAGGTAACTCAAATCCCTAATATATTTTTATAAGAGTGTAGGAGGAAGGAAGTTTACCTATAACAAAATGAAGTGTTTGATTTCTGTCATTTGGTAAAAATTTTCCATTTTACAAAAAGCATATAAGGAAAATCAATCTCAAAATTTTATGAAATACCTTCAAAAATAAAGTTTAATGTCTAGATCTTTGCAAACTTCTGTACATAATGACTAAATCAATATTATATTGATTTTATCAATATAATAATCACTATATCAGTTTCTGAAATTAAGGTAAAAGATTAATCAGAAACTTAAAGCCTTCGCTTTCTACAGAAAACATTGCAGCTTTACAATATTAATATTAAAAGTCGATATTGGTAAGTAACATTAGATAATCACTTAAGCTAACAACAGCAGCAATAGAAATTCAGAGATAATGGCTTTAACGTGATTGCTACCAATTTATTTTAAAATATGTACATTTCTTTTGCATATGTAATTAATGTTAAGTAATATGTTTAGCTGAAATGTAAATGGTCAAAACTTTCTTTACTGAGTCTATTGCACTATAAGTTGGGTTTGCAGTAAGAAACTAACACATTTGTGTCTTCTCAAAGTACTAACTTTGAGTTGTATGCTGTCCAGAAACTATATTAAATCATTTCTGTCCCAAAATAATGACCTTACAAAGGGAATTTAACCTTACCTAGTTCTATCATGATTGCATATTAAGGAGAGATTTAGAAGCTGGCGGAAGTTTGTTTTTGTTCAATCAGCTACCTACTAAGCCCAAAACTCATATACTGTATAGCCAAGAAAAAGTAAACTACGTTCTCTTCCTAATTATTCTTTTGAAAAATGACTTCATGTTCATTGTCTTCTCTTCATTCTTAAAAAAGCAACTCATTTTGTGAAAGAGTCCTGATGGATAATGTGTCTCTCGACCTTGCAGGTCTCTGGCCCACTGAATGTCTCTGAGCCAAATTCCAGCTTTGCTTTTGTAAATGAATGTATACTCCAAGGTTTCTCTTGTGAGTGGACCGTTCAGATCTTCCTCTTCTCACTCTTCTCTACAACATATGCACTAACCATAACAGGGAATGGAGCCATTGCTTGTGCCCTGTGGTGTGACTGGCGACTTCACACTCCCATGTACATGTTCCTGGGAAATTTCTCCTTTTTAGAGATATGGTATGTCTCTTCTACAGTTCCCAAGATGTCGGTCAACTTCCTTTCAGAGAAAAAAACCATCTCCTTTGCTGGATGTTTTCTCCAATTTTATTTCTTCTTCTCTTTGGGTACATCGGAATGCTTGCTTTTGACTGTGATGGCCGTTGATCGGTACCTTGCTATCTGCCGTCCCTTGCACTATCCTAATATCATGACTGGGCATCTGTGTGCCAAATTGTTCATACTGTGCTGGGTTTGTGGATTTCTGTGGTTCCTGATCCCCATTGTCCTCATCTCTCAGATGCCCTTCTGTCGTCCAAACATTATTGACCATGTTGTGTGTGACCCAGGGCCACTATTTGCATTGGCTTGTGTCTCTGCCCCAAGAATCCAACTGTTTTGCTACACTCTAAGCTCATTAGTTATTTTTGGTAACTTCCTCTTTATTATTGGATACTATACTCTTCTCCTGAAAGCTGTGTTAGGCATGCCTTCAAGCACTGGGAGACACAAGGCCTTCTCTACCTGTGGGTCTCACTTGGCTGCGGTATCACTGTTCTATGACTCTCTTATGGTCATGTATGTGAGCCCAGGACTCGGACATTCTACGGGAATGCAGAAAATCGAAACTTTGTTCTATGCTGTGGTGAGCCCACTCTTCAATCCCCTTATCTATAGCCTCCGCAATAAGGAGATAAACGCAGCCCTGAAGAAAGTTCTGGGGAGTTCCAACATAATCTAAGGCATATTAGATTATTCCTCCATGATCAGATCTGTACAGTCTAACAAAGAGAAATCAGAATTATATAGTTATTTAAATCTGAACAATATGGACCTAGTGATATTGACTATATCAGACTATGAAATTAAACACCTGTTGGGCCCCTTACAAATTAAAGTTGCCAAATTATATAGATAAATGGAAGCGTGTGGTTTCCCTTTGGCACCTAGACTGAGTATTAACTGAGGAATACACATATTTGGGTGTTTTCTGGATGGTTTCCACCTGATTCATCTGTGATAAAAATTCTTTATGTTCTATTTGACTTAAATTTATTGTTCTGAGATTGACAAAATTATAGCTATGTTATTTTGTTTGGTTGGTTGTAAATAAAAGAAGAAAAAATATATTTTCTGATGGTGATTCTTATCATATTTGGCTTTATTATTTTGGTGACATGGTCATTACTAATACATAAGCCCTTATAAGCAATTTATCAACATTTTTGTAGGATAATAAAATATTCTAGCCTAATGACATCCAAATATTACCTCCTTCTAAGCCCCTAAGGGGCAGATTCTAATTCCATCTATAATAATATCAGTCAAAATATTCAGAAATGCATTGTTCTAAATGCCTAATATTTTTACCCTAAATAAGGTATCACCAAAAACATGATGGGTCAATTTATTGAGTTTTAGATAATGGAATATCTCCCCTAAAAATTGGACAGGGCAATGGTGTATTTGTGGATACACTATTTAAGTTCAAAAAATAAAATAAAATCAATGGCAGTTGATTGTCATTTGTTGCTAAAAGAATGTGAAAATAACATGAAGGAAAATTTTTAAAGGAAAAAAGCATTTATAATTCAATTGCTCTAATGTATCTATTTTTGTTAATATGTCTGTTTCATGTGATTTAATGTTGAACTCACTCCCATTTATAGCAAGTTTTATAATTATCATTCATAGAAAGCATAATATTTTATTGAACTAACATGCCGTGAATTGTGAATTTTTATGTGGTGAGATGAACATTGTCCTAGAGGAAGGGCCTTCCTTCCAAGAAGCTAAGAGCTGACTAGTAAAAGGGAATTTTCAGAAGGGATATTAGGAGAAAAATGAATGCCTCTACTACACAAGAATGACTTCTCACAGAATTTGTACTGCGGCATTCTGGGGTAAGGTTACTGAACACTCCAACATCTTCCTTCCTTCTACCACCAATCTTTTTGTTGAATATCACAGATATCCCATTTTTTGTTATAAAATAATATCTCAATAAAATCTCCATAAAGATTTGCCTTGATAATATTTTGCAAACCTAAATTAGGACTCATCATCCAATCCAAAACAGACTGTCCCAGAAAATACAGAATATAAGAATATGATGTGTGTGCAACAATTTTCCTTACAGATTTTTTGTCTTAGAACAGTTTATTGGGAAAGAGATCATTATTCAGTTCAAAAGGTAAGAATGCATTTGTGAATGGGGGCCTGTACATTCCAGGTAGAACAATTATTTGCTCCTTTGATGTAAGACAGTATCAAGCTTTTACTCAATCTTATTAGAACTCTGCAGTATCTCTCACTTGTATAGCCGCTGAGGATCTTTCCTGTTTCTTTACTCCATTCCAGGGTATATGACTTTTAAGTAACCAGAGTTCTGACCAGCAAACAGACTCAAGAAGAACAGGTAGTCAAGGCAGGCAATATTTCCACCACAGTTTCAGAACTCCCTACTTTGTATTACTAAGTTAATACATTTGTGCAGCCACTACCTTTGCAAAGGTTTCTTCTTACAACCTCAAATACTATGACTGGTTCACAACCTTTTCCATAGTGCTAAATTATTTGACCAAACACTGCATATATACTATATTTTTTCAAAGCCAAACTGTATCCGAAAGAGAGAGAAGGAGAGAGAAAGAATAGCAGTAAAAATACAGTGTTATTTCAGGTTGATATTTAAAAATAATTGTGCTGGTTAATGGTTTCCTTGGGGGAAATGACAATTGAAAGTCGGTATTTTCTACTTTCAAATACAAGTCATGGTGTTTATTAGCTGCCTTTAAATGCTCGTTAAGCTGAACAAACTTTGACTCTACCCTCAATTACAACTAATTCCCTCACAAAGCAAAATTTATTTGTACAATCAAGCATTATGTACATTCAAGATTACTAGAAAACTTAGGACATAAGGTGCAAGTGTGACAATATTATGAGAAAAGAAAGAGTGTGTATTAGTTTAACAGGTTTACATATGCAAATTCACCACCACAGGGTTTGTTCTCTTGGCAACATTGAAAATAATAATAATTAACATTTTAAGGCACCTGTTTTGTGTCAGGCAATATTCCAAGTCTTTTCTATGTATTATTTTATTTCCTACTTATGAAACCCAAAGAAATCAGGTTGGTGTCTCTAATTTTTGAAGAATGAAACAGGCAGAAAAGGTAACTTGCCTAGTTGGAGATGGCATCTTGTCTCAGGCAGGCTAACAATGGAGCCCACAGTTTTTACTACTATCTGGGGAAAGGACCAACACTATAGAAAGAAATAGATTGGATCAAATCTAAGTCACTGATTGTGTGAGCTTATGCAAATTATTTGACCTTTCTGCCAAGATTTGTTTAGACTATAAAATAGATCTAATTATAATCCTTTTGTCAGACAGTGGATTTGATTAATAAATGAGGTAAATCAAAGTAGAATCTTACACATAGTATTCATGGAATCTATTTCTGTTAATACTATTAATGTCTTTCATTTGTATAGCTCTTCGGCATTTCCCAAACACTTTTACATAGTTGTTCAGTTCATCCTCACAAATTCTGTCACACAGTTAAGGTAAACATTCCCATACTCATTTCATCGATGAGATTCAAAGAAATCAAGTATACTGTCCAAGGTCACCCATAGTAAGTGAAGGGGCCAGTTCTTCTGACTTCAAGTTCAATAAGAATTCTCCTGTACAGTACATCCTATTCTGGGAAATGTGGCTAAGTCCTGTGTAGCTAATTTCAGAACTACATGGCCGTGCAAGCCAAAGAGCTGGATTTACCCCAGAAATAAATACTGTAGAGAAGAAATGAGTGAAGTAGAAGAACTAAGGGATTTCTTTCCAGTAGTCTTAAGGTAATAACTACTCAAATTATACAAATATTTATGTAAAACATATTTCACGTGCAAAATATGTCACTGAGTGAAAATGGCAGATCATCAAACAATATTATTATATAATCTTACACAAACATGTAGTCATCGGATTATGTGTAGCTAAGATTCGTTGTTTCCTCTTTTATGCTAATATTTTTATTTCCTAATTTTCCCACGACAAATATACATTTTTCATCCAATTTACAAATGACATGGAGTTAAGAAAAAATTAGTGTTTACAAATGGATGTATAATTTAAAGCAATGCTTTTAGACACACCACTTACCCACACTTCCCTTCTACTTTGTGTGTAAGGAAAGGATAATGCTACTGTCTTTGGTAAGCTTTTACCATGTCTTTACAGAGCTTCTCAAGTACTTTTCCACATGGAGTCACATTGTGGAGAGGAGCTAATTTGGTACCCTAGTCCTTCTATTTCACTCAGAACCAGCTCTTTCTGAAAAGGAGAGAGTGGTCCTTGGTAGCAAACCCTGGCCTTGTGGTTTTAGTTCTAGATGCTTAGAACAACAACAACAACAACAACAACAACAAAAGACAGAGACAGAGAGAGAGAGTGGAGGAACATGTCATACAATCAAATGAATCTTCGCAAACAAGAACTTTACCCAGGGACCTCCCATCTACAGTTGTACACATCTCTCCCTCCAAGCTCCCTGCTTATTACTAATACAAGAACCAACTTTAATTAAAAGAGAGCTTGAATTGCTATGTTTTGGATACCTATCTTTTTTTTATTATACTTTAAGTTTTAGGGTACATGTGCACAACATGCAGGTTTGTTACATATATATACATGTGCCATGTTGGTGTGCTGCACCCATTAACTCATCATTTAGCATTAGTATCTCCTAATGCTATCTCTTCCCTCTCCCCCAACCCCACAACAGGCCCTGGTGTGTGATATTCCCCATCCTGTGTCTATGTGTTCTCATTGCTCAATTCCCACCTATGAGTGAGAACATGTGGTGTTTGGTTTTTTGTCCTTGTGATAGTTTGCTGAGAATGATGGTTTCCAGCTTCATCCATGTTCCCATTTAAGAATTGGGAACAATTCTTAAAAATCAATGTTTCCTCTCTCAAAGTCAGGTTAAGGAGTAGACATTGCCTGATTTCTATTAAATCCTACTAAGATTCTGCCAGATAGTAGAAAACATTGTAATACAAATTGAAAACCATCTTTATTCCTGTCATTTATCCATTTATACAACATGTATTTGTTGAGGACCATGGTGCACTGGGATGTGTGGTACTAATCAGGGATACATGGTGACCTAAACTAGACCTGGAACACTCTTCTGGAGCTTACAGTCTAGTATAAATCCTAAACCCTGAATAAAATAGCCAGGTAAATAAATGCCAAATTAATCATTCAGTAAGTGTTATAAAGGAAAGGTACATTAAGGCCTAACATGATTCAATGGAGATGGTGCAGGGAACTCTCTCTCACTCTTCATACCATAAAAGGCTTCTTGAGAGAGGAGTGCTCGAGTTGAGACCCCAGAAAAATGAATAACTTACTTTAGGTAAAGGGAGATGAGGGTGAAAAGTAGATTTCAGGCACAGAGAATAGAATATTACATGATTTCATCTCCCTTTTTGAAACAGTAACTCTGGCCACGGTAGTGAAGAGTTTAGAGAAGGACAACGGCAAATGTGAAACTAATTATGAGGCAAGTATATTTGTTTTTGTTTTTTGTGTGTGTATTTTTGCAAGACAGGATGAAATTTTTTCTATTTTTAAAATAAATAAATTTATCTTTGTTCTTTGGAAGACCTCTAGTAAAGAATAAAAGTCATGACATATTAATCCTTAAAATTGTTATAGTTGCTCAAAAAAGAAACTCAAAAACTAAAATTGGATCCAATCAACCCAGATAAAACACTGATAATTATGAAACTTTCGCTCAAAATACAATGATAAGTGCAAAAAAGCAGCGACTATTTAATCATGCCCACCAACAATGTGCAGTGTCCTCCAAGGGCCAAACACACTCCAGGTGGTGGCCATGGGTGGAGGAGAAGAGGACTGGGGTTTTCTGTGGGGTGATGACAGTGTTTTGGAGCTCGAAAGAGGTGGTGGTTGCACAACACTGTGAATGTGCTAAATGAGGCAAGTATATTTGAAAAAGATGGTGGCGGTCAACCTCTGCAGGTAGAGGTGGTGGTAGAAATGGAAGGAAATGCATATTATTACATATTGGGGAAGTAAAATGTGTTTAAAGATTTGAAATGGAGGTGGAAGGTTAGGAAGATGGTCACAGATACCTTGCCATGGCGCCTCACCCTAGTACTTCAGTGCATGCCAGCCTGACTTCCAGGGTTCACCTCTGCATTTCCTCACCTGAGGGCTTTCTCTGATCACAGAAGCCGCTTTTGCTGTCCCTGCTGCAGGTTGGGCATGCTGAGGAATCAATGCCTCTAGGAGACAGTCCATAACTAATGACTATCAGAAACCATTATACAAATACCCTTTACCTCTCAGCATGTTTCTGAGATGAGTTTTCTACACTGGCTCTCAGAGTTATTCCAAGTTTAATCCACAGTTATCCATTCTGTTAACTGCTTCATTGTTCACTATAAGGGTCTTTGCCCCACTTTCCAGTTCTCTTACCAGGGATTCTGGTACCTACCAAATGAATCACCTGCAGGTGAATCTTAGTCTCCGGATCTCCTTTCAGGATAGCACTGTAGTCATATGAATGGGAATCCATTCTCTTAGAAATGCAAGAAGGGAATGTGGTTGGGAAAATTCATTAGATCAATTTTGGAGTTGAGTTTGAGGAGCCCCTGAAACATTCAAGTAAAACTACCATCCAGAAGTCAAATATTATACCATGTAGCAGTTGTCATCTGGAATCCTGAGGATGCAATTTGTATTAACAGTTTGATATACTCATTGGCAAATAAGTAATAACCAAAGCTTTGGAGAAGAAAATGACCTAGAGGATAGTATAGCATTGAAAGTTGTGAAGGCCTGGAACTCAGCCTCACAGAGCTTCAGAATTTAATGGCCAAATAAAGGAAAAGAAGCCCACAAATTAAATAGAGGAGTTGTAGCCAGAAAGGTGGGAATTTTCTGGGCAATCAGGAGGGAAAGTAGAACAGAGTTGACACTGAAGCCAAGGGAAAAAACGTGTTGGAACAGCAGTGCTGAATTCTGCTGAGAAGAGATATATCTTGAAAAAAAAACATGTCCATAAGACTAAGAGACATGAATGTTATTGGTGATTTCTGCAATGGCCTTTGCGGAGTTATGATGGGGAGGGAAGCATATTTAAATATATTGAATGTGAGGCGGGCATGAGGAAAAGATGTGGCTTTCTTGCTGTGTGTTAAGCATGCCAGCCATCCCCCTGTCTTTTGGCACCTATACATACCATCTCCTCTGCCTGCAATGCTCTTTTGCTACATATTTATATTTCTTGCCCCAACACTTCCTTCAGATCTTTTCTCAAATATCACCTTTTCAGTGAGGCCTTCCCTGACTAGCTGTTGAAAATTATACCCAGTGGGGATGGAGAGATATTGGTTAAAGAGTTCAAAATCTCAGCTAAAGAAGATCAATAAGATCTGGAGATGTACTGTATAGCATGGTGACTGTAATTAATAATAACATATTGTTCAGTTGTCTCTTTATATCTAGGGGAGACTAGTTCCAGGTCACCGTGGAAACAACAAAATCAGCAGATGCTCCACCGCCTCATGTAAAATGGCGCAGTATTTGCATATAACTTACACACATCCTTCCATGTAGTTTAAATAATCTCTACATTTCTTATAGTAGCTAAGACAGTGTAAATGCTACGTAAATAGTTGTTATACTATATTATATTTGAATTATTTTTGTCATATTGCTATTTTTATTTTTTTCTAAATATTTTCCATCTGTGATTGATTGAATCTGCAGATGCAGAACCACAGATACTAAGGGCCAAAAGAATACTTGAAAATTGCTAAGAGAGTTGATCTTAAATGTTCTCACAACAATAAAATGGCAAGCATGTGAGATGACAGATATGTTAATTAGTTTGATTTAATCACTTTGCAATGTATATGTATATCAAAATATCACCTTGTATACCATAAATATATACAATGTTTTGCAATTAAACCTTAATTAAGCTGAGGGAAAAATGTACACCTGCCACCTGCCACCTCCAACACACACTTCCTATTGACCTGATCCTTCTAATTTTTCTCCATCTTTACTCATCGCCCCCCCAGCATGCCACATAGTTTATTTACCCCTGTCTTCCCCCATTAGAATATCACTTCCACAAGTCAGGAATTTTTATCCATTTTGTTCACTGCTGTATTCATGAGTATTTAGAGTAGTGTCTGGAATGTTAACAATTATTATTGTTGAATTAACTAATCAGTTATTAATATTTTAAAAATATAAATAATATAAACATGTATATTAACTTTTGCATTTAAATGCCATTAGAGCCCAACTATAAATATAAGTATAGATGGAAGAGGAAAACTTAAATGGTTTTATCCTTATATTCTTTTTGCCAATATGTTTTCCCACATTTCTCTACAATAAACTTCTACACTTTTATAATGTTGACAGTAAATATTTCTTAAGAAAAATTAACCTTAAGACAGAGCTCAAAAAAATAAATAATTCACAAATAATTGCTGTGAAGGCTACGCATGGAAAGGGCAGAAGGGAGGTGGAGGGAGTGCAGAGACCTGTGGGCTGAGTCTGAGCCTCAAGGCTTTTTCAGCATGAATCTCAGCAAAGACAGTTGTTAAAAAGGCCTGCCTCCCACTGCCCCTGCTGTTCACTAAGCTTAGGCAATCAAAGTGTACCAGTGTTTTTTCACTGCCCAGCATATACTGATTTAAGGACTCAACACTCTGACTTGACAAAACCTAAAATATGAAGTTATCTCAAAGGTGGGTGAGATTCTAAGGAGGCTCAAATATATAGTCCTCAATTAATTCTCACTTCAACTTAGTTACAATCTGATACAACATATTAGGAGACAGGAACAGCACAGTGGTAAAAATCAAACCTCACCTCAAAAGATCATAAATTATTGCTCTCAGATTAGTATTAACTGATACAATATGTACAGTGAGTATCTTCTCTTCCTCCTCCCAAATTACAGAAGAGAACGTGAAAGACTAGGAGCCATACACATTACCCCAGGGAAAGCAGAGTGAAAGGGCAGTCCAGGTGTCCTGAACTGCACCACTCACAGAGGGGGCCTGTCCCACAACCAGCCAGGTTATTTCAACCTATTTTTACCTGACAAAAAGGATCTGGGGCCTTGGCTCCACTGAAGGTAGGCAGTTTTATTCTAACTGGTTTTGGGTGCTAGTTTTCTGCCCAGTGGTCAAATTCAGAAACCCCATCAGGACCTAGGTCTCCACCTGGAGCTCTTAGGTTATCTAATTAATGGCTTCTTGGTCCTCAAGGAAGGGTTTGTTGTTTTTTTTTTGCTTGTTTGATTGGCTGTTTGCCATTGCATTAAAATTCTTTGTCTTACCCAGCAATTGATGAGTTCAAGGCTATCCTGGCACATTTGGTGATGTGGCCTGAGCCCTCCCAGAGTGTTACTGACTGAGACCAGCTACTAACTAAAGTTTAGTGAAGACAATGAGTTTGCTGGAATGTCACAGAGGTTTGGTTGCCATGGTAGTGATTGTCAGATGAGATCACAGAGAAGGGTGTAAGAGAAAAGAAAGAAAAACATACAGCAAAAGCTGAAGCATAATATTATAGCAAAATATATACATGTATTTTATATATATATGTTATATATATATTTTATATATATGTTATATATATATTTTATATATGTTATATATATTTTATATATGTTATATATATATTTTATATATATATGTTATATATATATTTTATATATATGTTATATAGATATTTTATATATATGTTTTATAGATATTTTATATATATGTTATATAGATATTTTATATATATATGTTATATATATTATATATATGTTTTATATATATTTTATATATATGTTATATATATTTTATATATATAATGTGTATATATATTATATATATATAACGTATATATGTTTTATATATATATATAACGTATATATATACACTGTCTAAACTTACAGTGGAGTAATGTGTTGAAACTTGAGGGGAAAATTACTTTTTGAGAAAGACTGACTTTCCAGCATCTTCTTGGAGAGATGTGGTTTCATGGAAGAATGGTGTCTGAGCTACATTTTGTCTTATTCTAAAAGTAAAAGGAATGGGACTGATCTGGAAGAACATATATTCTAGATCAATACTAATACCAGACTATTGTAATACCAATTTATAAAAGGAAGCTAGGTATCCATTAAAATGATAGAAAATCAACAGGTGTTTTTTGTAACAGATCATTGAGTTGGATGTGAAATGGTTTAAAGCTTTAGCTATTCCAGGGGCTTCTCCAAAGTGTAAACTTAGTGTTTCCTTGAGTTAACACTGAAAGGAGAGCAGGATTGAGGGATGAAAGAAGGAATCTAGTCATCTGGTAATATGGCTCTGGATGATGTTTGCTCTAAATTGCTCCCAGCATCAGTATGTGGAAGGTGGACAGAGTGTGTGAACTTCAGAGCCCCTGCAGGGCTTCAGTTGGTTTGAATAAAATGATACTGGTTATCCTGCCACCTTGTGGCTATGGGCCAACATGCCAGGGTGTGGAGAAGGAAGGGAGGAAATTAATCACAGAGTTGCCTGACTGAAGAAGGAAAGCTCAGAAACACATCTTCTTCTCTCTTCCCTATAGAAGTCAACTTGCCCATCACTTGATTAGCTAAAAGTGAATAGGGCTTAAAGTTCAGTCCTTGAGTGAAATTTTGCTTATATAGCCCTCCCAGGACTTTTGTCCTATCAGAGTTTCTTGTTGCACAGTGTGCTCCTTGTGATCAAAGGTTAGTTAATCTTGTCTCTCCAAAATCTAAAGTTTAAATCCTTATTCATTAAATCAGGCTGTTTATCAAGTATAGTGCTTTACTAACGAGATTATTTCAGAAATAAGCAAACAAAACAATAAGACATGTGCTGTTTGTTTTTTGAAACAGGGTCTTGCTCTGTTATCCAGGCTACAGTGCAGTGACACAATCACGGCTCACTGGAGCATTGATCTTGTGGCTCAAACAATCCTCCTACCTCAGCTTCCCAAGTAGCTGGGGCCACAGGTGTATACCAACATGCCCAGCTAGGTATTTTTATGTCTGTCTGTCTGTTTGTTTGTTTGTTTTATTTTGCAGAGTTGGATGTCTCTCTAGGTTGTCCAGGCTGGTCTCAAACTCCTGGGCTCAAGTGAACCTCCTGCCTTGGCTTCTCAAAGTGCTGAGATTATGGGCATGTGCCACTACACCTGCCCAATATTGTTGACCAGAGTAAAGAAAAGACATAAACACCCAATAACAGTTAGAAGCCATATTCAGATTAGCTATAATTTTCACTAGAACCATCCCAATCTCTTGAAAGATAAAACATCAAATTAAATGTAGCCAAATCTAATTGCTTCACCTCTGATTTTTTTTAATCACTTGAAAAGGGTAATGGTTCCCTCACATTTTGTATAAAAAATCTACTAGCACAGAGCCTGGCTAGGGGAAGGCTCAGAAACTTGAATGTTAAATAGGATCCCAGGTGATTCTTACACACACTGAAGTATAAAGGTCACTGGACCATTCTAGTGACCATGGGTCCCCTCTGGTTGGCCTGTAGTTGTAATCTATGGGAACAAATTTCAAACTACCACATCTGAGGAATAAGTGGAGGTTGGGAGGTTACTTTTAGAAGGTAATTGGGAATGTACTCGAATTTGAGATTTGTTAAAGTTCATTTTAGTTATCACATATGAAAGAAGAAGCACACATGAGGAAAGGAGAGCTCCAGGGCTCAATGATAATTCAGTATGCCACAAGAGAACACTGAGACACAATTAAATGAAATCACAACAGTGTAGATGAGCAAGATAAAAATATTGAAGTAAAGATATAGAAATTTTACAAGAAGAAACAATTAGAAATTCTGGAGCTAAGAATTCTATGACCGAAATAAAAAAAAATCACTAGTGGGTGTTCAAAAGTAGACTTGACCAAACAGAAGAAAGAATCAGCTAATCCAGACACCAGTCATTTCAAATTATATAGACAAAGGAGCAAAAGAAAAAAGAATGAAAAAGAGCAAATGAACCTATGGACTTAAGGGACATCATAAAGTGAAATAGTATACTGATCACAAAAGTTCCAGATGGAGGAGAGAAAAATAAGAAGGAAAGTACAGTCCTGGCTAAAAGCTTGCCAAATCTGTAGAAGGAAAAGGACATACAGATACATGAGGCCAAATGGAACTCAAATAAAACAAATTCAAGGGAAGTCCACACAAAGACATGTTATAATTAAATGTCAAAAGTCAAAAAGAGTGAATTTTGAAGAAGTAAGACAATGCTGAAAGAGAAAAATTCTCAACCAAGAATGCAATTTCTGGAAAAAAATTTTCTTCAAAAATGAAGAATAGATGAAGACTTTCCCAAACAAAAGCTGAGAGAGAAAACTTCATCACCACTAGATTTGTCATAAAATAAATGACAGGCGAGCTCTTTGACTCAAACAAAAAGAAACTAAATAGCAAAACTAAGCATATTAAAATATAAAACTTACTGGAAAAGCTAATTATTTAAACAAATACAAAATTGTGCAACATTGTAATGGTGGTGCACCTTTTTCTAATATGAAAGTCAAAAGACAACAAAGTAGAAATTATTGTAACTACAGAAGTATAATAGTAGATATACACATATAAAAGATGTAACTGTGACATCAATAACAAAGTGGGAGAACTAAAAGTGTAGAATTTTTATGTGATTAAAGTTGAGTTGTTATTAGCTTAGAATAAACTTTGCCTCCATATATATGATGTTTTACATAAGCCCCAAGGTAACCAAAAAATAAAATACTACAGAAAATATACAAAAGAAAAAGAAAAGGAAATAAATACATATCAATACAAAAATATCAATAAACACAAAAGAAAACAGCAAGAGAAAAAAGAAAGACAAAAGAATTATAACACAGAAAGAAAAAATAAAATGAAGTGCCATAGCAAGTTCTTACTTATTAATACAACTTTGTAAATACAGTTGTCCCACAGTATCCCTGAAAGATGGGTTTCAAGATCCCCTGTAGATACCAAAATTTATGGATGCTCAAGTCCCTTATATTAAGTGATATAGTATTTGCATATAAACCATGCACACCATCCTCTATACTTTAAACCATCTCTATATTACTTATCATATCTAATAGAATGTAAACAGTATATAAATACCTGTTACACCATCTGGTTTGCATTACTTTTATTATTCCATTGTTATCATTGTTATTTTTATGGGGGTGTGTGATTTTTTATGCATGGTTGATTGACTCTGTGGATGTGGAACGTACATCCAGCTGACTGTAAATGGATTAAATTCCCCAGTCAAAAGACAAAGAACGTCTAAATGCATTAAAAAATAAAATCAAACTATAGGCTGTCAACAAGAGACTATAGATTCAAGGACGCCCAAAGGCTGAAAGTGAAGGGAGGAAAAAAATACTCCATGCAAATCATAATCAAAAGACAGCAGGAATGGCTAAATTTATACCAGGCCAAATAGACTTAGGTTAAAAACTGTCACACGAAATAAAAAAGGTCATTATATAATGATAAAAAGGTCAATTATCAGGATGTTAGAACAACTCTAAATGTATAGGCACCCAAGATCAGAGTACCTAACTATATATAAGGCAAACATTGACAGATTTGAAGGGAGAAATAGCAATAAAATAACAGTGAGGCCCATCATTACACCACTTTCAATAATGGGAATGAATCTCTAGCAGAAAATCAGTAGGGAAATAGCAATCTTAAACATCCTGTAAAACAAAAGGACCTCATAGACATGTACAGAACTATCCAGCAACAGCAGAATACACATTCTTCTCAAGTGACCATATAACATTTTTCAGGATAGGTCATCTGTTAGGCCACATAACAAGCACAAGTAAATTTAAGAATATAGAAATTATGTAAGTAGGAAAAGTATCTTTTCTATCTATAGTGATATAAAACTAAAATCAATAACAAGCAAAACTAGAAAATTCACAAATATATGGAAATCAATACACTCTTGAAAAACCATTATGTCAAAAAGATATCGAGGGAAATTAGAATGTATCTACATATAAAAAAGACCAAAAACACAAAATAACAAAACTTATGGATGCAGCTAAAATGGTATTGAGGCAGTATAGCAATAAACATCTACTCTAAACATAAGAAAAATGTCCCAAAACAAACCCACCTTACTTTAAACTTCAAGGAAGTAAAAAGGAACAAATTAACCAGAGGAATTAAATAACAGATTAGAGTAGAAATTAAATAAATCAAATACAGAATAGGAAAACAATAGAAAAAATCGATGAAATATAAAATAATATTGACAAATCTTAGCTAGACTAACCAAGAAAAAATAGAGAAGACTCAAATAAATAAAATCAGAAATGAAGGAAGAAACAATACAACTCATGCCATAAAAATACAAATGATCATAAGGGATTACTATAAACAATTATTTGACAATAAATTGGAAGGCCAAGAAGAAATGATAAATTTCTGGAAATGTACACCCTACTATGACTGAATCATGAAGAAATAGAAAATTTAAACAGGCCGATAATGAATAAGATTGAATCAGCAATAAAAAACTGATTAAAAACCTCTCAGCAAAGAAGCTCAGGAAGAGATGGCTTCGTTAATAAATGCCACCAAACATTTTTTAAAAATACCAGTTCTTTATATACTCTTCCAAATTATTGAAGAAAAACCACATTTCCAAACTCATTAAATGAGGCTAGTATTTCTGTGATATCAAAGACAAAGACTTTATAAGATAAGAAAATTACAGGTGAATATTCTTGATGAATAAAGATGCAGACATTCTCAACAAACTGAAATACTCACAAACAGAATTCAACAGCACATTAAAAGTATCATACCTCATGATCAAGAGGGATTTATCCCTGATATGCAGGGATGATTCAATATATGCAAATCAATAAATGTAGTACACCACATTAACAAAAATACAAAAAACATATAATCTCCATAGATGCAGAAAAAGCATTTGGGGCTGGGTGCAGTGGTTCACGCCTGTAATCTCAGCACTTTGGGAGACGAAAGTGGGCAGATCACGATGTCAAGAGATCAAGACCATCCTGGCCAACATGGTGAAATGCCATGTCTAACAAAAATACAAAAATTGGCTGGGTGTGGTGGTGCGTGCCTGTAACACCAGCTACTCAGGAGGCTAAGGCAGGAGAATTGCTTGAACCTGGGAGGTGGAGGTTGCAGTGAGCCAAGATTGCACCACTGCACTCCAGCCTGGTGACAGAGTGAGACTCCATCTCAAAAATAAATAAATAAATAAATAAATAAATAAATAAATAAGAAAAAGAAAAAGCATTTGGAAGTGGGTGGAGCAAAATGGTGGAATAGAAGTCTCCATCAATTATCCTCCCACAGGAACACCAAATGTACCAACTGTCTACACAAACACAGCACCTTCATAAGAACCAAAAATATGAGCACTCACAATACCTGGTTTTATCTTCATATCATTGAAAGAGGCACTGAAGAGAGTCAGAAAGAGAGTCGTGAATTGTTGATGCCAACTCTCCCTCATACCCACTGCAGCAGCCACATGGCACAGAGAAATATGTGTTTGGGAGAGGGAAAGTGCAGCAATTGTGAGACTTTGCATTGAACTCAGTGCTGCCCTATCACAGTGGAAAGCAAAACTGTGTTGAACTCAGCTGACACCCACCCACAGAGGGAGCTTTTAGACAAGCTCCAGCCAGAGGGCAATTTGCCCACTCCAGCAGATGGAGCTTGAGTCCTGGCAAGCCTTGCCACCATGAGCCGGAGTACTCTAGGGTCCTAAATAAATTTGACAGGCAGTCTAGGCCACAAGGACAGCAAGTCCTGGTGCTGAGCTGGGCTTGGAGCCAATGGACTTGGGAGCACATGACTTACTGAAACAACAGCTGGGGCAGCTAAGAGAGTGCTTGCCCACACCTCCCCTAACCCCAGGAGCACAGCTCATGGCTCCAAAAGAGATCCTTTACTTCTGCTTGAAGAAAAGAAAGGGAAGAGTAAAGAAGATGTTTGTCTTGCATCTTAGATACCAGCTCATTACAGTAAGAAAGAATATTGGTCAGTCATGAGGCACCATTCCAGGCCCTAGCTCCCAGATGACATTTCTAGACACACCCTGGGCTAGAAGGGAACCTGCTGCCTTGAAGTAAAGAACCAGTCCTGGCAGGACCCATCACCTATTGACTAAAGAGCCCTTGGGCCCTGAATAATGAGAAGCAACACCCAAGTAGTATGCCATATGCCTTGGGTGAGACTTGAGACATACCAGCTTCAGGTGAGACCTAGCACATTCTCAGCTGTGGTGACTACAGTGAGAGACTCCTGCTTGAGAAAAGCAAAGAGAAAGGTCAAGGGGACTTTGTCTTGCACCTTAAGTACCAGCACAGTCAAGTGGGCATAGTGCATCAAGGGGGCTCTTGAGGTTCCCTATTCTAACCCATGGCTCTTTTATGGCATTTCTGGAGCTTCTCTGGGCCAGAAGGGAGCCCATGTCCATGAAAGGTGATTCCCAGGCATAGCAGCATTCACCAGAAGTTGACTGAAGAGCCTCTGGGCCTTAAGTACACACAGGTGGGAGTGTGGCAGTTACTTACCATGGGCCTGTGAGGGTGGTGGCCACAGGGTCATTCTCCTCTGCCTGTGGAAAGAAGAGGGAAGAGTGGGAGGGACTGTGTCTTGTGGCTTGAGGACCAGTTCAGCTGCAGTATAATAGAACATCAGGTAGACTTCTAAAGTTTTTGACTCCAGTCCCTGGGTACCAGACAGCACCTCTAGACCTACCTGGGGCCTGGAGGACTCACTGCATGGAAGGGAAGGACACAAACCTGGCTGGCTTCACCACCTGCTGATCATAGAGCCCTAAGGCCTTCAGTGAACATAGGCAGTATCCAGGTAGTAGGCACAGCAGGCCTTGGGTGAGACTGAGTGTTGTTCTGCCTTTAGGTCTGACCCAGCATGATCCCAGTAGTGGTGGTCACAGGGGTGCTTCTGCCACTCCACCACCAGCCTCAGGCATCTCAGCATAGGGAAAGAGAAACTCCATATGTTTAAAAGAAAGTAAGAGAAGAGAACAAAAGTCTTTGCCTGGAAATCTGGAGAATCTTCTGGATTTTATCCAAGACCACCAAGATGGTACCTCTGTGAGTCTGGAAAGACCACAGCATTACTGAGCTTGGGTGCCTTTGAATGCATAATCATTCATCATAACCAAGCAGGATTTATCCCTGGGATGCAAGAATGGCTCAACATATGCAAATCAATCAGTGTGATACATTTATATTAACAGAATGAAGAACAAAAACCATATGATCATTTCAATTGATGCTGAAAAAGCATTTTATAAAATTCAGTATCCCTTCATGATTTAAAAAAAACTGGCTGTAGAAGGAACATGTCTCAACACAGCAAAAGCCGTATATGATAGACCCAGAGCTAGTATCAGAATGAATGGAGAAAAATTGAAAGCCTTTCTTCTAAGATTGGGAACATGACAAGGATGCCTGCTGTCACCACTGTTATTCAACACAGCACTGGAAGTTCTAGCTATAGCAATCAGACATGAGAAAGAAATAAAGGGCATCCAAATTGGAAAGGACAAATTCAAATTATTCTTGTTTGAAGATGATATGATCTTATATTTGGAAAAACCCAAAGAGTCCAGTTTATTAGAAGTGAAAAACAAATTCACCAAAGTTACAGGATAAAAAAATCAACATACAGAAATCAGTAGCATTTGTATATGCCAACAGTGAACAATCTGAAAAAGAAATAAAAAAGAATTCCCATTAATCATAGCCACAAATAAGATTAAATACCTAGGAATTAATTACAAAAGTGAAAGATCTCTAAAATGAAGACTATAAAACACTGATGAAAGAAACTAAAGATGACAACAAAAAATGGAAAGATATTTTATGATCATGGATTAGAAGAATCAATAATGTTTAAATGTCCACACTACACAAAGCAATCTATCAATTCAATGCAATCCTTATCAAAATACTAATGACATTCTTCACAGAAATAGAAAAAAACTATTCTAAAATTTATATGGAACCACAAAAGACCCAGAGTAGCCAAAGCTATCATAAGGAAAAAGAACAAAACTGGAGGAATCACATTACCTGACTTCAAGTTATACTACAGAACTATACTAACCAAAACAGCATGGCACTGCCATAAAACCTGACACATAGACCAATGGAAAAGAATAGAGAACCCAGAAAGAAATCCACAGACCTATAGTGAATTCATTTTTGACAAAGGTGCCAAGAACATACACTGGGGAAATGTCTCTTCAATAAATGGTGCTGGGAAAACTGGATATCCATATGCAGAAGAATGAAATTTGACCCTATCTCTTGGCATATACAAAAATAAAATCAAAATCTCACAGGATGTATAAAACAAAAACACAATAAAAAAGGTATTCAGGCAACATATAGCATAATGAATTGAATCATACCTCATATCTCAATATTAACACTGAATGTAAATGGCCTAATGCTCCACTTAAAAGATACAGAATGGCAGAATGGATAAGAATTCACCAACCAAGGATCTGCTGCCTTCAAGAGGCTTACCTAACACATAAGGACTCACAAAAGCATAAGGTAAAGGGGAGAAAAGAAAGATATTCCATGCAAATGGACATCAAAAGCAAGCAGGAGTAGCTATTCTTACATCAGACAAAACGAACATTAAAGCAAGAGCGGTTAAAAAAGAAAAAGAGAGACATTATATAATGATAAAAAGCCTTGTCCCACAGGAAAATATCACAAATCTAAATATATATGCACCTAACACTGGAGGTCCCAAATTTATAAAACAATTACTAATAAACCTAAGAAATGTGGTAGACAGCAAGACAATAATATTGAGGGACTTCAATACTCCACAGACAGCACTAGAGAGGTCATCAAGAAAGAAAGTCAACAAAGAAAAAATGGACTGTATCCTAGAACAAATAGACTTAACAGATATTTACAGAACATTCTACCCAACAACTGCAGAATATACATTCTATTCATCAACACATAGAACATTTTCCTAGATAGACCGCACAATAGGCCACTAAACAAGTCTCAGTAAATTTAAGAAAATCAAAATAACATCAAGTACTCTCTCAGAACACAGTGGAATAAAATTGGAAATCAATGTCAAAAGGAACCCACAAAACCATGCAAATAGGTGGAAATTAAATAACCTGCTCTTGAATAACTCTTGGGTCAACAATGAAATCAAAATGCAAAAATTTTTGTGAAGTGAATGATAATACTGACACAATTTATCAACTTTGCTCTGGGATAAAGCAAAGGCGGTGCTCAAAGGAAAATTCATAGCATTAAATGCCTATATCAAAAAGTCTGAAAGAGCACAAATAGACAATCTAAGGTCACACCTCAAGGAACTAGAGAAACAAGAACAAACCAAACCCAAAACAAGCAAAAGAAAATAAATAACAGAGATCAGAACAGAACTAAATGAAATTTAAATCAAAAACATACAAAAGATAACTGAAACAAAAAGCTGGCTCTTGGAAAAGATAAAATTGAAGACCATTAGTGAGATTAACCAAGAAAAGAAGAGAGAAGATCTGAATAAACTCAACGAGAAATAAAACAGGAGATATTACAACCGATAACCACAGAAGTACAAAAGATCATTCAAGGCTACTGTGAACACATTTACGTGCATAAACTAGAAAACCTAGAGGAGATGGATAAGTTCCTGGAAATATACAACCCTCCTAGTTTAAATTAGGAAGAAATAGAAATCTGAACAGACCAATAACAAGCAGCAAGATTGAAACAGTAATTTTTAAAATGCCAATTAAAAAGAAAGTTCTATACCAGACAGATTCACAGCGGAATTCTATCAGACATTCAAAGAAGAATTGGTAGCAATCTTACTGAAATGATTCAAAAAGGTAGAGAAAGAGGGAATCCTCCCTAAATCATTCTATAAAGCAAGTATCACCCTAATACCAAAACCAGGAAGGGACATACCAAAAAAAAAAAAAAGAAAGAAAACTACAGACCAATATCCATGGTGAACATAGATACAAAAATCCTAAACAAAATACTAGCTAACAGGTTTTTTGAAGAATAGATGGTTGTAGATGTGCAGTCTTTTTTCTGAGTTCTCTGTGCTGTTCCATTGATCTATGTGTCTGTTTTTCTACCAGTACCATGTTGTTTTGGTTACTGTAGCCTTGTGGCGCAGTTTGAAATTCAGTAGCATGATGCCTCCACCTTTGTTCCTTTGCTTAGGATTGTCTTGGCTATACAAACTTTTGTTCTGGTTCCATATGAATTTTAAAATAGTTTCTTCTGATTCTGTGAATAATGTCAATAGCACTTGCACCTCCTTGGTTAGGTATATTCCTAAGTATGTTTATTTATTTACTTATTTATTTGTCGTTATTGTAAAAAGGGATTGAATTCTTGACTTGATTCTCAGCTTGATCATTGTTGTTGGTGGTGTATAGGATTGAATTCTTGATTTGATTCTCAGCTTGATCATTGTTGTTGGTGGTGTATAGTCATGCTACTGATTTGTGTACATTGATTTTGTATCCTGAAACTTTACCGAATTCATTTATCAGATCTAGACGCTTTTGGATAAGTCTTTAGGGCTTTCTAGGTATATAATCATATTATTGGTGAACAGCAAGAGTTTGACTTCCTTTTTACTGGTTTGGATACCCTTTATTTTTCTCTTTTCTGATTGCACTGGCCAGGACTTCCAATACTATGTTAAATAGCAGTGGTGCAAGTGGCCATTCTTGTTTTTTTCCAGTTCTCAGGGGGAATGCTTTCAACTTTTCCCTGTTCAGCATAGTGCTGGCTGTGGGTTTGTCATAGATGGCTTTTATTACCTTAAGATATATCCTTTTTATGACAATTTTGCTAAGGGTTTTGATCATAAAGAGATGCTGGATTTTGTCGAATGCTTTTTCTGTATCTAATGAGATTATCATATGATTTTTAATTCTGTTTATGTGATATATCACATTTGTTGACTTGTGTATGCTAAACCATACCTGCATCCTTGGTATAAAATTTAATTGATCATGATTATCTTTTTTATATACTGTTGGAATCAGCTAGTGTTTTGTTGAGGATTTTGTATCTATGTTCATCATTGATACTGGTCTGTAGTTTTCTTTTTTTGGTATGTCCTTACCAGGTTTTGGTATTAGAGTGATACTGGCTTCATAGAATGATTTAGAGAGAATTTCCTCTTTCTCTGTCTTTTCAAATAGTTTCAGTAAGACTGGTACCAATTCTTGTTTGAATGTTTGATTAAATTCAGCTGTGAGTCCATCTGGTCCTGGACTTTATTTTGCTGGCAATTTTTAAATTACTGTTTCAATCTTGCCACTTGTTAGTGGTCTGCTTAGAGTTTCTATTTCTTCCTAATTTAATCTAGGAGGCCTGCATATTTCCAGGACTTTATCCATCTCCTCTAGATTTTCTAGTTTGTGCATGTGAGTTGTTCATAGCACCCTTGAATGATCTTTTGTATTTCTGTGGTATCAGTTGTAATATCTACCATTTCATTTCTAAAGGAGCTTATTTGGATCTTCTCTCTTCTTTTCTTGGTTAATATCACTAATGGTCTATCAATTTTGCTTATTTTCTCAAAGAACCAGCTTTATGTTTTAGTTACCTTTTGTATGTTTTTGTTTCAATTTCATTTAGTTCTGCTCTGATCTTTGTTATTTCTTTTCTTCTGATTGGTTTGGGTTTGATTTGTCCCTATATCTCTAGTTCCTTGAGGTGTGACCCTAGATTGTCTATTTGTACTCTTTCAGACTTTACAATGTATGTATTTAAGGCTATGAACTTTCCTCTTAGCACCACCTTTGCTGTATCACAGAAGTTTGGAATAGTTGTGTCACTCTTGTCGTTCATTTCAAAAAGATTTAAAATTTCCATCTTGATTTCATTTGTTGATCCAAAGATCCTTCAGGAGCAGACTATTTAATTTCCATATATTTTTATAGTTTTGAAGTTTCCTTTTGGAGTTAATTTCCAGTTTTATTCCACTGTGGTCTGAGAGTGTACTTGATATAATTTCAATTTTCTTAAATTTATTGAGACCAGTTTGGTGGTTTATCACATGGTTTATCTTCGAGAATGTTCCATGTACTGATGAATAGAATGTATATTCTGCAGTTGTTGGGTAGAATATTCTGTAAATATCTGTTAAGTCCATTTGTTCTAGGATATAGTTTAAGTTCATTGTTTCCTTGTTGACTCTTTGTCTTGATGACCTGTCTAGTGCTGTCAGTGGAATATTGAAGTCCCCCATTATATTGTGTTGCCATCAATATCATTTCTTAGGTCTAGTAAGAACTGTATTAAAAATTGAGGAGCTCCAGTGTTAGGTGCATATATATTTAAGATTGTGATATTTTTCTGTTGAACCAATCCCCTTATCATTATATAATGTCCCTCTTTGTCATTTTTAACTGTTGTTGTTTTAAAATCTGTTTCTGTTTTGTCTACAAGAATAGCCACTCCTGCTCATTTTTAACTTCCATTTGCATGGAATATCTTTTTCTACTCCATAACCTTAAATTTATGTGAGTCCTTATGTATTAGGTGGGTCTCCTAAACACAGAAGATACTTGGTTGGTAAATTTTTATCCATTCTGCAATTCTGTGTCTTTTAAATGAAGCACTTGGGCCATTTACATTCAACATTAGTACTGAGATGTGAGGTACTGTTTTATTTATCATGCTAGTTGTTGCCTGAATACCTTGGTTTTGGGGTGTGGGTGTGTGTGTGTGCATATGTGTGTGAGTTTTATAGGCCCTGTGAGATTTATGCTTTAAGGAAGTTCTATTTTGGTATATTGTGAGGTTTTGTTTCAAGATTTAGAGATCCTTTTAACCTTTCTTATAGTGCTGGCTTGGGAGTGGCAAATTCTCTCAGCATTTGTTTGTGTGAAAAAGACTGTATCTCTCCTTCATTTATGAAACTTAGTTCTTCTGGAGACAAGATTCTTGGCTAGCAATTAACTAGTTTGAGGAGGCTAAGGGTAGGACCTCAATCCCTCCTGGCTTGTAGGATTTCTGCTGAGAAATCTGCTGTTAATCTGATAGGATTTCTTTTATAGGTTACTTGATGGTTTTGCTTCATGGCTCTTAAGATTCTTTCCTTCATCTTGATTTTAGATAACCTGATGGCTATGTGCCTAGGTCAAATTTTTGTGATAAATTTCCCAGGTGTTCTTTGAGTTTCTTTTATTTGAATATCTAGATCTCTAGTAAGACCAGAGAATTTTTTTATTAATTTCTCAAATATGTTTTTCAAACTGTTAAATTTCTCTTCTTCCTTGGGAACACCAATTATTCTTGGGTTTGACCATTTAACATAAGCCCAAATTTCTTGTATGCTTTGTTCATTTTAAAATTCTTTTTTCTTTGTCTTTGTATGTTTGGGTTGATTTGAAAGCCTTGTCTTTGAACTCTAAAGTTCTTTCTTCTACTTGTTCTAGTCTATTGTTGAAACTTTCCAGTGCATTTTGTATTTCTCTAAGTGTGTCTTTCATTTCCAGAAGTTGTGGCTGTTTTTTCTGTATGACATCTATTTATCTGTAGAATTTTTCATCCACATCCTGTATTTTTTAAATTTCTTTAAGTTGATTTTCACCTTTCTCTGGTATCTCCTTGAGTAGCTTAGTGATCAACCTTCTGAATTCTTTATCTGGAAATTCTGAGATTTCTTATTTGTTTGGATACATTGCTGGAAAGCTAGTGTGGTCTTTTGGGGGTGTTATAGAATCTTGTTTTTTCATATTACCAGAATTACTTTTCTGATTCCTTCTCATCTGGGCAGACTATTTCAGTGGAAAAATCTGGAACTCAAGGACTGCTGTTCAGATTCTTTTGTCCCACAGTTGATCCCTTGATGTGGTGCTCTCCCTCTTTCCCTAGGGATGGAGCTTCCTGAGAGCCAGACCGCAGTGATTATTGCTTTTCTGGGTCTAGCCACCCAATGTCTAGCTACCAGGCTCCAGGCTGGTACTGGAGTATGTCAGCAAAGAGTTCAGTGATGTGATCCACCCTCAGGTCTTCCAGCTGTGGATACCAGCACCTGCTCTGGTGGAGGTCACAGGGGAGTGAAGTAGACTCTCTAAGAGTCCTTGGTGATAGACATGTTTAGTGTATGGGCTTTCTTAAATGCTGGTTATGCTAGCAGTGAGGTTGTCTTGTGGATATACTCAGGGCCTCTGGTTAGCCAGGATGTTGCAGGCTGTGGAATTAGCTGTTGTTTTCTCCTTCCTGGGAGGAGGGTTATTCTGTCATGAGTTGCTGTAATGTCGTGAGTTGGTGGCCTCTAGCCAGGAGGTGGTGCTTTCAAAAGAGCACCAGGGATTTTTGCCTATCTCATGGAATTTGCAGTGGCATGGTGCTTCTTTCAAAAGATCCGTGGACTCTTTTAGTTTTCCCGGCACATTCCTGTGGTGGTTCTTGGAGCAAAAGTCCACAGTGTGAGTCTCCACATGCTGTTCTGTCTGTCCAAGTGGGAGCTGAATCTTATCCCTGTCTCCTATCTGCCATCTTCTGTGAATGACTCTTTTAATGTACTGTTGAATATGGTTTGCTAATATTCCGTTGAAGCTGATATTCTGTCAAAGATTTTTGCACCTATGTTCATTAGTGAGACTGGCCTATAGCTTTCTTTTCTTGTAGCATATTTGTCTGGCTTTGATATTATGGTAGTGCTGGTATTGTAAAATGAGATTGAAAGTATTCCTTCATCTGTAATTTTTGGCAAGAGTTTGAGAATAATTGACATTAGTTCTTTCAGAGTTAGAATTCAGGCATGAAGCCATCTGGTCCTGGCCTTTTCTTTCATGGAAGACTTAATTTGATTAAATCTTCTTGTCCATTTGTTCCATTCACCTTTACAATTTCTTCATGAATCAGTCTTGGTAGCTTATATGAAGAAAGGGGAACACTACTATACTACTAGTAGGAATGCAGATGAGTACAGCCACTATGGGAAATATGTAGGTTCCTCAAAAAAAAGAAAAAGAAAAATAAATCTAACACATAATCCCACAATTGCACTGCTTGATATATAGCAAAAAGAAATGAAACCAATATATAAAAAATATATCTGCACATTCATGTTTATTGCACTATTCACAATAGCAATAGCGCTATTCACCATAGCCAAGATATGGAGTCAAGTGTCTATGAATGGATAAAGAAAATGTGGAGGAGGAGCCAAGATGGCCAAATAGGAACAGCTCCGGTCTACAGCTCCCAGCATGAACGACACAGAAGATGGGTGATTTCTACATTTCCATCTGAGGTACCCGGTTCATCTCACTAGGGAGTGCCAGACAGTGGGTGCAGGTCAGTGGCTGCATGCACCGTGCGTGAGCTGAAGAAGGGTGAGGCATTGCCTCACTCGGGAAGTGCAAGGGGTCAGGGAGTTCCCTTTCCTAGTCAAAGAAAAGTTGGTGACAGAGGGCACCTGGAAAATCGGGTCACTCCCACCCGAATACTGCACTTTTCTGACGGGCTTAAAAAATGGAGCACTAGGAGATTATATCCTGCACCTGGCTCAGAGGGTCCTATGCCCATGGAGTCTCACTGATTGCTAGCACAGCAGTCTGAGATCAAACTGCAAGGCGGCAGCGAGGCTGAGGGAGGGGTACCCGCCATTGCCCAGGCTTGATTAGGTAAACAAAGCAGCCTGGAAGATCGAACTGGGTGGAGTCCACCACAGCTCAAGGAGGCCTGCCTGCCTCTGTAGGCTCCACTTCTGGGGGCAGGGCATGGACAAACCAAAACACAGCAGTAACCTCTGCAGACTTAAATGTCCCTGTCTGACATATTTGAAGAGAGCGGTGGTTCTCCCAGCACACAGCTGGAGATCTGAGAATAGGCAGACTGCCTCCTCAAGTGGGTCCCTGACCCCTGACCCCTGAGCAGCCTAACTGGGAGGCACACCCCAGCAGGGGCAGACTGACGCCTCACACGGCCGGGTACTCCAACAGACCTGCAGTTGAGGGTCCTGTCTGTTAGAAGGAAAACTAACAAACAGAAAGGACATCCACACCAAAAACCCATCTGTACATCACCATCATCAAAGACCAAAAGTAGATAAAACCACAAAGATGGGGAAAAAATAGAGCAGAAAAACTGGAAACTCTAAAAAGCAGAGCGCCTCTCCTCCTCTAAAGGAACGCAGTTCCTCACCAGCAAGAGAACAAAGCTGGACAGAGAATGACTTTTACGGGCTGAGAGAAGAAGGCTTCAGACGATCAAGTTACTCCAAGCTACGGGAGGATATTCAAACCAAAGGCAAAGAAGTTGAAAACCTTGAAAAAAATTTAGAAGAATGTATAACTAGAATAACCAATACAGAGAAGTGCTTAAAGGAGCTGATGGAGCTGAAAACCAAGGCTCGAGAACTACGTGAAGAATGCAGGAGCCTCAGGAGCCAATGCGATCAACTGGAAGGAAGGGTATCAGTGATGGAAGATGAAATGAATGAAATGAAGCAAGAAGGGAAGTTTAGAGAAAAAAGAATAAAAAGAAATGAGCAAAGCCTCCAAGAAATATGGGACTATGTGAAAAGACCAAATCTACGTCTGATTGGTGTACCTGAAAGTGATGGGGAGAATGGAATCAAGTTGGAAAACACTCTGCAGGATATTATCCAGGAGAACTTCCCCAATCTAGCAAGGCAGGCCAACATTCAGATTCAGGAAATACAGAGAACACAACAAAGATACTCCGCAAGAAGAGCAACTCCAACACACATAATTGTCAGATTCACCAACGTTGAAATGAAGGAAAAAATGTTAAGGGCAGCCAGAGAGAAAGGTCAGGTTACCCTCAAAGGGAAGCCCATCAGACTAACAGCGGATCTCTCAGCAGAAACTCTACAAGCCAGAAGAGACTGGGGGACAATATTCAACATTCTTAAAGAAAAGAATTTTCAACCCAGAATTTCATATCCAGCCAAAATAAGTTTCATAAGTGAAGGAGAAATAAAATACTTTACAGACAAGCAAATGCTGAGAGATTTTGTCACTACCAGGCCTGCCCTAAAAGAGCTCCTGAAGGAAGCGCTAAACATGGAAAGGAACAACCAGTACCAGCCACTGCAAAATCATACCAAAATGTAAAGACCATCGAGACTAGGAAGAGACTGCGTCAACTAATGAGCAAAATAACCAGCTAACATCATAATGACAGCATCAAATTCACACATAACAATATTAACTTTAAATGTAAATGGACTAAATGTTCTAATTAAAAGACACAGACTGGCAAATTGAATAAAGAGTCAAGACCCATCAGTGTGCTGTATTCAGGAAACCCATCTCATGTGCAGAGACACACATAGGCTCAAAATAAAAGGATAGAGGAAGATCTACCAAGCAAATGGAAAACAAAAAAAGGCAGGGGTTGCAATCCTAGTCTCTGATAAAACAGACATTAAACCAACAAAGATCAAAAGAGACAAAGAAGGCCGTTACATAATGGTAAAGGGATCAATTCAACAAGAAGAGCTAACTATCCTAAATATATATGCACCCAATACAGGAGCACCCAGATTCATAAGGCAAGTCCTGAGTGACCTACAAAGAGACTTAGACTCCCACACATTAATAATGGGAGACTTTAACACCCCACTGTCAACATTAGACAGATCAATGAGACAAAAAGTCAACAAGGATACCCAGGAATTGAACTCAGCTCTGCACCAAGCCGACCTAATAGACATCTACAGAACTCTCCACCCCAAATCAACAGAATATACATTTTTTTCAGCACCACACCACACCTATTCCAAAATTGACGACATACTTGGAAGTAGAGCTCTCCTCAGCAAATGTAAAAGAACAGAAATTATAACAAACTGTCTCTCAGATCACAGTGCAATCAAGCTAGAACTCAGGATTAAGAATCTCACTCAAAACTGCTCAACTGCATGGAAACTGAACAACCTGCTCCTGAATGACTACTGGGTACATAACGAAATGAAGGCAGAAATAAAAATGTTCTTTGAAACCAATGAGAACCAAGACACAACATACGAGAATCTCTGGGATGCATTCAAAGCAGTGTGTAGAGGGAAATTTCTAGCAGTAAATGCCCACAAGAGAAATCAGGAAAGATCCAAAATTGACACCCTAACATCACAATTAAAAGAACTAGAAAAGCAAGAGCAAACACATTCAAAAGCTACCAGAAGGCAAGAAATAACTAAAATCAGAGCAGAACTGAAGGAAATAGATACACAAAAAACCCTTCAAAAAATTAGTGAATCCAGGAACTGGTATTTTGAAAGGATCAACAAAATTGATAGACCACTAGCAAGAATAATAAAGAAAAAAAGAGAGAAGAATCAAATAGATGCAATAAAAAATGATAAAGGGGATATCACCACCGATCCCACAGAAATACAAACTACCATCAGAGAATACTATAAACACCTCTATGTAAATAAACTAGAAAATCTAGAAGAAATGGATAAAGTCCTCGACACATACACTCTCCCAAGACTAAACCAGGAAGAAGTTGAATCTCTGAATAGACCAATAACAGGCTCTGAAATTGTGGCAATAATCAATAGCTTACCAACCAAGAAGTCCAGGGCCAGATGGATTCACAGCTGAATTCTACCAGAGGTACAAGGAGGAACTGGTACCATTCCTTCTGAAACTATTCCAATCAATAGAAAAAGAGGGAATCCTCCCTAACTCATTTTATGAGGCCAGCATCATCCTGATACCAAAGCTGGGCGGAGACACAACCAAAAAAGAGAATTTTAGACCAATATCCTTGATGAACATTGATGCAAAAATCCTCAATAAAATACTGGCAAACCGAATCCAGCAGCACATCAAAAAGCTTATCCACCATGATCAAGTGGGCTTCATCCCTGGGATGCAAGGCTGGTCCAATATACGCAAATCAATAAAGGTAATCCAGCATATAAACAGAACCAAAGACAAAAACCACATGATTATCTCAATAGATGCAGAAAAGGCCTTTGACAAAATTAAACAACCCTTCATGCTAAAAACTCAATAAATTCGGTATCTCAAAATAATAAGAGCTATCTATGACAAACCCACAGCCAATATCATACTGAATGGGCAAAAACTGGAAGCATTCCCTTTGAAAATGGGCACAAGACAGGGATGCCTTCACTCACCACTCCTATTCAACATAGTGTTGGAAGTTCTGGCCAGGGCAATCAGGCAGAAGAAGGAAATAATGGGTATTCAATTAGGAAAAGAGGAAGTCAAATTGTCCCTGTTTGCAGACGACATGATGGTATATCTAGAAAACCCCATTGTCTCAGCCCAAAATCTCCTTAAGCTTATAAGCAACTTCAGCAAAGTCTCAGGATACAAAATCAACGTACAAAAATCACAAGCATTCTTATACACCAATAATAGACAAACAGAGAGCCAAATCATGAGTGAACTCCCATTCACAATTGCTTCAAAAAGAATAAAATACTTAAGAATCCAAGTTACAAGGGATGTGAAGGACCTCTTCAAGGAGAACTACAAACCACTGCTCAAGGAAATAAAAGAGGATACAAAGAAATGGAAGAACATTCCATGCTCATGGGTAGGAAGAATCAATGTCGTGAAAATGGCCATACTGCCCAAGGTAATTTACAGATTCAGTGCCATCCCCATCAAGCTACCAATGACTTTCTTCACAGAACTGGAAAAAACTACTTTAAAGTTCATATGGAACCAAAAAAGAGCCTGTATCACCAAGTCAATCCTAAGCCAAAGGGACAAAGCTGGAGGCATCACACTACCTGACTTCAAACTATACTACAAGGCTACGGTAACCAAAACGGCATGGTACTTGTACCAAAACAGAGATATAGATCAATGGAACAGAACAGAGCCCTCAGAAATAATGCCACATATCTACAACTATCTGATCTTTGACAAACCTGAGAAAAAGAAGCAATGGGGAAAAGATTCCCTATTTAATAAATGGTGCTGGGAAAACTGGCTAGCCATATGTAGAAAGCTGAAACTGGATTCCTTCCTTACACCTTATACAAAAATCAATTCAAGATGGATTAAAGACTTAAATGTTAGACCTAAAACCATAAAAACCCTAGAAGAAAACCTAGGCATTACCATTAAGGACATAGGCATGGGCAAGGACTTCATGTCTAAAACACCAAAAGCAATGGCAACAAAAGCCAAAATTGACAAATGGGATCTAATTAAACTCAAGAGCCTCTGCACAGCAAAAGAAACTGCCATCAGTGTGAACAGGCAACCTTCAAAATGGGAGAAAATTTTCGCAACCTACTCATCTGACAAAGGGCTAATATCCAGAATCTACAATGAACTCAAACAAATTTATGAGAAAAAGACAAACAACCCCATCAAAAAGTGGGTGAAGGACATGAACAGACACTTCTCAAAAGCAGACATTTATGCAGCCAAAAAACACATGAAAAAATGCTCACCATCACTGGCCATCAGAGAAATGCAAATCAAAACCACAATGAGATACCATCTCATACCAGTTAGAATGGCAATCATTAAAAAGTCAGGAAACAACAGGTGCTGGAGAAGATGTGGAGAAATAGGAACACTTTTACACTGTTGGTGGGACTGTAAACTATTTCAACCATTGTGGAAGTCAGTGTGGCAATTCCTCAGGGATCTAGAACTAGAAATAGCATTTGACCCAGCCATCCCATTACTGGGTATATACCCAAAGGACTATAAATCATGCTGCTATAAAGACACATGCACACGTATGTTTATTGCGGCATTATTCACAATAGCAAAGACTTGGAACCAACCCAAATGTCCAACAATGATAGACTGGATTAAGAAAATATGGCACATATACACCATGGAATACTATGCAGCCACAAAAAAGGATGAGTTCATGTCCTTTGTAGGGACATGGATGAAATTGGAAATCATCATTCTCAGTAAACTATCACAAGAACGAAAAACCAAACACTGCATATTCTCACTCATAGGTGGGAATTGAACAATGAGAACACATGGACACAGGAAGGGGAACATCACACTCTGGGGACTGTTGTGGGGTGGGGGAGGGGGGAGGGATAGCATTAGGAGATATACCTAACGCTAGATGATGAGTTAGTGGGTGCCACGCACCAGCATGGCACATGTATACATATGTAACTAACCTGCACATTGTGCAAATGTACCCTAAAACCTAAAGTATAATAATAAGAAGAAAGAAAGAAAGAAAGAAAATGTGGAGTACTATTCAACCACAAAAAAAGGATGAAATCTTGTCACTCACAGTAACATGGATGGAACTGGGGGTCATTACATTAAGTGAAATAAGCCAGGCAAAGGCAGACAAACATCACAAATTCTCACTCATATGTGGAGGCTAAAGAAGTTGATCTCATGGAGGTAGAGAGTAGAATGATGGTTACCAGATACTGGAAAAGGGGTAGGGGATTAAGAGAGGCTCGTTAATGGGTACCAACATACAGTTAGATAGAAGGAATAAGTTATAGTGTTTGACAGCATATTGGGTGAATATAGTTAACAACAATTTATTGTATATTTCATAATAGGTAGAAGAGAACATTTCAAATGTTCCAGACACAAATAAATGATGTATTTGAGGTGACAGATGTCCTAGTTACCCTGATTTCATCATTATACATTGTATGCATGCATCAAACTATACCATGTACACTGTAAACATAATTATTGAGTCAATTAAAAATATGTAAATGAAGAAAGACATGATACTCTCAAAATCTCAGAAAATTCTCATAATTAAATTAAATCCACTTATATTTGGGAATTTATTATATAATATATAGAGCGTGCTTGGGGAGAACAATAGACAGAGTGTGTTGAAAGTAAGCACTACCTGCACCAACTCTAGATTTCGATCATTGCCATAAAATCTGTTATGGCATGACAAGTTGTATATTGTGCCACTTGTCTCTCTCCTGCTTGAATTCCACAGGGCTCTTAGTAACCCTGAGAGCCTTTACATATAGCCTGGGGAAGGTAATGAAAAGAGAGGGGCCCAGATTTCCTGGATCATGCTGCCTCAGCTGCAGTACACCTTCCAAAACACCCTGATTGACAAACAAAGGAGCTGCGATGATCAGGTTTACCCCAGATGCACCATTTTCTGTCAGTGGCTTCCACATCCAGTTTCTTCCCAGAGTTTCAAGCCAGAAACTTAATCAGGACTTGGTTTCCCTTGGGTACTCCTAACTTAATCAGTGACTTCCAGGCCCCATGGATGTTTTCTCTTCAGCTATGAAATATCCTATTTGGCCTGAGTTTAGCCTTGTCCTGGGACATCCAGAATGACATAGTTTGGGCACCCCCAGAACTTTACAGTCTGAGCTCAGCTATCCACTGATGAGTGAGATGAGAGGCAATGAGTTAACTAGAGATGTCACTGAACCTCAGTTGGTAACCACGGCAGTGATTCCAGGAAGAGAACACAGAATAAGGGAAGCAGAGAAGGCAAAAAGAGAGAAAAATGTAAGAATTATGAAGAGAGAAAAACATATGGGATTCAAACTTAATTTGAATAATTTATCTGAAATTGAAACACTGAGAAAAATTATGTTGTTTTTCCAGAATGACTGTCTTCTTGAGGCAGATGATATGTCAGAGAAGATTGTTACTTTTTTCTGAAGTTACAAATAGTAATATCTGATTTGGGGGGTCATGTACTAATGCAATCTCAACATAAATATTAATTTTACATGTATGCCTGTGCATGTGTGTGCATAAGGAATTGTACAAAAGAGGTCAGGCAGTCATCATCAAAGTGACAAAGAATCAATGAAAACCTAGGCAGTACCATTCAGGACATAGGCATGGGCAAGGACTTCATGTCTAAAACACCAAAAGCAATGGCGACAAAAGCCAAAATTGACAAATGGGATCTAATTAAACTCAAGAGCTTCTGCACAGCAAAAGAAACTACCATCAGAGTGAACAGGCAACCTACAAAATGGGAGAAAATTTTTGCAATCTACTCATTTGAAAAAGGGCTAATAACAAGAATCTACAATGAACTCAAAGAATTTACAAGAAAAAAACAACCAACCTCATCAAAAAGTGGGTGAAGGATATGAACAGACACTTCTCAAAAGAAGACATTTATGCAGCCAAAAAACACATGAAAACATGCTCATCATCACTGGCCATCAGAGAAATGAAAATCAAAACCACAATTAGATACCATCTCACACCAGTTAGAATGGCAATCATTAAAAAGTCAGGAAACAACAGGTGCTGGAGAGGATGTGGAGAAATAGGAACACTTTTACACTGTTGGTGACTGTAAACTAGTTCAACCATTGTGGAAGTCAGTGTGGCGATTCCTCAGGGTTCTAGAACTAGAAATACTATTTGATCCAGCCATCCCATTACTGGGTATATACCCAAAGGATTATAACTCATGCTGCTATAAAGACACATGCACATGTATGTTTATTGCAGCACTATTCACAATAGCAAAGACTTGAAACCAACCTAAATGTCCAACAACGATAGACTGGATTAAGAAAGTGTGGTACATATACACCATGGAATACTATGCAGCCATAAAAAATGATGAGTTCATGTCCTTTGTAGGGACATGGATGAAACTGGAAACCATCATTCTCAGCAAACTATTGCAAGGACAAAAAACCAAACACCGCATGTTCTCACTCATAGGTGGGAATTGAACAATGAGAACACATGGACACAGGAAGGGGCACATCACACACCGGGGACAGTTGTGGGGTTGGGGGAGGGGGGAGGAATAGCATTAGGAGATATACCTAATGTAAATGACGAGTTAATGGGTGCAGCACACAAACATGGCACATGTATACATATGTAAAAAACCTGCACGTTGTGCACATGTACCCTATTTATTTATAAATAAATAAATTTATTTATTTATTTATAAATAAAAAATAAAAAAAGCAGTCACCACTTAACATAAACTTCTTTACTTAACCTGATCATCTGCCAACACTCTGAAATTTTCATATTTTTAACTAAGGCACAAAAATTAGGGGGAAAGGAAAGAGAGGTGTTTGTGATGTTGTCTCCAATACGTTGAAGAGAAAGTTAATGATTTGACTAAAAACATCCAGTCTAGATTAGACTTCATATTCAAGTTTTTCCTGTGAACATATACCTCTTTTATTATTTTATTTGTTAAATTTTATTTCTAATGAACACATGATAATTATATATTTATGGGATACAATGTGATGTTTTGATAATCATTTACATTGTGAAATGATTAAATCAAGCTAATTAATAAATTCATCATCTCCTGTACTTATTTTTTGTGGTTAAAACATTTGAAATCCACTCTTTTAGTAGTTTCTAAATATATGGTGCATTATTATTTATTATAGTCACCATTCTATGAAAGAGATCACTAAATCTTATTCCTTCCATCTAACTGAATTGTTAGATGTTGATCCTTTGATCGACATCTCTCCTCCCCTCAGCCACCTCTTCCATCCAGCCTTAGTTAACCACCATTCTACTCTCTACTTCTAAGAGTTCAACTGAATGAGGTATCACCTCATATCTGTAGAATGGCTATCATCAAAAAGATGAAGGATAAGTATTGCTGAGGGTGCAGAGAAAAGTAAACATTTGTGCACTGTTGGTGGAAATGTAAATTAATATAACCATGGAAAACAGTATAGAAGTTCCACAAAACACAAAAATAGAACTACCATATGATTAAGCAATTTCACTTCTGGGCACATATCCAAAGAAATTGAAATGAGTATGTCAAAGAGATATCAGTACTCCTAAATTCATTGCAGCATTATTCGCAATAACCAAGACATGGAAGCAACCTAGGTATTTGTCATGAGATGGGTAGATACACAAAATGTGATATATACACACAGTGGAATACTATTTGGCCCTTAAAAAATAGAGAAATTCTGCCGTTAGTGACAATGTGGATGAACCTGTAGAACATTATGCTGAGTTAAAAAAAGCCAGACACACACAGACATCTTAAAATCCTCTTCCAAGTTATTTTGACTTTTGGAATATTTTCTACAATAAAATATGTTAAGGGATAAAGCTTCATAGACCACTGTGGAGCTAAGGGAGAATTCAGAGCAACCTGCAATCCCAAAGCGTTAGTTCTTCTTGCCCTCTGCAGATTGTAGAGACTTTGCCCGAGATAACCCTATTAGAGTATAATTCTGCCAGTGTTCTTACTTACAGCCAATAAAAGCTAACTGTAGCTGATTATGTAAATGAAAAAGGATTTATTGATGGAGTAGTAGGAATCTCACAGAACCAATGAAAGCTGAAGCCAGAGTTGAGGCTCAAATTCAAAGATACATATGCAAACCATCGTGCAGAACTGAAGATGAAAAATCAACATGACTGCAGCCATGGCTGTGCTATCGGCCACCAAAATGCTACATGAGCACCACTGTCATTCTGTTCTGGCAACTTGTCTTTTCTGCAATAAGTGTGCTACCTTCTTCATTTTTTTTTTTTTTTTTTTAATTGAGACAGAGTCTTGCTCCCTCTCAGGCTGGAGTGCAGCAGTGCGATCTTGGCTCACTGCAAGCTCCGCCTCCCAGTTCACGCCGTTCTCCTGCCTCAGCCTCCTGAGTAGCTGGGACTACAGTCACCTGCCACCACGATGGCTGATTTTTTTTTGTATTTTTAGTAGAGACGGGGTTTCACCGTGTTAGCCAGAACGGTCTTGATCTCCTGACTTCGTGATCTGCCCACCTCGGCCTCCCAAAGTGCTGGGATTACAGGCACGAGCCACCACGCCCGTCCTCTTTATTGTCATTTCTTATGCCAATATTTCAACATTGTTGCTCTTCCTGCTTCTGCTTCTTGATTCAAAGCCTGGTATACCTGTATCTGGTGGAGCCAAGAGTATATTCCTACACCTTCAAGTGTAAGGGAAGCTGGGAGAGCTAATATCTGGCAATATAAACAACGATTACATAAATAGAACTCCAAGCCTGATAATATTGGGATTACCTCAAACATAAAAAGGGATGGAGATACTGGACAGCAAACACACACACACACACACACACACACAGAAAAAAATAACAACTCAAATAAGCCATTCATTTTGACTATCCCATATCTCTGAGCTATGTTTCCTCTAGAGGTTACACAGGGTGGGAATTAAATTATCCACCTATGCAACAGCAGTGAAATGGGAGCAGGATGAGTAAGCGGTAAAACACTGTCTTGGGTAGTTGAGGACTTGTCTATCTCATGATGAATGCTGTTAGAAGATACTGTGCTGCTTGTAAGTTACTACTGCATTATCTGGAGTTCTGAGAGTAAAAGTTAAGCTAAAGGTAAATAAATTATCATCTGGAAAATCTCTGTAAGCCGCAGTGAAAGTTAGTGTTGTGCACTTGCCTTTCATCCTTCTTAGAACTAGTGAAGAATGGATATAGAGGATTCTTCACTTACTGTTTCTCTTTAAGCCAAAAATTCTTAGACTTGGGGGAGGGGGCCACTGAACCATAATTAACTGAATAACTAAAATCCTCACTTGTATCTAAGCTCTCATTGTGCTTGAAAAAGATGTTCATATATAAAATTGAAATATTTTAAATTAAAGTATGTTTTGTTTTAGTCTAAATGTGTACATAAAAGCATAAAAGTTTTAATAACTGGGGCTTGCTTAGCTACACTGAAATGAATTGTATTCCATTTTGTCTACTTTTTAATTATACAAATCGTATATTTTATAGTAAATAGTCATTGTAAAGAAGAAAACGACAAAATAATGAAAATTTTCACATCTCCACACCTCTACACACACACTTGCCTCCTCAGCAATGTGTTTAGTTTGGTGGATGTATTTCTAAGTCCTCTTTCTGTACATATAAAAGCAAAATCTCTGGGTTTTGAGTGGGTATATAAATTGGATTATACCTAAGTATTGTTCTACAACTGATTGACCCTCCCAACCACTCTGTACTCTCACCTAAACAGCAGTGTCTGAAAGGGAAATTCTAGCCAGCTCTGCAGGTACTTCTGTCAGTTTGGGACAAATCAGGACAAAGAAGCTGAAGATACAATTCTTCAGGAAAGACTTTCCCAGGAGATGGAGCATGGATGTGTAAGGCCACTAGTTCCACCATGTAGCACACTCAGTGGGTTCTTTCCCCTGCCAAAATCAGGATTTCAATTAGGAAAATACGTGAAATAAGAGCATGCTTGTTCTCTCCAGGCAAAGAAACTTTACTCTGAAAAATAAAGTCAATTCACTATTTGTTTAACCTCAATATTATTTGAGGTCTGTATTTAGTCGTTAGACCTCTTTTTAACCTGTACTGTCCAATACAATTAGACAGTACTGTCCAATACAATAGCCACGACCCACATGTGGTTACTGAGCACCTGCAATGTGACTAGTCCTAATTAAGATGTGCTCCAAGTATAAAATCAAATACCAGTTTTGAACACTTGGTGGGATGAAAGAATGTAAACATCTCATTAATAGTGTTTATACTAATTACATGTTGCAATACTATTTTGGGTGAGTTGGCTTAAATAAAAATATTAAAAATTTCACGGCTGCTCTTCAGCAAGGTGGAGTGGGCGCACCACGCGCCCTTCTTCCCTGAGCTGCCGGTAGCCGGCCAGGTGGCGCTGCTGCGCCTGAACTGGAGCGAGCGCTTCGCTCTGAACGCGGGTTAGGGGGCATTGTCCCTGCACACTGCGCCGCTGCTGGCCGCCGCAGCCTCCACGCAGAGCCCATGGCCGCTGAGCACGCCCTGGCCTTCATGGACCAGGTGCGCGCCTTTCAGGAGCAGATAGACAAGCTGGGCCTCTGCAGGTCGACTCGGCCGAGTATGGCTGCCTCAAGGCCTTCGCGCTCTTCACGGGCGACGCCTGTGGCCCACGTGGAGAACCTGCAGGAGAAGGCGCAGGTGGCTCTCACCAAGTACGTGCGGGCGCAGTACCGGTCCCAGCCCCAGGGCTTCGGGCGCCAGCTGCTGCGGCTCCCCGCCCTATGTGCGGTCCCTGGCTCCCTCATCTCCCAGCTGTTCTTCAACGCCTGTTGGGGAAGACGCCCATCCAGACGCCAGACATGCTGCTGTCGGGGAGTACCTTCAACTGGCCCACATTTCGGGCCGGTGACCACGACGGGGCCGCGTGCGCTGTGGCCGGGCCTGCAGACGGACCTCAAGGGACAGGGAATGCTGAGGCCTCCAGGGGCCTCCCGGGACTCAGGACCCTGGCTTCTCTCCTCAGACTTCTATTTTTTAATGACTGTGAAATGTTTGTCTTTTCTGTTTTTTAAATGATCATGAAACCAAAAAAAGACTGATCATCCAGGCCTCAGCCTCCTCCTCCCCAGGATCCTGGCCAGGATGGAGGTAAGGGATGGAGGGTCCAATCCTGGGACAGCCTTGTCCCTCAGCACCTCAGGCATGAACTTGTGGGACGGTGGGGTTGGCTTCCCTGGCATGATGGACAAAGGCCTGGCGTCTAGACCGGAGGGCCGCTCCAGCAGGCAGGAGTTGCTAGCATATGCCAGGCAGATCCTCTGGACACGTAATCTACCTCAGACAATATGTGATGACTCAATCAAGGCCAATAATAAAGACATTTCCTACCAAAAAGTAAAAAATAAATTTCGGCCGGGCACGGTGGCTCAAGCCTGTAATCCTAGCACTTTGGGAGGCCGAGGCGGGCGTATCACAACGTCAGGAGTTCGAGATCAGGCTGGCCAATATGATGAAACCCCGTCTCTACTAAAAATACAAAAAAATTAGCCGGGCGTGGTGGCGGGCGCCTGTAGTCCCAGCTACTCAGGAGGCTGAGGCAGGAGAATGGCATGAACCCGGGAGGCGGAGCTTGCAGTGAGCCTAGATCGTGCCACTGCACTCCAGCCTGGGCGACAGAGCGAGACTCCGTCTCTAATTAATTAATTAATAATAACAAAATAAATTTAACCAGTTTTTCTTTACCTTTATTAATGTGGCTTCTAGAATATTTAAAATGATTTATGTGGGTCACATTATATTTTTATTGAACAGCGCTGATTTGGACTGATCTCAAAGATTTCAATAGCTCTAAATACCATTACTATGTTGACAAGTCTCGAGTTTTTATCTCCACTCCCAATCTTGTATCATACCTCAAGACTTGCATATCCAATTGCCTACTTAAATTTCCACTTTGATGTTTATTAGTTTCTAAGTGTACTTCCTATCCTTTATTTCAGGGTACCTGCTTCAGCCATGATCTTGGCATAGGATGAGAAACCCTGGCTAATGTGCATAGTTCAAGTATGGGTTAGTCTTGTTCTGTCATGAGACAAAGTAGATTACCCTAGTATATTTATGTAACCTGATAATATTTATATAACTACATATAGAAGTACTTACATTTTCATTCTTTTCCCTTTTCCAAGTGGAAACAACCACCTTAATTGAAAACTTGGATACTGCTAACCAAATCTAACTTTGTGTATAAAATGAATTTAAATATAGTACGTATAATTTTAAAATTATAATAGACATTTCCATATTTTAACAAAAAGTCAGTAGGCAATAATTACTTAAGGTTAGTTATTTTTTGAGATATTAAATTTCTTCTTTTTACTTTCTTCTTAAAGCTGAGAAAAATAATTTTTGTTCCAAGGATACACCTCCTGAGATTCCCAAAGTGCTCTCTGGGCTTGTCCTTCCCCAGGTTATGTCTTTAATCCTGTCAACATTCATGTATAAGAATTCTGGGATATCAGAATCTTCCACCCAAACAGCCCATGGAGATTCAAACCAGTCTTGAATCTGTTGCGTTTTTCAATGGTGCATCTTCAGGCACATTTTTAAACGAAACTTCTCGCCTTTCTTAGTAGCCACCATTTGGATTTGGATCTCTAAGTGCACTTGTTAGAGCATTTCCAAACTCATTTTGATGATTGCCTTGCTTTCTTGCTCACATTAAACTTGAAATAGGAAGGACAGAACTCCCGCACTTCCTGCAGGTCTCCTCAAAATTTAGCTTAACTGAAGCCTTCCCAGACTGTTCTATTTAAAAGAGCATCCCCACTCTCACTAGTATCTATTCCCATCACCTGCTTTGCCCTTCTTCAAAGAATGTATCACTACAGGAAATATTGTATCTGAAATATTTATTTCTCTATTTCTTGATCCCTGTCTTCCCATACTGTAATATAAACTGCATGAGAATAGGTATCACTGCTATAGCTTCAGTGCTCAAATAATGCCTAATACATAATAGGAGCTCAATAAATGTTTGTCAAATAACCTTGTTAACTAACTCAATAATTGAGTTATTACTATTGCAGAAGCCATTCAGGAGCAGTAAAAAGAGAGTATAACTCATATTTCCTGCCCTAAAGAAACTTATATTCTAACTGGTAGGAAAGTTAAAAAATAGCACAAACAATGCTGTAATAGATACCCAAAAGGCAGACTAATTTTGAGTAAATATTTGGCAAAACTCAAAAGGCAATGAATTTAGAAAATAACATTATGATATGCTGCAGTGGGCAAGGAAAGTTTTGTAAGAGGTATCTAAACATGGGCAAGGTATGAATAGAACAATCTTAAGCTCAGGTTGTAAAACTAAGATTATACCCTGTAAATTAGACAGAGTGAGTCAAATGGGAGTGATGAGACATATATTAAGGTAAAAATAAAGTTTAAGAAGAAATTGAGAACATAAAAACTTATACAAGGTAAAGAATTCGGGATTTTTCCTGTGTTTAGGTAGAGAGAAAATAAGTGACTGATGGAGGTTTAAGAATATAATTCTGGAATTTGACAAGGGAGATAACAGAGACAGACCACTTATGAAGTGATTATGCCATCACAGATATGGAGTGCTCGGAACCTGCACAAAAAAGATGAGCATAAAGATAACAAATGATCCCAGGAAAGATGCCTAATCTGTTTAATGACAGATTAGAAGTGGGAATGAGATGGTAAGGAATTCTATTGTCAAGATTTCAAGTTCATGCTATAAATCAATAGATCCATTAGAAAATAAGGATGGCTAGAGCTAAGTTAAAAGGAGATTAACAAATTTAGGATTAGACATTTGAATTTGAAAATATCCAGCAGGATGCTGCAAATATTTAACTATACTTTGGTGGTAAAGTCAGTGCTGGAGTTACTCTAGAATCAAGATTTAGCACAAGATTTCCTCATGGAGTGTAGTACTGCAAATTAGTAATAAATTGCTACTTAAAAAAAAGAAAGAAATTAGAGGGTAGAAATTACCCCTGAGGAACAGTTTTCCAGAGTTTTATGAAGAACCACACACAAAAAACGTGCTTAATAGGCCTAGATTGTCAGCAATCTCACAGATTCTATAGCACTTTGGTTTGCACTGGGCATTAACTGACCTTTTTGTGTCTACCTATGCTAAAGTGTTAGCATTGGCAAAATGTGAGGTGTCAATCAAGTCAACATAATATTATTGAAGGCCCTTGTTGGTCCCAGAAGTTATACTTCAAATTATAAAGAATACAAAGGCAGATCCTTAAAATTGTCCCTGAATTGTTGAGTTTTGAGTGTGTGTGTGCGTGCGTGCGTGCGTGTGTGTGTTTTAATCTGGTAATTTGAAAGATCAGTGGAAAACTATTTGCATAGTTGCAATACATTCAACCATTGCTGTGCTCTCAAAAAAAAAAAAAAATTTGCTTCAATGAAGGCAGAATCTGAGGATGCTGAAATGTACCAAGCAGTATGTATTGAAAAGCAAAAGAGTAAGCAGAAGCTCAGTTTTAGAGAAATAGATGAAAATATTATTATGTAGAATTGCAAAATTAAAAAATCTATTTAAGGTACAAACATATCTGGACCATAATAGTAATAACTTCCTAAGACTGCAACCTTGGGTCCAATTAATTCTTTCAAATTATCTTCCCAATATATAAAAGTAGAACAAAATGAAAAAAAGCATGATCTCATTGGTCTTATGATCTTTCATCCTCCTAAACATTAATGATGCATTGTATTAAATTTGACTCTTAGATCCTTTAGAAATTTCCTACTATAACACATACAGAAATTTCATTTTTTTTGCTATCCCTCCCCCTCCCCCCACCCCACAACAAGCCCCAGTGTGTGATGTCCCCCTTCCTGTGTCCAAGTGTTCCCATTGTTCAATTCCCACCTATGAGTGAGAACATGCGATGTTTGGTTTTTGTCCTTGCAATAGTTTGCTGAGAATGATGGTTTCCAGCTTCTTCCATGTCCCTACAAAGGACATGGACTCATCAGTTTTTATGGCTGCATAGTATTCCATGGTGTATATGTGCCACATTTTCTTAATCCAGTCTATCATTGTTGGACTTTGGGTTGGTTCCAGGTCTTTGCTATTGTGAATAGTGCCATAATAAACATACGTGTGCATATGTCTTTATAGCAGCATGATTTATAATCCTTTGGGTATATACCCAGTAATGGGATTGCTGGGTCAAATGGTATTTCTAGTTCTAGATCCCTGAGGAATTGCCACACTGGTTTAACCAACAGTGTGCTGATTCCTCAGAAATTTCTTTAGTGCCTCTTTCATATCCTTGTTCTGGAAACTGTAGATCAGGGGATTAAAGAATGGAGTCGCCAGAACATAGAACAAGGTCACAAACTTCTGTATCCCATGATAGTCCCCAGAACCTGGGCTAACATACATCACCGTAAGGCAACCATAGAAGAGTGACACTACAGCAAGGTGAGAGCCGCAAGGTGAGAGCCACAAGTTGAGAAAGCCTTATGCCTTCCTAAATCTGAAGGCTCCTGTAGCACTGTGCTTAGGACACAGAAATAAGTCCCAAGGATATACAAGAAGGTAGGAAAGATGATGAGAGAGCTAATGATACCACAAGTCAGAGTAATTCCAGGTATTGGAGCACAAGACAGCCCCAGCAAAGGTGCCAGATCACAGAAAAAATGGTTGATAGTGTTTGGACCACAAAAGGGCACCTGAGATATTAGTGTCGAAGGGGTCAATAACCAGAGACAGCCACCCACCCAGCAGAAGATCACAAAATGATCCCAAACATGATAGGTCATTAAGGTGGGATAGTGCAAAGGTCTACAAATGGCAAGAAATCTATCAAAAGACATCACTGACAGAAATAAGCACTCTGCAGCACACATGGAGAAGAAGAAGTAGAACTGGGGCAGGCAGCCAGCATAGGAGATGCTCTGTGTATGGGAGATGAGATTGGTCACCATTATGGGCACATCAGAACTGACATAGCAGATCTCCAGGAAGGAGAAATTGGCCAATAGGATATACATAGGTGTGTGGAGTTTCTGGCTTGACCACACAGCACAGATGATGGATGTGTTACCCAGGAGGGTCAGAAGGTAGATGAGAGAGAAGACCACAAAAAGGAGGATCTGCATCTCCCTGCGGCAGGGGAAGCCCAAGAGGATGATCTCATTCACAAATCCAGAGATATTAGTGGTCTCCAAGGTCCTCATTGGTCTGGCCTGTAGAGGTGACAGAGATAGTAAGAACCACAGAAATTCTGCCCTGTCTCTTTTCTATCTCTTCTTCTGGTGAATAGATACATGTTTATTCTCTTCAATTTGGGTTTGTGACACTGCTGTCTTCCCCTTGGAAGGATGAGCTGTTCTTTCCTTTTCATCTCCTGTCCTAGTTTATTCAATAAATAGTCATTTTGCAAATTATTGTTCTAGAAGATAAATAACAATGAATAAAATAAAAAGAGTCCCTGTTATAGAGCTTATGCCAAATACCTGTTGTTCAAAGCAACTTCAAGCAGTACGTTGATGGCTCCAAAAGTTCTATATAGAGCAGGCCTTGGAGCATACATGTACTGGAAGAGATCTGAGGAGATTTACCTTGGAACATAATTTGCATAGCAAAGATACTGTTTTTACTTCAATTGTATGCTTCTGATAACTTCAGGAGAAGCTGATACAAATTATGGGGTTGATGTGAGCATCCCTCCACCTATATCAAAATGCTGCCATTGACACGGTAGCAATAGAATGTGACAAAAACAAAACTTTTCGTGGTTGTCTGAGACACACAGACAATATTCATTTGGAAATAATAACAAAAGGCTTTTGAGAAGAAAATGAACCTTGAGAAAATATAGAATTTTCCATAATGATGGAGGGAGAATATTATTTGCATATAATAAAAATGTCAAAAGATTTGGATACAAAAAATTACAACCAGAGAAGAGTCTAAAATAGTACAAGTGTACTTGCAAAAAAGTTGTGAGATATAAGGTATAAATATACGGTAATCACATGGCAGAGGACTTGCTGCCAGTCTAACTAGTTCAAGTTTAATTTGCTAGTCAAGGAAAAACAAGATGTACTAGTAGAAGAATGAAATAATTGAAGCTTTATGAAAACATTTTTCAAGACCATTTGGTGCAGGTTAATAAAATTAGCAAAAAAAAATTGGAAATTATTTCAATAGCCCAAGGAAAAAGTGTAAAAAGCTTGACCTGGGGCAATGTACATACAAACAAATACCAGGGAAGGGACAGAGGTAATTAAATTCTGCCCAAGAGGCAGAGGATGAGAACAAGAAAAAAAAAAAAAAAAAAAGCAAGGTTTCACTTTCCATTTGCCACAGATAGTCCTCTGCATGGGGTATCTCACAGGCGAGAGCCACTTCCAACACAGTAGTTGTGCACTGAGGACCTTTCTGTTCCAAAAGATTAGCCTACTGAAGGGTCATGTTGGATATCTCTTAGATTCCCCAGTCCTTTTTTCTTTTGACTCTTTTGAATCAGAATGTTACATTTCATGAAATAAATTAGCTACCACTTACAAAGTTTTCTTTCCAAGTCACACACAATGAGTGAAGATATGCTATGCTGTATCTGTGTGAAAGAGAACAATAAACAAGAGAGTTAGTCCAAATTATTGCCCAAACCTGCACCAAATGGTCTTGCAAAATGCTGTTTCCATAAAGCTTTGAACATTTCATTCTTCTAGTACATCTTGTTTTTCATTGACTAGCAAATTAAGCCTGAACTAGTTAGACCAGCAGCAGTGACTCCCATTTTCCTGTCTTCTAAGAATATAATCCTTTTGAAGATAATCTGCAAAGACAAAATTACAATTTGACAAAAAAATTCTTAATTCCATGTCTAATAAGCCTAATAATAAGAAAGCTGTTTGTGAAGGAAAATAGTTATGAAAATGTATGCTCCTTTTTATACCAACATCTAAAACAAAGTGGACTTCGAGATACAGAAAAGTTACTGCTCCACCTGCCTATAATTCCATATCCTAAATGTAGCCGGGGAGTCAAACAGCCTCTAAGCAAAGCACCTTTTGATTCTTTTCTTTACACAGGCCCCTTTCAGGCTTTACTCAGATGTAGAACATGCCACAAATCTCCCCATTCCTCATTACTTATCCCTTCCAGACTCTGAGGCTCTGTCTCTGGAGATCTCAATCCTGGGACCAGTGGGGGCAATTAACGTGCATTATACAGGCTTGAGTATGTTTCATCTTCAGAGATAATCATATAGTAGACAAAAACTACATAATATGCATACAGGCTCATGTGCAGTCACACACACACTTACATACACACAGATCAGGCTGTTAACATAGCAGTATTCCCTCCAGAGTTTCCTCTCCTAATCTTAATAAATTATCTTTGTGCCAACAAACTTTTTCTGCCGTGAGAGGCACCATTACCTTCAAATTTTGTTAATCTCAGAAACTAGACCCAGAATTTTTTTTTCTTCTCAAACAGTTTAATAACAAATAAACAAATGAAGGTACCACACTTGGCAGATAAAAAATGACATTTTGTCCATGTGTCTGTGCAATTAAAACAGATTTAGGTTCCCCATTGGGACAAAAAGAAAAACACACCAAAAAAGGAAGGAGGTTCCTTTGAAAAACATACTCCCTTGCTCCAAATTTGTAACAATTTTTTTTTTCTTTTTAAATTCACTACATGAACTCTGTGATGAGGTAAGAAAAGTGACGAGGGCTCTTCTTGCCTTTTTTCTTAAACCATTAAAGTAAAATCCATAATTTTCTACAGAGTACAACACAAGTTCACACAAAAAAGAAATTTTCTTTTGCAAATCAAAACAGGAAAGAAAGGAAAAGCTCAAACAAGGTGAAGGAAAAGCATTTCTACGGCTGAATCACGACTGAGTTGATCGAAGCCCGTTGTTGCTGCAGAACAGACTGTGCGTTTGGTCATAGCGGCAATTTTTTTTTTTCTCTTCACATTGTGAAATCACTTTACATTGTTTTCTAGTAGAAAAGGCAAAAAATTGTACAAAACCCCTAGTGTTAAATATGTTTGTACCAATAAAAAACTCACACAGGTTTGTCTCCAAAATGTAAAGTTTCTTTTTTTTCTTTGCTTTTTAAATTATTCACAAGACCCACAATTTTTCATCCACGTTGCCCAATTGGCAGTTTGAAGATCTTGCCCACTAAATCCAGAAGGATCTTATTCCCAGAAATCCACAGAGCTACCCATCTTTATTTCTTATAAACTCTTTTTCTTCACATATAGATCGAACAAGATAGATGTCAGTCAACCCAGAAGTTAAGACATCAATTGGGTGAAAAAGACAAATCCATTTCCTCTTTTTCAAGTGTAGATCACATTTCTAAGTCTCCTTTAGAGTTAGGTGTGGTCATGTGACTGAGTTCTAGTTCATAGAAAACAATTAAAACTGCTGTGCAACACTTCAGGCACTACCCATACAAGGACCTTGATGATTTTTGATACCGTTGAGCACAATGACATTGAAAGACATTTGTGAAGATGATGAAGTCAAAGAGAAGTCCTGAATTTCAGAATCAGCACTTGAAGAACCTGCCAATCAGGAGCACCCATTCGGATTTTAAGTGAGCAATAAACTTCTTTTGGCTCATGCCTGTAATCTCAGCACTCTGTGAGGCCGAGGTGTGTGGATCACTTAAGGTCAGGAGTTCGAGACCAGCCTGGCCAACATGGCAAAACCCTGTCTCTACTAAAAAATACAAAAATTAGCAGGGTGTGGTGGCACACACCTGTAATCCCACCTACTTGGGAGGCCAAGGCAGGAGAATCACTTGAACCCAGGAGGTAGAGGTTGCAGTGAGCCAAGATTGCACCACTGCACTCCAACCTGGGTGACAGCGAGACTCCATCTCAAAAAATAAAGAAAGAAATAAACTTATTTCATGTTTGATCCACTTTTAAAAAAATTGTTTGGAGAAGGACGTGACCAATTGAAACCAATATTTTTACATTTTGAAGAATGTATTAAAAAAAGAATTTGTGAATGGCTGTATCAACATATAATTCAGGGGCTTATTCCTTTCAAAGATTCAATTCTGAAATAACAGGAATAAATTAAGGAAATAATTTTTGGAGACTGAACAATTACTAGGAAGGAATAGAAAGTGAGTGTTAGTGAATACATTTACTACAAGATCACCATTAGGTTGTATTTGAATTTGAATATGATTTCCTTTGAAATATATGATCTTGTGCCTATCTACATTCACAGCAAGCACAATCCTTCCTTTAGTTTAAGCCAAAACCTGTGGTGCAGAAATAAGAAAAACCTTAAGCAGTAGGAAGCAGTGTGGAGTTTTTCAGTTTTTTGAATGCAAAGGTTTACAGAGACCTGAGGACCTTCAATTAAGTGAACATAGTTACAGGGGGAAAAAATAGTAAGAATTATCCATACCATCAGCGTTCAATTAACAGTAGTGAGAAAATACAGCTGTAAACCCAGTTGAAGAAAGTTGAGGATAGGACAAATTCAGAAGCTCTTAAAATCCTGGTAAGTAGAATTAAATTTTATTTAAAGCCAGCCATGAAAATTAAAAGTTATAATTAAAGTTTAATTAAAATGTAGAGGGTTTAAGACTTTATGTGAGTGGTATATCACTTTCTTAGATGCTATAAAATTAAATTAGAAATATTGATAGAAAACATGTTCTTGAAAATATTATTTTGCTGCCCTGTTTCAGGTATCTCTATGTCTATAAATTCAATTCCTGTCTCCCATGGGTTTGCTAATGCTGGTCTTTCTGCCCATACGCCCTCACTTTCTATCTCTGCAGTAAAATGTCACCATCCTTCTTAGGCAAATCACACACTATCTCTTAAAACTTCATTCTGAAAATTGCATGCGATTACATCTATTCAGAAATCGATAGGCAAATCAGGGTAGTCTTTTGGTCACACCTAATTTCCAAGTGTCAGGGAGGTACAATCCTATCATGCACTCAGGAGGAAAAACAAAATATTGGTGAACACAGTAACAACCACCACAACATTTAAGCTTCCTTTGTTCTTCATGTAAGCATATAATTAAACCTTTATTAAAAGGATGTAAAACAACTATATGTTTAAATTGACTACAATACTTTAAGCTCTTTGAAGCAAAGGTCTTTTCTTGCCTTTTGTCTTTTTACCTTAGAAAGCCCTCAGGACCATGGGTTCTTACTTTGTATATAATAAATTTATTTATAATTTTCCTTCAGTCAAAAATTCACTGAGTGAAGATGAGTACTATATACAACCTCTTCCAGGATACCCCTTTCTGGATATTGGTCATGCATACACTCAACACCATTGCCAAAATTTTGACAACTTGCCCTCAGAAAGATTTACTAGCTACTTTGTTAAATTTTGATTCTTCCCTTTTTTCATTTAGTTTATACCCTTGAATCACAGCATTTCACACATACATTGCTTTACATATCAGAGTTCAGTACAGGATAGAAAAACAACTCCAAGTATTTTAAGCAGAAAGAAATTTAACAGGGAATTAATGCTTGATTAACTCTTTTTCCTTGTTATTCATAGTCATCCTTAGAGAGGTAGCATAATTTTACCACATTAGGATAATCTGCACTTTCAGTATCTTGTCTTTCAATATCTTAATGTTTCAAAATGCTCTGTACTATACATTTGATGATATTTATCATACATGATATCATTAATTGATTCAATCCTTGAGTCAATAAATATTTGTGAAATAACTACTATTCACCAGACACTTTTTTCACTCACTCTTGATATCATAGTAAGGAAATCTGCCTCCAAAAAGTAATTAATTTGTGACATAGCAAACCCCAGAAGGGAAAATTTGAGGTAACACGATGAGTTCACTTGTACACATGGTCAACTATGTGTCACTGAGGTATCCAAGTAAAGACAACCAGTCAGTGATTGGACAGAAAAGTCTCAAGCTCAGGAGAGGGTAATATATATATTAGACATTAGAAGCTGTTAGTGCAGAAAGGGCATTTGGACCTGAAGTGGGTATATACTTCCTAAGAAATACTGCCTAAGAAATATTCATGAGAAAAGAGCAGAGAGTCTAATGTCAAGCCACCAGTAATGCCATAATAAGCACAAAAAAAATATAGCGGATAGGTGGAGAAGCAAAATACCAAAAAAGAAACAGGAAGAGTAAGTAGAGGGGGGGAAAAAAACAGAAGAAAATAAGCAAAGAAAATTGGATTTTCTTTGAATTTTCCTTTAGAGAGCAGTCAGTCTGGTCAAACGCTGCTAAAAAGTCAAACGATTCACGAACTTACAAGTGACCATTTGATTTAGGTACATAAAAATCACTGACGACTTTGGCAAAATTTCAGAGACATTGTGGAGAAGGAAGCCAGATTGCTGTAGGCTGAGGAATGAAGTGACAATGAGAGACAGAGAGAACCGGTGTAGACATGGGGCTTGGCTAAAGGAGAGGAGAGAGATGAAAACTGAAGGGGGATGTTAGATCAACGAAGAATTTTGTTTTGTTTTGTAAGGTAAGGTTCAGCAGGAAAAGGAGAGAAAGGTGGTAAGCAAAGGTACTTGCTCCCTGTAACTGTGGTGGAGGATGGAATACACAATGTGAAGGGGGAGATTTCAATTTGAACAAAAGGGTAAGAATCTCTTTTATTGTTTTAGGAAGAAATGAAAAGAATGTGAGGACAGATTCTTTCACTTTAGTATCTTCCAATCATCAATAACAATCTTCCTGTGTCATACTACTGGTTTGTCTTAAGTGATGTCCTAAGTGAAACACAGTACACTAGCTTTGCCTCCAAAGCTTTCTTTTACTTAAGTAATCCATCCACATAGAAAAAATAAATAAATAAATATTGAATAGTATTGTTAGACAATAAGATAGCTCTCCCACCCAAGACCCTCAGTTCTTCTGAAAGAAAACTGCTGTTCCTAAGTCACGTATAGATAATCAGTGCCTTTACAAATATATGTAAAAACACATGGTTTTGGGCATTTAATTTTTAATTTACATAATGTATAATATTAACATGCAATAGTTTTACGTATTTACAAGGTACATGTGTTATTTTGATACAGCTATATAGTATGTAATGACCAAATCTAGGTAATTGGGATATCTGTCACCTCAATCATTTATCATTAATTTGTAAGCACATGTTTTTAAATAAATTATAGTGTACTAATCACACTTTTCTGTACTTTAATTATTTCACTTAGAACTACTTCTTGGACATATTGCTTCTCATCAAAATGTATACATCTATCTTAATTCTTAATGGCTGTGTAGTTTTTCATTCTCTAAATGTAACATGATTTATTGATTCAGTCACCTATTAATAGACATGTATTTGTTTCCAGGATTCAGCTATGACAAACAATGCTGAAAGCTTATTAATATATGTAGAAATTTGCAAAATATACAATATCTGAAAGAAATATTCTGGAAAGTGAAAATTCTGAGTCATAAAGTGTGCACTTTTTTTTTTTTTAAACGGAGTCTCTCTCTGTCGCCCAGGATGGAGTACAGTGGCACGATCTTGGCTCACTGCAACCTCCACCTCCCGGGTTCAAGCGATTCTCCTGCCTCAGTCTCCTGAATAGCTGGGACTACAGGCACCTGCCATCACACCCAGCTCATTTTTGTGTTTTTAGTAGAGAAGAGATTCCACCATGTTGGCCAGGCAGGCCTCAAACTCCTGACCTCAAGTGATCCATCCTCCTCGGCCTCCCAAAGTGCGGGGATTATAGGCATGAGCCACCGCACCTGGCCTAAGTGTGCACACTTTAAATTTTGGTCAATATGGCCACATTTCCCTCCAAAGAGGTGTCAGTGCTTTCCTCATTACTGTTGCTTTTCTCTCTAACCTTGGCACCAAGGCCTAGCTTTTCACAAGTTCTTCAAAATGAGCTTCACAAATTATTTTAGCCACAATGTTTTATGGCTTCATTATGGTGATATGAATACTGTCCACATAAGTGACATTAATTACTGTCAGTTGAGAGAATACGGTACATATTCTTGAAGTAAGACTCTTTCATCAAAGATGACCCAATATCTACCCTTTAAATCTATATTGTACACACTTAATAATATAAGGTTAATGACCACATGAAATAAAGATATGGAGTAGGAGAAGGCTGCACCAACTACCCACAATGCATTATAGAACAAACCTAGCACTGCCACTATTTCAATATGGGCATAGATGGATACATGATTCTTCAGAACTCATTAGATCTGTTACCAGGTTAACCAGTTATTCCCCATAAAACTCATGACTTCTTACAAATCATTTGCTGGAGAATTTTTATATCCTAATTTCTTGAGATGGGCTCTACATTGCGGCAGATGGCTTTTTGACCTCTTAACTGTACACTCAAAGTTTATCTGGCTTGTAAAAGCTCTATGACATTTAGGCCAGACTGTATCATACATTCTATATGCAATAGAAAAAAGGTTCCCAAGGATACAAGCTATAAACAAAGCGCTTGTAGTAGTGTAATATAAGGGAGTAATAGTTGTTGCTATCATTATTATTTTTTTAATTTTAATTGACATACTAATTATACATATTTATGGGATAAAATATGATGCTTCAGTATGTGTATACATTGTGTAATGATCAAATCAAGGTAATTAGTGTATCCATCACCTCAAACATTTATAATTTTTGCTGTGAGAACATTCAAAATCCTCTCTCCTAGCTATTTTGAAATATTTAGTACCTTATTATTAACTATAGTACCCCATTATTAACTATAGTACCCCTAATGTTCAGATGCCAAATATGTGACAGAGACCTCAGGGATTATTCTTCTCTTTGGTTCTAAGGTGAATTAAAGTTCTAAAATGTTAGTTTGCGCATGCACAATTAGAAATAAGATACGATTTTAATTGAATGCCTACCCAACTGAAATACCAAGCCATTAATCAATTTAAATTCTGACCACATTAATGTAAACAGATTTCTCACCATGATTTTTTCATACTTTGAGATGTTGGCAATGGTTTCAAGGAGGAGTTGTGAAATTCTCAAAAGATTTCAACAATGGGATTAATTTGAATTCACCTTCTCCTTAAAGTTAATTGGATAGCTTACAACACAGTTGAGAAGGAGCTAAATTGTGATCTCAAACAATGAAACAGCACAGAATCTCAACTTTAAAATGCCAAATTTTCTTTTTTTTAACTTTTATTTGAAGTTCAGGGGTACAAGTGAGGTTTGTTACATAGATAAACTTGTGTCATGAGGGTTTGTTGTACATATTGTTTCATGACTCAGGTATTAAGCCTAGTATTAGCTAATTTTCCTGATCCTCTCCCTACTCCCATTCTTCACCCTCTGAAAGACCCCAGAGTGCATTGTTTCCATCTTTGTGTCCATGTCTCATCATTTAGCTCCTGCTTATAGGTGAGAACATGCAGTATTTTGTTTTCTGTTCCTTTGTTAGTTTGCTAAGGATGATGGCCTCCAGCTTCATCCCTGTCCCTGCAAAGGACATGATCTCATTCTTTTTGTATGGCTACCTAGTATTCCATGGCATATATGTACCACACTTTCTTTATCCAGTCTATCACTGATGGACATTTAGGTTGATTCCATGTCTTTGCTATTGTGAATAGTGCTGCAATGAACATACGTGTGAAAAATGGCAAATTTTCAAAAATGAAAATCTTATCATGTCACTTCCATGGATTCAATCTTTAAATATTATTTCTCACCTATGAGGTCAAGGTCATCCTATTTAGCTTATTTAAATTCCTGCATTTCTAACTTCATCTCCTTTCAGGACTCCCACATTCACTCTACACTCCGTCATACATTAGGATGGTTCTATATGCTCCTCCTTGTGTAACATCAGTTTTCATAAATTTGAGAGCCCAATACAAATGTTAGTTACAATTACTTTGCTCTGATTCCAGGGAAAATTAATTTCTCCTTTCTGTGATTACTTTACACTTAAAAATAAATAAACAAGACTCATCCTTCTGCTGTCTGCAAGAGACAAGTTTCAGGTGTATCTTTGCTTTTAAGCATTTTTTAAATTTATTCTTTACAACAGGACTTAAAAGAAAATTTATCCCACCAAGATATCCCCCATTCATGTATAAATGTTAAACTGTACACATAACTTTCCTCAGGTCAACTTTCATCTCCTTATTTCTGAGGCTATAAATCAGAGGGTTTAAAAGTGGTGTCACAGTTGAGTAGAACATGGTCACAAATTTCTGAAGCCCAGGCTGATTGGCTGCCCCTGGGATGACATTCACAACCATGACTGAGCCTTAGAATAGGGACACCACCACCAGGTAGGAGGCAAATGTGGAAAAGCCTTTTTCCTACCTGAACCTTTGGGAGCATGAACCACAGCTCAAAGAACCAGGGAGTAGGATGCAAGGATGTAGAGCAAAGTGATGAGGAGTATCACAGCACTGAAAGTGCTGCAAGTCAGGGTTGTCTTGGGGACACAGACACATGATATGGCCAGCATTGCTCCTAGTTAACACAGGCAATGATCAATGACATTTCAACCACCAAATGGAACTTGGGAGACAAAGGTAGACAGAGGAAACCCCCACCCAGCAGGCAGACACAAGAGTTCTGCAGACTTTCCTAGTCGTTATAGTGGGATAGTGTAGTGAATGACAGATGGCGACATATCTATCAAATGCCACAATGGCCAAGAAAAAGAAATCTGTGGCACAAATGGAGAGGAAGATGTAGAACTGTAAGATGCAGCCATTATAGGAGATGGTCTTGGAAGTTGAACGACATGTTTGGCACATTAGAATTGATGGAGCAGATCTCCAGGAAAGAGAAGTTAGCTCACAAGGTATACGTGGGGATATGGAGGTGCTGGTCCCACCACACCACACAGATAATAGTACCATTGCCCAAAAAAGCCAAGTTGTAGATGATGGAGAACAAAACACAAAGGGGAATTTCTACTTCTTGGCTATACAGGAAACCCAGGAGGATGAATTCATGAATAGTAGCAGTGACATTACTAATATGTGAAGTATGCATTTCTCTCTAACCTGTGATATGTACAGACATAATCAGAACTACATATTAAGTCTCCTATTTTAATTGGAAGTAGTTGGTATTGTAAGTAGAAAATAAAATTGAATGTTAATACTTAGTCAACATAGAAAATGTTTATCAAAATAGCACAATTGGAAGGCAAACAGGAAAACATCATTGGTGTTAGGCATTTTATTTTAAACATTTCCTCCCGAGTAATTTTTTTCCTATTTCAGCCTGAAAAATAAGAGAGCTAAATCATTATCACACCTTAACTGACCATCTTTATTTAACTTGAGTACAGCTAATAAGCTTGAGAAAGGTATTTCTGTCCTTGAGTTGGGCTTGAAATGTTTCATTACCTACATTATCATTTGAGTCTGAATCACAAGGTCAATAAATTCTCCCTATTTAGCTACATCAGTATAGACAATTACTAGGTCAGTCACAATAATAATGCACCTTTCTAATTATATCAGTTAATCCATAAATTAATCAATCTCCATTAAAAACTCACACCCCCAGATGATTCTGGTAAGAAAGACAACTCCTGGCATTAGAGAATTACTGTTATGCTGTATGGATGACAGAGAAGTTTGAACACAAATATGGTTGTTTCAGAAGCTTTAAATCAACAATAACGTTTATTCATTATTGAAATATGCAGGCTATATTATTGAATTAGAAGCATAAGTCTATAAAATAAAATACAGCTAGTAACTAACTGGACATCAATTCATCAATTCACAGCCTAATTTGGGAAATGTAGCATGTGCATTAGAAATATGGTTAGAAATTTCTTTGTTCACATTCACTCAGTCTTTTAGTCCTATTTGCAAAATTTGCCAGTTTACTATTTTCAGAATAATATCACCTACTTTATTTGTTAGAACAGGTTCTTCACTCATCTATTTTTTTCTAAGTATTTTACATTATTTTAAATACCCCTCAATTTTTATTAAACATATAGATCTTAGTAAAAAAAACAGAAGGCTTGACATCTTAATGATTTCTGAGTGGAAAGTCAAAGTGACTTTTTTTTTTGAGAGGGAGTCTCACTCTGTTGCCCAGGCTGGAGTGCAGTGGCACGATCTTGGCTCACTGCAAGCTCTGCCTGCCGGGTTCATGCCATTCTCCTGCCCCAGTCTCCCGAGTAGCTGGGACTACAGGCACCCACCACCACACCCAGCTAATATTTTTTTTTTGTATTTTTAGTAGAGACGGGGTTTCACCATGTTAGCCAGGATTGTCTCGATCTCCTGACCTCGTGATCCACCCGCCTCGGCCTCCCAAAGTGTTGGGATTATAGGTGTGAGCGACTGCACCCGGCCAAAGTGACTTTTTAATAATGAAGAGTCATTACAACTCAATAGCAAAATACACATAACAAAGCAAACATTAGTCAACTCGTTCAGCACCCAATATCAACCTGGCAAAGCTCCAACTTGTTCTCATTGGTCTCTATTGTCTTTGATCTACTACGGTTCGGGAGGGATGACCTCTGAATGGTAATTCACAATGGGGTCTCTGGGCAAGGTGAAGAGCAGGTAGTCACCCCGAGAGACAGGCCTGTTGAGCCTTCTCTAGGGCTCATCGAATGTGACCAGACAAATAAGGAGGGTTCTCTGAGTTAGGCCTGCTGAACTTCCATCAACAACCCCTTCTGAGGTCCCTTCTGCATATACAAACACACACAAAGACAAGACAGACAGAAGGCCTTCCAAATCATATCCCTAACCAAGAACTCCAAGAATATCCCTTCCAAACTGTACTCCTATTCTCCATCTGAGAAACCTCCTCAAAATCTTCCTGATTGAGAAGTCTCCCAAACCAAGACTCTTCCTAATAGTTAGAAAGAGCCAACTGATCCCCTCTAGGAGCCAAACAGACACCCCACAATGGGGATACAACACCACACCATAGGTCTACAGAATCAGTTGGGAGAAGGAAAGAGGCATTGGCACCTAGGATACTCACCAATCCAGACACTCCACAATGGTGCTACAGACAGACACCCTGTGATAGGGCTGCAGTTGAGGGACATCTCCCTATGACTATTTCTCCATTGCAATTAAATCCATGCACGATTGGTTGCAGTGCTCTGCCAGTAGAGAGAGTACCAGAGTCAGCCTCCAGTTCAAGAGAACTAGGCGGCCACTTGGGCTGGCTTCTGGATCCATCGCTGAAGTGGGGCCACTGATCCATGGGCAGGTAGCCACAAGGGCAATCCTGGATGAGCCAGTAATCCAATTAAGAAACTAGCAGATGAAAAATCTTACAAATGCTGAATCATCTGTCTATCTGTGTTTATATGTGCTGTGTGTATGCGTGATGTTTATATATAAAAGAGCTCTGATTAATTGGCTTAGAAAAATAAGCGCTTAAATCAAATATTTTGTCAGAAAAATAGAAACTGTAATGCCTTTTTGTTCACATGACTTTAGTAATCTTTTGGAAATAAAGAGTTTAAAAGATTATTGGTAAAATAAAATGTCTTGAAAACATAGACATTTTGTCTAAATTAAGGTCAGATATCAGATTTGCTAAATGCTTTAAGGTCAAACTGTATCCTTGATCTTTGAAAATTGCTCAGTTTACCTACTTTGGAGCATTAGATTATAGATGAGGCCTGGAGACATGTGGAGAGCCATGCCCCTAGCTATGCTGAAAACAGTCAGACCTTATCTTCACTTCTGTCTAATGTTCTAGGCTCCACCCCTGATACATAATTAAAATCTCTTACCAGGTTTTACACTTAAAAAAAAAGTTGCTAAGAGTTAACATTGTAACATGAAATTGAGATTACTGGAGAAACAGTTTTACACACAAGGTGTGTAGGAAATGTGTTTTTGGTAAAAGATTATAAGAAGACATAGGAATATGGCTTTTGTTAAAGGAAATGTAATTTTGTCTAGTTCAGAGGGTTTTAAAGATTGTCTTAACCTAAAAGAGTAACAGGACAAAACTGAAGATTTAAACAAAGTGAAAAGGGTTTGCAAAGGGTTAATCTTATTTTTAAAAAATTATGTGGGTATAAACAATGTGACTAAGATTTAAAAGAAATTATTTAGGTTTTTTCCATAGTTTAAAACGTTAAAATCATACTTATGTGGGGCCAGAATCTGGGCTCACGTGTCCGAATAACAAGGTTTTCTTAGAAAATTGATCTGCTGTTTGATAGAAAATTGTAAAGGGCTCAAAAAAGTTTATGAAACTCTTACCTTACAGTCAAACTAACTAAAACTGGATAGAGATATAAAATTTTATTTTTTAAAAACTAGCCATATTAAAGATGCACTAATGCAAACATGAAATTTGATAGTCTCCTTTGAAGACAATTTTTATGTAATGTTAAAAGATAATGAAAGGGTTTTGTTTTCTCCTTTGGGTAAATGGCAGGGGGAAAACGGGAGGAGAGAGAAGAGACAAATTCAGTTAGCCTTATCCTATCTATCTATATTGGGTCTTGTTTAGAAAGCTAAATTTCCTCTATCAGAGTAAAGGTTCTTTTTTAAAATTTTTGAAGTTATCATTTTGGCCAAATGAATGACTTACAGTGACTTGGGATCCTATTTTGTGATATCCAGTGTTTTAAAACTTTGATATTTGATAAACTTTTCAAAATCAAATTATAAATTATGTATCTTCCTAGCCCAATCTTTTAGACATTAAGTCCTCTAAAATCCAAAAATGACATTTGATTTATTTCATATAAAAATCATACAGGAAACATTTTCAGATATGAAATGGTGTTTGGCTTTCTTTGGGCTGTATTTGTGTAAATGTATTATTGGCATATGTTCTGAAATTATGTAAAACTCCTATAATTCTAATATGACTTAGTATATGTTATCAGTAATAATTATAATTATTATGTTAACTAACTGTGTGGCACAGAGGAAACAAATTTCCTTGTCAATCATGTCTTTAACTGTGGCTGCCCTAAAATGCTTTTGTCATCCACAGACAATTGTTGTCTGGTTTTGCTCCTCTTTAAAAGATAGTTTTATAATGAGCTATAAAATGTAACAAGTGTTCTTAAATGCAGGATTCTGATTAATAACTCTAGAGATTGTGACATTAGAGTAGAGGAAAAGCTTTCAAATAGAAGGGTGAATGGTGTTTGGTTTTCTTTAGACCATATACGTATAAATATGTTGTTAGTATGTGTTCAAAAACTTATGGGAAATTTCTATAATTCTGATATAATTTAGTGTACATTATTAATAATTATAATTATTATGTAAAATTATATGCCACAGAAGTAACCAAAATTCCTAGTCAATTGTAGCTTTAATAGTGGCTATAGACTTTTGTCATCCATAGATATTTTGTCTTGCTTTGGTCCTTTTCAGAAGGCAGTTTATGCTCAGATATAGGACTCTGAATATAGGTCTCAAGCAACTTTAAAAATTGTGCTATTGGAATTGAGGAGAAACAAAACTTCTAGGACTCTCATGGAGAGCTAATGTGTTAAACATTGCTAATCCTTTTGTTTTCAGAGTCAAGATAACATTTCTTTAGAGCTATTTGCGACTCATAACAAGTGAGTAAAATATACTCCTGTGAAAAAAATTTTTGGAGCATATTTGTTTCTCTCTACCTGATTTCTCCAGAATTCGGAAACTATGAGTATTCTCAATTTATGGCAGTATAGTTAATTGCATAAGTGCAATAAGAATGTGTTCTCTTTTGTAACAGGACACAACTGGAGAAATTGGTTATTTTACCAAGGCTTTGACTGGAATGGCATCCTTGCTTTAAAGAATCAAAGTTGACTTACAGAGCCAATTAAAGGCTCTTGGGGAATCTGGCCTCATACCTTGTCCACACAGAGTCCCTGTACAAGGTTTCTGACCTGTGATAAGTAAAGAATGTCACTTTCTAGGAGGTCCAGGAGCTCCAAGTCATCTTGGAACCTCAAAAGGAGAGAAATTTACCCAACTCATAGGTATTTGAGGGTACAGAACCATGGCTGGGCTCGGCTTTTAAAAAGTCTTGTCTGAGATTCCTTGTGAAACACAGTTCCATCAAAGCCAATTAAAGGTGTCCTTGTTCATTCCTGGGCATATGCTGGACTAACTTTGGGAGAAACTTAGCTTATAGTTAACAGCCCTTTCCCAAAGCCGACCTCCTTCTTGCCTGGGGTCTAGATTGCCTTTGTAGGACTAACATTAGCCACAAGATTAGAAATTATGGTTTAGGAGTCATGCAGCTGGAGGCTACAAGATTCTGACCTTCCTTAAACTGCTCCTAAGTTCAGTGCTTGAGATATTTTACAGCCCCTGCACTTGATGGATCAGCTGGCATCACCCAGATCAATAAACTGACTCATCTGATCTTGTGGCCCCCACCCAGGAACTAACTCAGCACAAAAAGACAGCTCTGACTCCCTGTAATTTCATCTCTGAACAGTCAGCACTCCTGTCTCACTGGCTTCCCCATCACTCACCAAGTTATCCTGAAAAACTCTGCTCCCTGAATGCTCAGGGAGACTGATTCCAGTAATAATAAAGTTCTGATCCCACACACACACACAGAAAGAATTCACAGAGAGCTAGAATTAAATTTTAGCTCTGTTAAATGTCAGCTTTATAACCTGAGACAAGTGACCCTCTCTCTCTCAGTTCCAGTTTCTCTATCTTCAAAATCAAGGTAACAATAATACCCACCTGTGAAGTTAATGAAGCATTAAATATGATCATGTGCACCTGGCACAGTACTCAGCATAAATACTTAGTGCATATCTGCTAGTTTTAGCACCATAATTACCATAAGCAAAATATGATCCAGTTATTCCCGAAAAAGTATTTGTTTGAACCCAAAGGGAGCATATTCAGCTTCCAGACACATTCTTAGATTTCGGTAGTCAATCTCATGATTGGTAGGAGTTTAATACATTTTTCATGGATTTTTAGATTAAGAATGCTAACTTACAGTTGAAAATATTCTAAAATTGCATGGAATAGAACTCAGAATAAATTTCAATACAAATAACATTATATATAAATTCCCAAATAACCTGCAGAGACTTAATTTGATCATTGAAATTACATTAACTATTCTTTAATCTCTAAGCTGAGTCCCTTTTAATATTATTCTATACCACTTTCCTCTTTCTCTGATTTCTAAATTGCTGGCTCTCTTCAGTCCTTTCCACAAAATGTTACAGCTACAGATTTTTTTACCTAGGCTTTTTAGGGGTAGGGGATGCAGTTTTAATTAACTGCAATAGAAAAATCCTTTCTGTAAAAAAAAAAAAATCAATTTTAATGAAAACTTGGGACTCCAGGCACAGTTCTCTTCTCCACTGCCTTGCATATGTTAAAGCTGGGATGGTAGAGGTGAGGTTGTGTCCTTTCAGTCTGAGTTAGCAACACTTCTTTTACTCAGAGAAAGGCTACAAATAAGCTGTTGGAATGCCATACTTTAGCATATCTTCCCATGTCACAGAATGGTAAATGGAAGAGCCAGGATTTGAACCTAGGTCTACATGATTCCAAAGTTTATAATCAATCTAATCCAAATAAATTGCTAACTGAAGAAGTGTAGACAGGGCTTGATGCAGTAATAATTTTCTGGAAGTCTGTCCCCTGCTTTGCCTCCCATAGAATACTATTGCCATTCCCTCCTAAGTCTTCCCTTCCTTTCCAACCTAAAATGAATAACAGTTAGTAACATGGAACATGCTCCCCACCTCCCACCCCCTACCTTCATCTTAGCACCTTTTTCAACATTACCTGAATGAGCACACTTTAAGCAAAGTTGACAATAAACAGGATATGGCACCACACAACATGAGACCTTGATCCCTGAGATGATTGTGGCCCAGGTGTGATTATAAATAAAAACAGAAGGGTGAATTGAAGTGAGCAAGGAACAATTTGAAGTCACTGTGGAAGGTAACTATGAAACAGAAAGTTACCATATGGAAGTTCTGTTACTGGAAAAACTATTATGTGACCAAAGGAGATATTAAAATTATGTAACATGTCAATGAAGACTGGGTTTTTCATACTGCAAATGACTAACAACTCACTTAAAAATTTTTAGGAGAGGGCCGGGTGCAGTGGCTGATGCCTGTAATCCCAGTACTTTGGGAGGCTGAGGCAGGTGGATCATGAGGTCAGGAGATCGAGACCATCCTGGCTAACACGGTGAAACCCTGTCTGCACTAAAAATAAAAAAATTAGCCCAGCATGGTGGCAGGCACCTATAGTCCCAGATACTCGGGAGCCTGAGGCAGAAGAATGACATAAACCTGGGAGGTGGAGCTTGCAGTGAGCCGAGATCACACCACTGCACTCCAGCCTGTGTGACAGAGCAAGACTTTGTCTCAAAAAAAAATAAATAAATAAAAATTAGGAGAGAATAAGACCTAAAGTTTGAGACATGTGAAGATTTTTGCCAAGATAGGTTTCCTTGTATGTCAGGATCTTTTGAGAGAATACTGTCTATTCTTGCAGTAATTTTATCAAAGAGTAAACTCACTGGGCCTGTCACAGATAATATACCAAGCAGGGTGAAATGCTCTTAAGTGATTACCTGAAAACATCTTCTCATTCATTCAACACGCATATATTCGTCATCTATTGTGTGAAAAGTAGACTAAAATTGGGGGAGGGGGACTCATTCACACTAACCCTGCTGAGATATAGCCAACCTCCAGCTGAATCCAAGGATCCTGTCTGTAGGAAACATCATAAATTTCTAGCATTCACTCACTTCTGGCTTTGATGTATTTACTGTTTAAGAAAAATACATCTTCTTTGTCATAGTTACTCCCTTTCCTTTAATGTGTTTGCTTTCTCCCAAGATTCTGGCAAAAGGAACACTGGGAGACGTTCTGACTGCCCTCTAGGGCAAACAGATTTTTTTTTTTAATGAGTTGTGAGAAAGAGGCAGCTTGGATGCACAGTTTCTGGGTCCCTTGTGAATGCTTCTTTGAGAACTACTTTTTCAGATGAGAACAGATGTGATTTGGCCAGATCAGTATCCCTCTTTGTATCACAAACATCAAAGTGATTGTCTTTTAAATTACCACAGCAGATAAGTAATAAAGATAAAAACAAAGAAAGGGTTCACATATTCTATAACTGGCACCCCTCCTTCTTTCTTCCTTTTCCCAGTTTTTTGGTGGCAGTCATGTAGTTGTTGATTGTCAGTGCAAAATAAACATGATGCCACTGGGGCTGTTCCCATTATTTTAGTCAAAGAACATCTTTATTTCTGCCTTCATTTAGTTATTTACCCAGTAGTCATTAAGGAGCAGGTTGTTCAGTTTCCATGTAGTTGTGCAATTTTGAGTGAGTTTCTTAATCCTGAGTTCTAGTTTGATTGCACTGTGGTGTGAAGACAGTTTGTTGTGATTTCTGTTCTTTTACATTTGCTGAGGAGTGCTTTGCTTCCAATTACATGGTCCATTTTAGAATAAGTGTGACGTGGTGCTGAGAAGAATGTATATTCTGTTGATTTGGGGTGGAGAGTTCTAAAGATGTCTATTAGGGATGCTTGGTGCAGAGCTGAGTTCAAGTCCTGGATATCCTTGTTAACTTTCTGTCTCATTGATCTGTCTAATATTGACAGTGGGGTGTTAAAGTCTCCCATTATTATTGTGTGGGAGTCTAAGTCTGTTTGTAGGTCTCTAAGGACTTGCTTTATGAATCTGGATGCTCCTGTATTGGGTGCATATATATTTAGGACAGTTAGTTAGCTCTTTTTGTTGAATTGATCCCTTTACCATTATGTAATGGCCTTCTTTGTCTCTTTTGATCTTTGTTAGTTTAAAGTCTGTTTTATCAGAGACTAGGATTGCAACCCCTACTTTTTTTTTGTTTTCCATTTGCTTGTTAGATCTTCCTCCATCCCTTTATTTTGAGCCTATGTGTGTCTCTGCATGTGAGATGGGTCTCCTGAATACAGCACAACAATGGGTCTTGACTCTTTATCCAATTTGCCATTCTGTGTCTTTTAATTGGAGGATTTAACCCATTTACATTTAAGGTTAATATTGTTATGTGGGAATTTGATCCTGTCATTATGATGTTAGCTGGTTATTTTGCCCATTAATTGATGCAGTTTCTTCATAGCATCGATGGTCTTTACAATTTGGAATGTTTTTGCAGTGGCCGGTACCAGTTATTCCTTTCCATGTTTAGTGCTTCCCTCAGGAGCTCTTGTAAGGCAGGCCTGGTGGTGACAAAATTTCTCAGCATTTGCTTCTCTGTAAAGGATTGTATTTCTCCTTCACTTATGAAGCTTAGTTTGGCTGGATATGAAATTCTGGGTTGAAAATTCTTTTCTTTAAGAATGTTGAATATTGGCCTCCATTCTCTTCTGGCTTGTAGAGTTTCTGCTGAGAGATCCACTGTTAGTCTGATGGGCTTCCCTTTGTGAGTAACCCGACCTTTCTCTCTGGCTGCACTTAATAAGAAGTGACAGAGCATAAAAGTTTGGAAAATGTGCAGCCTGATGATGATGCAGTAGAAAAGAAAAACCCATTTTCTGGGGAGCAATTCAAGTGGCAGAAATTTGCATAACTAACAAGGAGCCAAATTCCAATCATGAAGACAAGAGGGAAAATGTCTCCGGGGCAGGTCAGAAACCTTCACATCAGCTGCTCTCATCACAGTCCCAGAGGCCTAGGAGGGAAAATTGATTTCCTGGGCTGGGCCCAGGGCACCCTTTCAGCCTCAGAACTTTGTGCCCTGCATCCCAGCCACTCCAGTGGTGGCTTAAAGGGACAAAGGTACAGCTCAGACCATTGCTTTAGAGGGTACAAGCTTCAAGAATTGATGGCTTCCACATGTTGTTGAGCCTGTGGGTGAACAGAAGTCAAGAACTGAGGTTTGAGAACTTCCATCTAGATTTCAGAGGATGTATGAAAATGCCTGGATGTCCAGGCAGAAGTTTGCTTCAGGGGCAGAGCCCTCATGGAGAACCTGTGTTAGGGCAGTGCAGAAGGGAAATGTGGGGTCAGAACCTCCACCAAGAGTCCCCAGTGGGACACTCTGGGTGGATCACCTGAGGTCAGGAGTTTTCAGCGAGCTCCCTTAGTGGACCTGTGAGAAAAGGGTCACCATCCTTAAGATCCCAGAATGATAGATCCACCAATGGCTTCCATCTTGCATCTGGAAAAGCCACAGGCATTCACCTCCAGCCCCTGAAGGCAGCTGGGAGGTGGGCTATACCCTGCAAAGCCACAGAGCCAAGCTGCCCAAGGCCATGGGAGTCCACATCTTGCATCAGTCTGTCCTGGACGTGAGACATGGAGTCATAGGAGATCATTTTGGAACTTTAAGGTTTAATGACCACTTTATTGTCCTTGCAAGGGGCCTGTAGCCCCTCTGTTTGGGCCAATTTTGCCCATTTGGAACTGGTATATTTACCCAATACCTGTACTCCCATTGTATCTAGACAGTAACTAACTTGCATGTGATTTTACAGGCTCATAGGTGCAAGGGATTTGCCTCATCTCAGATGAGACTTTGGACTTGGACTTTTTAGTTAAAGCTGGAATGAGTTAAGAATCATGGAAGGCATGATTATGGTTTGAAATATGAGGACATGAGATTTGAGAGGAGCCAGGGGTGGAATTATATGGTTTGTCTGTGTCTCTACCCAAATCTCATTTTGAATTGTAGTTCCCATAATCCCCATGTATGATGGGAGGTTCCAAGTGGGAGGTGATTTAATCATGGGGATGGTTACCCTCATGCTGTTCTCATGATAGGGAGTGAGTTCTCAAGAGATCTGATGATTTTATAAGGGGCTTTTCCCCCTTTTGCTCTGCACTTCTCCTTGCTGATGCCATGTGCTTCCCCTTCTGCCATGATTGTAAGTTTCCTGAGGCCTCCCCAGCCATGCTGACCTGTGAGTCAATTAAACCTCTTTCCTTTATGAATTACCCAGTCTTGGGTATATCTTTATCAACAGTGTGAGAATGGACTAATACAAGTATTATGTTAGCTACAGGTTTTTGTAGATATTCTTTATCAAGTTATGGATGTTCTAGCCTATTCCTAGTTTGCTGAGAGTTTTTATCATGAATGAGTGTTTTTCAAGTGTCGTTTCTGCATCTATTGACATGATCATGTGATTTTTCTTTTTTAGCCTATTTATGTGGTAGATTACATTAATTTTCATTTATCACACTAGGTTTGCATACCTGAGATAAATCCCACTTGCTCATGCTGTATAATTCTTTTTTATATATTGTTGAATTTGATTTGCTAATATTTGGTTAAGGATTTATACATCCATGTTCAGGAGAGATGTTTGCCTGAGTTTTCTTTTCTCATGATGTCTTCATTTGGTTTCAGTGTTAGGGTAATCCTTTTCCCATAATGATTTAGATATATTTCCTGTGCTTCTATTCTCTGAGAATATAGAAAATTGGTATAATCTCTCCCTTAAATTTTTGGTAAAACTCACCAGTGAATCCATCTGGGCCTGATCCTTTCTGTTTTGGAAGGTCATTAATAATTGTGGCTCAATTTCTTCAATAGATATAGGTCTATTCAGATGGAAAGACCTCACCTCTTAAAAAAAGAAGAAATATGAATGGCTAATAAATAAAAGATATATATAATTAGGGACCAGAAAATGCAACCTTAAAAGTGAGATATGAATGTTTTTCTTATAGAATATACAGATAAAGTTTTCAAATACTGTAAGATGCATCCTCATCAACACATATATTAAGAATATATTTTGAGGCCAGGCATAGTGGCTCATGCCTGTAATCCCAGCACTTTGGGAGACTGAGGCGGGAGGATCACCTGAGGTCAGGAGTTTGAGACCAGCCTGGCCAACATGATGAAATGCCATCTCTACTAAAAATACAAAAATTAGCTGGGTGTGGTGGCTTGCACCTGTAATCCCAGCTACTCAGAAGGCTGAGGCAGGAGAATTCCTTGAACTGGGAGGCAGAAGTTGCAGTGAGCTGAGATTGTGCCACTGCATTCCAGTCTGGGTGACAGGGCAAAACTCTGTCTCAAAATAATAATAATAATAATAATAATTAATAATAATAATAACAATATCTTTTAAAAATAAATTTAGCAATATGAGGCCGGGCATGGTGGCTCACTCCTGTAATCCCAGCACTTTGGGAGGCCAAGGCAGGCAGATCCCCTGAGAACAGGAGTTCAAGATCAGCCTGGACAACATGGTGAAGCCCTGCCTCTACTAAAAATACTAAAATTAGCAAGGCATGGTGGCTTGCGCCTGCAGTCCCAGCTACTTGGGAGGCTGCAGCACAAGAATTGCTTAAACCCACCACTGCACTCCAGCCTTGGTGACAGAGCAAGACTCTGAGAAGGAAGGAAGGAGGGAGGGAGGGAGGGAGGGAAGAAGGAAGGAAGGAAGGAAGGAGGGAAAGGAATTTAGCAATATGTATTGAGGATATTAAATTGTACATGCCTTTTGACCTGAGAATTTGAAGTAATCTACTCTAGGGAAATATTCTAATATTAATTAACCCCAAAATTTTTGTTGCATTATTTTAAGATTAAAACATTGAAAATAGCCTACATACATCAGGAGAATGTAATGAAAGTAAGATTCATCATTTTGTAGCTTTAAAAATATTTGAGTTTTAATTGCATGAAAAAATGCTTATGTAAACAGGACACTAAAATGTAAATGTATGATTTTGTATATGTGAAGAAAAATGGTTACGACAAAAAAAAAAAAGGAAATACACCAAGTTTTTACCTGAACTTATGTTTGCCTGGCAAAATTGCTGGTAATTTTTGTTTTATTTCACTTTTCTTAATCTTCTAAATGTTTACCTGTTTAAACATATATTGCTTTGATAATCAGAATAAAAAACCCAATTTTGAAAATTTGAAAGAGTGGTACCTGGCAAGAATTAAATAAAATGATATACACATAAGAATTTGTCACAGTGCCTGGCATGAGAAGAGTTATCAATAATTATTGTTTTCCTTCCCTGCCATGTCAAGATTTAGGGCAAATAGTTTAATATTTAAGAACTCCGGTTCTTTTCTCAGACAGAATTGAACTCAGAGATTGGATTTCTTATTTATTTCAAAGTAAGACCATGAACAAATTATTTTTCTAAGCTTCAATGATCTCACCTATAAAATAAAGATAATATTAATATCTAACTTATTGTATTATTATGAGAATTAGATGAGCTTATTCATAAAAGTTATCTCAGTGCCTGAAATATAACAAACTTCAATAAATATTAACTGATAACATTTGTATGGCAAAGTGAAAGGTCAACTACAGGTGTGGCTAGACTTTTAGGTCCATGTAATGAATTCAAAAATGAGTAAACAAAATAGAGTTCCCTTTAAACAGAGAAAGGGTCTCAGAATTACATGCCAAATGGGCAAAGTGTTACATCTGTTTAACACTGTTTAAAAGAGTATCTGATGTTTGAAATAAACTCTTCAAAGGATGGGTCTTTGGAGTAATGTTAAACTAGATGAGGAATCTCAGCACAAAGATTCCCCTTTAGAGGGGCTGGTTTTGGCATCAAAATAGTTTCACCAGGGACAGAGGAATCCTAGCTTTCATTCTTATTACTGCTGGGGGTGCAAGGGGGTGGAGTGGGGAGGAAGTTTTGTTTTCTCCATGTTTGATCTTAGCCAAAAGGCTGAGAAGCAATAAGTCATGTTTTTTCTAACTTAAAAAGAAAATCTCCAAATGCACTCAAAGTGTAAGCACAAGGGACAGAACTCTGAGCTCCAGGGGAAGTGAAGAGCAGGGAAAAGGCTCTTTTTTTGTTCCCTATTCCAAATCAGTGTCTGAATTCACTCTTTTAACAAAGGCAGGTGCTCATATTTCATTAATATGGACAGAGAAACATGAATTTTGAGTATGGAAATGCAAGTTTAAGAAAGTACCTTTCTACCTTACCATTTCTGGCTTAAAAAAAAAAAAAAACACAGACATTACTTTCTAATGATATCAACTGGAAAGGCAAAAGAAAAATTAAAAGACAATTATGTTGCCATCATTTAATCCTTTCTACTATTATCTTGATTTTTTATCTTTACTCGAAACTGCAGCATTCTCCTTTAAATAAAATTTACTAAAGTAAAACTCATAATGCAAACTAATGCCTTTTTTTATTGTTTCTTTTAAGAAAAAACTAAGAATGAAGATATGACTTCTTCCAATGAGAGAAGAATAACAGTGTAGGTCTTTTCCAGAAGCTGACAGTTATTCCTCATAACATTGGATTCATTTTTTTAAACTTAACTTCTAATCGCTGCCTAGGTTTATGAAATGGTATCATTCATCTAAAAGCAAAATACAGCTTTTAGGATACCCTGTTGGGAATTTTCTTTCTCCTCAACCCTGGCTGACACAGAGGCTGACTTCACTGGCTTTAAATCCAAGTAGCAAATGAAAGAAAGATGATATCCGACAACCTACATGGTAAGTCAAATGGCACAACAGGGCACTTACTAGCACCTGGGAATACTCTAGGAATAGCAAAGATCACAAAAATTGCCTAGGGAAGGTACAAGATCCAGAAGAGTGAGTACCTTCAAAAACAATATTTTATAATGACTGTTTTTCTCAGCTTATAAAAGTAATATATGTTGCTCATAGGAATTTTGAGAAACATAGACCTGTATGCATAAAGAAGAAAATTACAGAACCTGTCATTTGACCTTGTAATACTTGCCCCTATTAATTTTAAGTTTTATTTCTTTACAGGAATTTTTCTGTTCTTCTGTGTTATTTACTTTTTCTACAAAAATGTATTTAAAGACTATATAAACTCACTATGCAAAGAACTCTGTAAAGATTGCATAAGAAGAAGCTATATAAACCTTAGCTACTCAAAGTCAGTATTACCTTATTGCTTATTAGAAATTTGGAATCCCAAACCCCATTCATTTCTTTTGAGTCAGAATCTACATTTTAACAAGCTCCTCAGGAAATGTTTCTGCACTTCTATGATTAACTTCTTTATTACTAATTTTTTCCACATGTCCAATTTCTATTTAATGGGTATAAATGTTTAAAAGCTCTGAGTATTTTTAAGTGGCCCACAAGAAAATTTGTTTACAAGTTTATATTCCCTCCAGTAGTTTTTCTGAGCATCTTTTTATTGCACCTCCACCAACACTGGTGTCATAATTATTCATCTTTGCAAAAGCAAAATTATATATCTCATATTTAAATTAACAACCTTCATCTAGAAATGTGAAAGTTATTGACTTAGCTCTCACAATATACACTGAAATTTTATATTCACATTTTTAAATGCCCCTTAATTTTATTGAAAAGAATACTATTTCCAATTTTAAAGGCATTTCAGCATGCAGGTATATAAATATATGTTCCAAAATATCCATTGCATTGAAAAGCATATAAAAACATAGTACTCACTTAGTAAACTTTTGTTGAGTTTTTGAAGTGGTTTAGGCCAGTAATCAGCTATAACGTGGAATAAAATTTAGAAGACAAGCATGAAAAGATTGTATCTATCACATGTCTGCTCAATAAATGGTAACAAGGTGACATTTTACATAAAATGAACTAAAATTCATGATGGAACAGTAATCAAAAAGTTAATGCTGTTATTTAAAGCAATTTTACTGAAAATATGTTAAGAAATATTGTTCTTTAATTATACAACTGCTGAAATTATATAAGATGAACGATAATGTAGCCAGTTCTTAAATTATCCAATAACAGAAAACCCAAGTCATCATGTCATCTTTGAAGTAACCCTAAGGGGAAAAAAATTTGGAGAGAGACAGAGATAGAAACACAGACAGAGAGAGAGTGAATGGTGAAATAAAGTGGTTAGAAAGAAAGAATGGCCTTCTCTAAGATATTTGGTGATATTGTCCCTGGACTAAGACCTAAACAAAAAGATCTTCCAAACTTCAGCTGAGAGCATTGTGGTGAGAGGGTCTTCCTGCTTGCAAGGTTTATGAGATGTACAAAGGTGAACAAAAAAGAATGGGCCATCTCTTGCCCTCAGAAGAGAGAGGCGCTGGACCCATCATAAACTAGAATACGAACATTCCAAAGGATTATCTCCATACCAGAGAAAGAAGAACAAAATTGTCAAAGACAATTGACATGAAAATCCAGCAAATCTCAATTGTTTTAAATAGTGTAAGTTCCCCCAAACACAGGCAAATTAAATCTAAGTGTGCTGAGAGAATTTACAGAAGTGATTTCAAAGCCATTATTGGTTTTCTTAAAGAAACCTGGAGAATGGAAGAAAATTTTTAAAAACTGAAATTGAGCAAAAGTTTTTTAATGCCATAAAGTACAAAAGCTGCTTGTAAAACTTTTTTATAAACAATCTATTTAATACTGTATGCCAGAATGTTTTCCAGAGATACAATGCCATTTTCTTTTTTTTTCTTACAGTCTAGAGGTCTTTTATTTTTTTTTTAACGTCTAATATGCCATGAATTCATAGGGAATAGGTTCCAGCAGCTCAGGCTCCTTCCCATTGGTTCTCACAAAGTGTGCTTTTCTGGGTGGTGCAGGGTGGTGAGTTGAACCCAGGTACCTTTGTCTTTGGCTTCTTTTTTTTCTGATCATTTTCGCATTTCAGGAAGCTATCTTGGCTCTTAGAGTGCCTAATGTGTTCCATATGCACATTAATTCTCTTGGCAAGAGTCTTGCCCTTAGTTTGTTTACAACAATGCCAACAGCATGCTGGGGGACACTGTAGACTCTTCCAGTTTCGCCATGGTGACACTTGTGGGGCACTCCTTTTTGAACAGTACACATTCCCTTGATGTCTACAATATCACCTTTCTTATAGATTTGCATATACGTGGCCAAAGGAACAATTCCATGTTTTCCAAAAGGCCTAGAGAACATATATCGGGTGCCACTCCTCTTTCCCTTTGTGTTTGTCATTTTGGTGAAGTACTGGAAGACGGCAGTTCTGGCTGAAAGGCTACAATGTCATTTTCAACATCTTTGTATGATTTATCTATTTTTAGCCTAGCTGTCTGTATACAATTGTTGCTAACAATAAATGTTAACCTGAAAAGGCATTTTTTCATGTCCTACATATTTTAATCAGACTTACATGAAACATACAAGAAATGTTTCTCAAATAAAATAAAATAGAGAAAAAAGCTAATGCTTTGAAAGTCAATGCAAAGCCAAAAATATCTTAATAGACTGAAGCAGTTGGTGCAATTCAATCATTAACCTCCCTCACTTCAAAAACTCAACAACACAAGTGTCAGGGCCAATCTGATTTTAAATCAATCTATTTCTCTTGTAGGCAAACTCTAAGTGCTTTAGTAAAATGAAAAACCTCAATAAAAATCAAAAGTATAAAGTAACTGACCACTAAAACTAATGTTCACTTAAGTCTGCATGAGTTTCTACAGCAAAAAAGGTTATAGCACCTCTGTGCTCTGTGTCAATCACACAGTATAAGGGGTATTATGCTCAGTTGTAGTACATCATATTTTCAGAAAAACATGATCAATCAAACGAAGGCTACCAGGATGATGAGCATCTGGAAATCACACCATATTCAATTGAAGAAACCAAGAATGCTCGGTCTAAATAGAAAAGACTCAAAGAGGACGTGGGTGCTTTCCTCAAATATTTTTCAATGCTGCTTTATAGACTTATTCTGAGCACGATATAGCAGAAAGAACAAGTTATGCCTAGTGCTGCCACTCACTGTCTGCGCATCTGGGCTGGTTACTCAGCCCTCCTATGGCTCAATTATTACTTCCATAATTATTGCAAGAGGAAGAAGAGTAATGCATGTTCAAAATCCTAACGGAGTATGTGCATAGGGTGGGCATGTTATAAGTGTTAGTTTCCCCTTTCTGAGGCAGAAGTGAGACCAAAACAATAAATCAAAATGGGAAAGTGACTCAGGAATACAAGAGAGAACAAGAAAATTTATTGCAACTTCTAAAACTGAAAGCTTCTCTGAAAGAGATGCCCTGCCTTCCTTCGTAATGAGCTCTTTGTCATTGGTTATTCCAGCAGAAGCTAGATAATCAACTAACAAGAAGGTAAAAGAGAGGGACTCTTAGAGCTGGTGGAAGTGAGGCTGGAGAACCCTTAAAGTCTCTTCCAGCTCCAAGATTCAGTGAGTTTAGATCAAGGAGAAAATGGGATCTTTAAGGTTCCATTCTAATCCATAATTTATCTGAGGCCAGTGAATGCGAGCAATACATTATTCCAAAAAATAGAAGGACAAACTTGACTGTATTTCCTTCAGAACACAGGAGAAAATGGGTGAACAAGGTACAATGTTCCATTTCCTTAAGTGGGTCCCTAGGACATAACACCTTGAATCAGTTGTCCCTCATGCAATAAAAACAAGTAGGAAACAGGGGCGCAAGGAGGTAGTGGGAGAAAGGGGATAATATATCTAATTGATGAAAACATTAGAAATAATAAAAGCAATGATAAATTAAGGGCTTCAAAGAAGACAAAAAACTGCTCACATCTTGGGGATTACATTTATGCAGGAGTTCACCAGATTTTTTTTTCTAATGAACTGATGTGGTTAAGAAAATGTGGACAGAGCATTTGAGCTCTGGGCTTCTAGACTGGAAGGCATGTAGAAGGAAAAAGACAGGTGAAGCAGGGATGAGAGGTCCATATTCTAAATTTCTAGGCTAAATTTTGGCCTAAATCAAAGCCTAAAATTTGCAACGATTTCTATTTCCCTATGTTCAAAAATCGTAGCCAGGTTTCTCCAGGGATTAATAAAACACTAAATCAAAAAATACCAGAGAGTAAATAGGTTGCATGCAAACTGGACTTCCACAAGGATGCCTGGTTTGAGATGATGGTTTTCAGTGCTGTTCTGTTATGGTTATGAGTGTAGTCTGATCCTCACTTCCACAAAAGTCCCCCAGAGAGCAGGGTGAGGAAAGGGCAGTGTGGGAAGAGATCAACCAGGAAGTTTTTCAGATTGCAACCTAAGTAGCCTTAATACAAACCACAGTGTAGCCATCAAGAAAGGATCCTGTCGTATAAGGCTACAGTGATATTCCTGCCAGGAAAGATAGCCTATCAGGAAGAAAATGAGAATTCAGGTGTGTCTGGTTGGCACAAAAAATAAGTTTTTTAAAAAATAACATGTATTATGTATATTTAAGGTATACAACATGATGTTACCAGATACATATATAAAGAAAATGATTACTATAGTGGAAGAAATTAATACACCCATCGTCTCACAAGGTTACAAAGTAGTCTTATAATAATGAAGTCCAGAGCCCATTCCCCCACCACTTGTGGCAAGCATACCTATAATCTACTCATTTGGCAAATATCCTAAATACAATACACTAATATGAACAATTGTCTTCATGTTGTACATTAGATCTTTTGGCTTGTTCAGCCTACATATTTGCTATTTTTTTTTTTTTTACCTAAATCTTTCCATTTCAAAAAAAAAAAGTCTTAATAAGAAACCTTATCACGAGGGAGTTACATCTTTGGTGTGGTCTAAAGGGCCTGGAAAGCACTCTCCTAATCATACACACACACACACACACACACACAGAGAAAGACTTACACACTTGTACTTAACCTGTCAAAAGGCTAAAATTTCACAGGCAAAAAAACATCCTTTTGCATTTTGAAACCACTTTAATTCATAAGATTAACAAGGGACTGTAATATCCAACATAATAATACCTGAACAGTTTATAATAGCTCATATTTCTGTAGCATTTTATAATCTGTAAACTACTTTTGCATATACATATTGTTTCATGCAATTCTCATGTCAGCTTTGCTATGTATGTATTATTAGTCACATTTCACAGAGAAAGTAATGTAGGCTCAGAGATTAAGTCCTTTGCTGAAGAAACACTGCTTACTAAGTGACAGAGCAAGGATTTAAGTCCAGATCTGTTACGTCTCCAAAGCTCGTGCTGAGACACACTGGTGGATTACAAACCCCATCTGGATCCCAGAACTGTATACATTCCAAAGCCTTCTTCGTATGATTCTTATAATAACAAAGTCCAGCGCCCATGACTACACCATCTTACAGATAGAAAGTAAATAACGATAATGGCCTAGAAATGGTCACTTAACGTAGCTAAGTTGTAACTTGCTTAAAATCACTTTGTCACTATGCAGTTATTTTCATATCTGGCTTCTTAAGTCTCATGTTCTCTCCTATAATCTGCTTGAGTAATATTACTGTTTCATTTAGTAAATCTGTTAATTTTAATTTTTTTTATGTGAGTTACCCATACCAACACTGACCTCTCAGTTTAGCTTTAGCCAGCCACCTATATGTATTTTCCATCATGTTCTCCAAAGCTGGCTGCACCAGGCAACCCAATGAGAATGCAGAAAGGAAATTTTGAATTTATATTTTTATTTTGATTCCAATAAAACTTTTTCAAAGTGTTACCAATTTTTACTATGTTGATGGACAGTAGTTTATATATAATTTATAGTGAATAGTCTTATATAGAAGGGTATACTCAAAAACTGTATTGTTGGGGAGTCTGATCAAAAAAGAAGTAGAAACCACTGGTCTAGTCTATACCCCCTTCCCTATGACCAGGAAAGTGTGCTTGCTCTCCTGGGGAGGAATTGGGAGGAATAATTCCCTCTGGATATGTAATTTGTGCTCTAATCCTCACAGGATGGCAGAAAATGACCTCAGAGGCCAGAAATATCTCCAACACTGTGAGAGATTTAATCCTCTTGGGCTTCTCTTGCCTCTGGGAAATACGGGTCTTCCTCTTTTTCACATTCTTTGTGACTTACATACTGACTCTCCTTGGAAACCTGGTTATCATGTGTGCAGTGCGCTTGGACCACAGGTTCCACACCACCATGTGCATTCTGCTGGCCAACTTCTCCTTCCTGGAGATATGTTATGTCAACTCTGATGTGCCCAACATGCTAGCAAACTTCCTTTCCAAAAACAAAAGCATTTCCTTAGCTCGATGTCTCCTCCAGTTATACTTCTTCTTCTCACTGGGCATAACTGAATGCTTATTTCTCTCCATCATGTCCTATGACTGGTTCCTGGCAATCTGTTGCCCCCTACACTATCCTACTGTCATGACTATTAAGTTTTGTAGCAGCCTGATCATCTTTTTCTGCATCTATGGTTTCCTCTGGTTTCTAGTCCCAGTTATACACATTACCCAGCTGCCATTTTGTGACTGAAACATGATTGATGACTTTCTATGTGACCTCAGTCCCCTGCTGGCCCTGGCATCAGCCTGTGTCCCAATCCCAGGGACTGTTCTCATATGTGGCACCATGAATTCACTCCTCATCTTTGCGACTATTTTCTACATTATTGGCTCCTATACCCTGGTGCTGAGGTCTGTGATGCAGGTACCCTCGGCTGCTGGCCGGAAGAAGGCCTTCTCCACCTGCTCCTCACACCTGGCTGTCATGTTTTTATTTTATAGCTCAGTCATGATGACATATGTGAGCCCAGGGTCAGGACGAGCAGAAAGCATGCAGAAGTTCACAACTTTGTTCTACTCAGTTTTGACCCCTTTGTTCAACCCCATGATCTACAGCCTCCAGAATAAAGAAATGAAGGATGCCTTGAAGAAAGTTCTAGGGGGCTCCTAAAATTGGTCTGTGATGTTAGTGAGTTATTCCCAAGTAAGTTCAGACTGTGAGCCCTCTAGCAGTGAAGAGCTGAGAAACTGGCAAGTAGATGTGAACTTTTCAAAGGAGACATTTCAAAATCCTAAATGCCATGTTATCAATGAATCCTTTCCCCAGGCAGAATTAATTGCCTCTTCTACAGCACATTACTTACACTTCTATTTAACATGTCTTTCATTCTTTCTTGTATTATGCTCAGCTATTTACAAATGTGTCTTCACATGCCTCCCATCTTTATTAGATTTTAAGTTCCTTGAGAGCAGGAACTATGCTTTATTAATTTCTGTTAATTCCAGAACCCAACACGGTACCTAGCATATATGTCAATAATATTAATTTAAATAAAATAAATATATTACTTCATATTTCCTTATTAGTTTCTATCATTTTTCATGGTCAGGACAATATCTAAAGAAACCACACAAACTCTGTAACAATCTATACTTTATATGTTTTATACATGAAATGAAAAGAACTTTCATATAAGAACATGAGGTCAACTTTGACTGGTAGGACGAGCTATTACCTGATAATCGAATCAATGGAAAAGTTTTACCACATGAAAGTGAATGTCTAAGAAATCATCTCCTTCCTTCCCCTCCTCAATCCCTTTGTCTGATGTCAGTTGCATTATTTCATTTTCTTCTTACTAACCATGCTTCCACTCCTGTATATTTTAAAATATGTCCCACAATCCTTGCTACTGAAAGTGTGGTCTTTGATCATCAGCTGGGTGTCACTGGAGAGCTTTTTAGAAGGCAGGGTCTGAGGACTGGATTGGGGCAGTTCCAAGATGGCCTAATAGGAACAGCTCCAGTCTACAGCTCCCAGCGTGAGTGATGCATAAGACGAATGATTTCTGCATTTCCAACTGAGGTACCAGGTTCATCTCACTGGGGATTGCCAGACAGTGGGTGCAGGACAGTGGGTGCAGTGCACCAAGTGTGAGCCAAAGCAGGGCCAGGCATCAGCCCACCCAGGAAGCACAAGGGGTCAGGGAATTCCCTTTCCTAGCCAAGGAAAGGGGTGACAGATGGCACCTGGAAAATTGGGTCACTCCCACCCTAATACTGTGTTTTTCTGATGGTCTTAGCAAATGGCACACCAAGAGATTATATCCCGCACCTGGCTCAGAGGGTCCCACACCCACAGAGCCTCGCTCATTGCTAGCACAGCAGTCTGAGATCAAACTGCAAGGTGGCAGCAAGGCTGGGGGAGGGGCGCCCACCATTGCTGAGGGTTGAGTAGGTAAACAAAGGGGCCGGGAAGCTTGAACTGGGTGGAGCCCACTGCAGCTCAAGGAGTCCTGCCTGCCTCTGTAGACTCCACCTCTGGGGACAGGGCATAGCCAAACAAAAGGCAGCAGAAATCTCTGCAGACTTAAATGTCCCTCTCTGACAGCTTGGAAAACAGTAGTGGTTCTCCCAGCATGCAGTTTGAGATCTGAGAACAGACAGTCTGCCTCCTCAAGTGGGTCCCGGACCCCTGAGTAGCCTAACAGGGAGGCACCCGCCAGTAGGGGCAGACTGACTCTCACATGGCTGGGTACCCCTCTGAGACAAAACTTCCAGAGGAATGATCAGGCAGCAACATTTGCTGTTCACCAATATCCACTGTTCTGCAGCCTCCACTGCTGAAACCCAGGCAAACAGGGTCTGGAGTAGACCTCCAACAAATTCCAACAGACCTGCAGCTGAGGGTCCTGACTGTTAGAAGGAAAACTAACAAACAGAAAGGACATCCACACCAGAACCCCATCTGTATGTCACCATCATCAAAGACCAAAGGTAGATAAAACCACAAAGATGGGGAAAAAACAGAGGAGAAAAACTGAAAATTCTAAAAATCAGAGCACCTCTCCTCCTTCAAAGGAATGCAGCTCCTCACAAGCAATGGAACAAAGCTGGATGGGGAATGACTTTGACGAGTTGAGAGAAGAAGGCTTCAGATGATCAAACTTCTCCGAGTTAAAGGAGGAAGTCCAAACCCATGGGAAAGAAGTTAAAAATCTTGAAAAAAGATTAGATGAATGGCTAACTAGAATAATCAATGCAGAGAAGTCCTTAAAGGACCTGATGGAGCTGAAAACCACGGCACGAGAACTATGTGACAAATACACAAGCTTCAGTAGCCGATTCGATCAACTGGAAGAAAGGTTATCAGTGATGGAAGATCAAATGAATGAAATGAAGCAAGAAGAGAAGTTTAGAGAAAAAAGAATAAAAAGAAATGAAAAAAACCTCCAAGAAAAATGGGACTGTGTGAGAAGACCAAATCTACATCTGATTGGTGTACCTGAAAGCGTCAGGGAGAATGGAAGCAAGTTGGAAAACACTCTGCAGGATATTATCCAGGAGAACTTCCCCAATCTAGCAAGGCAGGCCAACATTCAAATTCCAGAAATACAGAGAACACCACAAAGATACTCCTCAAGAAGAGCAACTCCAACACACATAATTGTTAGATTCACCAAAGTTGAAATGAAGGAAAAAATGTTAAGGGCAGCCAGAGAGAAAGGTCAGGTTACCCACAAAGGGAAGCCCATCAGACTAACAGTGGATCTCTCCGCAGAAACTCTACAAGCCAGAAGAGAGTGGGGGCCAATATTCAACATTCTTAAAGAAAAGAATTTTCAACCCAGAATTTCATATCCAGGCAAACTAAGCTTCATAAGTGAAGGAGAAATAACATACTTTACAGACAAGCAAATGCTGAGAGATTTTGTCACCACCAGCCCTGCCCTAAAAGAGCTCCTGAAGGAAGCACTAAACATGGAAAGGAGCAATCTGTGCCAGTCACTTCAAAAACATGCCAAATAGTAAAGAGCATTGAGGCTAGGAAGAAGCTGCATCAACTAAAGAGCAAAATAACCAGCTAACATCATAATGACAGGATCAAATTCACACATAACCATATTAACCTTAAATGTAAATGGGCTAAATGCTCCAATTAAAAGACACAGACTGGCAAATTGGATAAAGAATCAAGACCCATCAGTGTGCTGTATTCAGGAAAACCATCTCACATGCAGAGACACAAATAGGCTCAAAATAAAAGGATGGAGGAAGATCTACCAAGCAAATGGAAAACAAAAAAAGGCAGGGGTTGCAATTGTAGTCTCTGAAAAAACAGACTTTAAACCAACAAAGATCAAAAGAGACAAAGAGGGCCATTACATAATGGTAAAGGGATCAATTCAACAAGAAGAGCTAACTATCCTGAATATATATGCACCCAATACAGGAGCACCCAGATTCATAAAGCAAGTCCTTAGAGACCTACAAACAGACTTAGACTCCCACAAAATAATAATGGGAGACTTTAGCACCCCACTGTCAACATTAGACAGATCAATGAGACAGAAAGTTAACAAGGATATTGTCCCTGTTTGCAGATGATATGATTGTATATCGAGAAAACCCCATTGTCTCAGCCCAAAATCTCCTTAAGCTGATAAGCAACTTCAGCAAAGTCTCAGGATACAAAATCAATGTGCAAAAATCACAAGCATTCTTATATACACCAATAACAGACAAAGAGAGCCAAATCATGAGTGAGCTCCTATTCACAATTGCTTCAAAGAGAATAAAATACCTAGGAATCCAACTCACAAGGGATGTGAAGGACCTCTTCATGGAGAACTAGAAACCACTGCTCAAAGAAATAAAATAGGATACAAACAAATGGAAGAACATTCCATGCTCATGGGTAGGAAGAATCAATATCGTGGAAATGGCCACACTGCCCAAGGTAATTTATAGATTCAATGCCATCCCCATCAAGCTACCAATGACTTTCTTCACAGAGTTGTAAAAAACTACTTTAAAGTTCACATGGAACCAAATAAGAGCCCACAATGCCAAGTCAATCCTAAGCCAAAAGAACAAAGCTGGAGGCATCATGCTACCTGACTTCAAACTATACTACAAGGCTACAGTAACCAAAAGAGCATGGTACTGGTACCAAAACAGAGATATTGACCAATGCAACAGAACAGAGCCCTCAGAAATAATGCCACATATCTACAACTATCTGATCTTTGACAAACCTGACAAAAACAGGGAATGGGGAAATGATTCCCTATTTAATAAATGGTGCTGGGAAAACTGACCAGCCATATGGAGAAAGCTGAAACTGGATCTCTTCTTTACACCTTATACAAAAATTAATTCACGATGGATTAAAGACTTAAATGTTAGACCTAAAACCATAAAAATCCTAGAAGAAAACCTAGGCAATTCCATTCTGGACATAGGCATGGGCAAGGACTTCATGTCTAAAACACCAAAAGCAATGGCAACAAAAGTCAAAAGTGACAAATGGGATCTAATTAAACTAAAGAGCTTCTGAACAGCAGAAGAAACTTCCATCAGAGTGAACAGGCAACCTACAGAATGGGAGAAAATTTTTGCAATCTACTCATCTGACAAAGGGCTAATATCCAGAATCTATAATGAACTCCAACAAATTTACAAGAAAACAAACAAACAACCCCATCAACAAGTGGGCAAAGGATATGAACAGACACTTCTCAAAAGAAGACATTTAGGTAGCCAAAAGACACATGAAAAAATGCTCATTATCACTGGCTATCACAGAAGTGCAAATCAAAACCACAATGAGCTACCATCTCACACCAGTTAGAATGGCGATCATTAAAAAGTCAGGGAACAACAGGTGTTGGAGAGGATGTGGAGAAATAGGAACACTTTTACACTGTTGGTTTGACTGTAAGCCAGTTCAACCATTGTGGAAGTCGGTGTGGCGATTCCTCAGGGATCTAGAACTAGGAATGCCATTTGACCCAGCCATCCCATTACTGGGTATATACCCAAAGGATTATAAATCATGCTGCTATAAAGACACATGCACACGTATGTTTATTGTGGCACTATTCACAATAGCAAAGATTTGGAACCAACCTAAATGTCCAACAATGATAGACTGGATTAAGAAAATGTGGCACATATACAGCATGGAATACTATGCAGCCATAAAAATGATGAGCTCCTGTCCTTTGTAGGGAAATGGATGAATCTGGAAACCATCATTCTCAGCAAACTATCGCAAAGACAGAAAACCAAACACCACATGTTCTCACTCATAGGTGGGAATTGAACAATGAGAACACTTGGACATAGGGTGGGGAACATCACACCCTGGGGCCTGTCAGGGGATGGGTGGCTGGGAGAGGGATAGCATTAGGAGAAATTCCTAATGTAAACGATGAGTTGATGGGTGCAGCAAACCAACATGGCACATGTATACCTATGTATCAAACCTGCGCGTTTTGCACATGTACCCTAGAACTTAAAGTATAATTTAAAAAATGTTGTATCCAAAATAGTTGTCTCTTCTGAATGTTCTTTACATACTTATATTTGGAAGATTACACATAGTAAAAAGGATTGAGAATATGAAGAAAAGTTTGTATGGCAACTTATGCAGTCATTCGTTTAAAATATTTCTGAGAAAAACTATCTCCGCATTGTACTAGCTTTTGGATTATCCCAGATTATCAAAATTTCCTTCCTTCCCTCAGGGAGATCACAATTCTGTAATGGAAGTAAACTTTTTTAACCTTTCTTGTTCAGTAACAGTTTGATTGAAATATAATTCATATACCATACACTTCACCCTTTTAAAGTGTACAATTCAGTGTTTTTAGTTCATTTACATAGTTGTGCAACTACTACCACAATAAACTTTAGGATAATTTCACAACCCCACTTCCCCTACCACCAAAAAATATTCCAAACCCATTAGCAGTCGCTCCCTGGAAACCACTAATTCACTTTCTGTCTCTCTGTATTCACCTATTCTGGGTATTGCCCTAATACCAAAAACAGGAAACGACATAACAAAAAAATAGAACTGCAGATCAACATCCCTGATGAAGATAGATGCAAAAATCCTTAACAAAAAACTAGCTAACTGAATCCAACAGCATATCGAGAAGATATTCTACCACATTCAAGCAGGTTTCATACCAGGGATATAGGGATGATTTCACATATGCAAGTCAATAAATGTGATACACCACATAAACAGAATTAAAAACAAAAATCACATGATCATCTCAATAGATTCAGAAAAAGTATTCAACAAAAATCCAGCATCCCTTTATGATCAAAACTTTCAGCAAAATCAGCATACAAGGGATATACCTCAATGTAGTAAAACCCATTTATGACAAACCCACTGCCAACATAATACTGAATGGGGAAAAGTTGAAAGCATTCCCTCTGAGAACTGGAACAAGACAAGAATGCCCGTTGTCACCACTTTATTCAACATAGTACTGGAAGTCCTAGCCAGAGCAATCAGACAAGAGAAAGAAGTAAAGGGCATCCAAATCATTAAAGAGGAAGTCAACCACTCTTTGTTGATGATATGATTGTATACCTGGAAACCCTAAAGACTCCTCTAAAAAGCACCTAGAACTGATCAATGAATTCAGCAAAGTTTCAGGATACAAAATCAATGTACACAGATCAGTAGCCCTGCTACACACCAACTGTGACCAAGCCGAGTATCAAATCAAGAACTCAACCCCTTTTACAATGGCTGCACACACACACACACACACACACACACACACACACACACACAACTTAGGAATATACCTAACCAAGGAGGTAGAAAACAAAGCAGTATTCCTCTACAAGAAAAACTACAAAACACTGCTGAAAGAAATCATAGACGACATAAACAAATGGAAACACATTCCATGTTAATGAATGAGTAGAATCAATATTGTGAAAATGATCATACTGCCAAAAGCATTCTACAAAGTCAATGCAATTCCCACCAAAATACCACCAACATTCTTCACAGAACTAGAAAAAAAAAACCCAAAATTCATATGAAACCAAAAAAGAGCCTGCATAGCCAAAGCAAGACTAAGCAAAAAGAAGAACCTGGAGGCATCACATTACCTGATTTCAAACTACACTATAAGGCCATAGTCACCAAAACAGCATGGCATTGGTATAAAAATAGGCACATAGACCAATGGGACAGAATAGGGAACCCAGAAATAAACCTAAATATTCACAGCCAACTGATCTTTGACAAAGCCAACAAAAACATAAGGTAGGGAAAAGACACCCTATTCAACAAATGGTGCTGGTATAATTGGCTAGCCACATGTAGGAGAATGAAACTGGATCCTCATCTCTCTCCTTATACAAAATCAACTCAAGATGGATCAAGGACTTAAATCTAATACCTAAAACCATAAAAATTCTAGAAAATAACATCAGAAAGGCCCTTCTAGACATTGGCTTAGGCAAGGATTTCATGACCAGGAACCCAAAAGCAAATGCAGTACAAACAAATAGATGGGACTTAATTAAACTAAAGAGCTTTTGCACAGCAAAAGGAAAAGTCAGCAGAGTAAACAGACAACACACAGAGTGGAAGAAAATCTTCACAATCTATACATCCAACAAAGGACTAATATCCAGAATCGAAAACAAACTCAAACAAATCAGCAAGAAAAAAAATAATCCCATCAAAAAGTGGGCTAAGGCCATGAATAGACAATTCTCAAAAGAAGATATCCAAATGGCCAACAAACACATGAGAAAATGCTCAACATCATTAATGATCAGGGAGATGCAACTCAAAACCACAATGCAATACCACCTGACTCCCACAAGAATGGTCATAATCAAAAATTCAAAAAATAATAGATGTTGGCATGCATGCAGTAAAATGGGAACACTTCTACACTGCTGGTGGGAATTTAAACTAGTACAACCACACAGAAAATGGTGTGGAGATTACTTAAAGAACTAAAAATAGAACTACCGTTTGACCCAACAGTCCCACTACTGGGTATCTACCTAGAGGAAAAGAAGTCATTATACGGAAAAGATACTTGCACATGCATGCTTATAGCAGCACAATTCGCAATTTCAAAAATGTGGAACCAGCCCAAATGCCCATCAAGCAACGAGTGGATAAAAAAAATGTGGTGTATATATATGATGGAATACTACTCAGCCAGAAAAAGGAATGAATTAATAGCATTCGCAGCAACCTGGATGGGATTAGAGTCTATCATCCTAAAATAATGGGATTAGAGTCTATCATCCTAAAATCATGGGATTAGAGTCAAAGATCTCAGGAATACCTGATGAACAAGTTGTGTTTATCACTCAGCATAGCAAGGGATAACATATTTCATGGGGAAACTCTGGGATGTCTCAGTATGAAGATGTTAGAAAGAACCTATTTTAGGATTTGTGCTATGTTGGGTGATTTCGGGGAGGGTCTAAGGAAGTGGTAGTTTGCTCCAGTTGGACGCTGTCAGAAAGCAAGGGCAGTTCTATGACTAGGGTTTTTGTTTGTTTGTTTGCTTGCTGGTTTTTTTTTTTTTTTTTTTTACTTTAAGTTCTGGGATACATGTGCAGAATGTGCAGGTTTGTTACATAGGTATACATGTGCCATGGTGGTTTGCTGCAGATTTCAACGCGTCATCTATGTTTTAAGCCCCACATGCATTAGGTATTTGTATGACTAGGTATTTTAACAAATCTAATCTATAGGCTGAAAGATTTGCCTCCATCCTAGAGGAGGTATCTATCTCTAAAATCATTCTTGCGATTCCTCGGCTGTCTGCTGTCTTCTGTCTGCGGCTGTACGCTGCCTGCTGTCTCTCTGCTTTTTATGTGATTGGCATTCAGTAGAATGCAGGTTCTGAGCACCTCATGTAGCAGAATGAGAGTCTCCTCTGCTGCCATCCTCATCAGCTTCCCTTATGCCTTGTTTACTCTTCATTCTACCACCGCAAGGTGTTTCTCTCCAACCCCTCTCCTCTCAGATTGTTCTCACACAGAGGCCATCATTTCCTAACATTGTGCTGGGCCAGAAGAACAGTAACCAGATCCTTCCCATACCAAAGCGGCAACCATTTCGGAAAAGCCTCCTTCATGTTGCAGCCATTGGACATGATAATACATGTGATGTGCTGCCATTTGTTGAGAATCATGTGAAAATTAAGCTTCTGCCCCATCACACTAAAGTTCCAGCCCTGAGTCCCCACGGTTTTCTCCCTAGGCTAAGATAGAAAGGAAGAACATGAAATGTGCAGAAAGCATTCTCTTAAGCAAACATGTATAACTTGTCTAAATTGTAATTATTTCCTGGAACAGGATGCACCTCTAACCTCTACAGGCAGATCACAGATTCCATTGTCCAGCTGTATAATGAATTCTTCTTCTCAGAGAAGAAGAATCTCCCCAGCTTGCCTGAATCAAATTTCTAGAGGTAAACGGTGAAAGGCCACAATATGAAGTCACTCTCAGATGAGTCCCTTCTCTTGTCACACCCCACAGTAGAAACAAAAGAGGACAGGGAGGCCAGAGCTGCTCAAAGCCTTATAACCCACAATTCTCGTAGTTATTCTCAACTTATAGAGGGCTGCTTTCTAGATGCTCCCCCTCCAGGACTGCAGACTGCCAAGCTCCAGGAATAAGTAGCTCTGAGAAATATATTATTTAGCTGCAAGCCACACTCACTATTGCAAATTGGAGAAAAGAAGGACAAACTTAAAAGGTGAAAAGATTAAGAGAACAACATGGTGAAACCGCATCTCTAATAAAAATACAAAAATTAGCCGGGCCTGATGGCATGCACCTATAGGCCCAGCTACTCGGGAGCCTGAGGCAGGAGAATCTTTTAAACCCAGAAGGCAGAGGTTGCAGTGAGCCAAGATTGTGCCACTGCACTCTAGCCTGGGTGACAGAGGAAGAATCCATCTCAAAAAAAAAAAAAAGAAAAAAGAAAGAAAGAAAAGATTTAAGAGAACAATTATTTTAATTGAATACACTTTGTCAAGATTAAATCAACTTTCCCCTAGAATACTGAAAGAATAAGCAATCACAATTTAGATTCTAAGTAACTGGTCTTTGAGGAAGTGTGAAAAGCAAAAAGGTGCCAGAAGCCAAAAAAAGGAGCAAAAGTCCTACTTTTCAAACTGATGAAAATAAAGTACTAAAAAATTGAAATCACCATAGTTCTTCTTGGTTCTTGGCAAAATACAAATGTACTAATTCAAATTATAATATCCTAGCTACCCTATTGTGTGCAGCTCTTACCACTGAGGAGAAAAACCAAACCCAAACAAAAGTGTGTTCAAGTCGGCAAAAATGTTTACAAACCTGCAAAATCTCTTCAGCCTATCCCTTAAACTCCAGACTTGGTATTTACGAAGTTCTGCTGTGTATGATACCCACCTTAATAACCATTCTTGCACAAGTTCTGTTAGGTATAAGCCAAGATGACACGAGTTTTTTTGTTTGTTTGTTTGTTTTTTACCCTCTCATGCCTATGTTTGCTTTTGCTTCCAAAGGCCCTTCTGAGTAAGGACTGTCCTCAGACTACTGGAGTCACTTAGTCACAAGCTCACCTGAGGCTCAGAGCTGGCAACACCTGGGAGTTTATGTCAATCCCACAGCACCCAGCAACCCTGCCTGCAAAATATTTACCCATGAGTGACAGGTTCACATGTATGAAAGCCCAGCTCCTTGACTTGAGGGGCAACTTTTGCGGTGAATTAGCTTTGGGAAATGGAATCCAGAGGCCAACTTTGCAAAAATGCAGATAGATAAAATAGGAAGAAATCTTTGCCTTGGAAGTCCAGTTGAGAAAGAGAGTGATTTACTTGAGACTGTGAAAACAGAGACTAAAATCTTTACTTTCTCTGGGAAAGAAGCTGATGGTGAAAGAGAAACAAAGAGAATGGTGGGAAATAGGGTGGGCCTATTCAGTAGCTTTAAACCATTCTGTCATATTATAAAGCCTGGTGAGGTTTTAACTAACACAAGTGCCTGGACTCTACACATAGAGATTCTGATTTAAATGCTTCCAGGTGGGTGGAAGCCATTAGTAGTCTTAAAAAGCTCCCAAGTGATTTTACCATGTGGCTAGAGATGAAAAGGACAATCTACCTACTAGAATCTCAAGTCACCAGCATTGAAGTGTCCCAAATGTGCAGCAACCTCATAGAAAAAACTTAACACCACCCATTGATGGAATCTGCCTTCCTCTCTCCATGGTCTTGTTTGCATAGCGTGGAACATGGAGAAGAGATAAAGAGGTAGATGGAGAGATTGAACCTGGAATTTGCCTATGGAGAGCAGTTTCTCAAACTTTTCTGACCACAAGATGCAGTGAGAAATATACAATACTTTGTGATCAGTTTTTTTGTTTTTTTTTTTTAAGACGGAGTCTCGCTCTGCTGCCCAGGCTGGGTGCATTGGCATGATCTTGGCTCACTGCAAGCTCCACCCTCCTGGGTTCACACCATTCTCCTGCCTTAGCCTCCTAAGTAGCTGGGACTACAGGCACCCACCACCACGCCCAGCTAATTTTTTTTTTTTTTTTTGTATTCATAGTAGAGACGGGGTTTCACCATGTTAGCCAGGATGGTCTCGATCTCCTGACTACGTGATCTGCCCACCTCGGCCTCCCAAAGTTTTGGGATTACAGGCGTGAGCCACCGTGCCCGGCCAACAATTTTTTTTCTTTTTTTTAATGAACAGAGCATCAGTAAATGATACTGCAAGTTTAAGACACGTAATAGTCAAGTTAAAGGAGTCCTCCAGGCAGAAAGAAACTGACACCAGATGAAAATCTGGATAAAAAAAAAAAAGACACTAGAAATGACATCTACATAGGCAAATATATAATTTTAACATCTGACTGTTTAGCTGGGCACGATGGCGCACACCTGGAATCCCAGCATTTTGGGAGGCCGAGGAAGGTGGATCACTTGAGGTCAGGAGTTTGAGACCAGCCTGGCCAACATGGTGAAACTTCCTCTCTACTAAAAATTCAAAAGTTAGTCAGATGTGGTAGCCCATGCCTGTAATCTCTGCTACTCAGGAGTCTGAGTCAGGAGAATTGCTCGAACTCGGAAAGCAGAGGTTGCAGTGAGCCAAGACCGTGCCACTGCACTCCAGCCTGTCCGATAGAGTAAGACTCGTCTTAAAAACACCACCAACAACAACAAAAAAACAAAAACAAACAAACAAGCAAAAACACATCTCACTCTTGAAACAAAATAGAGATGGATTGTAAGGTTTATAACACGCGTAAAGTAAAATGCGTGACAATAGCATAAAGGCAGGGAGAGGAGTTATGTGAAGAGGTATGATACCACTTGAAGGCAGACTGTGATGGGTTAATTTTTGTGGAAAGCAAGGCAGAATTTTTGAAGTTTGTTTCTTCAAATACTTTCAGTTTCCTGTACATACAAGCTAGTTTGTTCTGCAGAGATCTTCTTTTCTAGGAGGCTCGGAGGGGGACCTTCTGCTGTGTGTCCTCCTGGGATGCACAAGACACAAGGGAACAGTCTTTCACTTTTCAATACAGTGATAGGCCTGAGGAGAAACAACTGCAATTTTTTTTTTTTTGATGAGTTGGGATTCTCACTGGTCTTGAACTTCCGAGCTCAGTGGAGGCTTCCCCTACGTCGGCCTCTCAAAGTGTTGAGATTAATAGGCCTGAGGCACTGCACCTGGCCACAACCACCAACATTTAAAATCATGTCCCTGGGTGGATTTGAACCACCAACCTTCCAGTTAACAGCCGAACGCGGTAACCGATTGCGCCACTGAGGCAACCTCAATTGCCTCCTTTCATCTCCATGTAGATTAAGCAATCACTAAACTCTAGGGGTTGCCATTTGCTTTCTGCAGGACAACTGTGCAGACTACAAAGCTTTGGAAAACCGGAGAGGCTGAGTCGACTAACCGTGCTGTTGCACGTTAGAAATGCGTGCATCGCGTGACTCTGAAGCCAGAAGGGCGGCCGAATGGCTTTCACCCTGCGTTGACCGTCGCCTGCTTCAGAAGCCAGTGCCTCTGGAAATGCCTGGATCTGCGACCCCAGTCTGAGCCAAGTAGGGCCCAAGGGAAGCTGAACTCCCCGACGGCTCTCATGGTAGCTCTTTCTGTTTTTTTGCGCCACCTTCAGGCAATCATCTGCTCCGCTTGCTCTCCCCTCACTCAACTTGGCTTCAGTAGATGGGGTCCCTGGGGCGGGAGCGGGAAAGAGGCAGGGGAGTCAAAAGGGAAAACGTGAAAAGGAGGAGGGAGAAGCAGGGGAGACCAGGACGAGACAATGGGACAGCCCAGGACGCCGGTGCAGAGGGCACCGGCTGGATGCAGAGAAGATGGGACATGTATCAGAATGGAGAGGGGGAAAAGGGGAGAAGATGTGAGAGAAAATCACAAGAACCTGTAGCTGCCCAAGAATAAAGAAGTAAAAATCGCATAATGTTTTTACATTAATAAAAATAAAATCGGGGGACCAGGCGCGGTGGCTCACGCCTGTAATCCCAGCACTTTGCCAGGCCGAGGTGGGTGGATCAACTCCTGACTTGAAGTCAGGAGTTCGAGACCCGCCGGGCCAACATGGGGAAAGCCGGTCTCTACTACAAATACAAAAATTAGCTGGGCGTGGTGGCGCACGCTTGCAGTCTCAACTACTCAGGATGCTGAGGCAGGAGAATCGCTTGGACCTGAGAGGCGGAGGTAGCAGTGAGCCGAAATCATGCCACTGCCCTCCAGCCTGGGCGACAAAGCAAAATTCTGTCTCTCAAAAAAATATACAAATAAATAAAAGAGGGGTGGGGAAGCAAACGACGGGCAGTAGATGTGTGGGGCGTGTTGGGATTCTGTAGTGGTTTGTAGTCTGCGTTGTGCCTGCAGCAACCTCTGTTCTAATCCGAATCCTGGTACAGTCAGACTCTATCTTAGACCCACTGGGGCGAACCCACGTGTCTTTTGGTTTGCTTTTGATTCCTGCACCAGCTGCGGCCTTTATCTGCAGCCAGAAAGCCAGAAAGCAGGGTTTACCGCTGGCCCCACAGCGCCATACTGTCTGGGGAAAAGAAGGAAACCCAAGAGTACACAAACAACGGCCCAAAGAGAAACCTTCCAAGTGCTCTATGCCTCACCGTTTAGCAGAAAATATCAAGCAACTCTCAATCTAGCTGGTCTGTAGCTTCCACGAATGAAATAATGTATTTATTGCAGTCTTTCTGGTTGAGATACTTCAAATATTTGGTGGAACTTTTAATGAGAGAGAGAGACACTCTCGAGTGTGGAAGAAAAAAAAGAGGGGATGTGAAGATGAGGCGACTTTAGGACAGAAAAAAAAAAAGAGACGAGGAAGCCATGTAAACGTTTTCGGGTGGGCTTGAGGCGATGTCAGTTTTGAACCCCGTTATGTCAGGTAAAGAGCGCAGCCTCGTCTAGCACAAACATCGTTTCCCACATTGAGGAAATCAAAGGGATCAGCAACTCTAGAGTGCGATGAAGAAGCTTCACTCTGGGCGAACCCCCTTCGTGACCACGGTCTGTCCCCTGCCAGGTAAGTGGAAATGAGCACATGGCCTGCAGGGACAGCGCAGCCTCCTCGCCCTTGCCGGTCGCTCAGGGTCACCACCCTCCCCACTGCCGCCCCTCGCCATTCTTCCAAACCACTCTCCACCAAAGATTCCACCGACAGTCACCCCACAAGACAACCCAGGCCGCCTCTCAGCAGCGGCTCCCGCCCCGCAGCCACCGCGCCCTCTCACCCCCGCAGTTCTGCCCGCCGCCTCTGCCGAGTCTGTGCACTGCACCCCCCTGGCTCCCGCTCTCCCCAGAGCTTACAGTGCACGCGGGGTTCTTCCGAACCCCTCTTGGGAGTACTGAAAGGAAAAGGGGGAGCGTGTGCAAGTGCTTGGTGGAGTATAGACATCGTGGGATTTGACTGCGGTACCATCGCTTCCACGTCCTAGTGCTGATTTTTACACCTGCCTTCTGCTTAGGGTACCGGCAGCAGTTTTCCATCTGTGCCTACTCCACCTGCTGTCCTTGTTGCCTCAGCGAACATCACCTCCCTCTACCGTTCAATCAGCAAACGGGACCGCCCTCGAGGACCTCACCCGCCGCTCACCCCCCTAACAAATTCGCGGGCTTCGCCTCCGGTCGCCTCTTCCGAAGGCCTAACGAGCGCGTTAGCTGCCAACGGAGGTGAGGAGGCTCCGCTGACTGGCTGGTGCCCGTGTCCGGGGCTGCCACAAACGCCACGACTTGGCTTGGCCTCTCTCTTAGTTATTCGCAGCTCAGCGCGATAGGCGCCTCCGGGGCAGCGACGGGAAAGAGGGTGGGCTTATTGGGTGCAGCTCCCCCGGGGGCTGGCAATCTCTGCACGGCTGTATACACCTGAGCGAGACGCTCAGTCGCTCTCTAAAGCTGCTTCCGCGGATGAGGGACACGGAGATAAATAGGAGCGCTGTGTCGTGAGAGATGGTCCACCAGGACTTGCCCTCCTTCGCCCGGCTTTGCCCCTCGCTGCGGAGACTGTTCTGCCTCTGGCCCTTGCAGCAGGCCGGCTGACAGCCATAGTGAAGGAAGATTCCTGCCGGAGGGCGGCAGTGCAAAATAATTCCCTGACCGGGAATCGAACCCGGGCCGCGGCGGTGAAAGCGCCGAATCCTAGCCACTAGACCACCAGGGACACAAGGGAGAATGTCTTCTCTCTCTTCTTCCGTCAGAAGCGACAGTTTCCCTGAGCTCTGGGAGGACTTGGGTCTTGTGAGGGTCGCTCTTTGCTCCTGGAGTCTCTCACAAGGCCATTCCCTTCCTGCTTTCTTCAAAAAAAAAGCCTGCAAGCGACACACCGAGGGCTCCGCGAGGGACACCGAGGCCTCGAGTCCCGAGTCCTGGAGCGAGTTGCAGCGACCCGGCCGCAGCTCACCACTGAACTAGAGATGCGCCTTTGCGAGGCGGCAGCAAGTGACCAGCAGGTCGTGGGTCGCCAGGTCCGGAGCCGCGCACCAGGTTGCCAGGAGGAGGCGGGAGCGGGGTAAGACAGGGGCATCCTCTGCATCCTAAAGGACCCAGACGCCAGCACCCTCAACATCATAAGGATTCAGACGGATGCGGAAACCGAGACCGGCTGGATGGGAAACTCTTTCCTGGAAGGCTCCGGGACCCTCAACTGGTCTCCGACCTTCCCCTGCAGCCGTGACACCTGCCATTTTCCCATCTTAGGCGACGGCAACGCCACCCTTCCGTTTGCTCCGGGCAAAACTTCCAGAGTTCCCTCTGACGCTGGACTTTTTTCCTCAGATCCAAGATCCAACTGGTCATCAATTCATGATTTCCCATCGGCTAAGTGCGTGAGCATTGATTTACACGCGAGTCTCTCCACCTCTGCGGAATGGCTACTTTGGGGTAGGGGAGGGCCGGTGGATTGCAAGGTGTTTAGCAGCATCCGTCGCCTCCGCTGACTAGATAGATGCCAAGGGGTTAACATTCTCCCTCCCTGCTTCCCCTAGTCGTGACCTAGTGTCCCAGAGGGGATGGGAGAGGCGTGTAAGGGCGAAGTTGCCCCCTCTTGAGAACGACTGATGCCCGTTGTCCTGCTCTGAGCTTGTGCAGAGGACTCTCCAGATGAAGGCTCGGGGGTCTATCCAGCTTGAGACCCCTCGGTCTCCCGCACAGTCGGACCTTGGGATTGGAGGCTTTTAACATCTCCACATCATGAGATTCGAAACCTTTAGGTCTTTTCTTCCATTCTGTCCTCCAAATCGGCCTCTTCCGAGTCTGTCGACCAGGGCCATCCAAGCAGAGGGCTGGGTTCGCTCAACGAGGCTCCTCTTGGCCCTCCTGGAGCTTCAGGCCTCTTTTGGTTGCAGAGAAGCTTTATGGGCCACTTCCTTCGGCATCCCTGGGGGCAGGTGCGCAGTGCCCCGGGAAGAAGAGTTTGACTGCGGTTCTCGACCCCCGGCGCCCAAACTCCATCACTGTGCGCGCGCTCTTCCAGGCTCCTGCTGGTCCCACTCGCCGGGAGTTAGGTCTCGGGTCAGCCTGAGCTCCCGAGACGCCCAGTCCCGGAAGGACACGTAGGGGAAACCAGCTGCTCACTTTGGTCTTGTCCGCAAGGGACCCCTTTCTGCTGGGAAAGAAAGGCAGCGAGTCCTGTCCTGTTGGGTAGGCAGAAGAGAGAGGTCCCTTTTATAAGGGCATTAGTCCCATTCAGACTAATGGGACTAAATCCAGAGACTGTGCTGAGTGTTGTGGATTTTTTGCATGTTCATCCTCTCCGCAGACAACTGGAGATGCATTGTCTCCAGAGGGTACAATAGAGAATCTTCCATCACAAGTCAGCAACCAGCATATGTGAGTGAGAGCATGTGTCCCACTCAGAAATGAGAGTGTATTAGTCCGTTTTCACGCTGCTGAGAAATACATAACAGAGGCCTGGATGAAAAAGAGATTTAACTGGACTTACATTTCCATATGACTGGGGAGGCCTCAGAATCATGGCAGGAGGCAAAAGGCACTTCTTACATGGCGGCAGCAAGAGAAAATGAGGAAGAAGCAAAAGCAGAAACCCCTGATAAACCCATTAGATAGTGAGACTTATTCACTCTCAGGAGAATAGCACAAGAAAGATCCACCCCCATGATTCAATTACCTCCTCCTAGGTCCCTCCCACAACACATGGGAATTCTGGGAGATACAATTCAAGTTGAGATTTGGGTGAGGGCACGGCCAAACCATATCAGAAACGGATGAAGTGACAGCATATCCTGATGTGTGTGATGGTTTTATGAGTTATTACCTATTTCAAAATTTATTGCAATGTATAAAAAAGAACAAGGACTTGCACTATCTGACTTTAAGGCTTACTATAAGCTATTATAGACAAGGCATCAGGAGTGACAAATAAACAGACTGAGTTAAGAGACTTGAAACTGATCCACAGCTATACAGTCAATAAATGGGTTTTCAATAAAAGCAGTTCAATAAAAGAAAATAAATCATTTCAATTAATGGACTTTTATATGGAAGTGGGGAGACCAACAATGTTATTCTCCCTCACACTACACACAAAAGTAATTTCAGGTGCATTATACACCAAAACTTAAAAGGTAAAGATATAAAGCATTTCAAGGATACTTTGTGACTTGTTGGTAGGCAAAGATTAGCCTACCAACAAGCAGGACACACAAAAAATATATATATAAGAAAGACATGATAAATGAGACTTCATCAACATTAGCCACACCTTCTCATCAAAAGATAGCACTAAGAAAGTGAAAAGGCAAGCAAGCCACAGACAGAAAGAAAATAGCCACAAAACGTATCTGACCTCCACACCCTGCAATTATAATTATAGTGGTCTGGTACACTGCACCTAGTTTCTGCTGGAGTATTTTCTGGGTGTATCTAATGAGTAAGAGAGGGCCCCATGGGATACTCCTTCAGTTCCCAGATGAACAGTGGGAAAGACTCCACGTTGACCAACCCCAGGGGCCTGAAAACCCAGGTCCTCAAGGAGGGTAGAGGATACCTGGACCCCGACCCAGACCACTGGATGGGCTGTACCAAGAGACCCAGTAAGAGAAGGGATTTCCTCCTGCCTCAGGTTCTCTGTTCTTCTGTGGTTAGACCACCTGAACCCAACTCCCTCCCCAAGCACTGGAGATGGGCTTTTCCAAGGGCTAGGGATCTTGCTGTCCTGAGAACAGCTGAGCAAGGGGGTCGAGGAGGAGGTTGGGTGGTGGAGGAGAGGAAACCAGCTAAGATGCATGAAGCAGTTGGCTATACCAGGCACAGAGAGGACCCGCTGGGACCCAAGAGCCTGCATATGAAGCCAGGCCTTGGGCCACCTTGTTCCTCAAAGGGGTGCCTACTTCCATGGGGTCTTCAAAGGGACTGTGGAAAGAGAGGCCTTCAGACCACACCTCTGAATGCTTTTCCACCACAGCATGCCCTGTGGCCTTTATCCTGCTGGTGTGGAACAGTCAGACCCCTGCAGGGCTGCAGAGCCTCTATACTGGGAGGCATCCCAGCCTGAGTGTCAGAGCTCAGAGAGCAGGTCCCCAAGCAAGCAGAGAGGAGGGCACCTTTTGGACAGAACGTGTGGGACAAGAGCGATGGCTCATCCGTTCAGGTTCCTCACAAAATGAGAGTCAGGAAGATCAGGGCGCAGACCTGATTTCCCACCCAGGGCTGAAAGCAGACAACCAGAGGGAGAGCAGCACCTGGGCCAATGAGGTAGAAGACAGAAGACCTCAGTGTACTCCTGCCCTCAACCTCACCCCCTCCCACCCACATCCTCCACGCCCCCTGACCACCTTCCTCAGAAGTGTAATAGGAATCCAGATTCCCCCTGGCCTGGTTGCTGCGAGAGGCACAGTGGCCTGATGGAGCCTGAGGCAAGCGTGGGAAGATGTGGATTGTCTAACTGGAGGTTGGGAGTTCAGGGTGCAGAAGGAGAAGCTTGGAGTGCAGGGTTTGGTGGTATGCGTGTGGCAGTAGGCAATAGAAAGAGACAACTAGGTCACTTGAAATACCATGAGAATTCAAATGTAGAAAATTCCCGGGGAAGTATACGTGCAGGCATTCACGAGATCCAAAAAACAGCTGCTGCACAACTGCATGTTGCAAGCAAGCCCTAAATTGCTGATTTTGAAACAGCCTGATGGGTTCACAAAGACAATTTCTGAACAGTCTTAAGAGCAGAGGTGCACCAAAGCCACTGTGCCCTGCAGCGCAGGATCCCAGAAAGTTCTTTAAGGACAATTTATGGAAGATTTTTGGAGTTGTCCTTGGTAACCCCCAAGAATGTTTTGGTTAGTAGAATTTTAGATGTCATCAATTTAAAAATTAAAACTAAAACTCTGGAACTCATAGAGAGATAAAATTAAGAGAATACATTCACTATCCTGAGTAGAAAGATTTCTTATAGAACATAACAGGCTTTAAAAATAAAGAAAAAATATGGCAAAATTTCATCAAATTAAATGCTTTCAGAACTAAAGTTAAAATCTGAAGCCACCCAACCAACTGGACAAACTGCTTCTTGTCCAAGGAGACCCCAGAGAAGTCTTAAATACTGAGTTCCTGCCCAGTATTTGGAAGCTCAGACACCTCTCCTTATACTCTCTCCCTCTTGTGGTTTAGACACAACTGACCAGCATTATTGTTAAAATAGAGACCACAAGAATGACAGAACAGACTCCTTATAGTAGTAAGATGCCATATTATAAACAAGACCTAAGGCCACGCCAGGCAAGGTTAAGTCATGCACCCCTCAACTTAAAGAATAAACTATGTTCTAATTGCCACAGGTTTTTTTCTTCTTCCTTTTTTTCTCTAGCTAAACAAGCACTGGCCTTGAGATAAGCAATGCTGAAGCACTTGCAGCTCACTCATTACCATAAACTGACTGAGCCCTCCCTACACAAGCCATAACAACTACAGCTTTGATTGGACAAGAGACTGATTTCAGTAACTTTCTCTTGATAAGAGACCACTGGCTGTGGACTGGTTCTGGACAGTTTACAGAGGCTGTGCGCTTGATTGCCTTTGTGTCCCTGCTTCACCTTTTGAAGCATAGGGCCTAATTATAATGTATTTAAATGTTGTCTCCACCCCAAAGTGAACATGGGTTGCATGCAACAGGCATGTTTACTCAGCATGCATGCAGCAGGATTCCTTCATGAATATTCAGAGCTCCTCCTATTCCCTGTTGAATACGCATATGTGGCCCACCAGATCAACATAAATCCCTGTTCCCCCCTCCCCTCCCTGAAAACCTACTTTTCGGGTTTCAGCAGGAGGGTATGCCTTCCAGTCCGTGGGAATGGCCACCTTGCAGGCTATAACCCTTTATAAAAAATAAAATTTCCCTTCTAAATTTATAAATTGTGTGATTTTTCAGTTGACAGCTTTCAGTCAGACTTTTGACTGACTGGGAAAAGTCATTTGCAATATATTTATTTTAAAAATGACTCCTCAGGATAAAAATCAATGTGCAAAAATCACAAGCATTCTTATACACCAATAACAGACAAACAGAGAGCCAAATCATGAGTGAACTTCCATTCACAATTGCTTCAAAGAGAACAAATTACCTAGGAATCCAACTTACAAGGGATGTGAGGACCTCTTCAAGGAGAACAACAAACCAATGCTCAACAAAATAAAAGAGGATACAAATAAATGGAAGAAACATTCCACGCTCATGGGTAGGAAGAATCAATATCATGAAAATGGCCATACTGCCCAAGGTAATTTATAGATTCAATGCCATCCCCATCAAGATACCAATGACTTTCTTCACAGAATTGGAAAAAACTACTTTAAAGTTCATATGGAACCAAAAAAGAGTCTGCATTGCCAAGTCAATCCTAACCCAAAAGAACAAAGCTGGAGGCATCACGTTACCTGACTTCAAACTATACTACAAGGCTACAGTAACCAAAAGAGCATGGTACTGGTACCAAAACAGAGATATAGACCAATGGAGTAGAACAGAGCCTTCAGAAATAATGCCACACATCTACAACTATCTGATCTTTGACAAACCTGACAAAAACAAGAAACGGGGAAAGGATTCCCTATTTAATAAATGGTGCTGGGAAAACTGGCTAGCCATATGGAGAAAGCTGAAATTGGATCACTTCCTTACACCTTATACAAAAACTAATTCAAGATGGATTAAAGACTTAAATGTTAGACCTAAAACCATAAAAACCCTAGAAGAAAACCTAGGCAATACCATTCAGGACACAGGCATGGGCAAGGACTTCATGTCTAAAACACCAAAAGCAATGGCAACAAAAGCCAAAATTGACAAATGGGTTCTAATTAAACTAAAGAGCTTCTGCACAGGAAAAGAAACTACCATCAGAGTGAACAGGCAACCTACAGAATGGGAGAAAATTTTTGCAATCATCTGACAAAGGGCTAATATCCAGAATCTATGAAGAACTCAAACAAATTTACAAGAAAAAAACAAACAACCCCATCAACAAGTGGGTGAAGGATATGAACAGACACTTCTCAAAAGAAGACATTTATGCAGCCAAAAGACACATGAAAAAATGCTCATCATCACTGGCCATCAGGGAAATGCAAATCAAAACCACAATGAGAAACCATCTCACACCAGTTAGAATAATGATCATTAAAAAGTCAGGAAACAACAGGTGCTGGAGAGGATGTGGAAAAATAGGAACACTTTTACACTGTTGGTGGGACTGTAAACTAGTTCAACCATTGTGGAAGTCAGTGTGGTGATTTCTCAGGGATCTAGAACTACAAATACAATTTGACCCAGGAATCCCATTACTGGGTATATACCCAAAGGATTATAAATCATGCTGCTATAAAGACACATGCACACATATGTTTATTGCGGCACTATTCACAATAGCAAAGACTTAGAACTTATCCAAATGTCCAACAATGATAGACTGGATTAAGAAAATGTGGCACATATACAGCATGGAATACTATGCATCTATAAAAAATGATGAGCTCCTGTCCTTTGTAGGGACATGGATGAAGCTGGAAACCATCATTCTCAGCAAACTATCGCAAGGACAAAAAACCAAACACCACACGTTCTCACTCATAGATGGGAATTGAACAATGAGAACACTTGGACATAGGAAGGGGAACATCACACACCGGGGCCTGTTGTGGGGTGGGGGGAGGGGGGAGGGATAGCATTAGGAGATATATCTAATGTAAATGACGAGTTAATGGGTGCAGCACACAAACATTGCACATGTATACATATGTAACAAACCTGCACGTTGTGCACATGTACCCTAAAACTTAAAGTATAATAAAAAAAAGTCAAAAAAAGACTCAATTCCTGAATATATAAGAGAACTTTTGTAAATCAGTAATATAGAGCTAAGCCAAATAAAATAGGGCAAAATATTTGAATAGGCTTTTGCAAAGGAGAATTTCTTATATGCTGGAAGACATAAGAAAATATGCTTCATAGTATTGCTCATTAGGCAAGTACAAATTAATTCCACACTGAGATATCACTAACCACTCACCAGTGTATGGCTACTTTTTTTTTTTTTTTTTCCCTGAGACAGGGTCTCATTCTGTCACCCAAGCTGGAGTGCAATGGTGAGATCTTGACTCACTGCAACCTCCCCCTCCTGAGTAGCTGGGACTACAGGTGCCTGCCACCATGCCCAGCTAATTTTGGTATTTTGAGTACAGACAGGGTTTTGCCATGTTGGCCAGACTGGTCTGAGAGCATAGCTACATTTAAAAGTTAGTACACCAAATGCTGACAAGAATTTGGTGCCACTTCAACTGTCATCACTGGTGAAAAAAGCATTCTAGAAGACTGGCAATTTATACTAAGGTTAAACTTATACTCAGGTCATGACCCAGCAATTGAAGGACTTCCATGAATCTCAAGTGCACACAAAGACTGTTATAAGAATATTCATCACAAGAATTCAATAACCCCAAAATTGAGAAGTGATCTATGAAACTACATGGATATATCTCATGGGTATAATGAACGTAACTGCAGAAAAAAGGCCAGATATATTCACTTGTGTGAACTTTAAGAACACGCAATTGTAACCTATGGGAATAGACATCAGAATAGTGATTAACTAAGAGGACACAGGGTGGAAATCGCCTGGACAGGGCCTCTAACAGGCCTTTTTCAGATCATGGCAATTTTCTATAACTTGAGCTGGGTGGTGATAACATTGATCAAAACTAAAGAAATTGCACTAAAGATCTGGGCACTTTATGTGAACTGTAGTTTATTTACTGTTCTCATTGCTTGAACCTGGGAGACACAGGTTGCAGTGAGTCGAGATTGAGCCATGACACTCCAGCCTGGGTGACAGAACAAGACTACATCTCAAAAATAATAATAATAGTAATAATTTACTGTTCTCCTAAAAATTAGTGGATGGGGAATGGAGGCAAGCCAGTGCAGACCATGACAACTCGTTTAGATTTTATTGTAAACCCATTAAAAACTCGTTCTCGTTTTGTGTTCTTAAAAAATCCCACTGATACAGCCGTTTTCTCTACCAGAAAAGACTATAACCACATTATTTCATCAGTAGAAGCTACAGACAAAGGACCCTTGAGAGGCGGCATCTTCACCTACGGGAATTTTTTCTGCTCAATTGTGAGACAAAGAGCATGTCCACGTTTTCCTTTTGGCCAGGCCGCCCCATAGTTTCTGCACTGTGGGCTAAACTCCAGAAGCTGGCGCCCTTCCGGGCCAGAGGTTTACTCTGCTCTCTGGAGGCTGCTAGGACTAAAGGCAAAGCAAACGACGGGTCTATTAGCCACAATTGCAGGATAGAAAACACTGCTGTGACTCACATTAGAACCCAGGTTGCGGCAAGCACAGCTACAAGTATTAACCACTACACGACCACAAAGCCTGCTGACAACCATTGCACTTCTTATATTTTTTTAATGTAAAAACACTCACTTTTTTATCTGCTTTATTCTTGGACGTCTGCAGATTTTCGTGCTTTCCTCTCTTTCATGCGCTTCTCCGTTTCTCTCCCCATTCTGCTGCATAATTTAAAAAAAAAAAAATCTCATCTCTCAGGATCCGGCCACCGCCTCTACAACAAGCCTCCTGGAAGGTCTCTTTGTCCCATTGACATCTCTGCCTTCTTTCGCTGCTTTTTTTTTTTTTTTTTTTTTTTTTAACGGAGTCTCGCTCTGTCGCCCAGGTGGAGTGCGGTGGTGCAATCTCGGCTCACTGCAACCTCTGCCTCCTGGGTTCAAGAGATTCTCCTGTCTCAGCCTCCCAAGTAGCTGGAATAGCAGGTGCATGCCACCACATTCGGCTAATTTTTGTGTTTTTAGTAGAGACGGGATTTTTCCATGTCAGACAGGCTGGTCTTGAACTCTTGACCTCAAGCGATCCATCCGCCTCGGCCTCACAAAGTGCTGGGATTACAGGCGTGAGCCAACGTGCCCGGCCAAATTTCAGGCCAACACCTGTCGACACACATTGCCAGACACACAGAATACCTCGCAGAACACCGATGGGCCCACAAAACACGCGGAGGCTGCCGTGGCTGACGACGTTAGCAAATTCGTTTCACGGTGTCTGGGGTACAGCCCTGAGGGTCCACTGGCCACCTCTGCGCAAGGACCAGTCTCCGCCGCTCCCCTCATCTCCACGCAGATTCTTCCCCACACACCTTCCGTTTCTTTGGGCCGCTGAAGCCTCTTGGACCTCTGAGGTGACTGTCCTGCCCTCAGCTTCTCTCCTTCCAAGAGCGTCCTTTCTTGATCCTCTACACAGTGGCTCAGCGGTAAGCCCAAGGTCCAGCACGCGAATCAGGAACCTGATGATTCTTCGGGTTTGCAGGGATCCGCCCCGTGAATAGATGAAAGTAACAGGTACCAATATCAAAACTGCAGTGACTCACCGGAAACACTTCACGCTTCCCACTTCGCTAAGCTGTTGGAGTCCAACAATTGCATGGGTCCTGGGTTAGTGTCCTGAACGTCTCTTGCCACTACTCTGGTAACTGTTGTCACTTTACCTTGTGGTGGCCAAGCCCCTAAATGCACTATTAGGTTATGCAGTATAATTTTGCAGCGTAAAAGACGGTAAAGAGCCATAATGAAGTGAAAAAGACCCTCCTGCATTGGCCGGGAATTGAACCCGGGTCTCCCACGTGGGAAGCGAGAATTCTACCACTGAACCACCAATGCCTCTCAGCAATCCTCTGGAGGATAACAGAAAAGAGTATCCAGAAAGACTTACAAACTTCCAAGTGCCTTTCTTCAAGTGTCGACTAAAAGCTAACAAAGACATCCGAACCAAATGTTTTTATAGGAAACTTTTACTAGACAAAGTTATAAATATCAAAATAGCTCATTTGGCGGATCAAACTACTAACTCTGAAAAAGGTCTTTCTACCTGCATTATAAACCCCTATAATAAAACATCAGAAATTCATTCATGTTTCTTTTTTCTAATCCTAAATCTTCCATTGTCAATCTCAAACTGCTGCCTTAGAGGTTCTGAGGAGGTAACCTAACTGGTAGTTTAGGTAAGTAAAGTTCAAATCCAGGGAATAAATAAGAAGCAGAAGCAGAATTAGAAGAAAGAGGAAATAAAAGGACAGAATCAATGTACAGATAATGAAGAAACAAAGGTTGGTCCACTAAGTTAGTCTTTTGTCACTGGTTTTTTTGGCAAAACAGTAATGATCGGTCTCGTAATCATTATAATACTATTATTTGTCTGCTGGAAGATGTATAAAGCATTTGAAGGAAATGTGATATGAAAAGATGAAGAACCCTTGCTGTCAATGTTTCATTGTTTGGGAGAATCCCAAACATATGCTTTGATGTATTAGCTATGAAAGGAGTAGACTAGTTTAATGAAATATTGACCGGTCAAAATATTAACATATTAGTCTTTTGATGAAGTTCAAATAGTAGAGAGATTTCTTTCCTCAATTTTCAATGGAAACATTCAACTGAAGAGACAAATCCAGAGTTTTCCCCACATGTTGGGTCTGGGAGTCATTATGACTTTTTCAAAGACAGGAGCTGTGACATGGAATCATGCTTCTTCCCTAGCTGAGAAGCCAAGCTAGGTCCAGGCTGAGTCATAAACTTGAGCCCACCAAGGAAATCACCCTTCACATTGACCTCGCAGAGCTTTGGCTGTTCTCTGTTCTTTACCCAACACCCAAGACACACACCAGCTCTGGCCAACAAACCTTAACGTATGATCTATATCAACCAGAGCTACATTTATTCCCAAATCTCCTTCTAAAATACAAACCTGTACTTTCTACTCTCAACTTCTAAATTTACAAAGGCCTCATATGCATCTCAGAGTCACAGATGCTAAAACTTAACCGGTTTTCTGAGGATTATTTGGGGAAGGGGTATGCATTCAAAATCTTTTGTAGATAGATAATTCGTGTGGTTTCAGAATATTGACTCTATGAGTTCCAGATGCAGATTTAGAACCTTTTTTAAAAATATTTTGTTTTTGTTGTCTCGCAAATCAGCCAGATCTGCAACTTATCAGAGTAAAGCGAAGCCAAGCAGGACACTTCCAGGCGATAGAAGAGAATGAAGGGAACCTTAAGGAATTTCTGGAAGCAAAGCTAATATTAAGCAGGCCTCTTGCTGGCAGACCAGTGGAAATTGTAGCCTGGTCAACAATCTGTCTAGATCGAGGAGTTCTAAAATGTAGCCACAGGTTCAACTACTTTTCTGTTTGTTTCCCAACCTCGATTAAACTCACTAAATTAAGGGACAAAAAGAAAAACCAAAAAACCACATTTCCCACCAGTCTCGAGCCAAGGGCCTTTCACATGTGAGGCAAACATGATAACCACTACACTAGAGAAACTGCACATACACTGGAAAAGGCAAAACATAATCATGAAAATCTTAGATCAGCCATTTCTATTATTGTTTCCAAAGTAAGAAATTCAACTGCATTTTGAAATTCGACTGAAAAAAGCCCAATAAGCACCAGCCATCAAGAAGACTATGGCTCCCAATAGGCCCAGGCTTAGCGTTCCGCAGCTACCCCCAACAGGAACACCATGGGGACCCACACCCGGGCTTCAGGATCCCGCATCCTCCCCTGGGTATCCAGTTCCAGAACTAAGCGCCCTGTGCGGGATCCTCCCGGCTGACACTCTTGGCTCCCAGAAGCTGCAGGAGCCGGCGGGCTTTGAGCGTCGGAGCCCCGGGCGCCCCGTGCCTCGCAGGAGTGTGGACGCTGCCCTTCTAGGGATGGGGACCCCGCCTCGGAGCCTTTTCCCCCGCGCCAGCTGTCAGAGCTCTTGGCTCTTCCCGTCCTCCCAGGAACCGTAAGACCCTCCTTGCCCTCCCTTCCGCAGGCCAAGGGGCGCGGGCTGCGCGCTCTTTCCTTGCGGACCCTTTGGCCTCAGCGCCTCGACGTCTTCCTCCCAAAGGGCATCCTTCACTGCTGCTGTCTCTTAGTCTGTCCCACTCAATGTAAGTAATAGTTAATCACACTTTCAAATTCTAGCAGGTACCGTAGCAAAGGCTGTGTCTCAGGGCACTTGGCTGTTTAAAAATACGGGCACATCAACTCAGGCCAAGCCACGCCTTCATGAGGCCGAGTATAAAACCCTGGAAGACCCAGGGGAAGCCCACTTAGATTTCACGATCGCTCCTCTCTCCCTCGTCGGTCTTCTGATTCTTCTTGAAGGGCAGTTTCATTTTACCCTTTACAAAACTGAAACGTCTTATTTGTGCTTTTTGTAATTGTTCTGTTCAATAAGGTTTTGGAGTGCGCATTTTAACCTAAGAGGGACGAAGAGATAAAGGCGGTTTTCACAGAAAGCGTCAGGATGGATTTTCACGTTCACCTCGCAGCAGATGGCCAACAGGCAGAAAGTCTCTTTTTGCTTGAAGACATTAAAATCAATCTCTCTCTCCCCCGCCCCGCCTTCCCTCTCTCTCTCTTAATGCCAAAAATTAGCTTTTTGGGAGGCTGAGGCAGGAGAATCGCTTGAACCCGGGAGGCAGAGGTCGCAGTGAGCCGAGATCGCGCCACTGCACTCCAGCCTGGACGACAGAGCAAGAGTGTCTCAAAAGTTTGGAGAAGAAGGTGCTATTTTACCTAGTTGCTTTTCTTATTGCAGTGGTGACCGCATTGCCTTCAAACCTGAAGTCCCAGTGCTTCCACCCTGGGGAATATGCAGACCGCTTGGTCACTGGACGCCAGGCCGCAGTGCTGGCCTAGTTCTGCTTTTGGCTTTAAATGCAGTTGGGGGAGGCGACTGGACCTCACCAGAGACTGGTGGGATGTTACCCTCACCAGCGACTGGAGGGCCGAGCTCCAAAAGAGGCCTACTTCATAGCCTTAAATCAGGAAATGTCATGAAATCCCACCCCTCTACTGCCCCATTCCCATATTCTATCTCTTCCCCTGGCCACTCTGAGAGGATTCGCCGCCTTTCTGTCGCGTCTAGACCCTTTGGAGTCCCACATGGACAAGACAAAAGGGGCATTGCCTTTTCCTACAGGAGCGGGAGGAGTCCTCACAGCGGAGGAAACAGGCTCACAGAGCGCATCCCCACACACTTGAGCCCTGCCGGGTTCCAGAAAAGCCAACAAAGCATTCTCTGAAGCTTCTCTTGGATATGTACCCAGAAATAGGGTTACTGGATCATAGGGTAGATTCTATTTTTGGTTTTTTGAGGAAGCTCCATACTGTTTTCCACACCAGCTGTACTAATTTACATACCTATTCACAATGTGTGTGTTCCCTTTTCTCTGCATTATGTCTAACACATCATTCACGTTTTTGACAAATGCCACTCTAACAGGTGTGAGATGATACTCATTATGGTTTTAATTTGCATTCCTCTAATGATTAATGATGCTGAACATTTGAGAAAAGCTCATTTTTAATGCCTCAATGTTGAGAACTGACAACATTATTGTGAAAGATAGGAAGAAATAAGGTAAAAACAAAACAATGTCATTCAAACAGGATATCAGATTTGCACATAGGCCTTTGTGGGGCAAATGGGAACCCAGCGCACAAAAAGTTGAATTATATGGAAGCAATATCACAAATGAGTTAGGAAATGTGAAAAAAATAACCAATAAGAGAGATATAATTAAAAATAGACCTAATGGATTCACACTATCACTACAAATACTGGAAGCCCGGGAGTTTCATTTGGGAGAAAGAAATATTTGCTTTCATACATGATCAAAACTAATGAAAAAGTTAGATCCTGAGTTACTTTTCAGGCCTTTACGTTTAAAACTTAAAGTTAGCCAAAGAAAGTCCACTTTGAGATGGAAATATGAAAACCCAAATTAGCCTGGGGAAAAATCAGACCCCTAGACAATGTTTGATTTTCTCACTTTAAAGTGGGAAATTAGATCAGATGTACCTTAAGGTTTTTCTGGTGTTAACATTCGTGGTTCATAATTTTTTCTTTTTAAAGAAAATAGGTAGATTGAAACCAATAGAACAAGATAAATATATATTCAGAAGGCACTTTAATAATGGGTAAACTTCATGAAAGTTAGACATTATTAAGCAGAAGGAACCCTTAAGGCCTAGAAAAGAATAATGCTGTGTCTACACTCAAGACTAACGGCAAAGTGTGTTTTAGTTAAGTTACTTGGCAATGACAACATCACACAGTTTAAATGAGGGGTGGGATCATAAGCTTTCAGAAGTAGTTTTATTGGGTCCCCCTTCCTTTATTTTGTCACAAATGCTGGGGGGCACATATGGAGATGGCCATCAGCCTGATTAAGCCTGCCAACAGAGTCTTAGAGACAGACACTCCCAAGAGCCTGTCAAATCTCAGGCTCACAAAGCCCAAGGAAGATTGGGTGCCTGGGAATTGAGTGGCTTTGTCTAAGGATCTTTCTTCTTTGACCTGGGTGCACATGTCTTCACAACCTCAACTGCTATGCTACTGAACACCATTGCACATGTATACTGTGAATCAACCCTACCACAAACCTGTGACCTAGATTTGAACATACTTTGTTATGGGGAATAGCAAAAGTCAGTGGCTTTGCACCAACCCCATCAGCTCTGTCAATCATTGATCCATATAAGCTGTTCAGGGCCCTGCTCTGTTCAATGTATTGGTGACCTGAATGGAGATCTAAAGCATATAATTAATTCTACAAATCATCACCAATCAGGGGGCCACTACATGATTTGTGGAAATGCACATCGAATATTTGGATGACTTGGATAATTGGGGAATGATTCAGTATAGCCAGAATGAATATATAAGTGACAATTACAAGTGACAATATTTATAGAGATAAAAGAAAACAACATGACCCAGAAACAGCTGTGGGGGAGGGGTGGAAAATTCAGAGGTGGAAATTGACCCTAAGTTAACTAAGACTCCAAATGCTGCCACTGAGAAGATAAAGAAGCCAATGTGACATTGGGACGTAGTAAGATTAATATTGGACAGACAGGCAGGAACTCCTTGTACTGAAGTAATTAGTCATATGATAAGTAGATTATCATACTCAGATTTTGATTTCCACCCTTTTAAGAGTGCAGGAAAAGACCAAAGATAAGCCCAAAATGAACAATAACAAAGTCTAAAAGTTAACAAATTCCCATTTGAGGAAAAGCCATAAGATCTGCTTTAATTAAAACATTGATGAATAACTTCAAGAGTGTCCTCGAGAAATAGAAAGGTGCTGGGCAATTGTTCCTGCCTCTGTTTCCTCCACATGCTGAGATTTGTAGAGAGAGTTTGTCTGGCAGCATCGGCACAAGGATAATAACCAAAAAGTGAGGTTGGCTGCTTGGCAGGGTGGCTTCACCTCCACCTCTCAGTAGCTGCAGAGTGTGATTCTTCTACTGCCGATGAAATAGTTGGTGTTGGCAGGGCGTGCTGGCTCATGCCTGTGATCCCGGCACTTTGGGAGGCTGAGGCGGGCAGATCACGAGGTCAGGAGATCGAGACCATCCTGGCTAACATGGTGAAAGCCCGTCTCTACTAAAAATACAAAACAAACAAACAAACAAAAAAATTAGCCGGGCATGGTGGCGGGCACCTGTAGTCCCAGGTACTCGGGAGGCTGAGGCAGGAGAAAGGCATGAACCCGCGAGGTGGAGCTTGCAGTGAGCCGAGATCGCGCCACTGCACTCCAGCCTGGGCGACAGAGCTGGACTCCATCTCAAAAAAAAAAAAAAAAAGAAATAGTTGGTGTTCTCTTCCCTGTGTAGCTCCACCTTATTCTAATTCTGTGACTGGGTCTGCTGACTCTTTCCCCAGTGCCGAGTCCTCCCTCTCAGCTGCCCTTGAGAGAGTCGGAGTTACAGGCAGGGCCTCAGGCTTTGCGCCCAGATATCTTAAGCCATCAACTCCTGCCATCCAGGACTCAAGTGTTGCAGAGCTGATGAAGCGTCCCGACTTGTGATAAAACTCACAGGACCCTGTCTCCTCAAGAAGAGAAGAATCACCACATTCACACCCTCCAGCCCTGTTTCAACCTCGTTTGTTTGCATTTGTTTTTAATTTCTTATGTGCTTTTCTCCCTCACCATCTCTGGATTCTCTTCGTCTCTATGGGGAAATTCCTCCTGCTCATTTGGTGTGTCCTTCCCACCCAAACCAGTCCCCAGGGCCCTTATTGCCTGACTAAGGCACTGAGGTTGGGTTGCTGGAGGCGCACCAAGGTAGAGGTCTCTGTTCCCATGTGACACCTAGGAAGGGTGGAGAGAGAGGGGGTGAGTGTTGGATGCAGGGGCTGCCTCCTAATCCTGATGCTAGCTTGGTACAGCCCCACAGCCCCCCTTCCTGGCCCTGCCCACCCCAGTAACCCTGTGTCACTCCTTCCGGCATTCCCTGAGCCCCTGGGAGTCAGGGCTGTGGCCCTGGGCATGGAGCCAGTCTCCTGCTGTGACAACCAGGTGCCTGTCACATAGGCAGCTCGCAGTCAGGACCTGCAGCCTCTGAAAGCCCTGCACGGTGCTGCCTATTGGCTACGGTTCAGAGAGGGCCAATTAGTTGCCCAAGGACAGAAGCAGGACTCAAACCTGGGATCCGCTTGACCCAAAAAAACCATTGCTGAGTGAGGCCTGGCCAATCCCTCCAGGGAAGACAGAGAGCACAGAGCTACCTTCCAGGCCTGTGGGAGTCTGGGAGTGGCCCAAGCCAGGGGCGGGGCAGCAACAGGCTTTAGGACTTGAACTGGCTCTCCTCCCACAGGACAAAGACAATTCTGGTGCCACAGTCTTGCATCTGGCTGCCCACTTCGGCCACCCCGAGGTGGTGAACTGGCTCTTGCATCTTGGCGGTGGGGACCCCACCATGGCCACAGACATGGGTGCCCTGTCTATCCACTACGCTGCCACCAAAGGAGACTTCCCCTCCCTGAGGCTTCTCGTCGGGCACTACCCTGAGTAAGATCACCCCTCTTAAGGGGTCCCCTGGGTGGGCCGGGCCAGGGCTTTTGGGGAGGCCTGGGATTTTCCACGCCTCTCTGGCACTCCAGGGCAACAATCCCTCCAGTGGCCATCCTGGGGCCAGAGAAATGGCTCCCACTCAACGTGAAATTTTCCCCTCCTGGAAAACCCCTTCTGGGGCTGCCCCCAGAGCCTTGCAAGCAGGTGCTCCCAGCATCCTCAGCTGCCCGGCCGCACGCAGCTGGACATGGGAGGCTGCGCACACAGGTCAAGGTCACCTGTTCCCCTTGGGCTGCTTCCGCCACAGGGGCTCTGTCTGGCTTAGGCTGTGCTCATTTGCAAGACTGTTCAGAATGGAGTTGGAGGCAGCAAGGGCAGGAGCACCTCCTAGGCCCTAGTCAAACAGGCAGAAAGGGAACCCCATTAGTTACCAAGCAGTTAAGGGAGAAAGACCCCTCCCAGACACCCACCCCACCTCCTGACCCCAGAGCCCCTGGCTGGAGGCCATCCAGAGAGCAACTTGTTATCTCCTGTGGCCCCTCAGCCCGTTCCCTCTACCAAGGGAAGCACAGGGATCCCAAACCTCCTGGGGAGTGGTCTGGGAGCTCCCCCGGGTGGGGTGGGGGGTCGTACAGAGCAGGGAGCATGTGTGAGTCTTGGGGAGGGAGGGAGGGACTCAAGTCTTAGGTGCGCCTGGGGAGGCAGGGATCCTGGGAAAAGCTGCCCAGGCCCTGTCTGAGAGGGTAGGGTGTCAGATGCCACAGGGGTCTGAGCAGGGAGTGGGGTGCTCTGATGGGTAACCCTCTTTAGTCTAAGTGGGAGCCTGAGATGTAAATGTGAATGTGGACCCAGCCTTAGGATGTGAGCAGCTACGAGGTGAGAGGGACTGGCCTGTCCCCACCACTGGTCAGTTTCTGGGTGTGCCTGCAGGGCCCCTGGCCACGAGGGAGCAAGCTGGAGGCCAGTTCTGGCCATATGGCCATGTGGCAAGGTGGCCAGGGCTGCAGCCTCTTGGGCCCAGGCACACTGGCGTGGATGTAGGGTGGCCCTAGGACCAACCAGGCTGGGCTCCAGTGGTCCCCTCGGCCAAGGACAGGGGAGCTGGGCCTGGTTCCATCCTTGCTAAGAAGGGGCTCCCTGGTTTGGTTAGTGGGAGACCCAACAGGCGGCACCCTGAGGAGGGGGCGCCTCACAACCAGCCCTGCCAGGCCTTCTTGGTGGCCGCTTTGGTACGAATTCACTGCTTCCAAACAAACTAGGGTTTGGATCATGTCAAAGTCAGTGGGATTTAGACTAAGAGGGCCCCAGGGACCCTTGAGTAGAGGGTTCCAACTGGCTCCTGTCAGCACCTCTTGGAGGCTGTCCCAGATTCCTGAGTTAGACTCTCCAGGTTGGGGCCTGGGAGCCACACCTGGGACATGGCCCCATCCTCACAGCGGTGATTCTGATGCACCTGTCCCACACCCCCACTTCAAGCAGAGGAGAAGGACAGGTCTTGAGAGGGGCAGGTTCCCCTGATTGCGGGACCAATATGGCCCAAGTGTGAACTGGAAGACGCTGAGCCCGCCTTCTGCAAGTGCTGGTGGGGCCCGCCAGCCCCCGAGCCTTCCTCACTGAGAAGCCACGATCCCTCCGTGGGCTGGATCCCAGGTGTTAGGAAGACTGGTTGTGCTGTGGAACGCCCTCCAGGGCTCTGGGGCTGGGGAACCCTGACCCCCTCCCAGGCCATGCCAGGTGCTGTGTGTGATTGAGCGCTGGTGCCGACTCAGTGGCCAGATGGCCTGGAATGACGAGCTGCCAGCCCCCCAGGAGTCACCATGAATCTCGGGGAGGTGGACAGAGGGCTTGGGCTCCGTTCCCCACAGCAGCATGTGACTCGACTGATAAGAAGGTGTCTTTGTCTGGTTGCCATGCTGGGCTCATGCAGGAGAGGCAGCTGGGAATTGGGGTTGGGGGCTGGGATACCCACTTAACCTCCTATCTTGGGGGTAGGGATTCCTGCTCACCGAGGCTGTGGATATGAGGGCTGGAAGCTGGGGAGGGCAGAGGCTTGAGCTGCCCCAGGCCACAGGCCCCAATCAGGGGACCCAGGGGACCCAGGTGGCCCAGCTTCATGCTCTTGTGAGCCTCTGGGGCCTGCTGTGAATCACTGTGAATTATTCACAAGGCTTAGCTCTCTCGCTGGCGCGTGGGTGAGTGCTGAGGAAGGAAGGGCTCCCAGACCTGCTGGTGGGAAACTCAATCCTGCCCAGGGAGGCTGTGGGTGGCCGTGGGACATGGAAGTGACATGCTGCAGAGGAGCTGGAAGGCTGGACAGCCTCGGGGAAGCTCAACTAATTCCAGAGCTACACCTTGGGGTGTTATAATAGAAAGCGCTTGAGATTGCAGGAATGTCCTGCACGTCCCCCACACCTTCCCGTCTATCCCGTTCATGGGACCAAGTCTTCCCAGAAGCAGAAGACTTGTCACAGTGACCTCAGGGGCTGCTGCCACGTGGGACCCTCCCTCTGAGCCCTTGTAGAAAAGGGATCTCTCATACAAAATTAGCCAGGCATGGTGGCACATGCCTGTAATCCCAGCTACTCAGGAGGCTGAGGCAGGACAATCGCTTGAACCCGGCAGACGGAGGTTGCAGTGAGCCAAGATCGCGCCATTGCACTTCAGCCTGGGCAACAAGAGTGAAACTCCATCTCAAGGGGGAAAAAAAAAAAGAAAAAGCAAAGGGATCTCTCAGTTGGGAGGCATGGGGCTTGCAGGAGCTGGGCTGGGCAAGTCCCAGGCCCTGGGTCTCAGGGAGATTGAGTTGGGAGGGTTGGCCCTCCCGGCAGGAGCTCCAGTGGCTGATGGAGGGGAACAAGGGGTCCAGACCCCCAATCAGGGCAGAGTGAGGAGGGGCAAAGAGCAGGTGGCCCCAAGGCCGGTGGCCACCCTCCCAGGAGGGTCCTGGAGCCCAGGAGCTCACTCTTCCCCCCTCACACCTGCTTCTGGCTGCCCCAGAGCCTGAGCAGCTGGGCAGGGCTGTGGGGGTCAGGGAGCCGGGGATCAGATGGGACCCTGAGGCTTGAGCTTCCAGGCTGGGGAGTGAGGAGGCTCCACGCTCTTCCCCTGGGCTCATGGGCGCTGCCAGTCACAGCAAGCTGGAAAACCAGTTAGCCCAGAGATTTTATCAACTTCAGCAGGTGCCTCCTTCCCCCAAAGCCTCCCCTACCCCTGACCAGACTAGACTGGAATGGGATTGGAAAGTACCTGGGGCTGGGTACGGTGGCTCACGCCTGTAATCCCAGCACTTTGGGAGGCCGAGGCAGGTGGATCACCTCAGGTCAAGAGTTCAAGACCAGCCTGACCAACATGGTGAAACCCCGTCTCTACCAAAAATACAAAAATTAGCTGGGTGTGTGGCTGGGCTATGCCTGTACAGGTGGCACATGCCTGTAATCAATCCCAGCTACTTGGGAGGCTGAGGCAGGAGAATCGCTTGAACCAGGGAGGCAGAGGTTGCAGTGAGCCCAGATCATGCTATTGCATTCCAGCCTGGGCAACAGAGCAGACTCTGTCAAAAAAAAAAAAAAAAAAAAAAAAAAAAAAAAAGAGAATGAATGAAAGAAAGGAAGGAAGGAAAAGAAAGAAAAGAAAAATAATCTAGTGCTGAGTATCTTCTGGGGGTCTGGCACCACCCAGTGTCATCTGAGCCACACAACCACCCCGAGCAGTAGCTATGTAATCAGCCCATTTTACAGATGGACTCATTCAACTAATGTTTATTGAGCATCTTCTATGTGCCAGGCAATATTCTAAATGCCAGTGATATGCTGGTGAACCAGACAAACGTCCCTGCCTCGTGGAGCTGACGGGTACAGAAATGGTGTTTTAGAGAGGCTGATTCACCAGCTGTGGTCACCACTGGCTTGCTGTGTGGCCTTGAGCAGGCTGTACCTCCTCTCTGGGTCTCTTGCCCACTCCTGGTCCAGGTCCTAATCACTCAGGGCCTTTCAAGTCCACTGGAGACTTCCCCTTTTCCCTTCCTTTGTGCAAAGCTTCACGGAGTCTGGCTGCTCCCATGGCCCAGGGGTTCAGGCAACCCCCACCTGGGACAGAAAGGGAGTTTCTTGGGAAGCCCCAGCAACTCTCAGCTTAGAGAGCCCCAGGGCCCAGGGCTCAACTCTCCCCCGTAGAAGGCTGGAGGCTCTGCCTGGGGTGGTCCCTGATTCTGCCACAGGCCGTGGGGGCTCATTCCTTTTTAATCACCAGCCCCAGATCTACCCTTGGTGTTTGTCAGTTCACCTGGCAGCAGGTAGTGGGGGCGGGGCCTGTGTCCACACTGAGGAGGTGGCTGCTGTCCTTGACCCCCTGACCCACGTGGAGGCTCTGGGAAAGGAAGGGCCTGGTGGAGTCCGGAGAAGCCCCTCACAGCAGGAGACCATCTCGTGTCTCCACCAGCAGCTCCTGGTCCCAGCTGTCATGTAACCGGGGCTAGTGCCCCTGCCCTACCCTTCTAAGGGGGAGAGCTGAGCCTTGGGCCCTGGGGCTTTGTAAGCAGCATGCTGCTGGGGAGTCCCAGGGCTTCTGAGAAACCCCCTTTCTGCCTCACGTGGGGGCTACCTGAACCCCTTGGGCTCAGCTGGGCCATGGGAGCAGCCAGGCTCCATGAGGCTGTGCACTACAGAACGGAAAAGGGGAAGTCCTCAGTAAGCCTGAAAGGCCCTGGCCTTCACCCGTCCATGTCTACCCGCAGCCTTTGAAAACACAAGTCCTGCTAGGCGCGGTGGCTCACACCTGTAATCCCAGCACTTTGGGAGGCTGAGGTGGGCAGAACACGAGGTCAGGAGTTCGAGACCAGCCTGGCTAACATGGAGAAACCCCGTCTCTACTACAAATACAAACATTAGCCGGGTGTGGTGTCACGTGGCTGTAGTCCCAGCTACTCTGGAGGCTGAGGCAGGAGAATTGTTGGAACCCGGGAGGCGGAGGTTGCAGTGAGCCAAGATTGTGCCGCTCTACTCCAGCCTGGGCAAAAGAGCGAGACTCCGTCTCAAAAAAAAAAAAAAAAAGAAAAAGAAAAGAAAAGAGAAGACAATGCAATTCCTGGTCTGGTGCAGTGGCTCATGCCTGTAATCCCTGTACTTTGGGAAGCTGAGGCGGGCGGATCACAAGGTCAGGAATTTGAGACCAGCCTGGCCAATATGGTGAAACCCCGTCTCTACTAAAAAATAGAAAAATTAGCTGGGCATGGTGGTGGGTGTCTGTAATCCCAGCTACTCGGGAGGCTGAGGCAGGAGAATTGCCTGAACCCAGAATGTGGAGGTTGCAGTGAACCAAGATCGTGCCACTGCACTCCAGCCTGGGCGACAGAGCAAGACTCCATCTCGGGGAAAAAAGTTAGCCAGCTGTGGTGGCTCCCGCCTGTAGTCCCAGCTACTTGGGAGGCTGAGGCATGAGAATCACTTGAACCTGGGAGGCAGCAGTTACAGTGAGCTGAGATAGCACCACTGCATTCCAGCTTGGGCAACAGAGCAAGACTCCGTTTCAAAAAAAAAAAAGAGCACATCCCATCACAGGCTTCTGGCCACTGAAGCCTGCTTCACTTCCTTACAATGAAGGCTGCTCACTTCCTTACAATGGCCCAGAGGCTGTCCCTCCTCCGGGCTGTGGTCCCCTCCAACAGGCCAGCGCCCCTGCCTTCACAGAGGCTGATCCCTCTGCAGGGATCAGAGATCCCCGCCTGCTCTCTGCCTTCCTCCAAGTCTTTGCCCAGACCTCACCTCAGCAAGGCCAACCCTGAGCCTCGCTGAAACTGTCACCCACGCCCATGATGCCCACTCACTCTCCCACTGGCCTTGTTCCCTGCCTCCCTTTTTCTTTGAGACTTGAGTCTTGCTCTATCGCCCAGGCTGGAGTGCAGTGGCACAGCTCTCTGTAACCTCCACCTCCCAGGTTCAGGTGATTCTCCTGCCTTAGCCTCCCAAGTAGCCAGGATTATAGGTGCATATGGCACCACACCTGGCTAATTTTTGTATTATTAATAGAGATGGGGTTTCACCATGTTGGCCAGGCTGGTCTCAAAGTCCTGAACTCAAGTGATCCACCCACCTCGGCCTCCCAAAGTACTGGGGTTACAGGCATAAGCCACTGCACCTGGCCTCCCAGCTGCCCTATGGTCGCCTGGCTTTGCATTCTGTGTGCATCCTGTGTGACAGCCGAAAGCTAACCCCTACGAGAAGCCCCTGAGACACATTCCATCTCTTCACTCCCTGCATTTCCAGATTTCTGGCCAGGCCCTGCATCACACAGACAGATGCGTGTTTTCATCGCATCTGTCCCGGACTAATGAGGCCAGGGGCTTTGCGTTCCCGGCTCTGTATGCCCAGAGCCTGACTCCAGTAAACATCTGCTGAATGAGTGCGGCATGGAATCCAGGGACTTGTCCACTCCTCCTGCAGCTGATTGCATGTGACCCTAGACGAAACTCCCCTCTGGGCATTCCCGAGCCTATCTGGCAAGTGGACCCAACCTGCCCTACCAGGCTGAGGCCATGAGTGAAGAGACATCCCCTACTCCTGGCCTGGATGTCCCTTCTCATATTTATTCATTCGACAAACAGCAACTGGGTGCACCCAACTGCCTGGCCTGTCATCATGTCAGCCACACATTCTTCTATCCACGTGTGTTTGGGTCTGAGGAATAGGAGAACGAGATAATTCAGGAGTGACAAGTGCTATATAGTGAAATGAGCAGTTTGGTAGGAAGCGATGGAGATGGTTCTTTAAGTTGAGGGGTCAGGGAAGCCAGGCATCTTTGAGGAGAGGAGAGCTGAGACCCTAATGAAAAGAGGGTCGGCCTCGCAGCCCTGCCGTGATGGAACTGGCAGTGATGTGGGGAGGTGTAGAGGCCTCAGGTGGGATCAAATTTGGCCTAGTTACGGGCCAGGAGGAAGACCTGGGAGGCTGGGAGAGTTGCAGGCAACTGTAGGCTTCTGGAACTACTCCATGCTAGCTGAAGGGCTGGGGTGTAGAACCTTTCTCACATCAGGGCTGTATTTCCTCCCTGGGCCAGGCCTACTGGGGAAGCTTTTAACACAGGCCAGGAAGTTTGACTGGAGGACACCGAGAGCCGTAGAGCCACCAAAGGCTCCGTGAATTTCAATTCAAGGCAGTCACAGGCCGCAACCGGACTGATCCTCGGAGGGACAGCCTCTTCCTGGCCTCCCTCTGGGGAGGCATTACTGGCAGTGGGGAGGGCTGCGGGGATCATTCTGCAGCCCGAGTCTGGCTCCATGGGCAGCTCACTCCCTGCGGCGGTGTTGGCAGTCAGCTGGCACCAGTCTCCACCGGAGATTCCCACAGCCCACACGGGCGACCCATGTTTCTTTTGTGTAATCAGAGGTGACCTGATGAATAGTTACAGTTTGTCCATAGCATCTTTGTTCCCAGGAGAAAGAAAACAAATCATGATTTCTATGATCATTGCCAGGGAGTGTCTGATCTACAAAGAGGGTTTGGGTCAAAGCCAGGGCAAAGGGCAAGGCCTTGGTCTGCGAGCATTTTTCTGCAGCTGTCACTGTGGTCGGGGCTAGAGCTGGCAAGGGTCTGGGAGTCAGACGTCTCCCCCAAGACCCATCCTCTCCCCTCTAGGTAGTGTTCCCCACAGCAGAAATGATGCCTAGCCTGGCCCATACTTGGCAGGACCTGGACACCCCAGGCCAGCCATAGACCCCCCTGGCAGCTGGTCCTCCCAGGCACAGGGAAGGATCCTAAAGTTCAGCAATGGCTGTGCACCAGGCACCAGGCCTGTGCTCAGGGCTCTGCAAGCACTTCTCAGGCACTCCACACAAGGTCAGAATGACAACTGTTGCCCCCATTTCATGGATGGGTTTGGGAACACAAAGAGACAAGAAGCAAGACTGTGGCACAGCTCAAAGGCACGGGACTCGAGCCAGGTCCTCCTGCGGGGCTGTGCCCCAGCAGCTGTCAAAGAGTGTTCCTGAGTTCCCAGCAGTGAGGTCAGTGGGGAAGGGCAGTGGTCTGTGCGGTGGGAGGGAGGGAGGCAGAGGGACAGACCGACCAAGAGCAGAAGCGGTGTAGACGTGGCACATTTGGAGTCAGAAGCAGGCTCTGCATCAGATGCAGCCTCAAATCGGGGCTCTGCCTCTTTCTCACAGAGTGATCTTAACTCTCTGTGTCTCAGTTTCCTCATCTGTACCAGGAGAACACTGCTAATACCTGTCCTGTGGGGTTGTTACAAGGACCAGCTGAGAGAACGTGTGTGTTGTACTCATCACAGTGCTTGAGACAGAGTAATCATTCAGTAAATGGTGGCTGCTATCACTATTATTTACTATTATTACTTTTATTAATTCCTCTCTCCAGTGATGGGGATTTTATTTTCTCATTTATTTATTTATTTTAGAGACAGGATCTTGCTCTGACACCCAGACTGGAGTGTAGTGGTATGATCATAGTTCCCTGCAGCCTCAACTTTCTGGACTCAAGTGATCCTCCCTCCTCAGCCTCCTGAGTGGCTGGGACTACAGGTGTGCACCAACACACCTGGCTCATTTTTGTATTGTTTGTAGAGAGGGAGGTCTCCCTATGTTGCCCAGGCTGGTCTCGAACTCCTAGGCTCAGGCAGTCCTCCTGCTTTGGCCTCCCAAGGTGCTTGGATTCCAGGTGTGTGATGGGAATTTCATTTTGGTCCTTATGCCCATCCATATCTTTGTAATACTCCCCAGTGACTGTGAGAGTGCCCATTGTTCTTCTTGTCCTCAGGCCAAGGCAGAAGGGGATGTTGAGCCAGGACCCCCTCCCACCCAGCCCATCAGCATATCTGCCCCGTGTTCTGGGATATTCCAGGCTGGAGTCTCTGGCTCCATAATGCGGTGCAAGAGTGCAGATGGTGAAATACTAATGAGAATGGTGATGCGCTCCAGCACTTACTGAGGGCTCATTCTGTGCCAGGAACTTGGGCTGGGAGTGCCAGCCAGCGGCCCTGCAGGAGGCTGTGGATACCACTGCCCCCTGCTGCTCAGATCCTGCTTGACGCCAGCTTCTCAAACCTTCTCCGGCTGGCTGGACACCCCTGGGTCATGGATCTCTGCCAAGTGGGGAGTGCTGGGAGAGCAGAGCTCACTGCAGGTCTGGCCCCCCACCAGCTGTGCACACTGCCGTGGGCCTCTGCAGAAACAACCCAGGGGGCCCCTACCAGCCCCCGATCCCCAACACCCTGCACTCACTGTGCCTTGGTTACCGGGTGAATAATTTAGGCCGCTGAGTGTCGGTCATGAAATATTAAACAGCCTGTTCCTGATGCACCAGCATGTGCGTGGGGGTGACACTGGCACTGGGGTGTGGAGGCTGGCAGCCATGAGCCAGCATGTTTCTGAACATAGATACATAGCTGGGTCTTCTGTCTCCCTCATCTGTGTCGACGGGACCCCCTCTGGATCACCAGGCATGGTGCCTGCTCCCCGCACCATCATGAAGTGCCCGGCTCAGCATCAGCCCCAGCAAATGGCATCCCTGTGTCTAGGGAGTGGGGAGGGAGGAGAAATCAGTGAGTGGGGGTCCATGGGGGCTGCAGAGTCAGGGGTCTCAGTCAGAGTCAGCCTTGGGGTCTCAGGAGTCAGGGAAGTGGACACAGAACCAGGGCTTTAGGGACAGAGAGATGTCAGCTGGGAGGGGCTTAGGATATGTGTGAGAGGGAGGGAGAGGGCACACGTGACAGGGGTCAGAAGAGGGGCTAAGTCATGTTGGGAACAAGAGGGTGGGTGGAAAAAGTGGGGTAGCCTGGTGCAGGTTGATGGGCAGGCAACAAGTGGATGCGCAGCTGGATGGGTGGGTGAGGGATGAATGCGGGGTGGAGCATGTGGTTGATCTGGGGGTGAAAGACTGGGGGAGGTAGATGGGCAGGATGTGAAGTCCTGTGAAGAATTGGCGTCCTAGGCACAAAAGGTGAACTGGAACCCAATAGGTCGCAGCCCCCAACCTGGAACTTCTCCTGGCTCTGGGGTTAGGCTGTGGCTCTATCTAGTGTCCTTCGCTGGTAACTGCACCCTTGGCTGTTCACACCCAGCAGCCCAGCAGCCAGGACAGCTCTGCTGTTCCCCAGTTAGGCCCCCTCTGGGCTGGCAGAGCAAGGATAAGGGACAGTGACAGCCAAAAACTAGGCCCTAGGAGAAGCCCCTGAGACACATTCCATCTCTTCACTCCCTGCATGCCCTTATTGCCAGCCAGGCCCTGCATGCAGAGACAGATGGGTGTTCAAATGCCACTTACCAGCTGTGTGACCGAGGACAGAGCTGAGTCTGTGCCTCTGTTGTGGGACTATGGGTGATGGCACAGAGTCTCAGCCCCACCTGTGAGCCTCCCCAGCTGCAGCTGCACCATTGATTGATTCTGATTCTGGCAGGTCCCCTGCTAGGTCCCTTACCAGTGTAATCTCAGTTGATGATCACAGTAATAGTTGATGGCTGGGCGCGATGTCTCACAACTGTAAACCCAGCACTTTGGGAGGCCGAAACAGGCGGATCACTTGAGCTCAGGAGTTCGAGACCAGCCTGGCCAAGATGGCAAAACTGGGTTTCTACTAAAAATACAAAAATTAGCCAGGCGTGGTGGCACATGCCTGTAGTCCCAGCTGCTTGGGAGGCTCAGGCAGGAGAATGGCTTGAACCCAGGAGGCAGAGGTTGCAGTGAGCTGAGATTGCACCACTGCATTCCAGCCTGGATGACAGAGCAAGACTCCGTCTCAAAAATAAAAATAAAAAAAGAACATGCTTGCTAGTGCCGTAGCCCAGAGCTAGCACAGCAGAAGCATTCAGTACATAGCGGACATCCAGAAGGCTGCCACATTAACAAAAACAGCAACAACAAAACCCAGGACGTTTGACTAGCTTTGAATCTCAGATAAACAAGTTTTATTTTAGTGTAAGTATGTCCCAGGCAATATTTGGGATATAGAATACTAAAGCATTATCTATTTATCCGAAATTCAGATTGAACCGTGTGAACTGCATTTTGTCTGGCAACCCTTACCACCTGCACTCTGGGAACTCAGTCTTCTGGGGGAGGCAAAGGTCAAAGTCAGTTATGGTCGACCAAGCATGACAGGTCATGCTCATAGTGGCCCTGGGCAGTGTGGGGGAGGCCAGCAAGGGGGAAATAACTCAGGGTGGCCCTCACGGAGGAGGGATGGGTACTCAGTCCTCAAGAGGGAGGAGGATGGAAGGACATTCCAGATGGAGGGGGCACACGATGAAAGGGATAGAGGTCAGACATAGCAGGTGTGGGGACTCATGGTGACAGTGGGTGAGAGGGGAGGAGAGGCCAGCTCACATCTTTGTAGACCTCGGTTAAAAAGTGGGACCGAGGCTGGGCGCGGTGGCTCTGTAATCCCAGCACTTTGGGAGGCTGAGGCGGGCGGATCACGAGGTCAGGAGTTCGAGACCAGCCTGGTCAACATGGTGAAACCCTGTCTCTACTAAAACTACAAAAGATTAGCGGGGCGTGGTGGCGCATGCCTGTAATCCCAGCTACTCAGGAGGCTGAGGCAGAAGAATCGCTTGAACCCGGGAGGCAGAGGTTGCAGTGAGCCAAGATCCAGCCACTGCACTCCAGCCTGGGTGACAGAGATAGACTTCTCAAAAAAAAAAAAAAAAAAAGTGGGACTGAGGGCAGGGCAGTGCTGGGTGGGACGCCCTCAGGGGCCTCTGAGGGAGGGTGGCTCAGGACTCAGTCCAGGGGGCGCCCCCCTGGCTGCAGCAGGCTGGTGACAGAGCCCTCTCCCACCCACTCTCTCTGACGTCCAGGGCTCCCCGGGAGGGGACGGGGGGCGGGTGAGGAGGCCTCGGAGGGGGTGAGGCTCTGAAAGCCCACGGTGGGCGCTGTGTCTCTGCAGGGGAGTGAATGCCCAAACCAAAAACGGTGCCACGCCCCTGTACCTGGCGTGCCAGGAGGGCCACCTGGAGGTGACGCAGTACCTGGTGCAGGAATGCGGCGGAGACCCGCACGCGCGCGCCCACGACGGCATGACCCCACTGCACGCCGGGGCGCAGATGGGCCACAGCCCGGTCATCGTGTGGTTGGTGAGCTCCGGTCCCGGGCCGGGGGGAGGGGAGGCAGGGCGGAGCCGGCAGGGCGGGGAGTGGAGGGAGCGGGGTCATCGGGGTGGGGCGGGGGACCGGGGACCAGGCCTGCAGGAGCCTGGCCCCCAGCCCCCGCCCCCTCTCCCCGGCCCTCCCGCCCAGGTGAGCTGCACGGACGTGAGCCTGTGGGAGCAGGACAAAGACTGCGCCACCGCCATGCACTTCGCGGCGAGCCGCGGCCACACCAAGGTGCTCAGCTGGCTGCTGCTGCACGGCGGGGAGATCTCGGCTGACCTGTGGGGCGGGACCCCGCCGCACGACGCCGCCGAGAACGGGGAGCTAGAGGTCAGCTCGGGCCGGGGTGGGGGCGCGCGCCCTCTGCTGGCACGGCGCTCTCGGCATGGCCCTGCCTGGGCGCGGGGGTCCCAGCTCGCGGCCGCGGCCGGGTCCTTACTGCGTGCCCCGCAGTGCTGCCAGATCCTGGTAGTGAACTGCGCGGAGCTGGACGTCCGCGACCGCGACGGGTACACGGCCGCCGACCTGTCGGACTTCAACGGCCACGGCCACTGCACCCGCTACCTGCGCACGGTGGAGAAACTGGTACGATCCCTGCGCTGCTCCTGTCGCATTCTCTCTTCTCGCCCCTCCACTCCAGTGGTGGGTGTCGTCACCCCTTTTACCAAGGAGGAAGCTGAGGTTCAGGGACGTGAAGCCCGCTACCCCACACGACCTCTCAGCCTAGAACCACTGCCTACTGGGGACTGAGGGAGTAGAGGCACAAAGGTTAATGGAAAGAGAACAGGGAAGAACAGGGTCACCCCAAGGGGTAAGGCTGGAGAAATCACCAGACAGGCCCCATTGGGAACAGGCAGGCTCATTCACCTACCCATAGACATTAGCTTGGGTATAACTCACAGCCACCCTCTGCAGAAGAGAGTGTAAGTGTCCCGTTCCACATATGGATAAAGTGAGTCTGCTGGGCACCAGGATCCCATCACCAGTAAGTGGCAGAGTGGAGAACCTACCTTGATGGCCTGACCAGGAGCCACCTCTCGGCCCCTGCATCATATATTTGCTGACTTCATGGCTGGGTCATAACTGGAAACCCATGCTACTCTTTTAAAATTATGTTATTATGGTGAGACAGCCACGAAGTGACCTACTGGGACTTGAACTCAGCTGTGGATGTCTCCAAGTGAGGGCTCTGCACCATCTGGTACAATGCCTGCTTTGAGGCAATAGGCAGGGAAGAGAGTGGGCCTCGCAGCCAACCCCAAAAGGATGCGGACCAACTCCATGGGGCAGCCTGGCCGTGGAGGGGCTGTGAAATGAGGCCCGGAGAGAAGAAGGCAGATGGTCTGTGCTCTGAGCACTGTCTGTCCATCTGCCCTCCCTGCCAGCACAGGGGGATGGTCCTGGCTCTGGGAGCTGCAGAACACAGCAAGGCCCAGAGGCCAGAGGCTGCAGGTGGGCCTGAGGATGAACTTCCCCCCAAGAAAGAGTCTCTGAAAGAGAATGAATGGCCCAGCAGGTAGTGAGCACTCTGTCACTAGGGTATATAAGCCGGAATGGACACCGGGAAGGGCATTTCTGCATCAATGGTGGATCCCCTTCAGTTAAGAGAGTCTGTGACTCTGTTGAGGGACCGTGGGGGGTGGCACCAGAGTCCAGGGCACCTGAGGGCCTCTCTGGATGCAGCTGCTAGTGGTCATAGGACAGCAAACACTATTCATTGGATTCTGACTTAGGCAGGTACCCTGCCGAGTGCCTTAAAGGTGTAATCTCAGTTACCCTTCACAGTACATTAAAAAAATAGTTGGCTGGGTGCAGTGGCTCAGGCCAGGCACTGTGGCTCATGCCTGTAATCCCAGAACTTTGGGAGGCCGAGGCTGGCAGATCACGAGGTCAGTAGGTCAAGACTATCCTGGCCAACATGGCGAAACCCCGTATCTACTAAAAATACAAAAAAAAAAAAAAATTAGCCAGGTGTGGTAGCACACGCTTGTAGTCCCAGCTACTCGGGAGGCTGAGGCAGGAGAATCGCTTGAACCCAGGAGGTGGAGGTTGCAGTAAGCCAAGATCATGCCACTGCACTCCAGCCTGGTGACAGGGCAAGACTCCGTCTAAAAATAAAATAAAATAAAAAAGTTGACAGGCCGAGTGTGGTGGCTCATGCCTGCACTTTGAGAAGCTGAGGCAGGTGGATCACCTGAAGTCAGGGTTCAAGACCAGCCTGGTCAACATGATGAAACCCCATCTCTACCAAAAATACAAAAATTAGCTGGGTGTGGTGGCGGTCGCCTGTCATTCCAACTACTTGGGAGGCTGAGGCAGGAGAATTGCTTTATCTCAGGAGGTCGAGGTTGCAGTGAGCCGAGACCGGGCCACTGCACTCCAGCCTGGGCAACAAGAACGAAACTCCGTCTAAAAAAAAAAAAAAAGTTGACGGTATGGCATTTACTGGGCGCCATGTCCTGGAGCTCAGCAGAGCAAGTAGTGCTGTTACCCCCATTTGCAGATAAAGAAACTTAGGCACAAAAAGCATAGGTGACTCGCCCAAAATAGCTAGTAAGTTGGGGAGGGGAAGTTTGAAGCCACTGTCCCAGACTGCAGAGCTGGGTGGCTCAGGCCAGGCGCAGTACACCTGCTGTGTCCCAGCCTCTTATCTGCTGTCTACAGGGGTCAGGGCTTGGTGCCCTCAGCACCCACTGCTGTTGCCCAGGTAAAGAGCACCTTTGGGTGCTGCCCACGCCACCTCCTATGGCTCCCCTGACTCCTGCAGTAGGTAGCAGGGCCTGGTCCCCTGGAATGGGTGGGGTGTGTGTGCCCTGGTCCCCTCACTCAAGCAGGACCAGCTGCGGCAGGGACAGATCCAAACCACAGAAGACGCTGGCCCAGAAAAGGCAAACACTCCCGCAGAGCCCCTAATTACGGGGCCAATGAGCGCGGCCGCCAAGCCGTTACCTGCTGCCAGGCCTGCCTCTCTCTCCCAGGGGGCTTGTGACACTTCTTAGGCAGGGAGGGGGCACGGGGCAAGGAGGTGCAGGTCTGGGCAGGAGGCAGCGGAGCAAGCGGGCTTGCCGGCAGCAGGGGCAGCATGGGCAATGTAAGCAGGGCCCCCACCACAGCCCCCTCTGCACCGGGAGGGGACAGGCCTGTGGTCAGACGCACAGACCGGGCAGGGCGGGGGAATAGCAGGCCTGGCAGCCTGAGCTCTGGCTGCCCATCACTGCTCAGCTGGCCATCCAGGCCCCACCCTTACCCAAAGGTCCCCATCAGGAGACAGGCCGGGCTGGTGTTGGGAGTCTGCCCCAGGTCCCAGGTCCAGCGGGGAGAGCCGGCTTGCCAGCCAGGTAACTAGGGATGGGCCTGTGCTGTGCCCCTCCCCATGGAGCCTCTGCCGATCCGTGAGGGAGAAGGCAGATCTCCTGGCAGTTCTCCCCTTGGGGTGCAGCTCAAGGCCCCCTCCTCGTTGATCTCTCTACCCTCCTAATCAGGGAGGAGCCAGGGGAGGGAGTTTCCCAGGAACCTGGGTCCTGCTGCCTGGCAGGGCTGGGCTTGAATCTTAACCTGGAGGAACCTGAGAGACCCTCTAGTGATGGGGAAGAGACCCCAGAGAGGGGTGTGGCTTGGCCAAGATCCCATGGGGAAGGCATGGCTGAGTAGGACCCTGGCCTGGAGAGCAACGCATCTTGGGGTGCTGTTGCCTTCATGGCCTCCCTGCCGCCCCTTCAGAGCGTGGAGCACCGCGTGCTCTCCCGGGATCCATCCGTGGAGCTGGAGGTGAAGCAGCCGAATTCAGGCATGTCCTCACCCAACACCATGGTCCAGCCTCTGAACTTTGACCTCAGCTCGCCCACCAGCACCCTCTCCAACTACGACTCCTGCTCCTCCAGCCACTCCAGCATCAAGGGCCAGCACCCTCCACGTGGTGAGTGTGCCCAGGAGGAAGAGGGGGAGGGAGAGCAGACTGAAGCCAGACTACTGGGCTGTGAGGGTTGGCCTTGGGCCAGCCTGCCACAGCCAATATCGGAGACCACCCTCATCACTTGCTTTTAAACATGGGGAGGTGACACCCTTTCTGGTGAGAGACAGATGTCACTCATACTTGTGTGTGCTCATCACAAACATACATGTACATCCACATGTACTCTCCCCACCCACAAAATCCACGTGTGCCGCCCACCATTCAATATTCTTAGCTACTCACACACAAAAGCACACACTTGTACATGTGTACATACAGCATACAGATATGAACACACATACAGAGCCATGCTAATATCCGCACACACCCACCTTAACAGAAGCACACAATGCTCTATTTCCATACTACAGATATGCACACACACACACAACCATGTCCACAGAGCAATGCACACACATTCGTTAATACAAAGAAGCATGTGCACAAATGCGTACACACTCAAACATACACAAATGCACAATCGCCTCGGCAGACTGCAGGCTTGTGTGTACACACACCCTGACCATGCCCTGAGCATGGGCGTCCGTCCACTTGCAATGCCTGCTTCACGCCGCCAGATGGTGGCCTCCAGACCTGGCAGGGGTGCCCTGCAAAGATTGGATGTGGCCATCCATACGCCCAAGGAGTAGACACTCCCCTTACAGGTGACCCTGCCCTCTAGACACACCAAAGCCTCCAGTGCTTCCCCTCCAAACTGGAGTGCCTGGTCTTCCCCCAATAAGTGCTGGGCTGGGGCAGGGCAGGGCCAGGGAGAGGAAGCCCAGCAATGCCAGGGGCCACAGCAGGTGTACCAAGTCGTACCCAGAGCCCACCTTGGCACTCGGCAAGTTGTTTCCAGGTGGTGGAGAGTCTCAGTCTTGGGGGACAGCCTGTCTGCATGCTCCCAAATCTGGCCCTTCCTTCTGCCTCCCCAGGCCTTTCCAACACTAGAGCTGCAGACACACAGAGCTACATGGACATGCTGAACGCGGAGCTGGGCCTGCCTCGGGGCACGATTGGGAAGCCCACACCCCCACCACCCCCACCCAGCTTCCCCCTACCATCCCCACCCCCAGGCACCCAACTGCCCCCACCCCCACCTGGCTACCCAGCTCCCAAGCCTCCTGTGGGACCACAGGCAGCTGACATCTACATGCAGACCAAGAACAAACTCCGCCACGTGGAGACAGAGGCCCTCAAGAAGGAGGTAGTGAGCCCTCAACCCCTGCCTGCCTCCCAGCAGGGGGACTGGGCTGATGGGGGCCAGTGAGGCCAAAGGCCTGGCCTCACTAGTGGGCAGAGGGTGGGGGGTCCCTGAGTCCATGGCATGTTCAAGAGTCAAAGCTCCTGGCGAGTCCCACGAGGCATCAGGGCTGGACACTGGACTGGGAGGAGAGTAAGAGCAGGTCACTGCCCTCCATGGGAGCTGGGGGGTGAAGGACGCAGGTCCAGACAGCTGTGCCTCCCCAGGAACTGAGCCTGTGCCACCTCTTGCACAGAGTGGCCGGGTTGTCATGGAGTTGACAGAGAATGCATGGAGACTGCCCCTCCCCAAGCATGCCCCCAGCCCCCACAGCCCCAGGCTCAGTCGGAGAGTGTCACCCAAGGGAGGTGGCTGCCAGGTGGAAGGTGCCAGTGGCATGGCTGTGGAGGTAAGGGCTGGAAGGAGGGTGGCGGGAAGGTGAGCAGGCCCTAGCAGGGCTGGGCGCCTACCGGCAGTGGGGGCTGGGAGGAAGTGAAGCTGTGGCTGGTTGCAGTTTAGGGCTTGAGCTCCTGGGGGAAAGGGCCAGGCCTGAGCTGGGAGCCCTGGAGGGAAGCGAGCCTGTGTGGAGAGGATGAGGCCAGTGTGGGCAGGTGGAGTGTGAGGCGCCAAGGGATGTCTGGGGCCTGCAGCCGCCTGGCTGAGGCTCTGGAGCAAGGGTTGGGGCAGAGGTCTGGTCTGAGCAATTCTGGGTATCCTGGGCAGGGTGCCCTGGGGAACACTGGCGTTCTGGCCACAGGAACAAAGCAAGGATGGTCTAAGAGGTGAGGGGACAGCCTGAGGTCACAGGTGGCCAGATGTGGTGTGGCAGCTCCCTGGGGTCCTGCTGGAGCCTGGGACCTTGCAGTTCTCTCTGAAGCCCAAGGCAAAGCCACCCCAGGGCCAATTCATACAAGGTGACTCAGGTCACAAGACCAGTGGGCAAGGGAGGCATGGGAGGGACACCGAACCTGCAGGCCAGCTCCAGTAGCTGCCCTCTTCATGCCACCTTAGACCAAGCTCCCACAGTGGCTTCCCCTTTCATCTCTGGGAGGCAGAGGGGGCCGGGCGGGTAGGGCTGCAGGGGCCCTGGAATCGCTGAGCTCCCAGCACAGACTGTGGGCCCCGCCCAAATCCACAGGACAGGTGGCCCAGCCAGTGCCCCGTCTCCACCGCTGAGCCCAAGTGCCAGGTCTGCGTGGTCCCCTCCTGGCTGTGTGAGCCTCCTCCCGGCTGTGTGCGTCCCTCCCAGCTGTGTGTGCCCCTCCCGTCTGTGTGCGTCTCTCCTGGCTGTGCGCGTGCTGGGCCGCAGGCGCCAGGGCCCGGGCGGGGAAGCTCTACAAAGGGCTCTTTGTGTCGCCGCGGCGCCTCCCGCGCGGGTGCCTGACCGCTGGCGGGAGCAGGGTCGTGGCGTCGGAGCCTCCGGGCTGCAGGGGGCGCGGAGCGGGCGGGTTGGCCCCGAAAACAAATCCTGCGGTGTCGCGTTTCCTGCAACGTGAGCCAGGTCGGGCGGGGTGAAGGGTCTGAGGCCACCGCAGGGACGCGTGGGCTGGAGAGTGGGGCAGGGGACAGCCCCCACCCGGTCACTCAGTCTTTGGCCCGGCCGCCTCACTCTCCCTCACTGAGCTGGGCCTAGTTGGGGGCGGCTGCGACGGGGCGGGAAGCGGCGCTGTCACCGGATCCCGCCTTACGGCCCCTGAAATCCGAGGCTTGAGCGCGGGTGTCGGTGTCGCTTTCGTGGATGGCGATGGTTTCCAGATGCAGGAGGGGAAGGGTGGGGACGCGACACGGAGCCAGGAGCCAACTATGAGAGGCCCCCTCTGCCCACGGTCAGCCCTCTCCCGTCTCGGGCGGGGATGAAGGTGGGGGCTCAGCTCCCAGCTTAGGGAGAGGCGCAGGGGGCGGGGTCACATCTGGCCGGGGGCGGGTGCAGAGCCAAGGCCAGGTGTGGCAGAGTAGTTGGCGCCCCCGTGGCATCCGCGACGGCTGGCGGGGTTCGGCCTGGGATTAGCGGGCACCGGGTGATGTCAGGCCGTCGGAGCCCATAGGTTGGCTGTGCGCGGGCGTCTGTAACTTGAGAGGAAGTATCAGGTAACGCAGGTGTCAGGTCCTGCCGCCCCCGCCGCCAGGTGCACAGGGAGGGCCACCAGCACCGTGGCAGGTAGGAGCAGCCCCCGGACGGGCAACCGGGGTCCGGAGCAAGCCGGAGCCTCGGAGAGCACAGGCTCTGGAGGGGGCTCCCTCCGGCCCGGGACCCCCGAAAGACAGGGCTCCGCGGAGCCCTGGGGACCCGCAGTCCTTCTGACAGCCGAGAGTGGAGTGCAGCCGAGAGCCTAGTGAAGGCTCAGCTGGGAGGTGCCCCTTCTCTAGCTCCCCCTGGCCTCGGGGCTGGGCCACCCCGCCCCTGGGCCCGCCCCTTCTGGCCTCAGTGGGGGCCCCTGTGCCCCTTGGCCTGTGCCCAGAACCCCTCCCTGTAAGGCGGGTGGAGCCTGCCCTTCCGCCGAGGCCCCCATGAACCTCGCCCGCTGCCCACCGTGAGAACAGGGGGTCTAGGAAGTCGGCTGCTGCACCCCCCGACGGCCGCTGGCCGCGAGTCCCCAGGAGGTGAAGAGCTGGGCGGGGAGACGTGGGGGAGCCTACCGGGCAGGTGCCCGAGCCCCATCGGTCACGGCCAGGACGGGCTGCGGAGGCAGGATTCCAGCCGCAAGCCCCGCGCCTTCAGCAAGCAGCTCAGCACGGGGGACTACTACCGGCAGCTGGGCCGCTGCCCGGGCGAGACGCTGGTCCCACGCCCGGGCATGGCGCACAGCGAGGAGGTTCGTGCCCGCCAGCCCGCGCCCGCCGGCTGCCCGCAGCTCACTCGAAGGCCCCTCCGCTCCCCCGCAGGCGGCGCAGCCGTCGCGGATGCTACAGGGGCGCCAACTACTCTACCACACCTGGCCGCGGCTCTGCATCCGCCCCCGGCCAGATGTGACCCCGAACCCTGCGCCTCTCCCTAAGCTGGGAGCTGAGCCCCCACCTTCATCCCCGCAGGCGGAACTCCCTGGGAACCACGTGCCTAACGGCTGCGCCGCGGACCCCAAGGCGTCCAGGGAGTTGCCCCCGCCGCCCCCGCCGCCATAACCGCCGCCGCCCCTGCCCCAGGCCAGGAGTTCGCCGTCGGTGGTCCCGCCTCTGCCCCTGGAGGGCGCTGGCCCTGTCTGCTGGCAGCGCCGCTCCTCCTCGTCCACAGGCCGTGAGTAGGGGCAGGTTGAGGGGTGGGGGGTGGCGCTAGCCCTGAAAGGGGAGGGAAATCTAGACACCGCCCCCTCCCCAGCTGTCACTGCCCCGGTCCTTCCTCTTCTACATGTCTTCCGGCCACCCCTACCCCATTGAGTACTTGACCCTAAGAGAGGGCTCTGGGTTGCTTGAGGTCCTGCCAAAGCAGGACCGGGCTGCAAGGCCTGGGGCAAGTCCCTTCCCCAATCTGGGCCTGCCTCCCACCCCCTAGCTGTGTGGCCTGGGCAAGTCCCCTCCCCTCTCTGGGCCTGCCTCCCACCGGCTAGAAAGGGCCTTCCAGCTCTGGCGCTGGTATTTCCCATGAGCTGGTGCTGGTGTTTCTGATGAGCTGGTAATGGAGGGACACTTGATGTAGAACCAGCTTCAGAGAGGCCCCACAGCTGGCCACCCTTCCCCTTGCCCCGTCTATCCTGAGCCTCTATTTCTCTCTCCACGTCTTTCTCTTGTCTTTCCAAGCAGCACAGACCTGAAACCTTCTTAGATATGCCAGGAACTCTTCCTAGCCAGTTCCTGCCAGGGGCCCTGGGCCAGCCAGAGCCTCGCTATGGGGGCAAAGCTGTGACCCACCATGTTTCCCCCTCCCTCCCGGGTGACTTCCCTAGGCATCCTTTTTTAAGAGCTAGACTGGTGCAGGATTCCTGGGCTTCTTTTCTATAGGGTGGGACAGTGTCCCCCTGCCAGGACACCTAGAAGGCCCAGGACAGGGTGCCCAGATGTGGTGCTCCCTTCCCAGCCACTCAGGGCAGAGATCATGCTTAGTGGCACCCCCAAAGTTTCATCTCCCTGACTAGGAGTGCAGAGCAGAGCTTGTCCCCCTACAGTTCCTATTGGAGCCCCAGCCCCTGCAGATCAGAGCCCATGGAAGCATGTCCAGCACCTGCTGAGCCTCCTTCTCCTTCCCTCCACAGCCTGCAGCAGGGCTGGATTTAAGGGCGGAGAAAAATACACTCTGGGCTTCCCCAGACACCCCCACCCAGCACATCCAGGGCTGGGTGCCCTATCCCAACCCAGTGCCAAGGTGGAGGCCCTTGCTAGGGGCTACAGCCAGTGGTGGCCCTGCCCAGCCCTCAGGGGCACCAGCCAAGCCAGGAACTCCATGGACCACCCTCATGGGGCCCCAGAGCAGCCTGAGCCAGGGTCAGTTGGGCAGAAAAGCTCCTCCTCTCTTCTCCACTTCCCCACTACTGTTCTCCCTGGCCCGCTCCCTGTCCCCTGCTGTCCCAGTCTCATCCTGGCCCCCTCTCCCTCCTAACTCTGCTGTCACTTCTCTCCTCTTGGTCCCTAGAAGTGAGAGTCCTGAGGCACAGCAAGAGTGAGTAGTTGCATGTGCGGCTCCTGGCTGAGGCTGAGGCACGGGGTGGGGGGAAGAGGCAGGAAAAGCAAGGCAGGAGGGGCCCAGACTTGAGGAAAGGGCAGGGGCAGGGGCTGGCAGGCGAGAGAACCTCGATGCGTGGGTGGGGCCTTGCACCTCATACCTATCCTCATACCCACATATGCACCCAAGCATTCTGCGCCTGGCTGATGGTTTTGCCTACGTAAATGAGCCAGCCACACCGATTTTCCCTTTCTCCTACTCTTCTCCTCCCGGTGACTGCATTCTGGGATCTCCAGCCTGGGAATCCAAGAGCTGTCGGCCCATTTATTCCTCCCTCCCAGACCTGACCCCTTCATCAGGGCTCAAGAGACCTCTCTCTCCAAATCTCCATTCCCCTCCTCCGGCTAAGCCGGAAAATACACCCTCTGCCCTGGGTGTTTGCATATTACCCGCCTGCCCTTCTTCCTGGGTGCCTCCTGTAGCCTTAGTAAGGGCTCTGCTTTCCCCTAGAGCTGAGCCATGCTTTGCCATAAATGTGCTCCCGGCTTGCAACCAATGTGTCTGCTTGTGCGTCTGTCTGTGGCTGTGGTGGGGAGGGAGGGGACCAGGTGGGTACTTGCACTCTGGGGTCCGGACTCTGCATGTCCATGGAGGCCCCAATGGACTCAGTTCAAGGGTCACTGAGGCTTTGCTGATGTAGGGAGAGGGCCAGAGGGAGGCTCCACCCCAGCCGGGCTGAGCCAGGGAACCTGGGACAAAGGTCGGGTGGCTGATTCCAGGTAGTGTTTTGGAGCTGGGCAGTCAATGGCTGGGCGGAAATATATGCCCAAGAGCCACCATGAACTCCCAGGGGCCTCCAGGCAGGGGCCCTCCATCCCGTGAGTAGGGTGGGGAGGATGGTGGGGTTGCCACAGTCGGGGAACCAAGGGCCCGCCTCTGGGGGCCCTGAAAGCTGCCTGCGGGACCTGGGATCTGGAGAGCTGCCCGCTGGCGCCGAGGATGGGCACCCATCCAATCTTGGCTGGGGAAGGGGGCTGCAGAGGGGCGGGTGAGGGGTGGCAGGGATGCAGCCCCACCCTGGCCAGTGCCTCATCTCCTGCGTCCGCATAGGCACCAAGTCTTTCAATATGATGTTCCTGATGGGCGACAACTCGGAGCTACTGGCTGAGATTAAGGCAGGCAACAGCCTGAAGCTGACGCCGCAGAGCAAGGGGCTGATCACAGTGTTCTCAGGCAGCGGGCAGCCGGCCTTCCAGATAGGCAGACCTAGCAGGAGCCTGCGACCCGGCTTCCCTGGCCTTAGGCCACCGGGCGCTCAGCCCCACTGCTTCTCCCTGCAGCCCGATTCGCCGCTGCCATCTGTGTCACCTGCACTGTCACCAGTCTGGAGCCCCACACCGCCAGCTGTGGGGTTTCAGCCGCTGCTCAATGGAAGCTTGCTTCCTGTGCCACCCACTACTCCTGAGCCGGGGGTGCAGCTGGACGTGGAGGCGCTCATCCCCAGGCACGATGAGCAGGGTCGGCCCATGCCCGAGTGGAAGTGCCAGGTGATGGTGGGCAAGATGCAGCTGAAGATGTAGGAGGAGGAGGAGCAGAGGCAGAAGGTGGTGGGGTGGGGTGCCCAGGGAGCCCTGGGGTCTGCATCTGGATGCACAGCCCATCCCCCACACCAGCCCCAACACCAACCTCGGGACCTCCTATTTTCTTTCTTTCTTTCTTTTTCTTTTTCTTTTTTTTTCTTGAGACAGAGTCTTGCTCTCTCGCCCAGGCTGGAGTGCAGTGGCGCGATCTCCGCTCACTGCAACCTTTGCCTCCTGGGTTCAAATGATTCTCCTGCCTCAGCCTCCCAGGTAGCTGAGATTACAGGCGCATGCCACCACGCCCAGCTAATTTTTTTGTATTTTTATTAGAGACGGGGTTTCACCATGTTTGGCCAGGGCTGGGATTACAGGCATGAGCCACCGTGCCTGGCCATTTTCTTTAGGGAAAGCAGGGTGGCATGACCCCGTTTGGGGCTTGTCCCAGTCTCCACACACACCCCCAGCAGCTTGTCCTTGGAAGTGAGACAGCAGCCTTTCTCAGACTCTCCTTCACCTGCCTAGCACCTGGGATCTGGTTAAAAGGCCTGTTTGGATTCAGGAGGTCTGGGCGGGGCTGAGGCTCTGCATTTCTAGCCAGCTCCTGGGTGAGGCTGCTGATGACGCTGGTCCAAGGACCACACTGAATAGCCAAGAGGGCTCTGGTCTCAGTCTTAGGGACCTGGGCTCGATTGCTGCGCTGCCGCCTTCCAGCTGCAGATACTGAGCCTCATCCAACCTCAGTTTCCTTCTCTGTAAGGTGGGCTGATCAGCACCAGCTGGCAGGATGAGTTGCCTTCCATTCATCCAACAACTAATCCCCGAATGCCATTTATTTTTATTTTTTATTTATTTTTTTGAGACAGGGTCTCACTCTGTCACTGAGGCTGGAGTACAGTGGTGTGATCTTGACTCACTGCTACTTCCGCCTCCTGGGTTCAAGTGATTCTCCCGCCTCAGCCTCCCGAGTAGCTGGGACTACAGATGCCCGCCAACCACACCCGGCTAATTTTTGTATTCTTAGTAGAGATGGGGTTTCACCATGTTGGCCAGGCTGGTCTCGAACTCCTGGCCTCAAGTGATCCGCCCGCCTCGGCCTCCCAAAGTGCTGGGATTACAGGCGTGAGCCACCACGCCTGGCCCCCGAGTGCCATTTATGTGCTCCACACACTTGTAGCCTCTGGGGATTCATGGTTAACATATCAAGGCCTGCTCTAAGGTGGCTGCGGACATGTGTGCAAGTCACCAAGCACACAAAATGGGGCAGTGTGAGAGAGTGGGTGGCAGTGGAGAGAAGTACCTGGGCTGATGCAACACAGCCAGCTGCAATGGGGAACGCAGGGGACTGGGGCAGCCCTAACGGGCCACCTTATATGTGTGCTGGGGGGTGTGTTAGGGAAGGAGGAGGTGATGTCTAAGGTGACACTTGGAAGATGAGTGAGGGGTGGCCAGGAGGAGAGGGGGCTGAAGAGCCGCAGGTGGGACAGGGCAGTCTGGAAGTGAGAGTGGATGTGGCCCTGACTGTCCTGGAGGAAGGGGGTCGCTGAGCTGGAGAGACCTCAGTGGGGGCCAGGTTACCAAGACCTGGACAGAGACCCAGAAGAGAACGGACTTTCTCCTGGAGCACTGGGGAGCCGGGTGCGGGGAGTGTTAAGCAGGGAAGAGGCTGCTTCCTATTTGTATGTGGGGAGTGGATCCCATAGGGTCAAGATGAATCAGGGACCTCTGTGGAGGCGATGGCAGGCCCAGGGGGGGAAACTGGACATCAGAGGTGGAGAAAAGTGAGCAAATGAGAATATTACGGCGCCCAGCTGTCCAGCAGGACAGAGGGAGGGGAAGGGTGGGCAGCTCAGTGGAAGCTGCAGCTGCAGCCTCTTTAAGAGCGGAGTGGCCTCTCATTCTGCACAGAAAACATTGACCACAGGGAGCGGAAGGCTTGGGCCACAGGGGAGCTGGAGAAGGCGTCATGAGTCTGGGAAGAGAGGCCTCACAATAGCCGCCCTCGGATGGGTTGGGGAGGGCCACCGCGCTTCTCAGCTTCAACGTCTTTCGCAAGTTCCTTGGGTGGTGTAATGAGCGAACAAGCCAGGCATGGAGACCCAGTCTGCTGGCCTGTTCTTGCCGCCGCACCAGCGACCAGCGACCGGCCGTGCCCCCCGCCAGCGGCCAGAGTGGACACTGCCCAGAGCCTGGAGCAGCGGCTCAGGCCGAAGCCTCACCCCAGCGTCACCCCTGCCAGCCAGACGCGGTCCCTCCCTGCAGATGTAGCCCCGCGGAGCCATTACACCACCCAGGACATGCAAAAGGTTCCCGGCGCCAGGTCGGAAGCTGGGCCAGAGGGAGACGCGCCTCCCTCCCCTCTCTTGTCTTCCCCGCCTTAGCTGATGGCGGCCAGCTCGTGCTGCTACCCCCGCGAGGGCTGGAGGTACTCCCGCGGGCACAACGCCATCCTCTGGCCCTTTGGCGAGCTCATGACCGAGGCCGACATCCTCCGCATGGAGCAGCAATCGAGAACCTGCTGGCAATCCTGTGCCTCAGGCGGGCCCACGGTGTCCGGGGGCTCCCAGTCGGCCAGCGGGCCGTGGGCGGCGGCGGCGCTGGGCTGGCCAGAGCCGGCCGCCACGTAGTCCTCCTCCAGGATGGGCTCACGGCCCGGGGCGCAGAAGCTGGAGGCGCGCCTGGAGCAACTGGAGCTGGAGCTGAGCAGCTGCTGCCCATCTCGGCCGCCCTGTGGAGGCCGCACTTCACCCTCGACCCGCGCCGAATGCATGGCCGCGCCGCCAGCCTGCCCGCCTGGTGCAGCAAGATCTCCACGCTGCTCAAGAGCATGGCCACGCTGCTGGCCGCGCTGGGCGGCCGGCCTGCGCACCTGGCGGAGCTGCTGACCGCTGACACGGGCCAGTCGCTGGCGCCGCCGCCCGAGGCGCCCTGGCTGCGGAGGCCGCTATGCCTGGGCCGCTCGCACTCGCTCAACTGGTGCCGCGAGGCTGTGGCGCGCGAGATCCTCGAGTGCGGCGTCTCCATGCAGCATCTCCGCGCCACCTACGAGCTGCGCGCACTGGACGCGGCGCCCCCGAGCTGTCCGCGGCGCCCCCGAGCTGTCCGCGGCGCCCCCGAGCTGTCCGCGCTGCAAGCCCCCGCAGTCCGCTGGCGCCCCCGGGCCGCGAGCCCATCCTGGAGAAGGACTACGTGGCTGTCGGCTCTGGCCAGCCCAGCGCCGCCGCCGCCCACGGCCCGCTGGCCGACTGGGAGCCCCCGGACACCCTGGGCCCGCCTGAGGCACAGGATTGCCAGGCGGCGCTGCCTGAGCCCGAGCAGCTGGCGCGCCGGCCGCCCCTCTGCACGGAACTGTGCGGCGTCCAGAACTACCTCGACCTGTGCAAGGAGCGCATCGTTTACCTCTTTCTGGAGCACTGGCGCCGCTGGGCCTTCCGCGGACCAGGCCGCCGCGCCCAGGCGCGTCTAGGCAGACTGCTGCCTCGCGTGACGGCCGCCTGTGCTGGCCGGAGCTGGAGGCCACGGACTCCCCCCGGCTGCCGGCGAGCAAGGGCGAGGCTCACAGCCCCGACGAGCGGCTGCGGCAGCTGCTGAGGCAGCGGCAGGCGGTGGGCAAGCTGCTGGACCACTGGCGGAGCCTGCTGCGGCGCGTGCCGGCAAGCCCGGGCCTGGCGCACTGCGTGTACTGGCCCCAGCACTTCCTGTGGCCCCTAGACTGCGGGGCACCCCCGCGCTACGAAAGCCTCACGCTGGACCTCTTCATGCTCGGCTACTTCCAGCTACTGGAGATGGGCCTGAGCCGCGAGGAGCGTAAGTTCCACCACCTACTGTGCTACAAGCTGTTCCACCGGCTGGGCAGCTACCCGTGGGAGCGCATCCGCCTCTTCCACCGCGTGGTGCTGGAGGAGGTGGAGGCCGGCAGTGCGGCTGGAGCGACGGCTTCGAGGACCTCAGGCACAGGTTCTTCGGAAAAGGCCTGGAGGCTGAGCCCGCCCCCGAAGAACAGGCGAAGAAAAAGGAAGAGAAGGGGAAAGAACAGGAGCGGACGGAAGAGGCCGCTCTGGTTCAGAAGGGGGACCCGCCCGCGGGGCAGCGTCAGGCTCTGGCCCCTGCGCCACAGCCGCCGCCCCCGCCCGCCGCGCCCCCCTCGCCCGCCGCGCCCCCCTCGCCCGCCGCGCCCCCCTCGCCCGCCGCGCCCCCCTCGCCCGCCGCGCCCCCCTCGCCCGCCGCGCCCCCCTCGCCCGCCGCGCCCCCCTCGCCCGCCGCGCCCCCCTCGCCCGCCGCGTCCCCCTCGCCCGCCGCGCCTCCCCCGACCTCAGACTCTCCGGGTTCCGAAGCCCCCGCCGAAGACCCCTTGGAACTGGTGTCTGAGATGGGCGAATTCAGCAACGAGGACATCTGCCGCTACATCGACCGCAGCTTCTCCTTCTGGAAGGAGAAGGAGGCAGAGCTGTTTGACATCTGAGCAGCGGAATTCGGAATTCGCAGTTGACCGTGGAGCGTCTTAACGTGGGCCTGGACGCCTGTCTGACGCCCTCCAGAGGCGTGAAGCAGCGGGAAGAACCCAGGAGTGTGGCCTTGAGCAGCCTGGAGGGCCCAGGACCAGGCTGCCTCAGCCTCTGAGGTCTCATGGTGAGCAGGCTGTGGGGCGTTGGTAGGATAGGCAGGGCAGGCACAGAACAAACCAGGTGTCCCCCTCTCGCCCCGTGGCCTTGCTGAGCTCTGTGTGGAGCCAGGCAGCAGAAGAAGCCCCTCTGAGTGAGGGGCTGCGGCTCCTCCTTGGGGCAGTGTGGCCTGCTCTCTGGTTTTCCACTGGAGTTCACAGCTACCTCCTTGGCTGAGGTCAGGGGAGCCACGTGTGCAGTGTTCGGTGTGAAGTGTGCCGTGTACAGACCCTTTCTCCTCTGTAACATTCAGGAAATACAACTCTTTGCTGTAAACTGCCTATGTTGGACACCACACCTGCCCCTGATGTCATTGCAGCCCCACGATTGTAGAGCACGTATCCAGTCTATTGGGAAGAGGGCAACCATGGGCTGAAGGTTCTTCGCAGGGGAGCCAGAGTCAGCCTGAGTCTCCCTGAGCCAAGAGGCTGGGTGGGGGCTCGCACCTGCGTCTGCCCAGAGGTCTTGGACCTGTGGCCATTGGCCACCTGCCCCTGTGGGGAATCAGGCTCAGGACCTCTGGGTCCCAGCTACTTCTTCTCTGCTTCTGTCTCACTCAGCTCTGATCTCTCTGGTGCCTCCTGTAGGACACAAGGGTCTGGGTTACTAGGGGAAAGGAGGCCAGCTCTGAGGGGGTGTGACCAGGCACCTCCATCCACTTGTCTCACAGAAATGCATCAAAAGGGTCACTTCCTGTGACCCTGACTCCTTGAGGTCCCCAGGTTGAGGGTGCCCCCTATCTCCCAGCCCCTGCAGGCCCTGAAGCTTTGTGGTTGTGTTTCAGGAGGAGGAGGAGGAGGCCTGGCTGGCCAGCATGCCCGCCTGGAGGCGGGACCTCCTGCGGAAGAAGCTGGAAGAAGAGAGGTGAGCTGGCGGTCAGGCAGAGGCTGGCCTGGCAGGGTGTCTTGACTGCGCCCCTGAGGCGGAGGTACCAAGTGACACTGTCTGTTTTTCCTTCCAGGGAGCAGAAGCGGTGAGTGCAGGGCTGGCCCCAACCTGCCACCCTTACCCCCACCCAAGTCACAGAGGGTCGTCCCTTCATCCAGGCCAACTTAAGTGCACCCTCCTGTCTCTTGGCCCTTGTAGCACAGCCTCCTTCCTCCCTGTAATATCCCAGACTGCTGTCCCCCAGAATCTCTCTTTCATGCTCTGAGAACTTTGTTCCCGGTTACTCAGTCCCTGCCTCCTATTAACCTGGCCTTTTCTACCCTTCAGTGAACCTAACCCCAGTATCAATCACCTTGATTGTCTGGCCCTTAGAACGTGTTTTCTGCCCCTAGTAATTTCACCCAGCCCAGTGCTGTCCGATAGAAATATAATGAGAGCCACAGATGTGATTTAAAATTTTCTAGTAGCCACAGTGAAAATGTAGAAGGATATAGGTGAGCTTAGTTTTAGTACTATTTGACACAAAATATCAAAAATATTATTTTGACACATAATTATGAAAATTATTAATGAGATATTTTATACTCCTCTTGTAAAAGTAAGTCTTTGGCCAGGCATGGTGGCTTACACATGTAATCCCAGCACTTTGAGAGGCCAAGGCAGGGGGACCACTTGAGTCCAGAAGTTTGAGACCAGCCTGGGCAATGCAGTGAGACCTCATTCTGAAAAAAAAAAAAAAAAAAAAAAAAAAGTGGGGTTTCACTCTTGTCACCCAATCTGGAGTGCAGTGGCGATCTGGGATCATGCAACCTCTGCCTCCTGGGTTGAAGTGATTCTCCTGCCTCAGCCTCCCAAGTAGCTGGGATTACAAGCATGTGCCACCACACTCAGCTAATTTTGTATTTTTAGTAGACATGGGGTTTCACCATGTTGGCCAAACTGGTCTCAAACTCCTGACCTGAAGTGATCCACCCGCCTCGGCCTCCCAAAGTTCTGGGATTATAGGCATGAGCCACCAAGCCTGGTCTTTATTTATTTATTTATTTATTTATTTTTTGAGACAGAGTTTTGCTCTTGTTGCCCAGGCTGGAGTGCTATGGCACAATCTTGGCTCACTGCAACCTCTACCTCCTGGGTTCAAGTGATTCTTCTGCCTCAGCTCCCAGGTAGTTGGGATTACAGGCGCCTGCCACCACGCCTGGCTAATTTTTGTATTTTTAGTAGAGGCCGGGTTTTGCCGTGTTGGTCAGGCTGGTCTTGAACTCCTGATCTCAGGTGATCCACCCGCCTCAGCCTCCCCAGGTGCTGGGATTACAGGCGTGAGCCTTCGCACCAGGCGTGCAAAATTTTTTTTTTTTTAGTTAGCTGCACGGGGCTGGGCGCAGTGGCTCATACCTGTAATCCCAGCACTTTGGGAGGCTGAAGCGGGTGGATGACCTGAGGTCAGGAGTTCAAGACCAGCCTGGCCAACATGGTGAAACTCCATCTCTACTAAAAATGTAAAAATTAGGTGGGCGTGATGGCGCATGCCTGTAATCCCAGCTACTCGGGAGGCTGAGGCAGGAGAATCACTTGAATCTGGGAGGCAGAGGTTGCAGTGAGCCAGGATCACGCCATTTTGTACTCCAGCCTGGGCAAGAGAGTGAGACTCCATTTCAAAAAAAAATTAGCTGGGTGGGCCAGGCTCGGTGGCTCACACCTGTAATCCCAGGACTTTGGGAGGCTGAGGCAGAATGATCACCTGAGGTCGGGAGTTCAAGACCAGCCTGACCAACATGGTGAAACCCCGTCTCTACTAAAAATACAAAAATTAGCTGGGCATGGTGGTGCGCTCCTATAATCCCAGCTACTCAGAAGGCTAAGGCAGGAAAATCCCTTGAACCTGGGAGGCAGAGGTTGCAGTGAGCCGAGATCGTGCCACTGCACTCCAGCCTGAGTGACAGAGCGAGACTCCGTCTCAATAAAAAATAAAAAAATAAAAAAATTAGCTGGGCGTAGTGGCACACAGCCGTGGTTCCAGCTACTCGGGAGGCTGAGGTGGGAGGATTACCTGAGCCCAGGAGGTCGAGGCTGCAGCGAGCCATGCTCTCACCACTGTGCTCCACCCTGGCAACAGAGCGAGACCCTGCCTCAAATAATAATAAAACTTAGTCTTGAGATCTTATTGCTCTTATTGCCTGACTAAGGAGGTTCTGGGTAGGGAGTTCATTTTAGATCTGCTTTTTTTGTTTGTTTTTGTTCTTATCGAAAACTACCTTTGCAATCTCATGTTTCTCTTGGGCCCTCTTTAGTGGCCTAACTTCTTCAAACCATGATTTTCTTGTAGTTCGTCAAGGTGGCTTTGGAGACAAGTCTGGCAACTGTGGAGACCCAGAACCCATCTTTGCCTTGAGAATGCAGAGCTGAAAGAGGAGATGGGAGAAGAAATGTCTGATGGATGGGAGACTGAGGAAGACAAGGAGAAGGGCAAGGTGATGGTTGAGACTGTGGTTGCCAAAGAGGGTCTGAGCGAGAGTAGTCTTCAGGCTGAGTTCAGAAAGCTCCAGGGAAAACTGAAGAATGCCCACAATGTCATCAACCTCCTCAAGAACAACTTGTGCTGAGTAGCAAAGAAGGGAATAGTAAACTTACTCCGGAGCTCCTTGTGCATCTGACCAGCACCATCGACAGAATAAACACAGAACTGGTTGGTTCTCCTGGGAAGTGCCAACACCAAGAGGAGGGGAATGTGACTGTGAGGCCTTGTCCCAGACCCCAGAACCTTGACCTTGGGGCTACCTTCACAGTGGATGCCCACCAAGTCAATGTGAGCTTAGATGGAATGAAAAACAATTGGAGAAGGGCTCGAAATGTCAGTGTTTACTTTAAAACGTTCTCCCATGTGAATCAGGAGGTACCAAGAGAAGGGTCTCTTTGTACCACAAACAATAGTAATAATATTCTGCCTACATTCAGCCTTTAGAAAGCCTTTTACAACATAAATATTTCTTCAGTACTTAATTTTTCAGATAACACACTAGGCATTGGCACGGGGCAATAAAACCAGTGGCTGCCCTTGAGATACTTAATATGGTAAGGAAAGATGGCACATAAACAGGTAATTTTAACAGGAGGGGGTAACTGCTGTAACACAGAGATGCATCAGGTTATGAGGCAGCCCAGACAAGTGGTATGTAATGACATCCCTTCCTTATCAGTGCCATTTTTTTTTTTTTTTTGTCACAGCTCATCACAGGTGTCTGTTCCTGGACCTCAGATAGATTATTGGGTTCCTGTTTAGGGAAGGAGCCATGCTGAAGATTCAGTAAAATGGAGAATACAGGGGATTCTGAGAGAATCAATGGGACAGAATGTGAGGGGAGATGAGTGGAGGGTTCCACCCCTTCTCTTTTTGACCGCTGAGAAAACATTTCCTGAGAGCTCCTCTGTAGACTTGATTGGCGCTGTGCTGTGTGCTGTGGATACAGATATGAAGAAAACATTATCCCAGCACTCCAGGAGCTCCATCTGGAAAGCAAGTCACTGCCAAATGGCATGAGAAGTGCTGTGACAGACTTGAGTAAAGTCAACAGGTTTCAGAAGGGGCAGTGGTCGTCACTGCATGGGGGTGACCTCGGACTGTCCTGATCCCTGTCTTGGCCCCTTTCACAGTTGGATAACCAGTCCCAGCCTCGTGACCCTGGGCCTCAATCAGCGTTTAGCCCACCAGGGTCCACCCAGCACCTGCGCTCCCAGCTGTCACAGTGCAAACAACGCTATCAAGATCTTCAGGAGAAGCTGCTGCTATCAGAAGCCACTGTCTTTGCTCAGGCTAACGAGCTGGAGAAATACAGAGTTATACTTAGTAGGTAACTATGACTTATTAGGAAAGAACTAGCCTGTACATCTTATAAGTTCTGTGTGTTCTCTACCGACATGACATGGTTATTGAGCACATGAAGTGTGGCTAGTGCAACTTGGACAGTTGGTTTTATTTAATTTTAGTTAATTTAGTATAAAGTGGCCATATGTGGCTACTAACTACCTTATTGGACAGTACAGGTGTAGGTGTCTTGGGACTCTAAATGAGTTCAGCTCCATTCAACATTTATTGAACCCTTGCTGATAAAGCACTAGCCAGCTTCAATGGGGCTGCTAGAGATGAGAGTGCACAATCCCAGACTTACAGATACCTTGTCCCAGCTAAGGCCTAGGTTATGTGAAGGGGAGATTATCAATGGCAAATGCAGGCTCCTCCTGTGGAAAGAAATTCTGCTTCCTGAAGCTGGTGGTCTCTTCTCCCACCAGTTCAAAGAAACTTCTCTCACACTGTGGATCTGCCCTCCCTGCCCCAAAAGGTTAGGGTATGTGCCATTGAGGCTGAGGGCATATGTGGGAAATGCAGACATTCTCTAACACCTGCTGTCTCTTCCCAAGCAGGTGAATCCTTGGTGAAGCAGGACAGCAAACAGGTCCAGGTGGACCTCCAGGACCTGGGCTATGAGACTTGTGGCCGAAGCAAGAATGAGGCTGAACGGGAGGAAACCACCAGTCCCGGTAAGAGCACAGGGTGTGGGGCTCCCCTTCCCTCCCTGGAGTCAGCTGTCACATTTGGGTGCTGTTGGCCAATTCCACACCTGACAAGTAGTGGGGAAGAGGAGGACAGGAGGTTAATAGGAGAACTCTTACCCAAGATGAGGCTGAGTATAAGTTTGAATTTCTACAATTAGTTTGTGGCACACTGCTAATAATAATAATAATAATAATAATAATATAAAGTTCTATACAACTGATTATTATAGAAATACTAAGGCCTACTTAGAGACCATATGAGGTTTTGGAAACATGCAAACCATAAGTTTTGCAAAACAAAAAATAATTTTGTTTTGCATTATAAAAGGACTACAACTATAGGGCCACCCACCACATTGGAAACCAGAAGAGAAGAAAAACACAGTCTCTCTCATTCTTGAGGAAGTATAGTGTGGCAGTTCAGAGAAACGATGCTGGGGCCAGACTGGTTGGTTCAAATCCCAATTTGTAAACTTTCCAGTGTCCCAGTTTCTTCAAATGTTAAAATAGTGATAAAGGAACTACCTACCCCATCAGGTACTAATGTCAATTAATTGAGTAAATTCTTATAAAATGCTTTAGAACTGTGCCTGGCATCAGGTAAAATGCTGTGGATTAGTTGTGATTCTGACTACCACTGCCCTAATACACTGATGTTAACATGCTGATATATTTAGTCGAAGTCTTATTTTCCTTTGCCTATTTTTCACACAGTTGTAACCCAATAAACTTTTAAATTATACTAAAAAGTAGAGTGCATTAAACTTGCAGCATGCAGAAATAGCTTGCCCTACATTCTTGTGGCTATCCTAACTGGATAAGGCCATGTTAATGTCTTAAGAAACATCAGTGTGTGTGGAATGAACACAGGACGTTGGAGGATTTGAATTGTGGCTCTGCCATGTGCTGGTTTGAGTGATCTAGAACAAGCTAGTTTACCACCTCTCTTTAAGTTTTGGTTTCCCCAGTCAGTAAAATAGAAAGTGGTGAAACCTAACTTGTAGGTATAAGGAGGATAAGAAATACTGTATTTGAATGCCTGGCACAGTGTCAGGGTTGAATAAAGTACTACTTCACCTTATTCCCTAGTAATTATTGTCCTCATGACCAAACCTGGCTCTTCTCAAAGGCAGTGGCCACAACAGCACATCCAACTTTTATTTAGGAAGACATCTTTGTCTTTTGTCAGAGTGTGAGGAGCACAACAGCCCCAAGGAAATGGTCCTGATGGAGGGGCTGTGCTCTGAGCAGGGGTGCCGGGGCTCAACGCTGGCTAGTTCCTCAGAGAGGAAGCCCTTGGAGAACCAGCTAGGGAAGCAGGAAGAGTTCTGCATATATGGAAAGTCAGAAAACATCTCAGTCCTATGAAAGGACATCAAAGATCTGAAGGCCTAGCTGCAGAATGCCAACAAGGTCACTCAAAACCTCAAGATCTGGGTCTGGTCCCTCTTGGTTACAAGTGATTATTTGTCTAGTCTGGAAAGACCCTGGAAGCTGAGAGCTGTTGGCACCCTGGAGGGGTCTTCACCTCACAGTGTCACTGATGAGGATGAGGTGTGGCTGTCTGATGGCACTGGGGCTTTCTACTCTCCAGGACTTCAGGCCAAAAAGGACCTGGAGAGTCTCATCAAGAGAGTATCCCAGCTGGAGGCCCAGCTCCCAAAAAATCAACTAGAAGTGAAGCTGGCTGAGGAGGTAAGATCAGTCTCGTGGCCTTGGTAAGGATGGCACTGTTTGGGCATTTTCTGGATTGAAAATGTGTAAGTTTGTGCTTGGTGTAGGGTAGCTCAGGCAGTTGGAAGAAAGAACATGTCTGGGTATTCACAAGGACACTGATTTAAATGGTAGATATAGGTCTGCAGAAAAGACAGGTAGACAAGCAGGAGGACATAGTATGATGTCCCAGTATCTGGGAGATACCAGGTCTCAGGGAATTCCTCTCAGGGATATATTAGTAAAGTAATAGTATATATGGTATAGTATAGTATAGTAGTAATACTGGAATCAGATTGCCTAGCTCTGATGCTTACTACCCAACCTTCTTAACCTTTCTGAGCCTTTGTCCTTATCTATTAAATGAGATGATAAGAGAACTCATCTCAAAGGGTGGATATTAGGTTTAAATGAATTAATACAAGTGCTGGCCAGGCGTGGTGGCTCATGCCTGTAATCCCAGCACTTTGGGAGGCCAAGGCGGGCAGAACACCTGAGGTCAGGAGTCCGAGACCAGGCTACCCAACATGGTGAAACCCTGTCTCTACTAAAAATACAAAAATTAGCTGGGCATGGTGGTGCATGCCTGTAATCCCAGCTACTCAGGAGGCTAAAGCAGGGGAACCGCTTGAACCTAGGAAGTGGAGGTTGCAGTGAGCTGAGATGGCACCACTGTACTCCAGCCTGGGTGACAGAGCAAGACTCTCTCAAAAAAAAAAAAAAAAAAAAAAAAAAAAAAAAAATTAGTACAAGTGCCTAGAATAGTGCCTAGCATATATTAAGCACTCAATGCTATTTGCCATAGTTATAAGTGTTATTGACACTTTGTGTCGAAAACACAGACATTCATCTTGGTATGTGTTCTGGTTACCTATTGCTAAGTAATAACCACTCTAAAACTTAATGACTTCAAACAATACTTTATTATGCTTCATGGTTCTGTGGTTTGACTGGGCTCAGCTGGGTGGCTCTAACTTAGGGTCTCTTGTTTTGGGTCTCATCACTTGATGGCATGAGAATTTATGTGATGGCCATGATTGTAAAACACAGTCAGCCACAAGTATCACAACAGAAGAAATTCAGGCACCAGGTGGTGGTTAAAACAGAAGACATGAAAGGTCCTATCTAGACTTAGGATGAAATGATTCTAATTATTCATTGAGTATCTGCTGTGAATCTCTGTATACTGGTGCTGTAAGGGATGTGAAATGCAGAACTATCTTCATTCTCACAGACTTTATGATTTATCTAGGGACATATAATTAACATATATATAACAGTTGAAGAACAGTGGCATGGTAAATTTTTTGTTTTGTTTTGTTTTGTTTTGATACAGAGTCTCACTCTGTCACCCAGGCTGGAGTGCAGTGGTGCCATCTCAGCTCACTGCAACCTCTACCTCCCAGGTTCAAGCAATTCTCCTCCCTCAGCCTCCCAAGTAGCTGGGATTACAGGCATCTGCCACCATGCCCCGCTAATTTTTTTATGTTTTTAGTAGAGGAGGGATTTCACCACATTGGCCAGGCTGGTCTCGAACTCCTGACCTTGTGATCTGCCTGCCTCAGCCTCCCAAAGCGCTGGGATTACAGGCATGAGCCACCACACCCAGCCCATGCTAAATTTTTTAGTGAAATACTTTATCAGGGTAGAATTTAGTCTTAAATACCTCTTATGGCTTATGTGTTGGAATTCAGCTTGGAGGAGTTCCTTAGAGATGTTCTCATAGAAATGTCTACAGAAGCCCCCATAACTTATCATCCACTCTTTCCTCTTCTGTCCTGCATTAGGAAATATGATTCCCTAATTTAGGATCAGGCCCGGGGAACTGTCTTACCTATGGCAAAAAATATGAGAAGGGAGAGGTATTTATTATCTTCTCACCCAGCATGCAAAAGATACAGTAAAATATTTTGAGGATCTCCTAAGGAGCAATGACATTGACTACTACCTGGGACAGAGCTTCCGGGAGCAACACGCCCAGGGAAGCCAGCTGACAGAGACGCTCACCAGCAAACTCAGCACCAGTAAGTTGGCCACAGGGCTTTGGAATACTCTCAGTCACCCCCACAGTTCCAGCCCCTGGTGGCCACCACATCTCCACTGCAACTTTTTAACCTAGGGTCCTGTTTCCATTTCATTTCCTGGGGCTAATACAGGATCAAGACTGCTCAGTGGGGAGCATGGAGAGGAACACACAGGGCTGGAGATGCCATGGTTACAACTCTAGAAACTTCACCACTCACGAAATGTGACCTGTGGGGCAGGGGCAGCATCCCTCTGGTGCTAAGAGGGAGTAGGGGACATGAGATGGAAGGGCCTTGAAACAGGAGGAAGACCCACAAACTAAGAATTGCAAGACCCAAGCTCTAGGCTGGATGCTGCCACCAACTTGCTAAATGCCTTATCTTTGTGGTGTCTCCGTTTATGGCATGGTAATGTACATGCATGTACTCCACATATGGATAAAGTGCCATGCTCTTTTATACATGGTTTAGGCACTGGTTGCAGTAGTTCAAGGGCTACATTGGTTATTATTGAGGTCCTCTACTCAGAATTTCCAGAGAATATCCAAGGGAGTAAAGTAGGATCAGACTTGGGAGCCACCCAGCCCTCCTCCTGGTGGCAGGTGCAGAGGTGGGCCAGGGCTCCTTGTCATCTCCTCAGAGACCAGTGCAGGTTCTGCATGAAAGCTGTGGTGGGACATATGCACTGGGGTGCTAGTCTGCAGCAGGACATGGAGGCTGGAGTGTCCCACAGGGCAGCTGGGCAAGGGCCTCATGATTAATGGAACAAAAGACATTTTAAATGTTTTACCCTGATTTAGGGCAGAGGAAGTCATGATGATGACTAGCAGGTCAGGGACAGTGGGGTCACCTGTGTAGAGACACAACCTGAGGCCTTCCAGAATAACTATTCTAGATGCACACATGAAATGCTCACTACTCTGTCTCCAGATAGGCTCCTGCGTTTGTAATGCGGGAAGTGAGACCAGCCTAATTTCTTATAGTTTCTTTCTAAATTTGGTTTGCAGAGGATCATAAAAGTGAGAAAGATCAAGCTGGACTTGAGCCACTGGCCCTCAGGTAATTCAGAGGGGAATCTGGGAAAGAGATTGGGACTGAGGCCCAAAAGGTCAAGGGTGGCGGCAACTCCACAAATCAAGGGGAATAAAGGAAAGTGCTGAATGTATTGAATTCATGCATTCATTGAACACCTCACTGTTGTTTTTAACTAGATTCTTTCTTCTCTTTTGGTTTAATTACATTGGCACATTAATTCTCCAGGCTTAGTTACCTAGAAACAGTCTGAGCTAAAAGTGAACTAACTAGGTTTCAAGAGTCTTCTGCCCCACTAAGGGTCCTGCTTTCCTGCTGTGTGTTTCATAAGTAGGATGAGCTTTTTCCAAAGTTGGCCTGCCCCAAGTTGGGTTGACAGCTAGTTTAATAGTCACTCAATTGCCCTGGGGGAAAAAAGAAATCATATGACAGTACCTGGTGAAAGAGGCCTAGAGCTCACCAGGAGGCTGCAGTGCCTCAGGACCCAGATCTCAGTGAGTTGCTTCATATAATGATCAATGAAATATGGGCTCAGAGTGCATTGTAGCCACTAGGTGGGGTTCTTTGTGTCATGCTTGTGTCTCAGACTACGTAAATGCTTCTGAAAATATATGTAGTGAAGGACAGAGTGTTGTTTTTTGTTTTGTTTTGTTTTTATTTCTAATCCATCATAGAAACATTGGTCTGAATTCAGTTAACTACCTGATTCCACTTATCATGCTCTTGGATGTTGGGACAATGGTTTGCTCTGTGTTTCTCAATGCTTGCTTTCAATGTTTATGCTTGTGTTGTTGGAGATGGTAACAAAGAGTTCGCCGGCTGCAGCTGTTCCAGGGATCATACTTTAAGCAGGAGTGCCTTAAAAGGAAGGCTAGCTATGTCTTTGCTTGTCGTCAGCATATCATGTGGCCAGAGCACTGGGTCGCTATTTTCTCTCCATCTACACCCCACCTGTGCTCCATCCCTAAGCAGAGGTGGGTTATTTCCATTATTCTCTGCAGGCATGGTCCCCTTGGCTTACTTGGCTTTTCCTATGAGCCATAGTTAGGACAGGTTAGTTTGGGTGACTTTGGTTTTACCTGTTCTCCCCCTTCTCCCCACCAGGCTCAGCAGGGAGCTGCAGGAGAAAGAGAAAGTGATTGAAGTCCTGCGGGCCAAGCTGGATGCTCAGTCCCTCACACGCTCCAGCAGCCATGCCTTGTCTGACTCCCACCGCTCTCCCAGCAGCACCTCTTTCCTGTCTGATGAGCTGGAAGCCTGCTCTGACATGGACATAACCAGTGAGTACACACACTATGAAGAGAAGAAAACTCCTGGTCACTCAGGTAGCCTCCGCTTTCTGCATGGATACCGTCTTTGTCTAGACTGAGTGGAGACCTCAGGAAACAGGCCTTATAGCTCCACCATGATGTGTATCAGGCTGAACATGGCTGTGGGGCCAAGTGCCATGCACAGGCACCAGTGGATCAGGATCTTTGCTCTGCTCCTGACTCTACAAGTTCCCTCTGTCACCCTGGCCTCCATGGGCATGTACATGCCGTTGGGCACAAGGTGAGCCATTGTGAGGAGAGTGAGAAGATCAGGCAGACTCTTCCTCCTCGGTGACTCTTTTGGATAGATCTTCTTTAAGATGGAAAACCTCCCTCATCTCTGCTACAATGATCTTGCCACTTATTCCTGAGCAGTGTTCCCTAAGTATATGTGGGTGTCCACAGATGCTGCTAGGCTTGCCTGATATCTTTGGCGTTGCCATTTTCATGTTTCAGAGCTCAGAGCACCACTATTGTCCCTAAGGTGGTTTGCCTCGCTGTAGGAGCTGTCTGCAAGCAAGGAAATGAACACGCAAACAGTGCTTGTGCTTGGTTCTTTCCCTGAAAGCAAGACTCTAGCCCTGGTACCCCTGGGTAAATGTAAGGCCAGGATTCCAATTCTCTGTAGAACATCAAACGTTTTCTTTCATTCATGGGTTTTATAGATTCCATCCATCATTCGAGTCATTCTGCTGTATTGTTTTCTAAACCATCATCAACCACTGCATCTCAGGGGGTTAAAGCTGAATCCAGGAGCAACCCCATCAGCTTGCCAACTCCCCAGAATCCCCCCAAGGAGGCCAACCAGGCCCATTCTGGTATGCAACAGCCAATGGGGCAGAAGCTTCATCTCCTCTTTCTCTGCTGCCTGTTTGACTTTTCTTCAAGGACGGAGGTTTGGACTGTTAGGGGCCTAAATGCATCAAAACCCAGACAGAATCAAGAAACCACTCTCATTCACCAATTGTGTCTGATTTAAGAAAATAGTTTAGAAAATAAGTAATCCCCATCAGGTTTTGATCTGCATACCAGCTTTGACCAGTAATTGGCTAATCATTTAAAAAGAAACATTTTTATTGCTTTTCTCTCATTTTATCCTGGGAGCAAAGAGGCAAAATGTTTCTCCCAGGATTACAACAGCCATAGGATGAAAATAAATTCACATCTACTGATCGACTGTGTATGTTACCCATTAAATCTGCATGGTGATCCTCTGCAAGAGGCAGTGCTACTTATTTCATAGCCAAGGATGCCAAGAACAGCCTCAGACAAGGTTCTGTTCGTAGTACGTTACCATTAATGTATGTATGAATGGATTGGCAGTCCTTGATTTGTACATAGTGAATATCTTGGGGGCAATTAAAGAGGTGCATTTCATTTACAAGTCCACCTTAGTTGCCGGAGCGTACACTGCTCATTCACAGCCCTGTACCAGGGATGGCAAGGAAAAGGCAAACCTTGTCTTCACCTCCTACCTCCCACCATAGCTGGCTGGCTGCCTTCAGTGTGGTTTGTTGTGAGGTTTGACTTGAGTAGAGGTGCTTCCAGAAAACGCAGTGCTTTCTTTTGCTGCCCTCATTTCCTTGAAGGCAATTCAACCAAAATCTTAAGGAAGAGGAAGTGTTCCAATGCTTCCTGATACTGGTTTCAAAGTTTCTAGGCCAGAGTGGGCAGCAGCTGCACCAGAATCATGAGGAAAAGTGGTGCTTCCAGAATTGTAGACATCTGCTTAAATGTTTTGGGTTCAAACAGAGCAGAAGATGAATAACAGAGGATTTAAAAATCAGAATGCCTCCTCAAAGAATGCTTGGGCTGTTACCTGGCAATTTGAGTGCATTTGCAGTATTGATCTGAAATGGTGTCAGCACCACTGGGATGTGTTTTAGGATGTAATCATTGTCTTCTACACTAGACATTCTCTACGGGTCAGCCTTGGTTTCTGCTCCCCCTCCATTGGCTACCTGCCCTTTAATTGCTTTTAGGGAAGAGGAAACAGTTTTAAACATTGAAACTTGCCAGGGTTTCTAGAAACCTGTCTGTAGATGGGCTGCCTAAAGATCACCAGGGAAGACCTTTTTTAAAATGCAAATTTCCTGTTCCAAGAATTTATAATTCTGTAAGTCTACATTAAGGCCTAGACAGAATCAAGAAGGCCTAAAGTATCTACATATATTAAGAGTTTTTGCTATGTGATTTAAATGCCCAGAAGGGTTTGCAAGCCATTTTGTCTAAGCCACTCTACCAAGGCATCTATGTTTAATTTGGTGAATGAACACGTTGATTTGGAATTGTGAAGTTTGTTTCCATCAGAGTCCTGAACTGCATGCACTAGTAATGAAAATTTCCCAACAGCCTTTGTTCACGTCTCTCCTACTCAGGATGGGACCTGATGCCATCAGAGAGGAGTTCTAGGTGGAGAAAGAGTCTTGTCCCAGGGCCAAGGACTGATATATGCTGGGAGCAGAGCCCCAGGGGCCCTTGAGAGCATTCAGGCTCCCTGACTTGTCCATGCCCAGGATGGCTGGGATGGGGCTCAATAATGCCACCTTACCTTCTTCAGCCAATTGCCTTCAAGATGTACATAGAGGATGTGTGCAGGACAGCCCTGGCCGCAGAGAAGAGGGAAGGTCAGCCAGGCCAGCCTCTCTGGTAGCAATGGTCACTCATGGCTGTCTCATCCTGTACCACACTAGGTGATAGCCACTCTGCAGATGTCTGTTCAGGGAATGGTTTTACCTTCTCAATCTTTTACCCATTTTTTCTCTCATTTTCTCTTGATGATGTATCTCTTTTCTCCCTACCTTTCCATTTCTAGGCTTTCATTTTCACTCCATACCCAAGCTGGCTAGCCTTCCTCAGGCAGCATTGCCCTCAGCTCCATCCAGCTTCCTGCCTTTCAGCCCCACTGGCCCTCCCCTCCTTGGAGGCTGTGAGACACCGGTGGTCCCCTTGGCTGAAGCTCAGCAGGAGCTGCAGAAGCTGCAGAAGCAGTTGGGAGAAAGTAAGCACTTCTGCATTTGTGTGCTTGCGAAGGGCGGCCACACACTGTGTTGCTCTGCATGGCTCGGGCTGGATTGCAGAGTTTAAAAAAAACAACATGGGTACATGTTACACATGAAAGACTGAGGGAAAGCTCTGCTTGCTTATTTTTTGGAAATGTATTTACTGTTATTTCTCTGATGTGTATGTCTCATCAGTTAACAGGTAGATATGTTCACGGGCTCTAGACCTGGTGCTCTCACACTGTAGACAGTGTTGGTTACCACCAAGTGTGCTGAATCCCTGACAGACTGGCGGACTGCTCATTGGCAGGGAGGGAGACAGATGTTATGCTTTGCCTATGCAGGATGAAGTAGCCAAGAAAAAGATGGCCACGTTCAGTGGGCTCGTTTGTGTGGCTATTAGATTTTTCTGCTGTGAAATGCTGTTAATCAAGTTCAGTTCCTGACATCATAAGGTTGGAGCAAAAAGGGTAATTGTAGAAGGATTCAGAAGAGGAAATGATGAGCCCCTTTTCCCACTGCACAGGGTTCATCCCTGCTCTGGGACAGGTGACACATAGGCAGCTTAGAACCACAGCACCAGCTATGGCATCTGACTGTGAATCCCACCCTCCGACTCCCAAAGATAATTGATCTTATGTAGTTATGTAGACTGTGGACAGTCACGTTTTAGCAAACGCTTGGATAAATTTGTAGGCTGGATGCTCATCATGTCATAAACGCAGACACCACAAGGATAAGGCATTTAGCGAGTTGGTGGCTAAATGCACCATTTAGCAGCATCCGGGCTAGAGCTTGGGTCTTGCAATTCTTAGTTCATGGCTCTTCCTCCTGTTTCAAGGCCCTTCCATCTCATGTCCCCTACTCCCTCTTAGCACCAGAGAGATGCTGCCCCTGCCCCACAGGTCACATTTCATGAGTGGTGAAGTTTCTAGAGTTGTAACCATGGCATCTCCAGCCCTGTGTGTTCCTCTCCATGCTCCCCACTGAGCAGTTTTGATCCTGTATTAGCCCCAGGAAATGAAATAGAAACAGGACCCTAGGTTAAAAAGTTGCAGTGGAGATGTGGTGGCCACCAGGGGCTGGAACTGTGGGGGTGACTGAGTGTAATCCAAAGCCCTGTGGCCAACTTACTGGTGCTGAGTTTGCTGGTGAGCGTCTCTGTCAGCTGGCTTCCCTGGGTGAGTTGCTCCCGGAAGCTCTGTCCCAGGTAGTAGTCAATGTCATTGCTCCTTAGGAGATCCTCAAAAGATTTTACTGTATCTTTTGCATGCTGGGTGAGAAGATAACAAATACCTCTCCCTTCTCGTATTTTTTGCTGTAGGTAAGACAGTTCCCCGGGCCTGATCCTAAATCAGGGAATCATATTTCCTAATGCAGGACAGAAGAGGAAACAGTAAGTATGAAAAAAGTGGATGACAAGTTATGGGGGCTTCTGTAGACATTTCTATGAGAACATCTCTAAGGAACTCCCCCAAGCTGAATTCAGCACATAAGCCATAGGAGGTATTTAAGAGTAAATTCTACCCTGATAAAATATTTCACTAAAAAATTTAGCATGGGCTGGGTGTGGTGGCTCATGCCTGTAATCCCAGCGCTTTGGGAGGCCAAGGCAGGCAGATTACAAGGTCAGGAGTTCGAGACCAGCCTGGCCAATATGGTGAAACCCCCTCCTCTACTAAAAACACATAAAAAATTACCTGGGAATGGTGGCACATGCCTGTAATCCCAGCTACCTGGGAGGCTGAGGCAGGAGAATTACTTGAACCTGGGAGGTAGAGGTTGCAGTGAGCTGAGATGGCACCACTGCACTCCAGCCTGGGTGACAGAGTGAGACTCTGTCTCAAAACAAAACAAAACAAAAAATTTACCATGCCACTGTTCTTCAATTGTATATATATATATATATATATACACACACACAAAATTAACATATATATGTTAATTTTATGTCCCTAGATAAGTCGTAAGGTCTGTGAGAATGAAGATAGCTCTGCATTTCACATCCCTTACAGCAGCAGTATCAGAGAGATTCACAGTAGATACTCAATGAATAATTAGAATCATTTCATCCTAAGTCTAGATAAGACCCTTCATGTCTTCTGTTTTAACCACCACCTGATGCCTGAATTTCTTCTATGTTGTGATACTGTGGGTGACTGTATTTTGCAATCATGGGTATCTCATTAACTCTCATGCCATCAACTGATGAGACCCAAAACAAGAGACCCTAAGTGAGAGCCACCCAGCTGAGCCCAGTCAAACCACACAACCATGAAGCATAATAAAGTATTGTTTGAAGTCACTAAGTTTTAGAGTGGTTATTACTTAGCAATAGGTAACCAGGACACATACCAAGATGAATGTCTGTTTTCAACACAAAGTATCAATAACACTTTTAACTATGGCAAATAGCATTGAGTGCTTAATATATGCTAGGCACTATTCTAAGCACTTGTATTAACTTTTTTTTTTTTTTTTTGAGACAGTCTGGTTCTGCCACCCAGGCTGGAATGCAGTGATGCCATCTCGGCTCACTGCAGCCTCCACCTCCCAGGTTCAAGAGGTTCTCCTGCCTCAGCCTCCTGAGTAGCTGGGATTACAGGCATGCACCACCATGCCCAGCTAATTTTTATATTTTTAGTAGAGACAGGGTTTCACCATGTTGGGTAGCCTGGTCTCGGACTCCTGACCTCAGGTGTTCTGCCCACCTCAGCCTCCCAAATTGCTGGGATTACACGCATGAGCCACCACGCCTGGCCAGCACTTGTATTAATTCGTTGAAACCTAATATCCACCCTTTGAGATGGGTTCTCTTATCATCCTCATTTAATAGGTAATGACAAAGGCTCAGAAAGGTTAAGAAGGTTGAATGGGTAGTAAGCATCAGAGCTAGGCAATCTGATTCCAGTATTACTACTATACTATACTATACCATGTATACTATTACTTTACTAATATATCCCTAAGAGGAAATCCCTGAGATCTGGTATCTCCCAGATGCTGGGACATCATCCTATGCCCTCTTGCTTGCCTACCTGTCTTTTCTGCAGACCTATATCTACCATTTAAATCAGTGACCTTGTGAATACTCAGACATGTCCTTTCTTCCAACTGCCTGAGCTACCCTACACCAAGCACAAACTTACACATTTTCAATCCAGAAAGTGCCCAAACAGTGCCATCCTAACCCAGGCCATGAGGCTGATCTCACCTCCTCAGCCAGCTTCACTTCTAGTTGATTTTTTGGGAGCTGGGCCTCCAGCTGGGATACTCTCTGGATGAGACTCTCCAGGTCCTTTTTGGCCTGAAGTCCTGGAGATTAGAAAGCCCCAGTGCCATCAGACAGCCACACCTCATCCTCATCAGTGACACTGTGAGGTGAAGACCCCTCCAGGGTGCCAACAGCTCTCAGCTTCTGGGGTCTTTTCAGACTAGACAAATAATCACTTGTAACCGAGAGGGACCAGACGCGGATCTTGAGGTTTTGAATGACCTTGTTGGCATTCTGCAGCTGGGCCTTCAGATCGTTGATGTCCTTTCATAGGACTGAGATGTTTTCTGACTTCCCATATACCCGGAACTCTTCCTGCTTCCCTAGCTGGTTCTCCAAGGGTTTCCTCTCGGAGGAACTAGCCAGCATTGAGCCCCAGCACCCCTGCTCAGAGCACAGCCCCTCCACCAGGACCATTTCCTTGAGGCTGTTGTGCTCCTCACACTCTGACAAAAGACAAAGATGTCTTCCTAATTAAAAGTTGGATGTGCCGTTGTGGCCACTGCCTTTGAGAGGAGGCTGGTTTGGTCATGAGGACAATAATTATTAGGGAATAAGGTGAAGTAGTACTTTATTCAACCCTGACACTGTGCTAGGCATTCAAATACAATATTTCTTATCCTCCTTATGTCCACAAATTGGGTTTCACTACTTTCTATTTTACTGACTGGGGAAACCAAAACTTAAAGAGAGGTGGTAAACTAGCTTGTTCTAGATCACTCAAACCAGCACATGACAGAGCCACAATTCAAATCCTCCAACGTCCTGTGTTCATTCCACACACACTGATGTTTCTTAAGACATTAACATGGCCTTATCCAGTTAGGATAGCCACAAGAATGTAGGGCAAGCTATTTCTGCATGCTGCAAGTTTAATGCTCTCTACTTTTTAGTATAATTTAAAAGTTTATTGGGTTACAACTGTGTGAAAAATGGGCAAAGGAAAATAAGACTTCGACTAAATATATCAGCATGTTAACATCAGTGTATTAGGGCAGTGGTAGTCAGAATGACAACTAATCCACAGCATTTTATCCGATGCCAGGCACTGTTCTAAAGCATTTTATAAGAATTTACTCATTTAATTGACATTAGTACCTGATGGGGTAGGTAGTTCCTTTATTACTATTTTAACATTTGAAGAAACTGGGGCATAGGAAAGTTTACAAATTGGGATTTGAACCAACCAGTCTGGCCCCAGGATCTTTTCTCTTAACTGACACACTATACTTCCTCAAGAATGAGAGAAACTGTGTTTTTCTTCTCTTCTTGTTTTCAGTGTGGTGGCTGACCCTATAGTTGTAGTCCTTTTATAATGCAAAACAAAATTATTTTTAACTTATGGTTTGCATGTTTCCAAAACCTCATGTGGTCTCAAAGTAGGCCTTAGTATTTCTATAATAATCAGTTGGATAGAACTTTTTATGATTATTATTATTATTAGCAGTATGCCACAAACTAATTGTAGAAATTCAAACTTATATTCAGCCTCATCTTGGGTAAGAGTTCTCCTATTAACCTCCTGTCCTCCTCTTCCCCACTACTTGTCTGGTGTGGAATTGGCCAACAGCACCCAAATGTGACAGCTGACTCCAGGGAGGGAAGGGGAGCCCCACACCCTGTGCTCTTACCGGGACTGGTGGTTTCCTCCCGTTCAGCCTCATTCTTGCTTCGGCCACAAGTCTCATAGACCAGGTCCTGGAGGTCCACCTGGATCTGCTTGCTGTCCTGCTTCACCAAGGATTCACCTGCTTGGGAAGAAACAGCAGGTGTTAGAGAATGTCTGCATTTCCCACATATGCCCTCAGCCTCAGTGGCACATACCCTAACCATTTGGGGCAGGGAGGGCAGATCCACAGTGCCGGAGAAGCTTCTTTGAACTGGTGGGAGAAGAGACCACCAGCTTCAGGAAGCAGAATTTCTTTCCACAGGAGGAGCCTGTATTTGTCATTGATAGTCTCCCCTTCAGATAACCTAGGCTTTAGTTGAGATGAGATATCTGTAAGTCAGGGATTGTGTACTCTTATCTCTAGCAGACCCATTGAAGCTGGCAAGTGCTTTATCAGCAGGGGTTCAATAAATGTTGAATGTGAAACGTGGCTGATCACTTTTTATTTTCAATCCAACAAATCTCCATTTCTGGTGAGAAAATCTTGCGAAAACCAATCAAACAAATGCATAAAAGTATATGAAAAAGAAAATGAAAGCTTCCCTGCCTCCCAATCCCACTTGCTTGGTGTCAGGTATTATTTATTACATAGAGGAAGGGAGTGAGGCACCCAGGAAGTCCCAAGTCCTGTTCTGACAATCATCTGGCCTCCCCGGGCAAAGGGAAAAGAGGGAAGGCAAAAAGAGTATAACATTACTGTGTGCAGAAATTTCCCCTTGGTACAGGAAACTCTGGTAAACTGAGAGAGTATGTTTTCCATGAGGGAGGCCTCAAGGGCTCTTCTCTGGCCCTAAGCCCAAACTGGATTTTGCCTGATTTTCTAAGGTGCAAACGAAATGGTAAAAGTTGATCAAAGGAGAGGGCAGAGAAAGAAAGAGGACGGCTCCTCCCTCACAGGTCCACCTTCCTCGGTGTTGCTTGAGGGATCAGAGGAAATGCATGAACATAGTTGCGTGGGAACTACGGCTGCTATATGAACTCAGTGCCCTCCAGTTAGGAGCTACTGTGAGGTTCCATGATGTAATGGTGAGCGCTTTGGACTCTGAGTACCGTGATCAGCATTCAAGTCTCAGTGGGACCTTTCTGAATAATGCCAGTGATGTTCCTATTGCTCCCTAAGCAGAATGGGGGAAATTGCCCCAGTCATGGTCACCCACCCTCCAGGCCACTGGCTGTGTGCAATTGGAGTCCCGGACCCAGTGACCCAGCAAGACCCCTCCCCTCTCAGGGTGACCCTGGGCCTCCAGGTGACAGGTCTCCTCCACTGAAAAGGCTGCCTCCCCTCAATCCTAGACCCCGAGTTTTCTTTTATTCCCATCATTGGGCCGTTGCCCTGTGTCTCTTTGGAAGAAATGACCTATATGAAAAACTTTACTTCCAGGATTCCCTAATTCCTTCATCCCTTAGGACGGTGCAGTTTTTCAGCTCCTGCTCTTGGCTCCAGTTCTAATGTGCACATTTCATTTTCTTTTCATGGGATCCCCTCCAACTGGCTACCAGTGGATTCCTGTCCTTGGGGTCTCTGTGGATGGCAACAAGATGCTGCTCCTGTTCCAAATCCTGACACTTCTCTCCAGGGAATTGCCTCCCTTAGCCTTCTACATCTGCCAATATTTAGATTTGAGCCTGAGATCCCAGCATCTGTGGAGAACAGAGGTTTCTGATCCCTGGCCAGCTCTCCCACAGTGAAGGGGAGAGGAGCAGAGCAGCTGGGAGGGGCAAGTCTGGGGCCCTGGGCAACCCCCTTCTTCCTGCCCAGACTCTGCTCCAAGGAGCAGTTGCCTTAGGACCAGATCAGATGGAAACTCTTTTGTTCTCTTCTCATCAGCAGAAAAATTTAGGCAAGAGCTCTGGAGGATGTTCCCAGCTCCTAAAAATGGTGTGGCCAAATCTCTGCAGTTTTGGAAATGCCCGAGGTTACCAAGTATTTTGAGGGCTCACTTTGGAGCCTCTGAAAAGGAGGGGTGAGGGCCCATGGAAGGCACCTGAGGGATGCAGGGGAGAGAGGGGAAAGAGCAGACAGGAGGGAGGAGAGAAGGAGGGAGGGGGAGAAAGGGTGTGTGAGGGCCAGGAGCCAGGATTCACCCTGACAGTTCAGTGACTGCTCCCTGCCCCCAAGGTTCCCACTATGACACCTTCCAGCAGGTGGTTTCCATCTCTTATTGATGTCCTATGAACTTGGCTCTGTGGAATGGTCCCATCCTATTTGTCTGGCATGAGTCCTGGCAAAGTTTCTTTTCATCGTTTGGGGGATGAGATGGGGGCATATAGGTTTGCAAGTGACTAGGAGCTAAATCAGGACCTTGTGGAGCCACTCAGAGTCAACTGTCAAGTGGCCTCCTTCCCCCATTCCCTTGCAGGATGATTGCCTTCAGGACAGGGCTGGGAGAAGGCCAGGGCACCCAAGGCCACAGAAATGTCCAGGAATGAGTCCTGGCTGGAGATGACTTGGCTGAACTCACTGTGTACTTCCAGGGCGCACAGGGCAGGGACTCTGGGGTTCTGGCCAGGAGACTGAGCAAGGGCACCAGGGAGGTTATGCAGAAGGCTTCTGCACAGCAGGACAGACATTCTTCTTGGAGCCCCCAACCCAAATCAGGTCTTCCACCTCCTCTTCCTAAAGACCCTTTACTGCAGTCATTCTTTTACTAGAACTACAAGTTTATAGAACATAAGATTGCAGTGCGCTTATCTGGCCAACCATCTTCAGGGGCCAGTGCCCAAGGTAACCTCCCTCCCTACCAAGACCTGAACTCAGGACCTTACCTTAAGGAGAAGATGTCTTGTTCTTTCTTTCCCACCAGAACTGTCCTGGCCCAGACCCCATTTCTGTCTGGTGACCAAGACAGTCCCCTCACCGTCTCCCAGGTTGGGGAGGGCAGATTCTCGTCAGCTCCCTGCCACTGAGAGACCCCACAGTCTTGCGTGTCTCCAGCCCATAGAGGACTATCCATGGCCCATATCTCTCAAAACACTCCCCTCCCACTCTGAATCCACCCTCTACTGCATACTCCCCTCACAGAACAGACGTGATTTTTTTCATGTCCTCGTTTTGCGTACCAATACCCCATATTGACTTTTCTGTCTTAGAAATACCTGTCCTTCTTTGGACAGTGTCTTCTTGGTACTACAGATGAAGATGTCCTGCTCTCCCCTGCTCAAGGAGAGAGTGCCTGACCTGAGCTGGGCCCATCAGATCCAGTACTTACCCGGAATAGGAAAAAGATGGGGAGGGTGACCAAAGATTACAAAAATCTCTGAAGCTTATCCACTTGAGAGAGAGTCCCTGAAGATACTGGCCTTTTGTTCCCGCTATGTATATCCAATGTGACTGAACTCTGAATAACATATACAAGTTACAATAATGTAGTAGTTGGCTCTCAAACTAGGGCACAGACATGTTAGAGGGTAAGGTAGTGAGAGGCATGTTTGGGGGTGGTGGTGGTGAGCAAGTATGTGAAGGAGAGATAGTGCCTACACTTGAAAATCAAAAAGTAATAATATCTATTTAGACATGAGGAGATAAATAACTAAATAATTGCTTCTATGTGATGAAACTCTGGGAGTACACAAAGGGACTGCTGTTTTACTAAACAAATTTTCAAGTCTATATAACTTTGATAAAGCATCCAAATAAAAAAATTCCTTTCCCATATATGTATGTGTGTATATATGTATTTGTATACACATATATATTTGCATTTTTGTATTTTGAATATAAATTTTTATACAGTCATGTGAACCCCTCTTTTCATTTAAGGATTTATGTTTGATGTCATGCATGCAATGTGGTCCCACTGTGTGACTACAGAAATGCTGGCAAAAGTAAGTTCAGAGGAAATGGTAGGCAAGTACTTCCCAGTTTTGGCCAGAAGATGGAGAAAAAAAGAATTCTCATAAAATATTAAAAGTATGACTTGTTACAGCTTCTTTTCATAGTAATTTGGATAGAAATTAGCAAAATCAGAAATGTATAAATACTTTGGTCTGACAATTCCATCTCCAGGTATCTACGGAGAAATAGACAAGTGATGCATGACAGATACATGTGTCAGTCTGGTCCCTGCAGTTGTATTTGTAATAATACACACTGGAGCAATTTCATGGCCATCGGTTAGAGAATATCTGAAGAATGACCCATTCATATCAGGAAGGACATTTCAGAGATCAAAGCCTAATTGAAATGCTGGAGGCCGTGACGCTGATAGGAGCTCATGCGTGTTGACCAATTGCTATGTGACAGGCATTGGCTCCACGCTTTTCCTGCACTGCTCATTTAAACATTGGACAAATTAAGTGTTCTGATTTAGCCCATTAGACAGATAGAAATGGAAGCACAGAAAATTAATGTGTTTAACTTTAAACGCTAGCAGATGAGGTTTTTCACCCAGAGCCTGTGGCTTCACCATAGGTGTGATTCAGGCTCTGTCGTTCTCCACTTTAGGAATTTCCAGTATTCCAAATATGAGAAGCTGAGAAAACAAACAAACAATCAAACAAACTCAAAACCCTGAAAACCGGGATAAGTAAGGGTAGATGTTTGCTGGGTGTGGATTAATAATGAACTTTTTTTGCCCCAAGCAACAAAGAGGCACCTTGGAAAATAGACAAGAGACAAGAAGAAGAGAAGCTTTCAGATATATTTGGTCCAAGGAAGAGACTCTTCAGAGGGAAGGTCACATCAGCTAGAAACATTAATGAGACTGGATGGGCTCAAACCACCGACTTTTCAGTCCACTTCCGACAGCACTAACCTAGTGTTCCAGAGACACTGCTTGTTAAACAGTGAAAGCTGTTGCTCAATTGTGTCATCCATAATTGTCAAATATTGTCATTTAGTAGCACAAGGAAGTATTCTCTGTTGCCAAGCTAGAGTACCCATAACTCTTCTGTTTTGTTGAACATTCTTCCCCACCACAAACCCTCTTTAGAAGACTGAGGGCTCCTAAAACATCGAGGCCAAGAGTTCTGTCCTTGTGCATGTTTGGGCATTGGCCCAGGGCCAAATCAGTGGGAGACTCCCCCACGCACATGCCAGGTCCCCAGGTGACAACTACAGTCTCTGGATCTGAGGTCATCCACTTTCCCATTCCTAGCTCACCTCACCCATCATGAAGCCTGGTCAGGATTGCCAGAGACCCGAGTGGGCAGGTGCCCACCCTAAAGACAGAACCTGCTGTGTGCCCACCTTGCTGATCCCTCCATCCTTCTACACAAGGCTTTGTGAGCCAAGGACCTTGGGTTTGCTCACAGGCAGCCCCTCACCTAGTAGGCATTAGTTCATTGTGTATATGTATATGTATATGTATGTGTATGTGTATGTGTATGTGTATATGTATGTTTATATGTATATGTAGTCCTCAGGTTGTATTCCTTAAATATATATAATATATGTAATTCCTTAAATATATAATTTTAATACAAAATTTTTAAAAGATTCCTTTCATAGACATTTATAATAACACCAAGAAATAGAAACTACATAGCAAAGATGTGAAAGCCAGCCAGGCTCGCCATAGCATCAAGAAATATAAACTACATAGCAAAGTTGTGAAAGCCAGCCAGGCTCGCCATAGTATCAAGAAATATAAACTACATAGCAAAGTTGTGAAAGCCAGCCAGGCTCAGCTTCAAATCCTAGCACTTAGGAAGGCCGTGGCAGGAGGGTCGCTTGAGCTCAGAAGCTTGAAACTAGCTTAGGCAACATAGTGAGACCTCATCTCTACTGAAATTCAGAAAAATTATCCGGGTGTGGTGGTGTGAGCCTGTAGTCCCAGGTACTCAGTGGATGAGACCCTAGGATGTCATCGGCCTGAAATTCCATGCTGCAGTGAGCTGTGATCTTGCCACTGTACTCCAACCTGAGTGAAAGAGTGAGATCGTGTCTAGAAACAAAAGAAGAAAAAAAAAAGGTGTGAAAGCCTATATACTGAAGACTACCAAGTATTGCTGAGAGGAGTTAAAGACCTTTGGAATAGAGAACGTTCCTTCTTGCATTTCAAGATTGCTTTTGTTTTGGGGGGATACTTGCTATTTTTTAGGAACATGAAGTTCTTCTCCGGCATTCCTGTAAAAAAGGCCACTTTTGATAGGATTGTATTGAGTCTGTGGATTGCTTTGAGTTGTATTTTTATCTTAACCATGTTACAACTTCCAACCCATGGATGCAAGATGTCTTTCCGTTGATTTAGGTCTTCCTTAGTCTCCTCGAGCAATGTTCTGTAGTTGTCTGTGTACAAGTACTGCACCTTCTTGAACAAATTTATTCCCAGACAGCAGAGATGAGTGTGCTACAACATGCTGGTAGAGGGTACCCCAGTTGTGCTTGGGGCTTCCTATGCCTCATGGAAAAATGTGCCTTCCTTAATTTTTCCCATAAGAACCACCCTACTTCATGCCCTGTCTCTCTGTCCAAACACCAGGACAGCCCTCAGGCCAGTCTCAACCACCCAATGGATTGACAAAGGTGCAAATATGATTCAGTGGAGAAGGCATTCTCTTGTCAACAAATTGTATAGAAACAACTGGACATGCATATCCCCAAAGGAAAAAGATTCACCTGAACCTCAATACTGACAAAAACTAACTCAAAATGGATTATGCAACTAAATATAAACTATAAAACTAGAGAAAGTGTAGCAGAAAATATAAGACAAAATCTTCACGACACAGGCAAAGTGTTCTTTGTTATCAAGAAACACAAACCATTAAAGAAAATATTGATAAATTCAACTTTATAAAAATTAGAAGTTTTTGCTCAACACAAGACAGTATTAAGAGAGCAAATATAAGCTGCAGATTGGGAGAAAAACAGGGGAAATGACAAATGTGACAAAGGGCAAGTGTGATAGTTACTTGCACGTGTCACTGTGACCAAGCACCAGGGTGCCGGGACATTCGGCCAAATGTGATTCTGGTTGTGTTCCAGAGAGGTTTCGCATATGATTAACATCGGGATGGGCAGACTAAGTGAAGCAGATTGCCCCCCTTAACGGGGGAGGGACTCATGCAATCAATCAAAGGCCAGGAGAGAACTAAGAGGCCTAAGAGGAAACAAATGCTTTCCTGGGTATCCAGCTTTCCTTCCATCTTGGGAATTTCAGCCTCCATAATCTCAGAAGCAAATTCACATATGTATACACACACATATACATTTCATAGGTATGTGGCTAAGAGTGTATTTTTAAAAGTTCAGCCATGAGAGGATTGGTGAAGCCAGCCAATGAATAAGGGTGTGTTCTATTATATGACTCGGTCTTCTTTTGTACACGATTGAAGTTCTGCATTTGAAGTAGGAGGATAGGAGAGAGCAAGTCCACCTAGGATGATAACAGCTGAATCTCTCAACAGACACTTCAAAGCCCTAGGGGTTAACTTAGAGAGTCCAAAATCCCACCCGTAACCCTGCCCCTAAACACCAGGGCTAGGGAACACTGTGGCCCTCAGGTGATTTTCTTTAACCGGGTCTGGGAGCCACACAAGGGCAGAGGGAGCAGGAAACACTATGCAAATCGAGGCCAGGACAGCAGGGAGGGCCTGTTCATGACAGAACACAGGTAAAACTATCCTCAGAAAGAGCATGTGGAGAAACACAGATCATGCCTGAGACCTGGTGGATTAGAGCACTGGCTACTGGGGAATTGAAAGGAAGGGGCTTCACCATGCAGAGGACCAGAGGTGCCAGTCTTGTGAAGGCAGAATTGCTGGGAGATGGGGAGGCATGGACAAAGGAAGCATCCTCTGGAGACTCATGGTGAAGAGAACAAACAAATGAAGTAACTGGCAGAAATTATAGGTCCTGGTAGAACAAAATAGAATCCCACAACGAGAACATACACCATGTATGTTCTGCAAGGAAGACAATAGCTCCTAAAAACGCAAGAAAAATCATTTTGGGCAAGCACCTTATATCCAGTAATGCGATCCATGTATCAAGACCGTGAGGAAGATTATTAAACATGCTAAACTCAGCGAGACCTGATTCCCTCATGAGGACTCTGTTAAGGATGAGTACCACTCAGCAAGTGATGACTGTGACATTCACTTTATTTAATATATTTAATTGTGGATCTAAAGCAAAAACCAAGGTGTGGGCAAGATGACAACCACACAATGTCACTGGTATATGTTTAGGTTCAAATACTATTATGAGAAGTGGCAGGTAAAGCAGGTAGGAAAAAGAAAACACATCATATAATTGACTGTCATATGGAAATATTTGACGTTGAAAGTCATAATTTAAAACGTATAAACCAAATATTACAAGTGTGTCTAGTTCAAAGGGGGGAAAACTATGAAACATTTTTAGTCAATATCAAGCATGAGCTACATAACCCTTCTTAAATGCCAGAGGCGCACACACACACACAGACACACAGACACACACTCTCACAAAGAATATAAATAACTAGAACCAAGAAATGGATTAAATGCATTCTGCTACATATGGTAAACATAGCCTACAAGGTGGAAGAGATTAGAAAATAAACAGGGAAATGAAAAGGTTTTTATTAATTCGCATCAGTACCCACCAAAACTAATCAGCATAACAAAAGATTATAACACTGAATGTAAAAAACAATCCAACAGTCCAGAGTGATAGGCAAAAGTTTTTAATTGTATAGATTAAAATAACTTTGGACAAAAATTAAAACTCAGGCAGAGAATGTTTTTTTTTTCAACAACAGACACTAGCAAAAACAAAGGCCCAGTAAAACTTGACACAGAAAATTTCCAGTGTAGAGATATGAATATAATAATAGACACAGGCAGGGATTATTAATAAATGATAAAATGTTTAGAGGATGATCATTGGAACACAGGACATTTATACTTTTAAAAACCACTCTCCCAAATACTTCATTATAAGTAAGGTGTCTCTAAAAGGGATAGATCTCCTAGATCCCTCCTTAACCAAGTCACCAGTCCTGATATCATGATAATGCTGATGGACAAACTAGACCTTCTCTGCCCACAGATGGGCTGAGGTTGGAAACTCACAGTATTAACTCTGCAGTGTTCTTGACAAAACGTTTAGGCTGAATTTCATCATGAAGACATTTTCAGACAACTTCAGAATGTAGACCATTGAGCCAGACAGCTGACCCGTCCTCTACAAACAAGTCCATGTCACCACAATCAATGACAACAACAAAAAGATGAGGAAATATTTGGGGTTCAAAATAACTAAAGAAATGTAGCAACATTATCATTTACTTCTTTTGAACCCAAAATATCTCTCCTCCTTTTTGTTGTGTGATTCGTGGTGACGTGGACTGTGAGAAGGAGAAAGGTCAGTTGTCCTGCTCAGTGTTCTACATGCTGCAGTTGTCTGGTGATTACCTCCTATGAAACTCAGGCTAGGCGTTTTCTGCAAGAACATGGCATTGTTCACATTCTGCACTGGCAGAGTCCCGGGTGACATGCTGTCTCTTGCCAGCGGCTCCTGACTCCTGTTCTTTACAGGATGGAATTGAAAGGAGCAGGGCTAAGGCCTCTCAATGCTGTTTGTCCATCTAGCTGTGGTCTTCCTAAGTATTGATATCAATTGGAGGCTGATGGACTGTGGCTTCTCTACTCAAAGGAGCCTAGTGGGTTAACAACTGTCAAGAGTAGTCAGTGGTTCTGAAATACAATCCTCAGCCAAGGATCCCTCCTGTGTTACAGATGGATCAGCTAAAACAAACCAACACTGAAGATACAAAGAATGGGGGTAGGTTCATTGAAACCAGGGTAACACCTTTGGATGAGCTAAATACAAAGATGACACTGACCTTGAGCAGGTATAGAAGCTCAGAGACATGCCTGCAAAATGAAATACCTGAGGAACTTTGTAGCTACCCAGAGATATCTGGTTCCAATTAGAATGTCTGGCAGATCACTCCCGGCATGTGCTACATAGTCATGTGAACGTGTCACACCTAACTTGGGTCCCATGTCTTCAGAATGGGCACAGGTGGCCACTGGAATGGTCTGAGAATAGGAATAGAGCCACGCCCACTTTCCCATCCTATGTCTGGGCTTCCAAAGGGAACTACGGTTTCATTCAAACCTACATGTGCCTATAGGTCCTGCCTGCAGCAATGACATCTCTCAGCTTAGGAAGGGCTGCTTAGTGTGGGAATATGACTCCCATCTGGAAAGCCAGATGGTGCCTTATCACTGTCGAAGTAAAAAACCTATTTTCCACGTCAAGGGCCAAGCTGACGTTCTGTTCCTCAAATGAGTAAAAGGCACTTCTGTAGTGCTGGAATGAGGCATGTAGTTCAAAGTAAGTTGAAGGAGTCGAATAACATCTATCCAGTGAGTCCTGCAAGACTTCAGGCTCTTCTGCTTCCATCAGCACCCCGTTGAGCCTGGAAAAGGAGACAAAACTAAAGAAGCAGCCAGGGAAAATCAGACACCACACAGCCCCAACTAGATTTCAGGGGTAACATAAGGAAGTGGTCCAAAAAGGAAAAGGATAGATCCATTAATGAGGTAAAAAAATTATTGCCTTTATGTTGGGATAGAACAGGGCCAGGTAGAAAACAGTGAAAGAGAAAGACAGAGAGAGAGAGAGAGAGACAGAGAGAGACAGAGAGAGAGAGAGAGAGAAAGTGAGCTCAGTGAATTGGCCAGGTGACACACTGATAAGGGAGTAAAAGGACACTCTGAGTTAGTGCCCTCACGATACACAGCAAACAGTGATCATGAGAAGAGTGAACTCAATAGTTTTCCATCAAATGTGCTTAAAATTCCATGCGGTTGCCGTAAGTGTACAACTTCTGAGGTATGGTCAACCTATGGTACATTAGTAAATGATAAGGGGAGGAAGAAATGGAAACTGAAATGTCTACTGCAATGAAACCCAATAGCAATGTCAGTAGGAGTAATTCAGCCTTTATTGAAAACATGAAATCAAACACACTGTTTTCCCTGGACCTGTTGTCTCTAGGTGTTAACACAGAATTAAGCGACCACAATTGCTGAAAGTTACCTGGGGCATGGTGGGTTTTGATCTTCTTCCCCTTCTTGGTACTTTTCAATTTCTGCAATAAATTCAGACATGGACAGACACATTAAGCTGATTCCCTTACACACATAACATTCCACTGTCTAATCCTCACACAGGGACCTCAGGCTCCTCAGCATAAGAATAGGACACTGTGAGAGATATATTTCAGGAGGCCTGAAGGCTGGTCATGATAGAGATTCCTTGGTTTTGTCCCAGAAAATAAGGGTAAAATGTCCCTATTCTGGTAGATCATTATCCCAATATCATTTGTCCCAAGTTTGTGCAAACGGTTATACCATATTTTTCCAATCAATTTAAAGCAAATGCCCTCAAACGATTTCTAGGAGAAAAACTGCAATATTCAGCCCTGTCTCATCAAATACTCAGATTGTTCATGGTTGTGAGGATTTTAGACACTGAAATTAGAGTGAGAAAGGAAATCTACAAACCCTTGAGTCAAAATCATAGTTCTTTGAATTTGTCACATCTGCCCAGGTCCAATGCCTTGAGAGTAGAATCAGAGTGCCACAGGCATAGCCTGAGACTAGGAAGAGAGCCACACTCACTGACCCATCCCATGTTTGGGCTTCCAGGTAGAACTAGAGTTTCATTCAACCTATATGTGCCTATAGGTCCTCAGTGCAGCAATGACATCTCTCAGCTCAGTAATGGCCTCTTGGAGCAGGAATATGATCTCTATATGGAAAACTCAGTGGATCCTTATCACCTTTATAGAAAGGTACTCACCATCCACGTCAAGAGAAAAGCCAACATGTTCTTCCTCCAGTGAGTAAAAGGAACTTCCGTAGGGCTGGCATGGATCAGGCATTTCTAGATAACTGGAAGGAGTCGAATAACATCTATCTAGTGAGTCCTGCAAGTCCTCAGGCTCTACTACCTCCAGCAGCTCTCTGCTGAGCCTGGAAAAGTAGAAAAAGTAAAGAATAAGCCAGGGGAAATCAGACACAACAGAGCCCCAACTAGGTTTCATGGGTAGCATAAGGAAGTGGTTAAAAAAGAAAAAGGATACATCCATTAATGAGGTAACAAATTATTGCCTTCAGTTGGGATGGAACAGGGCCAAATAGAAAAGAATGAAAGAGAAAGACAGAGAGACAGAGAGACAGAGGCAGAGACAGAGAGCGAGCACTCAGTGAATTGTCCAGGTGACACACTGATGAGGGAGTACAGGACACTCTGAGTTACTGCCCTCAGGACACACAGTGTACAGTGATCATGAAAAGACTGTGCTCAATAATTTTCCATAAAATGTGCTCAAGTTTCCATGCAGTCACCATGAGGATACAGCTTTTGAAGTATGGTCAACCTACAGTAGATTAGTAAGTGACAAGGAGAGGAAGAAACGGAAACCTAAATATCTACTGCAATGAAAACCAACAGCAATGTGAGTAGGAATAATTCAGGCTTGGTTGAAAACATGTAATCGATAATGTCGGCTTGCTCTGCTTTCCCTGAACCAGGAGTCTTCAGGTGTCAACACAGAATTAGCTGTTGACAGTTGCTCAAACTTACCTGGGGCATGGTGGGCCTTGGTCTTCTTCCTCTTCTTGGTCCTTTTTAATTCCTGCAATAAATTCAGACAGGGACAGACAAAATAAGCCAATTCACCTACACCCATAACAGTCCACTGTCTAATCCCCACACAGGGACCTCAGGCTCCTCAGCACAAGAACAGGACAATGTGAGAGATATACTTCAGGAGGCCTCAAAGCCAGTCATGATAGAGAATCTTTGGTTTGCATCTCAGAACCAAGGGTGAAATGTCCCTATTCTGGTAGACAGTTATCCCAAAATCATTTATCCCAAGTTTGTGCAAACAGTTATGCCTTATTGTTCCCATCAGTTCAAAGAAAATGCCCCAGATGATTTCTAGGAGGAAAACTGCAGTATTCAGCCCTGTCTCATCAAATGCCCAGCTCATTCGTCATTGCAAGACACTGAAATTAGAATGAAGGAGGAAATCTACAAACCCTTGAGCCCAAATCATAGTTCTGTGAATTTTTTACATGTACCTGGTCCAATGTGCTGAGAGTGGGCTCAGGTTGCCACAGGCATGGCTGGAGACTAGGAATAGAGCCATGCTCCCTGACCCATTTCATGTCTGGGCTTCCAACTGAAACTACAGTTTCATTACAACCTATATGCGCCCACAGGTCCTGCCTGCGGCAATGACATCTCTCGGGTCAGTAAGGACCACTTGGAGCAGGAATATCACCCATATCTGGAGGACCAGGTGGAGTCTTATCACCTTCATAGTAAGGTACTCACTGTCCACGTCAAGAGCCAAGCCAAGGTGTTGTTCCTCCAATGAGTAAAAGTCATTTCTGTACAGCTGGCATAAGTCAGGCAGTTCCATATACCCACAAGGAGTTGAATAAAATCTATCCAGTGAGTCCTGCAAGACTTCAGGCTCTTTCTCATCCAGCAGCTCCCTGCTGAGCCTGGAAAAGAAGGAAAAGTAAAGAATAAGCCAGGGGGAATCAGAAACCACACAGCCCCAGCTAGATTTCATGGGTAACATAAGGAACTGTTTGAAAAGAAAAAGGACAGATCTATTAATGAGGTAACAAATTATTGCCTTCATGTTGGGACAGACCAGGGCCAGGCAGAAAAGGATGAAAGAGAAAGACACACACACACACACACACACACACACACACACACACACACACACACACACACACACGCACACACACTGAGAGAGAGAGAGAGTGAGAGAGATAGTGAGCTCAGTGAATTGGCCAGGTGACACACTGATGAGGGAGTCAAAGAACACTCTATATTAGTGCCCTCAGGACACACAATGAACAGTGATCATGAAAAGAGTGGGCTCAATAATTTTGCATAAAATGTGCTCAAGCTTCCCTGCAGTCACCATGAGAATACAGCTTTTGAGGTGTGGTCAACCTTCACTAGGTTAGTAAATGATAAGGAAAGGAAGAAATGGAAACCTAAACATTTACTGTAATGAGAACCAAAAGCAATGTTAGTAGATGTAATTCAGACTTGTCTGACAAGATGAAATCATTATTTTCAGCATGTACTGTTTTCCCCAGACTTGGCGTCTCCAGGTGTCAACATCAAATTAACTGTCCACAATTTCTCAGACTCACCTGGGACCTGTGGCCTCTTGGTCCTCCTTTTTCACTTGATCACACCAATGTCCTGCAAATAAATTCAGACAGGGCCTCTTACATGAAGCAGTTCTTCCTTGCACACAGAAACATTCCTCTGTCCAATCCTAACACAGGGACATCAGTCTTCTCAGTGTGAGAACAGTAGACTTTGAGAGAAATATACCAGGAGGCCTGAGGTCAAGTCTTGAGAGAACTGACTTGGTTCCTTTCATGAGCCTTGGGCAAAATTCCCATTTTGGAATGTGATCTTCCCAGTGTGCTCTGTCCTAGGTTTGTGTACACAAATGAGCAATGTTTTTCCCAATAGATTTGAGGCAAATCGTTCTAACGCCTCATAGGAGAGATATTACAATATTCAGGCTTCTCTCATCAAATACCCAGGATTTGATAGTTTATGAGATTGTGGACACTGAGATTTGATGGAGGGATGCAATGTACCAGCTCTTGAGTCAAAATGAGACTTGGTTCTACACAGAAGCATCAGCTATCATGGCTTTTGTGGGTAAAAAGTCAGCCATTTATCTAGAAAACATACCAGCAAGATGATGGACAGATGAGCTACAACAAGCCAACTTAGAAGACACAGAAAGTGGGGATAAATTCAGTGAAACCTGGGTCACATCTTCCACGGAGAGGTAGACAAGGGTGACACTGGGCTTGGGCAGGTAAAGAACTGCACAGACATGCTTTGGGAACAAAACTCATAAAGAAATTTGTAGCTGGCAAGAGACATTTAATTCAGGTGAGCTGATCTGACAGATAACTCCTGGACATGTGCTGCACAGCTTGGTGTGAGTTTGCCACACCTGCCTTGAGTTCAATGTCCTGACAGTCGGTCCAGGGTGGCACGGGCATGGCCTGAGACTAGGAAGACAGCAAAGCTCACTGACCCACCCCATGCCTGTGCTTCAGACTCGATTCCAGAGTGATTGAAATCTACATTGATATATAAGTTCCACCCACAGTGATGGCAACTCTCAGCCCAACCAGGGGCGCAAGGCCCAAAGATTATGGGGTCTACCTGGGACATGAACTGGAGCTTTATCACCTTCACAATGGAGTACTCACTGCCTATGTCAAGAGCCAAGCCGACTTGCTGTTCCTCTACTGAGTGAAAGGTGCTCCCGTCAGACTGGTATGAGGCACACATGTCAGGAGGAATTGAGAGAGTGGAATCACCTTCATCCCAGGACTCCTGGGGGGCTTCCTCCTCTTCAGACTCCTGCAGATTCCTGATGAGCCAGGCAGGACAGGGATGACAGAAGACATAACCAACAGAGATTAGACAACAAAACCTTCCAGATGATCTGATGGGAGACAGAATGGAGTGCTCACAGAAACCAAAGGCATTTTTCCTTCAAGAGAAATAAAACTATCCTTCTAAATGCAGGCTGGAGGTTGACTGCTCTGAGGACCGAACAAAAATGGGCAGCACATGCTCAGTACATTTGCCACAGATCAGCCAATGCAGGGCACCCAGACTCTCTCTGTAAACTACCATCATGACTTGCAGCACAGAGAACTAACACAGGGCTTCAACTACTTCGTATAAATTGGGTTGAATTTTACATGCAGCATTCAAGTGAACAGAGCCCTTGAGGCAGTGCAGACACAGATCTTGTGTATTAAGGGTCCCCTTTTTACAATATTTTGATATAATATGTTTATTTTTTCAATTTCTTTGCTTACACAAATACTAGCAAACATACTAACAAAAAATAAACAGAAAGCATATATACATTCTCTCCCTGGATTTAAACACATGGGAGAGAACAGGTGACACCAAGAAATCCCTGTTTGAAGGTCTGGAGTGGACCTCTAGCAAACTCCACCAGACCTGCAGCTGAGGGACCTCACCGTTAAAAGGAAAACTAACAAACAGAAAGGAATGAATGTCAACAAAAGGACATCCACACCAAAACCCCATCTGTAGGTCACCAGCATCAAAGACCAAAGGTAGATAAAACCACAAAAATGTGGACAAACTGGAGCAGAAAAGCTGAAAATTCTAAAAACCAGAGCGCCCCTTCTCCTCCAAAGGATCACAGCTCCTCACCAGCAATGGAACAAAGCAGGACGGAGAATGACTTTGATGAGCTGACAGAAGTAGGCTTCAGAAGTCGGTAATAACAAACTTCTCCGAGCTAAAGGAGGATGTGCAAACCCATCGCAAGGAAGCTAAAAACCTTGAAAAAAGATTGGATGAATGGCTAACTAGAATAAACAATGCAGAGGAGACCTTAAATGACCTGATGGACCTGAAAGCCATGGCACGAGAACTACGTGACGCATGCACAAGCTTCAGTAGCCAATTTGATCAAGTGGAAGAAAGGGTATTAGTGATTGAAGATCAAATTAATGAAATGAAGTGAGAAGAGCAGTTTAGAGAAAGAAGAGTAAAAAGAAATGAACAAAGCCTCCAATAAATATGGGACTATGTGAAAAGACCAAATCTACATTTGATTGGTGTACCTGAAAGTGATGGGGAGAATGGAACCAAGCTGGAAAACACTCTTCAAGATATTATCCAGGAGAACTTCCCCAACCTAGCAAGGCAGGCCAACATTCAAATTCAGGAAATATAGAGAACACCACAAAGATACTCCTCGAGAAGAGCAACTCCAAGACACATAATTGTAAGATTCACCAAGTTTGAAGAAAGGAAAAAATGTTAAGGGCAGCCAGAGAGAAAGGTTGAGTTACCCACTAAGGGAAGCCCACCAGACTAATAGTGGATCTCTCTGCAGAAACCCTACAAACCAGAAGAGAGTGGGGGCCAATATTCGACATTCATAAAGAAAAGAATTTTCAACCCAGAATTTCATATCCAGCCAAACTAAGCTTCATAAGTGAAGGAGAAATAAAATCCTTTACACACAAGCAAATGCTGAGAGATTTTGTCACCAACAGGCCTGCCTTACAAGAGCTCCTGAAGGAAGCACTGAACATGGAAAGGAACAACATGTACCAGCCAGCCACTGCAAACACATGCCAAATTGTAAAGACCATCGATGCTAGGAAGAAAGTGCATCAACTAACAGGCAAAATAACCAGCTCACATCATCATGACAGGATCAAATTCACACAGAACAATAGTAACCTGAAATGTAAATGGGCTAAATGCCCCAATAAAAAGACACAGACTGGCAAATTGGACAAGGAGTCAAGACCCATCAGTGTGCTGCATTCAGGAGACCCATCTCACGTGCAGAGACACGCATAGGCTCAAAATAAAGGGATGGAGGAAGATCTACCAAGCAAATGGAAAGCAAAAAAAAGCAGGGGTTGCAATCCTAGTCTTTGATAAAACAGACTTTAAACCAAGAAAGATCAAAAGAGACAAAGAAGGCCATTACATAATGGTAAAGGGATCAATTCAACATGAAAAGCTAACTATCCTAAATGTACATGTATCGAATACAGGAGCACCCAGATTCATAAAGCAAGTCCTGAGAGACCTGAAAAGAGACTTAGACTCCCACACAATAATCATGGGAGACTTTAACACCCCACTGTCATATTAGACAGATCAATGAGACAGAAGGTTCACAAGGATATCCAGGACTTGAACTCAGCTCTGCACCAAGCATACCTAATAGACATCTACAAAACTCTCCACTCCAAATCAACAGAATATACATTCTTCTCAGCATCACATCACACTTATTCCAAAATTGACTACATAGTAGGAAGTAAAGCACTCCTCAGCAAATGTAAAAGAACAGAAATCACAACAAACTGTCTCTCAGACACAGTGCAATCAAATTAGAACTCAGGATTAAGAAACTTACTCAAAACCGCACAACTACATGGAAACTGAACAACCTGCTCCTGAATGACTACTGGGTAAATAACGAAATGAAGGCAGAAATAAAGATGTTCTTTGAAACCAATGAGAACAAAGACACAACATACCAGAATCTCTGGGACACATTTAAAGCAGTGGGGAGAGGGAAATTTCTAGCACTAAATGCCCACAAGAGAAAGGAAAGATCTAAAATCAACACCTTAATATTGCAATTAAAAGAACTAGAGAAGCAAGAGCAAACATATTCAAAAGCTAGCAGAAGGCAAGAAATAACTAAGATCAGAGCAGAACTGAAGGAGATAGAGACACAAAAAAACTCTTCAAAAAAATCAGTGAATCCAAGAGCTGGTTTTTTTAAAAGATCAATAAGATATCCCTGTTTGGCTAGTTCACCTGGCTTATCTGATTGCAAGTTCCTATCTTGAGAGGACTACGAAATTAAAACCAACACAAGGGCCACAAATAATGTACAACGTTGTTAATAAGGACAACTTGTAGCTGGGTGAATGGAAGAAAAAGTTCTATTCATTGCTTCCTCATTTTCTCTAAATCTACAATCTCCAGCTGCCCCTATTGAATTAACAGCCCACAATTCCACAGCATTACCTGGGAGACACTGGCCCTTTTTCTTCCTCTTCCTCATGATCACTTTCATTTTCTGGAAATAAATTCAGAGAAGCAGGTCACATTAAGCAATTCACACTTCACATATGACCAAATCAGTGTCCAGTCATAGGACAAGGACATAACTATTCTCAGTGCAAGAATATGGATTCTGACAGGAGGATTCTAGGGGGCCCTAGATTAACTCTGGTGAGAAGTAGATGACCCTGCTTTCCAGACCCACAGGCCAAAATTTCCCTCTACGGGTAGACCAAAATGCCATATTCCCTGCCTGAGTCTATGCAAACTTAAACAAATTTTTCCACCAAAATAGCCAATAATTGGTCAAACAATTTTCTAGGAGTGTTGTTGCAATACTGACTTATATCACCAGGTAACATGGACATTAATTGTTTAGAGGGATCTACACATGAAACTCGACTGATAGATAAATTTTAACAACTCTTGCATTAAAAAGAATCTGTGATTTGGGAGATGATGGAAGGTGAATCATTTGAGGTCATGAGTTCAAGACCAGCCTGGCCAACATGGGGGAACCCCGTCTCTAATAAAAATACAAAAATTAGCCAGATGTGGTGCCGAGCACCTGTGGTACCAGTGACTCAGGAGGCTGAGGCAGGAGAATCACTTGAACCTGGGAGGCGGAAGTTGCAGCAAGCCAAAATGGAGCCACTGTACTCCAGCCTGGGTGACAGAGCGAGACTCCATCACAAAAAAAAAAAAAAAAGAGAGAGAATCTATGATGCTACAAAGAAACATTGGATCAGCCATTGCATTGATGGGGTGGAGAACCAGGCTCCAGCCTTGCTTTATGGAACTATATCAGCAAAGTAAAAAAGAAAAGTTTCTGTCCTGATTTCAAGGTGACTGTGCAGCTAAGCAAGCTGACTTGAAGGATACCAAGACTAAAGCTGAGAGCAGTGAAGCCTGGGGAACGATACTTCCAAATACAAAGGCAAGGCTGCCAGTCTCCTTAAAAAGGCAGAGAAACCGCATGGACATTGTTCAGGGACAGATGACTTAATCACAGGTGACAAGAGATACTGAATCGAAGCTATGAGGCCTCACAGATACCTCCTGTGTACCTCCTGCACTCAGGTGACTATGAGATTGTCACTCTTGTCTGGGGTCCAGTAACTTGACACTGGGGACTGTGAGACAAAGGCATGACATGAGCTGAGAAGGGAAGAAAACCTCCCTGATATCTCTGTTAAGAATCCCATAAAAGATTTTATTAAAACCAATTTGTGTGTATAGAGCCTGCCTTCAGAGTTTATCTTCCTCAGCATAGGAAAAGGCGTGAGACAAAGGAAAATAGAGGCTACCTGGGATAATGTATACAGCATCCGACAAGTCATCATGAGAGGATGAGTCAATGAGAGTTGAGTCGACTTGGTCTTCCTCAAATGTGATTTTGGTGTTCCAGTGAGGCTGGTTGGACTCACAAGGGCCGTGGCTAGTTGAACAAGTGATGACACATTCCTCCAGTGAGTCCTCAGGGACTTCCTTTTCTTCAGCCTTCTGCACCTCCCTGAGGAGCCAGGTGGGATAGAGATGACAGAAGATTAAACACAGAGGGATCGGACCCCAGGGAGTCCCAGCTGGTTTTGACAGGAGGCATTAAGAGAGTGGCCCCAGAAAGCAAACAGGAGGTTCCCTTTAAGAGGGAACAGGCAATCCTCTTCTCTCCGCAACAGAGCATGGCTGCCATGGGAGACAGAGAGGAAGAGAGCAACTGGTGTTCATTGCACTGGACAGATAGGAGCCGAGGAGGATGAAGACTCAGCTATCCCTGTACGGTACAGACATGACACCCGCCACACACAGAGAAACACAACAGCTGCCACACCCTGTGTCCAAGCTGGCTTGAATTTCACATACTGTGGCCAAGGGAATGCAGACTTTCGGCCCATCGTAGATGCCAGAGAGGGTGTGCCTCCTAGACCTTTTTCATATGTTACCACCCATTACTTGCTCCCGATTATTCAGTGTTACCTGGGGGCACATAATTCCTGTACTTTCTCAGCCTCCTCAACTTTAACATCTTCATCCTCATCTTCGTCATTTTCTGTAAATACAGAAGTGTTCGTTCAGAGATTTCCCACTTCACACTCTGCAAGCACAGTCAGCCCAATGTGCACACAGACATGAACATCTAGGCATGGTCACGGTGCAATTGAAAGCTCTCATGTTTTATCTTTAACAAAATGCCCTGGCATGGTTTCCTGATACATTGGGCAATGTATCTCCGATCTGGAGGGCCACCATCAAGATGTGGCCAAATATTGAAAAGACCTTTTGCTCCCCATATGATGGAGGCTTCTACAGCCTCTCGCTGGACTGTGGCAGCTGTCTCCCCCATCCCGCTACAGGTCTGATTCCCAGGCACAGGCTTGGTGTCCTGTCACAGTTCACATTTCAAGCCTAATTCTTTCTCTTAGGAGGGGACAAACTTGTCCTACAGTCCTCCGTGCATCAGGAGACTTCACAGGCCCTCCACGTGGCTTCTGCCCTATTATTCAGGGACATACTTTCTGTGAGGAGTGTTCCAGTCTCAAGCACTTGCTACCACCAAATGCCCCCACATGAAGTGCCTGCTCCAACACCACATGGCAAGCAGCTTTATCTCATTTTGAGAAGCAGCCCTAAGTGTTCCCACATTTGGATGCTTCAGACCCTTGGAAGTGACAATTTGCTTGCATTTGCAGATGGAGACAGAGAAACTCGGGAAGGATAAATCACTCACTCACCGACAGTTACTAAGAACATTGCCAAAGAGACAGCCTGGGAACCTGCCTTCTGAGTCCAGAGCTCTTTTCACTCTAACAAGTGCCCTCCCATCACAGCCTCCTTCCTGTCCTTTAAAACTAGAAACGTGCTGCTTCTTGCTCCAAAGAAAACCTTCCATCAAGGAAGGAGGGACATTTGCAATACTGTGACCTCCAACCCCATGGGTTTGCCATCTCTGTTCTTACCCAGGAAGTCCTGGTCATGTCATGGCCACATATGTTAAGGGGAAAAAACACCACCGATGCCACTGTCATTGTGAAAGTATGGAGGTCTGGAGTCTCTCATAAGCCTGGAGTTTTGGGTCATCAGGACCTATGGCCACCTTACCTGGGCTGAGCTTTTGGACGAGGTGCTGTGCCAGCCTACATCCCTCAGCCAGCTGTTCTCGGAGGTCCGATCCCTGGGAGTTGTCTGGCTTATCCGGAGTGATGAGGGCCTGGAGATGCTGATTCAATGAGCGGGAGGCATCTCTCCCTTCCCGTAACTTCTCCCTTAACTGAGTCAGCTCTCGTTCCTGAGAGTGAACCAGGACTTTATATTGCCTAAGGTGAGATAGTAGAGAAAATTTAACAGTGGAAAGGGATGAGTGATTAGTTGCAATATTGCGACATAGATTCCTGAGCCAATGTCCTCAAGGAGACCTCCAAGCAGAAGGCCAGCACGTGTGTAAAGAAATGTCTGTGGCCAAGAGAAAGAATAAAAAGTGGTTCACAGGCTTCCTCTATATGAGAGAGGGCTCCTGGAAGACCCTCCACGATGTTCCATTCATCTTTCTCTTCTGGCAACAAAAGTAGGTGTCTTCCTAATTCAGTTTCGAAAAGACATCCATCCTTTCAGTTCTTCACTCTGGCCATGGACATTTCCACGTGAATATACACATAGTGCATCTTGCAGCGACTAGATACAAAGCCATGGACAGAAATGAGGCCAGGTGCAGATTGGGCCAATTGAAAAGACAAAAGAAAAGAATGACAGGCTCGAGAAGGCAACATTGATTGAGTGAAAGGATGAGAAGCCGCAGTCAGTCAGGAGGTGATTCTGACTAAGGGTGAGTGGGGTGGTGATGGCATATCATTTTGAGTATACCGAATGCTGCTGGGTGGTTCCCACTCCTTCGGTTAATTTTCTGTTATGCACATTTCACCTCAACAATTACTTGTTTGAAAAACAGAAAATAAGGCTCTGAGAAACAACCACAACCCATAACTTATTATTATCCTTGTTCTCTGCTTGATAAATCTTTGTGTGTCGTGAGCCTGCCATGGCAATTCCTGCCTTTCCCCGGGCCCAGCTTAGCTCTTATTTCTCCCCACCGAGCTGCTGTACTTCAGAGATTCACACACCTGCCACCTGCCTGACGCCACGGGGCCCCCTCACCTGAGCTCCTCAGCTTGCCCGAGCTGCTCTGCAAGCTTCTCTTCCTTGAACAGCTGCTCATCCCTCAGCATAGATTTTATGAGGTCTTTGCAGTCTTCATACTCTGAGAAAAGACATACACACCTGCCTCAGTGAAAGGCTGGACATGCTGTTCTGGTTACTGCATACAGGGCAGGAGCCAGGTCCATCTCAAGGACAAAACTGTCCCCACTACCAGGCTCTAGGCAGGGATTTCCACATCTTTACTCTTCAGTCTCCCGACTTGCTGGCATCTGATCCTCCAAAATTTAGAGACGAAGAAAGAGAAACTCAAGGCACATCAAGGAAGTTGACAAGATGATTCAACCACAATGAAGTGGAGTCAGAATTCACAGCCCCGGAGGTCTGGCTCTGAATGCGAGGCCACTTTCCCAAGCCTTGCAGCCTCTCCTCTAAAACACTGCACTGGGGCGTGAAGTAGTGATTTCTTGTATAGTCGGGAAGGCCTCTCGGACTATGGGACTGATGGTTTCCCTTTTACTGGGAATTTCAAGGACAAATATGTCAAAGATCTTAAACATCTTTCATTTTTAAATGATATCTTCAGATGTGATTTTAAGAATCACATCTGAAGCATAAAGTATGAGACATAAGACATAAGGCCATGAAGGAAATCTGCTCAAATACTAATAAGGTTTGTGTTAATTTAAAAACAGTACAATGAAGAACTAATAGATAGTGTTTACTCTCTGCCAAAAAATGCTCTATGAGATTGACAAGAGCTCACGTAATTCATTGCAGCAATTTACAGAGGTAGGTATTCCTGTAGTACCCTATGTACAGATGAGGAAATTGAGGGACAGACAAGACAAGCAACTTGGATGGAGCCCAGGAGACAAGCCAAGGGTCCCTGTTCTGCACACAGCACTGATGCTTCCACACATTCTCAGGTGCGATCTTTCTTCCTATTTAGGAACAAGAGAATGTGCCCCAGGAAGCAGGAATTCCCTCTCACCAGGCAACTCTCTGCTTTTCTTTTGATGAGTCTTGCCCTGTCACCAAGGCTGGAGTGCAATGGCATATTCTTGGCTCACTGCAACCTCTGCCTCCTGGATGTAAAGGATTCTCCTGCCTCATCCTCCGGAGTAGCTGGGATTACAGGCGCCTGCCACCACGCCCAGCTAATGTTTGTATTTTTAGTAGAGATGGGGTTTCTCCATGTTGCCCAGGCTGGTCTCAAACTCCTGACCTCGTGATCTACCCACCTCAGCCTCCCAAAGTGCTGGGATTAGAGGAGTGAGCCACCGTGCATGGCCCCTACTCCCTGCTCTTGATGCTGTCACTTACACATACCACAGGTTCTATTAGGAGCAGACTCCTCTTGAAGCCCCTCAGAGCGGGCACTGTGTACTATCACCAAGTTTCCCTCAGGGTCCCTAGAACAGAGCTTTGCCTATTGGGCCTCAACAAAAGCTTGAACAGAGTAAGGGTTCACTAGTCCCACACATTTAGAACAACAAACTAGTTGTTATTTGTCTGCCAGATCTTATATGGTACAGAGAGGATTCTTGGAAACACGATTTAGACTCTTGGAGAAAACAGGTCGTTCTGTGCCTGTGTCTGAAATGGATAACTGCAATTTTACCTCTAGGCCCACCCCCACCTGATTGCAAACATGGAAACTTGCTAAATACTTTGGTACCTCTGACTTCCAAATTTAACAAAATGTGAAAATGCCCATTTCTATTTTCCTAGAAGTATGGGAAGGTTGAACTTATTTTTGATGGAGAGAGCATTTAGTTTCTCCGAGAGAAGACAGGACATCATTCATCACTTTTGTGATGGTGAGCCTATAGAACTTACCGTAATTATTCTGCCCCTTGGCCAGGAAGTACGCCACTTGAGTTACAAGAAATTTCTCTTTGAGGTTTCTGAACTGCTCTTTGTTCTCTGCCAGCTGGGGGCGCGATTTCTTGTTGATTTCTAGAATGTTCAACTCTGACTTCTCAGTGGACCAAGGGCGGGCAGATGCCACCATGCTGACGTTTGTGGCAGAAGAGGTGGGGTCAGGGACTGGGGAGAAGACACCCAAACACACGATGGGTTAAAAACTCGTGAAATCAAGTAGGTTTAATCAGGACTGAGGGATGTCACTGATAGCCCTGTCTACTTCTTTGAAGATGTTGTGTCCCTGATTTCACTCTTCTCATCGCCAGTCTTGATCTCCTTTAAGTCAACTTGTCTTACCTACGCAGTCACCTTGAAACCAGGACATAAATGCTTCTACCCTTTTCTTGCTTATAAATTTCTATAAGCAAGACTGGCACTGAGTTGTTGACCCCATGAACAGCCAATATTTCTGTGTAGCACAACAGATTGTTTTTGGTTTTTTAAATTTTTTTGTTTGTTTCATTGGTTCGTTTTTGGTTTTTTGTTTTTTGTTTGAGATGGAGTCTCACTCTGTCACCCAGGCTGGAGTGCAGTGGCGCGATCTCAGTTCACTGCAACCTCTGCCCTCCCTGGTTCAAGCGATTCTCATGTCTCAGCCTCCCAAGTAGCTGAGATTACAAGTGCCAACCACCATGCCAGCTAATTTTTGCATTTTTAGTAGAGATGGGGTTTCACCACGTTGGCCAGGCTGGTTTCGAACTCCTGACATCAGGTGATCCGCCCACCTCGGCCTCCCAAAGCGCTGGCATTACAGATGTGAGCCAGCGCCCCTGGCCAGACACTTAATAGCTAAGACAAGCCAATGAAAAGGAGAGAGAGTCTAGCCTGAGAGTAGTGAATGAGGAAGGGAGGATTGTCTGAGCCAGTCCTCCCACCTAAGCCTCCTGAGCAGTTGGGACTATATGCACGGAGCACCATGCCTGGCTAGGTTTTCGTATTCTTTGGAAAGATGGGTTTCAGCATATTGCCCAGGCTGGTCTTGAACTCCTGAATTCAAATGATCCTCCCACTTAGGCCTCCCAAACTGCTGTGATAATACGTGTGAGTCACCGCACCTAGCTGCATCCTGGTTTCTGACTAAACCAATATTTATGTATACAGCCTGTCCTCAGAATTGATCTTCCATAGCGTAGACAGAGGTATGAGACACAAGGGAAATAGAGGCTACCTGGGAGAAGGTTTCGAGCATCCTGCCATTCATCATCAGAGGATTCACTGTCTACAACTAGAGTTGAGTCGACTTGGTCTTCCTCAAATGTGATTTTGGTTTTCTGGTGAGGCTGGTTGGACTCACAAGGGCCGTGGCTAGTTGAACAAATGATGACACATTCCTCCAGTGAGTCCTCAGGGACTTCCTTTTCTTCAGCCTTCTGCACCTCCCTGAGGAGCCAGGTGGGATAGAGATGACAGAAGATTAAACACAGAGGGATCGGACCCCAGGGAGTCCCAGCTGGTTTTGACAGGAGGCATTAAGAGAGTGGTCCCAGAAAGCAAACAGGAGGTTCCCCTTAAGAGGGAACAGGCAATCCTCTACTCTCTGCAACAGAGCATGGCTGCCATGGGAGCCAGAGAGGAAGAGAGCAACTGGTGTTCATTGCACTGGACAGATAGGAGCCGAGGAGGATGAAGACTCAGCTATCCCTGTACGGTACAGACATGACACCCGCCACACACAGAGAAACACAACAGCTGCCACACCCTGTGTCCAAGCTGGCTTGAATTTCACATACTGTGGCCAAGGGAATGCAGACTTTCGGCCCATCGTAGATGCCAGAGAGGGTGTGCCTCCTAGACCTTTTTCATATGTTACCACCCATTACTTGCTCCCGATTATTCAGTGTTACCTGGGGGCACATAATTCCTGTACTTTCTCAGCCTCCTCAACTTTAACATCTTCATCCTCATCTTCGTCATTTTCTGTAAATACAGAAGTGTTCGTTCAGAGATTTCCCACTTCACACTCTGCAAGCACAGTCAGCCCAATGTGCACACAGACATGAACATCTAGGCATGGTCACCGTTCAACTGAAAGCTCTCATGTTTTATCTTTAACAAAATGCCCTGGCATGGTTTTCTGATCCATTGGGCAATGCATTTCTGATCTGGAAGGCCACCATCAAGATATGGCCAAATATTGAAAAGACCTTTTGCTCCCCATATGATGGAGGCTTCTACAGCCTCTCTCTGGACTGTGGCAGCTGTCTCCCCCATCCCGCTACAGGTCTGATTCCCAGGCACAGGCTTGGTGTCCTGTCACAGTTCACATTTCAAGCCTAATTCTTTCTCTTAGGAGAGGACAAACTTGTCCTACAGTCCTCCGTGCATCAGGAGACTTCACAGGCCCTCCACGTGGCTTCTGCCCTATTATTCAGGGACATTCTTTCTATGAGGAGTGTTCAGTCTCAAGCACTTGCTACCACCAAATGCCCCCACATGAAGTGCCTGCTCCAACACCACATGGCAAGCAGCTTTATCTCCTTTTGAAAAGCAGTCGTAAGTGTTCCCACATTTGGATGCTTCAGACCCTTGGAAGTGACAATTTGCTTGCATTTGCAGATGGAGACAGAGAAAATCGGGAAGGATAAATCACTCACTCACCGACAGTTACTAAGAACATTGCCAAAGAGACAGCCTGGGAACCTGCCTTCTGAGTCCAGAGCTCTTTTCACTCTAACAAGCGCCATCCCGTCACAGCCTCCTTCCTGTGCTTTAAAACTAGAAATGTGCTGCTTCTTGCTCCAAAGAAAACCTTCCATCAAGGAAGGAGGGACATTTGCAATACTGTGACCTCCAACCCCATGGGTTTGCCGTCTCTGTTCTTACCCAGGAAGTCCTGGTCATGTCATGGCCACATATGTTTAGGGGAAAAAACACCACCGATGCCACTGTCATTGTGAAAGTATGGAGGTCTGGAGTCTCTCATAAGCCTGGTGTTTTGGGTCATCAGGACCTATGGCCACCTTACCTGGGCTGAGCTTTTGGACGAGGTGCTGTGCCAGCCTACATCCCTCAGCCAGCTGTTCTCGGAGGTCTGATCCCTGGGAGTTGTCTGGCTTATCCGGAGTGATGAGGGCCTGGAGATGCTGATTCAATGAGCGGGAGGCATCTCTCCCTTCCCGTAACTTCTCCCTTAACTGAGTCAGCTCTCGTTCCTGAGAGTGAACCAGGACTTTATATTGCCTAAGGTGAGATAGTAGAGAAAATTTAACAGTGGAAAGGGATGAGTGATTAGTTGCAATATTGCGACATAGATTCCTGAGCCAATGTCCTCAAGGAGACCTCCAAGCAGAAGGCCAGCACGTGTGTAAAGAAATGTCTGTGGCCAAGAGAAAGAATAAAAAGTGGTTCACAGGCTTCCTCTATATGAGAGAGGGCTCCTGGAAGACCCTCCACGATGTTCCATTCATCTTTCTCTTCTGGCAACAAAAGTAGGTGTCTTCCTAATTCAGTTTCGAAAAGACATCCATCCTTTCAGTTCTTCACTCTGGCCATGGACATTTCCACGTGAATATACACATAGTGCATCTCGCAGCGACTAGATACAAAGCCATGGACAGGAATGAGGCCAGGTGCAGATTGGGCCAATTGAAAAGACAAAAGAAAAGAATGACAGGCTCGAGAAGGCAACATTGATTGAGTGAAAGGATGAGAAGCCGCAGTCAGTCAGGAGGTGATTCTGACTAAGGGTGAGTGAGGTGGTGATGGCATATCATTTTGAGTTTACCGAATGCTGCTGGGTGGTTCCCACTCCTTCGGTTAATTTTCTGTTATGCACATTTCACCTCAACAATTACTTGTTTGAAAAACAGAAAATAAGGCTCTGAGAAACAACCACAACCCATAACTTATTATTATCCTTGTTCTCTGCTTGATAAATCTTTGTGTGTCGTGAGCCTGCCATGGCAATTCCTGCCTTTCCCCGGGCCCAGCTTAGCTCTTATTTCTCCCCACTGAGCTGTTGTACTTCAGAGATTTACATACCTGCCACCTGCCTGACGCCACGGGGCCCCCTCACCTGAGCTCCTCAGCTTACCCGAGCTGCTCTGCAAGCTTCTCTTCCTTGAACAGCTGCTCATCCCTCAGCATAGATTTTATGAGGTCTTTGCAGTCTTCATACTCTGAGAAAAGACAGACACACCTGCCTCAGTGAAAGGCTGGACATGCTGTTCTGGTTACTGCATACAGGGCAGGAGCCAGGTCCATCTCAAGGACAAAACTGTCCCCACTACCAGGCTCTAGGCAGGGATTTCCACATCTTTACTCTTCAGTCTCCCGACTTGCTGGCATCTGATCCTCCAAAATTTAGAGACGAAGAAAGAGAAACTCAAGGCACATCAAGGAAGTTGACAAGATGATTCAACCACAATGAAGTGGAGTCAGAATTCACAGCCCCGGAGGTCTGGCTCTGAATGCGAGGCCACTTTCCCAAGCCTTGCAGCCTCTCCTCTAAAACACTGCACTGGGGCGTGAAGTAGTGATTTCTTGTATAGTCGGGAAGGCCTCTCGGACTATGGGACTGATGGTTTCCCTTTTACTGGGAATTTCAAGGACAAATATGTCAAAGATCTTAAACATCTTTCATTTTTAAATGATATCTTCAGATGTGATTTTAAGAATCACATCTGAAGCATAAAGTATGAGACATAAGACATAAGGCCATGAAGGAAATCTGCTCAAATACTAATAAGGTTTGTGTTAATTTAAAAACAGTACAATGAAGAACTAATAGATAGTGTTTACTCTCTGCCAAAAAATGCTCTATGAGATTGACAAGAGCTCACGTAATTCATTGCAGCAATTTACAGAGGTAGGTATTCCTGTAGTACCCTATGTACAGATGAGGAAATTGAGGGACAGACAAGACAAGCAACTTGGATGGAGCCCAGGAGACAAGCCAAGGGTCCCTGTTCTGCACACAGCACTGATGCTTCCACACATTCTCAGGTGCGATCTTTCTTCCTCTTTAGGAACAAGAGACTGTGCCCCAAGAAGCAGGACTTCCCTCTCACCAGGCTACTCTATGCTTTTCTTTTGATGAGTCTTGCCCTGTCACCAAGGCTGGAGTGCAATGGCATATTCTTGGCTCACTGCAACCTCTGTGTCCTGGATGTAAAGGATTCTCCTGCCTCAGCCTCCCGAGTAGCTGGGATTACAGCCACCTGCCACCACACCCAGCTAATGTTTGTATTTTTAGTAGAGATGGGGTTTCTCCATGTTGCCCAGGCTGGTCTCAAACTCCTGACCTCGTGATCTACCCACCTCAGCCTCCCAAAGTGCTGGGATTAGAGGAGTGAGCCACCGTGCATGACCCCTACTCCCTGCTCTTGATGCTGTCACTTACACATACCACAGGTTCTATTAGGAGCAGACTCCTCTTGAAGCCCCTCAGAGCGGGCACTGTGTACTATCACCAAGTTTCCCTCAGGGTCCCTAGAACAGAGCTTTGCCTATTGGGCCTCAACAAAAGCTTGAACAGAGTAAGGGTTCACTAGTCCCACACATTTAGAACAACAAACTAGTTGTTATTTGTCTGCCAGATCTTATATGGTACAGAGAGGATTCTTGGAAACACGATTTAGACTCTTGGAGAAAACAGGTCGTTCTGTGCCTGTGTCTGAAATGGATAACTGCAATTTTACCTCTAGGCCCACCCCCACCTGATTGCAAACATGGAAACTTGCTAAATACTTTGGTACCTCTGACTTCCAAATTTAACAAAATGTGAAAATGCCCATTTCTATTTTCCTAGAAGTATGGGAAGGTTGAACTTATTTTTGATGGAGAGAGCATTTAGTTTCTCCGAGAGAAGACAGGACATCATTCATCACTTTTGTGATGGTGAGCCTATAGAACTTACCGTAATTTTTCTGCCCCTTGGCCAGGAAGTACGCCACTTGAGTTACAAGAAATTTCTCTTTGAGGTTTCTGAACTGCTCTTTGTTCTCTGCCAGCTGGGGGCGCGATTTCTTGTTGATTTCTAGAATGTTCAACTCTGACTTCTCAGTGGACCAAGGGCGGGCAGATGCCACCATGCTGACGTTTGTGGCAGAAGAGGTGGGGTCAGGGACTGGGGAGAAGACACCCAAACACACGATGGGTTAAAAACTCGTGAAATCAAGTAGGTTTAATCAGGACTGAGGGATGTCACTGATAGCCCTGTCTACTTCTTTGAAGATGTTGTGTCCCTGATTTCACTCTTCTCATCGCCAGTCTTGATCTCCTTTAAGTCAACTTGTCTTACCTACGCAGTCACCTTGAAACCAGGACATAAATGCTTCTACCCTTTTCTTGCTTATAAATTTCTATAAGCAAGACTGGCACTGAGTTGTTGACCCCATGAACAGCCAATATTTCTGTGTAGCACAACAGATTGTTTTTGGTTTTTTAAATTTTTTTGTTTGTTTCATTGGTTCGTTTTTGGTTTTTTGTTTTTTGTTTGAGATGGAGTCTCACTCTGTCACCCAGGCTGGAGTGCAGTGGCGCGATCTCAGTTCACTGCAACCTCTGCCCTCCCTGGTTCAAGCGATTCTCATGTCTCAGCCTCCCAAGTAGCTGAGATTACAAGTGCCAACTACCATGCCAGCTAATTTTTGCATTTTTAGTAGAGATGGGGTTTCACCACGTTGGCCAGGCTGGTTTCAAACTCCTGACATCAGGTGATCCGCCCACCTCGGCCTCCCAAAGCGCTGGCATTACAGATGTGAGCCAGCGCCCCTGGCCAGACACTTAATAGCTAAGACAAGCCAATGAAAAGGAGAGAGAGTCTAGCCTGAGAGTAGTGAATGAGGAAGGGAGGATTGTCTGAGCCAGTCCTCCCACCTAAGCCTCCTGAGCAGTTGGGACTATATGCACGGAGCACCATGCCTGGCTAGGTTTTTGTATTCTTTGGAAAGATGGGTTTCAGCATATTGCCCAGGCTGGTCTTGAACTCCTGAATTCAAATGATCCTCCCACTTAGGCCTCCCAAACTGCTGTGATAATACGTGTGAGTCACCGCACCTAGCTGCATCCTGGTTTCTGACTAAACCAATATTTATGTATACAGCCTGTCCTCAGAATTGATCTTCCATAGCGTAGACAGAGGTATGAGACACAAGGGAAATAGAGGCTACCTGGGAGAAGGTTTCGAGCATCCTGCCATTCATCATCAGAGGATTCACTGTCTACAACTAGAGTTGAGTCGACTTGGTCTTCCTCAAATGTGATTTTGGTTTTCTGGTGAGGCTGGTTGGACTCACAAGGGCCGTGGCTAGTTGAACAAGTGATGACCCATTCCTCCAGTGAGTCCTCAGGGACTTCCTTTTCTTCAGCCTTCTGCACCTCCCTGAGGAGCCAGGTGGGATAGAGATGACAGAAGATTAAACACAGAGGGATCGGACCCCAGGGAGTCCCAGCTGGTTTTGACAGGAGGCATTAAGAGAGTGGTCCCAGAAAGCAAACAGGAGGTTCCCCTTAAGAGGGAACAGGCAATCCTCTACTCTCTGCAACAGAGCATGGCTGCCATGGGAGACAGAGAGGAAGAGAGCAACTGGTGTTCATTGCACTGGACAGATACGAGCTGAGGAGGATGAAGACTCAGCTATCCCTGGACGGTACAGACATGACACCTACCATACACAGAGAAACACAACAGCTGCCACACCCTGTGTCCAAGCTGGCTTGAATTTCACATTCTGTGGCCAAGGGAATGCAGACTTTCGGCCCATCGTAGATGCCAGAGAGGGTGTGCCTCCTAGACCTTTTTCATATGTTACCACCCATTACTTGCTCCCGATTATTCAGCGTTACCTGGGGGTACATAATTCCTGTACTTTCTCAGCCTCCTCAACTTTAACATCTTCATCCTCATCTTCAGCATTTTCTGTAAATACAGAAGTGCTCGTTCAGCTATTTCCCACTTCACACTCTGCAAGCACAGTCAGCCCAGTGTGCACTCAGAGATGAACATCTAGACATGGTCACTGTTCAACTGAAAGCTCTCATGTTTTATCTTTAACAAAATGCCCTGGCATGGTTTCCTGATCCATTGGGCAATGCATTTCTGATCTGGAGGGCCACCATCAAGATGTGGCCAAATATTGAAAAGACCTTTTGCTCCCCATATGATGGAGGCTTCTACAGCCTCTCTCTGGACTGTGGCAGCTGTCTCCCCCATCCTGCTACAGGTCTGATTCCCAGGCACAGGCTTGGTGTCCTGTCACAGTTCACATTTCAAACCTATTCTTTCTCCTAGGAGAGGATAAACTTGTCCTACAGTCCTCTATGCATCTGGAGACTTCACAGGCCCTCCGTGTGGCTTCTGCCCTGTTATTCAGGGACATTGTCTCCATGGGGAGTGCTCCAATCTGAAGCACTTCCTACCACCAAATGCCCCCACATCAAGTGCCTTCTCCAATACCACACAGCGAGGGGCTTTATCTCATTTTGAAAAGCAGTCTTAAGTGTTCCCATGTTTGGATGCTTCAGACCCTTGCAAGAGACAATTTGCCTGCCTTTGCAGATGGAGACAGAGAAACTCAGGAAGGATAAATCACTCACTCACGAACAGTTATTAAGAACATTGCCAAAGAGACAGCCTGGGAACCTGCCTTCTGAGTCCAGAGCTCTTTTCACTCTAATAAGCAAGCCCCTGTCACAACCTCCTTCCTGTCCTTTAAAACTAGAAATGTGCTGCTTCTTGCTCCAAAGACCACCTTCCATGAAGGAAGGTGGGACATTTGCAATACTGTGACCTCCAACCCCATGGGTTTGCCATCTCTGTTCTTACCCAGGAAGTCCTGGTCATGTCACGGCCACATATGTTTAGTGGGAAAAAACACCGATACAACTGTCATTGTGAAAGTATGGAGGTCTGGAGTCTCTCATAAGCCTGGAGTTTTGGGTCATCAGGGCCTATGGCCACCTTACCTGGGCTGAGCTTTTGGACAAGGTGCTGTGCCAGCCTACATCCCTCAGCCAGCTGTTCTCGGAGGTCCCATCCCTGTGCGTTGTCTGCCGTATCTGGAATGAGGAGGGCCTGGAGATGCTGATTCAATGAGTGGGAGACATCTCTCCCTTCCTGTAACTTCTCCCTTAACTGAGTGAGCTCTTGTTCCTGAGAGTGAACCAGGACTTTATATTGCCTAAGGTGAGATAGTAGAGAAAATTTAACAGTGGAAAGGGATGAGTGATCCGTTCTAATATTGTGACAGAAATTTCTAAGACAATGTCCTCGAGGAGACCTCCAAGCAGAAGGTCAGCATTGTTTAAAGCAATGTCTGTGGCCAAGAGAAAGAATAAAAATGGTTCACAGGCTTCCTCTGTATGAGAGAGGGCCCCTGGAAGACCCTCCACAATGTTCCATTCATCTTTCTCTTCTGTCAACAAAAGTAGGTGTCTTCCTAATTCAGTTTCAAAAAGACATCCATCCTTTCAGTTCCTCACTCTGGCCATGGACATTTCCATGTGAATATACACATAGTGCATCTTGCAGCGACTAGATACAAAGCCATGGACAGAAATGAGGCCAGGTGCAGATGGGGCCAACTGAAAAGATGAAAGAATAGAATGACAGGCAACATTGATTGACTGAAAGGATGAGAAGCCGCAGTCAGTCAGGAGGTGATTCTGACTAAGGGTGAACGGGGTGGTGATGGCTCATCCTTTTGAGTATATTGAATGCTGCTAGGTGGTTCCCACTCCTTCGGTTAATTTTCTGTTATGTATATTTCACCTCAACAATTACTTGTTTGAAAAACAGAAGACAAGTCTCTGAGAAACAACTGCAGCCCATAACTTATTATTATCCTTGTTCTCTGCTTGATAAATCTTTGTGTGTCGTGAGCCTGCCATGGCAATTCCTGCCCTTCCGCTGGCCCAGCTTAGCTCTTATTTCTCCCCACCGAGCTGCTGTACTTCAGAGATTTACACACCTGTCACCTGCCTGACCCCATGGGGTCCCCTCACCTGAGCTCCTCAGGTTGTCCGAGCTGCTGTGCAAGCTTCTCTTCCTTGAACAGCCGCTCATCCCTCAGCATAGATTGTATGAGGTCTTTGCAGTCTTCATACTCTGAGGAAAGACAGTCAGGCCTGCCTCAGTGAAAGGCTGGACATGGTGCTCTGGTCACTGCCTACAGGGCAGGAGCCAGGTCCATCCCAAGGACAAAACTGTCCCCAGTACCAGGCTCTAGGCAAGGATTTCTACATCTTTACTCTTCAGTCTCCTGACTTGCTGGCATCTGATCCTCCAAAATTTACAGACGAAGAAAGAGAAACTCAAGGCACATCAAGGAAGTTGACAAGATGATTCAACCACAATGAAGTGGAATCAGAATTCACAGCCCCGGAGGTCTGACTCTGAATGGGGGGCCACTTTCCCAAGCCTTGCAGCCTCTTCTCTAAAACACTGCACTGGGGCATGAAGTAGTGATTTCTTGTATAGTCGGGAAGGCCTCTCGGACTATGGGACTGATGGTTTCCCTTTTACTGGGAATTTCAAGGCCAAATATGTCAAAGATCTTAACCATCTTTGATTTTTAAATCATATCTTCAGATGTGATTTTAAGAATCACATCTAAAGCACAAATTATGAGACATAAGACCATAAGGCCATGAAGGAAATCTGCCCAAATACTAATAAGGTTTGTGTTAATTTAGAAACAGTACAATGAAGAACTAGTAGATAGTGTTTACTCTGTGCCAAAAGACGTTCTAGGAGATTGACAAGAAATATCTCATGTAATTCAGTGCAGCAATTTACAGAGGCAGGTATTTCTGTAGTACCCTATGTACAGATGAGGAAACTGAGGGACAGACAAGACAAACAACTTGGATGGAGCCCAGGAGACAGGCCCAGTGTCCCTGTTCTGCACACAGCACTGCTACTTCCACACATTCTCACGTGGGATCTTTCCTCCTCTTTAGGAACAAGAGCCTGTGCCCCAGGAAGCAGGACTTCCCTCTCACCAGGCTACTCTCTGCTTTTCTTTTGACAAGTCTTGCCCTGTCACCCAGGCTGGAGTGCAATGGCATGCTTGTAGCTCACTGCAACCTCTGCCTCCTGGGTGCAAAGGATTCTCCTGCCTGAGCCTCCCGAGTAGCTGGGATTACAGGCACCTGCCACCATGCCCAGCTAATGTTTGTATTTTTATAGAGATGGGGTTTCTCCATGTTGCCCAGGCTGGTCTCAAACTCCTGACCTCGTGATCTACCCACCTCAGCCTCCCAAAGTGCTGGGATTAGAGGAGTGAGCCACCGTGCATGGCCCCTACTCCCTGCTCTTGATGCTGTCACTTATACATACCACAGGTTCTATTAGGTGCAGACTCCTCTTGAAGCCCCTCAGAGCGGGTACTGTGTACTATCACCAAGTTTCCTTCAGGGTCCCTAGAACAGAGCTTTGCCTATTGGGCCTCAACAAAAGCTTGAACAGAATAAGGGTTCACTAGTCCCACATATTTGGAACAACAAACTAGATGTTATTTGTCTGCCAGATCTTATATGGTACAGAGAGGATTCTTGGAAACACGATTTAGCCTCTTGGAGAAAACAGGTCGTTCTGTGCCTGTGTCTGAAATGAATAACTGCAATTTTACCTCTAGGCCCACCCCCACCTGATTGCAAACATGGAAACTTGCTAAATACTTTGGTACCTCTGACTTCCAAATTTAACAAAATGTGAAAATGCCCATTTCTATTTTCCTAGAAGTATGGGAAGGTTGAACTTATTTTTGATGGAGAGAGCATTTAGTTTCTCCGAGAGAAGACAGGACATCATTCATCACTTTTGTGATGGTGAGCCTACAGAACTTACCGTAATTATTCTGCCCCTTGGCCAGGAAGTACGCCACTTGAGTTACAAGAAATTTCTCTTTAAGGTTTCTGAACTGCTCTTTGTTCTCTGCCAGCTGGGGGCGTGATTTCTTGTTGATTTCTAGAATGTTCTTCTCTGCCTTCTCACTTGACCAAGGGCGGGCAGATACCACCATGCTGACGTTTGTGGCAGAAGAGGTGGGGTCAGGGACTGGGGAGAAGACACCCAAACACACGATGGGTTAAAACTGATGAAATCAAGTAGGTTTAATCAGGACTAAGGGATGTCAGTAACTGAAATTGTTAACTTACTGTTGAGAAAAATGTGATCAGTCCCCACAGCACTTTAGGATCCTTAACGACAAAAACAATCTTCGAGGTGCCTGAGCTCAGAGCTGAAGGCACTGCCAATAGCTCAGTCTCCGACAAGAGTGAGGAAGATTGCGGCCAGTGTGCCAGGTAACAGTTTGCAGTTGCAATAATAGAATTAGAAGGTGGGGGTGTCACGGAATCTTAGGAGCCCTGCATTCCAATTGCCCAGGCTTTGCTGAAACACAGGCACCCTGGTCTCACCTGAGGGTCAGCACCAATTGGGATCATTCCTTCAAAATTCACTCTCAGTATTCGTGTACCCTTGTGACAATGCCACAGACCCATCTCTTTCCCAGTACATCTAAGCACATTCCTCACTGTTTATCGCTTGTCTGTACATCATCATCCAGGCTGAACCAGTTTCCCAACAGGTTATATTTTCTTAATGGTAGTCATGAAGTCACCCCACCTGTTCTAAGTTAAAACAGATCTTAAGGCTTTTCCACAAGTGTAGGATATCAAACTTTTAGCCTGCCCTGATTTCCTGTGGGTCTTCTGCAGTTTTGTCTGTATCCACTAGAAAGTGAATGAATCATTAATTTGTAAAAATGTTGTCTTTCCTGTCTCAGTGTTCTTCTTGCTGCTTCCCATTGTTATGTTGATTTCTTTTTTCTTACTGGGGCACCATCTTGGCTTTTCATGACACTCTAGACCAGTTTGACAGCCCTATGTCCAGAGCTCTTCCTCGATGTGGGTTGGTTTGTTTTTTAATGTCACTGAGCACTACATTTTATACTTGTCACTTATGGATGTCATTCTAGTGTCACAAGAGCTCTTTTCAAGGTATCAAGTGATCAAAATCATTTATATAGAGATCTCCTGTAAACATGTGTGACCATCTATCTTGGGAAGTTTTATAAACCTGATGCTATTTTGTTGTTTCCATTTTGTTTTCCCATATACTGAAAAGAACAGGACCATGAGCAGTTCTTATGGAATTTGGTTTGATATCTATTTTGTTGGGTTGGACTAATACCATTGATTTTTGGTTTCATTCCACTAACAGAACATGGCAAGATCAAGGTTATGGTCACGGTTGGTTGCTGATCCTCAGTGTTGCAGTAGAAGGTGAGTTTGAGATTAGAGGAATGAGTAGGAAAGAGTGATCCCCCGAACCCCCTCCTCACTTTCTCAGCTTTCATCCCCACCTAGGTTTTGTGAGCCTGGAACTTGGGAGACTGTTCTGTAGCCCAGGTGTCCTAAGATTGGCTGCTGGACTTGCCTGAGTTGAGGGTGTCATGAGTGTGATCCTGGGCTGCTCAGCATTCATGTGGTAGTGAAGGAAGGAGGACTGGATCAATCCCATTTCAAAGCATGTCTCTCTGCAGTCCACGCTGTCCTCCAATGACACTGTAAGGATACTGCTTTAAGACGTATCAACGGCTTTAAGTAAATGTATTTTCTGCATCTGGGAGACCTGACATTCTGTGTCATAATGAAAATCTGTCATGCTTCTTTATTTTAAAAATGATAAAACTGCAGGTTCACAGAGTTACGTGGCTTACTTGAGGTCACACAGGGATGAGTTTTCAGCACTGCCAATAAAAGCAATCACAGTAATTATTCATAGGGTCCATATAATTCAGTAAATATTCACATAATTATTTACTAGCTGTTCATTGACCAATTCGTACAAGGCATTTTGCTCAAAACTGTGCTCATATTTGGACATTGTATCTTCATCATAATCCTGTGGTAATGCTATTATCCATAAGTAACAGGTAAGAAACCTGAAGAAGAGGGATAGCAAAGCATGTATTTGGACATATTTCCATTTTTTTTGGTTTTTGTGATGCTGGAAGAATGACCAGAATGAGTCATAGGAAGAGTATACATTCCTGTAGTATTTTCCAGGACAGAGGTGGGACCTCCTAGAGTACTGGGACCAAAATTACCAAGTGTCTGCAATCTTGCTTTAACAGTACGGGAAATAACCTCTATCACCTGGAATTCCCCTGGAACTCTGGAACATACAAAAGAAGTATGAGACTTGGGTCTTCCCTTGGTGTGTTTAATTCACTCTTCTATGGAATACCAATGATTCTCACTAAGACTTTGGCCTTTTCATAACCACAATGTGCATTTTATGGAGAAGATTTTACACTTTGCTCTATTTAGAAAGAATAAATATGAGCAATGGTTTAGGTTTTATGCCCTGGACTTAATATTTTTCTGATTCCTGTTTTGAGATTAAATTCTCATGTAAATAGAAAAATACTTATTATTTCTCATAAGGCCAAGTTTGTTATTAGTTTGAGTTTCTGAAGATGAAGCACAAACTTTTGATTTTATCTTTGTCTGTCCCCATCAGCACCACTCCTTGTCTCTCAGTATGACCTGGACTTGCCCCTGCACTTACCCTCGTCCTGCTGAACCATCTCCATGCACTGTCCAATTCCATCAGTGATTCGGGCTCCTCCCAAGGCTCCCTGAAAAGGGCACAGAGATCAGGACGTTAGGCGCATTCCGGATACAAAGGCAACCCATACTGTAGAGTGGGCAGCTGTGTTTCCACTTCCCTAATATTCCAGTGATGTCCTAAAACTGAAAGGAACACTTTCCTTTTTTAGGGGTCTGTTCTTCATGTCTCAGTGCCTCTGATCTAGTGAACACAACTGTACTGAAAGTGAAAGAACTTGCTAAATTTCTAGTTTCTTGTTAGGTGGCTAAAATAGATTTATAAGACTTCCTTACTTACCCATGACTGCTGAAGTTTGAATTCTGAGCAGTACGATTCTTTTTCTTGTGAGGTGAGCAGCTTAGAAAAGATTGGCCATCTTGCTGTACAAAAAGAAGTAAACTTAATTTCTACTCAAAGCATGCTTGAATCTGAAATTAAGGCTTCCACTCTTCCGAAGTTGGAGTGTCACTGCATCCGGCATGTGTCCCAAAGGGCTCGTGTCTCTGCTATACTCAAAGTTTAAATGGAGCCCAGCAAGCCAGATCTCCTTTACTTCTAGGTTCCCTCAACAGTTTCTCCTCTGCTGTAGACACTGCCTTGAAAATATTCTTGTGCTGCTGTCGTCTTTTGGCTTTGGAATGATGTGATGCAGCTCAAAGGGTCCTACCCCCAAGTTGATCAAAGTAAAAAACAGCTGGGAAAGTCAGTGCAAATACAAGTTCATTGTCCTCCTTGCAGGGATTCTGATTCAGAGGGCTCAGGTGGGGCCTGGAATGTGTTTGTGAACATGACTCAGATGTGCAGTCAATTTGGGGACCCACTGATAGCATTGACCTTACAGTTTATGGGATGATTCTGTTTTGCTGATGAAGAAACTGAGGCAGAGAGAGTCTGTAACTTGCCCAAGTTCCCCTTGCTGTAAGTCCTGGAGCCAGGTCTCAGGTGGACCAGCCTCTTCCCATCCCCTTCCCACATTTTCCAATTCAGCTGTGTCAGTTCTTTCCAAGTATGTGTTTCTCTCCCCTATACCTCATTTCTGAAAAAAGGAAAACTTCTGGAATTTAACTTCTTTCATCTAACACATTTCCCCACAACATGCAGCCGGCATCATATTTTGGCCACTTGCTATTAAAGTGAGATGCTTCTTTTTTTTTTTTTTTTTTTTGAGACAGGGTCTTATTCTGTCACCCAGGCTGGAGTGCACTGGTGATTATAGGTCACGGTAACCTTGAACTTCTGGGCTCAAGTGATCCTCCTGCGTCAGCTTTCCAAGTAGTTGGAACTCTAGGCACGCATCACCATTTCTGGCTAATTTTTTATTTTTCATAGACACAAAGGTCTTGTTATGTTGCTCAGGCTGGTTTTGAACTTCTGGCCTCATGTGATCCTCCCACCTAGGCCTCCAAATGTGCTGGGATTACAAGAGTTAGCCACTGAACCTGGCCCTGAAATGCTTTTTTCTCTTTTTTTTTTTTTTAATGAAAATACAGGACATGGAGATGTGGAAAGACTTCTTGCTTTATTACTGTTATTATTATTATTATTTCTACAGTATAATTTGTACATCACAAAATTCACCATTTTTAAGCATACATTTCAGTGTCTTTTACCATGTTCCAAAACTTTCGCAATCTTGCGCTCTCTGACAACCACTAATCTACTTTCTCTATATATTGATGTACTTGTTCTGGGTACTTCCTCTATATGGAATAACAAAGCGTGGTATTTTCTATCTGCTTCTTAGAATATTGTTCTCAAGTTTCATCCTTTTTAGCCTGCATCAGTACTTCAACTTTTTATGGCCAAATAATATTCCACTATATGGTTATACCACATTTTGTTTATTCATCAACTGATGGTGGTTTAAGATGTTTCCACTGTTTAACTATTATGAATAATGCTGCTGTGAACAGCTTTGTACAAGTTTTTGAGTGAACACCTGTTTTTCCTTTTCTTGGTTATAAACCTAGGAGTGCAATTGCTGCATCATATGTCACTTTATGTTTAACTTTTTTTTATGTTTAACTTTTTGAGGAACTCACACACTGTTTACCAACTTCAGTAGCTATGCCATTTTAGATTCCCAACAGTAATATGTGAGAATTCCATATTCTCCATCACTTTTGAAACGTGTCGTCTTTATTTTTTTCTTAAGTCATACTGGTGGGTGTGAAGTGGTATCTCATTTGGGTTTAAATTTACATTTTCCTACTGACGGAAAACGTTGAACATCTTTGCATGTGCTTCTTGGCCATTTGTGTGTTTCCTTTAGAGAAACCTCTACTCACAGCTTTTTTCCCATTGTTAAATGTGGTTGTCATTTATTGCTCAGTTATATGAATTCCTTATATACTCTAGGTACTAGACCTGTGTCAAATATATAATTTGGAAATAGTTCTCCCATTATGTGGATTATCTTTTCACTTCATTGACAGTGTCCTTTGAAGCATATAAGTTTTTTATTTTAATGAAGTCCATTTATCTATCTATTTTTCGGTTGTTTGTGCCCACTTAAAAAATGTCTAATCCAAAGTCACAAAGATTTGTACCTATGTTTCCTTCAAGACATCGTCTTTTGAAATGAGAACTCTCCTGGGTTTTAGAGGAGGGTGGATATTGTTTATTTATGCCTCCTGTCCATTACCGATGTTTCTCCTGATTGTTATTCATATGCTCACCACCCCTCCATGGAGCATCCATGGCCTGTAACAGAGCTCTGGGGATTGATATCCTTCCACTGACTTTGGTGCTGGTGAGAGCCCTCGTCATGTAATTCAGCTTCGCCTTAACCCGACCCAGTTGCACATATTCCTCAGGCCCTTTAGAGTTGAAGTTGAGACCTCTCTGAGAACGCTTGCCAGCCCATGCTGTTCTAAGGCTGGAGTAAACTTCCTCCATCTATTCCAGACAGAGGGGACTGCAGGGGTTGGACTCACTCAAGATATCTCTGGTTTTAGAAAGAAGACCTGTTTCAGGGTGTGGGGAAGATTGTTCAATATGAACTAGGTCCTCTCTAATTATTTTTACTGTATGTGTGACTTCTTTCTAGAAACAAAGGAAGAATATTTATGTTAGGACATTTTGTCTATTCTTTGTCAATTGTTGTTTATCTACAATTTGAACATGGATAAGTGTAAATATATTCTTAACAACTTAATTATGGCTCATGTCCACTGCCATGCGATCATATTTAAATCTATCAACTATCCTGTTACTTAGGTATTATTCTGTTCCTCATGAGAAAACAAACTCAGAAAGATTGCAAAATTTCCCTAGGTCACAAAACTAGTGAGGAGAGGAATAAGAATTAGAAACCAGTTCCTTTTGGCCCTCAAAGCTAACCTTGTACCATTAGATCAAACTGATTCACATACTTTTGCTCGAATTAGTCTCAGAGTTGTGGTTCTCACTTGATTTTTCCAAGGAAACAGTGTGCCACTTTACTATCATTTCAAACTTTGAAATTTAAAACTCTTTTTATTATGCTTTTTTGTCTTTGTTCTATTCCATTGCTTTTGGTTTCTTCTCAACGGATCCCTCTTATTTCTAGGCTAAATATTTGTCATCTACTTTCTGTCAATTTTCAATTTTTGAGTGTTTGTTATCTCTCTCTTTGTTGTATGCTAACAGTTCTTCACTGAGGTAAAATTTGCATAGAGTATACTGCAAAAAACCTAAAGGTACAGCTTAATAAATTTTAATATAATTATACATTGTATAATAACACCCAGTTAAAGATGGAGAACATTTTCCCCCATGCCACAAATTTCTGATGTGGTTCTTGCCAGTCAATACTCATCCCCCAAATGAAGAATATATTCTGAATGTTGTCACTGCCTTAGCCCCTTTGTGTTGCTGGAAAGGAATACCAGAGGCTGGGTAATTTATAAAGGAAAGAGGTGCCTTTTGCTCATAGTTCTGCAGGCTGCACAAGAAGCATGGCACCCGCATCTGCTCCTAATGAGGGCCTGAGGCTGCTTCCACTTGCAGCAGAAAGTGAAAAGGAACCAGGGTGTGCAGAGATCATATGGTGAGAGAGGAAGCAAAAGAGAGCAAGGAAAGGTGAGAGGCACTTTTTAATAGATAGCTCCTACAGGAACCAAGAGAGTGAGAATTCACTCACTACCTTCTCCCAGGGTGGAGATTAATCTATTCATGAGGGATCCACTCCCATGACCCAAACACCTCCCATCTACCCCCACCTCCAACACTGGGGACCACGTTTAAACATGCGATTTGGAGGGGACCAATATTTAAACTTAGCAGCCACCATAGATTCATTTTGCTTGATCATGTGCTTCATAAAAATGGAATCATTTTGGCTGGGCCTGGTGGCTCATGCCTGTAATCCCAAGACTTTGCAAGGCTGAGGCGGGCAGATCACCTGAGGTCAGGAGTTCAAGACCAGCCTGGCCAGCATGGTAAAACCCTGCCTCTACTGAAAATACAAAAAATTAGCCAAGTGTCATGGCAGGTGCCTGTAATCCCAGCTACTTGGCAGGCTGAGGCAGGGAATATTTTTTGAACCCGGGAGGCAGAGCCAAGATTGTGCCACTGCACTCCAGCCTGGTGGACAGAGTGAGACTCCATCTCAAAAAAATAAAAAAAGGAATCACTTAGTACTTTCTCTTGTTTTGACTTCTATTCATGTGCTTATATAGGCCACTAATTTGTTTGATTGTGTTTTTCCCTTGTTTCATTTTGTTTTGGCCAAATAATATCCTATTGATTCTATGATTATCACACAATTTCATATCCATTTTTCTGATGGGAGACAGGTTTACTTCTTGGCTACTGTGCATAAGTAACTATGAATATTCTCATACAATTATTTCTGTGAAGGTACATACTTATTTTCCTGGGTATCTATAGCTATGGATGGAGATGCTTGGTGAATGGGAAGAAAATGGACACAGAGTTTTGCAAAGTCATTATATTATTTTACATTTCTAAGAAAGATGTAGGCCATTTCCAGTTGCCCTACATTCCCACACACTTAATATTTTCAGTCTTTTAAATTATAGCCATTCTACTAGGTGGGTAGTGATATCCTATTTTGGTTTTCTCAAGCCTAATGTTCAGTAAGATATGTTCTTATGGAAAATATCTTCTCAAAATTTTATATTCATTGATATACTGGTGTGTTTGTCATTTCCTTTGTAATCTATAGAGTTCTTTATATATTTTTATATATTTTGAATGCATCCATTTATATATACATATTTTTTGCTACATTATACAGCAAATAATTATTTGCTATTCCTGCTCTACAGATAGCTTTTAAGTTGTTAAACAACAACATAATAAGCAGAAAGTTTTTAAAAATGAAGTGCAATTCGCTTGATTTCTTATTGTGGTGAGTGTTACAGTATCTAGTCTAAGAAACATTTTCCTACGTCAAGTTCATGGATTTCCTATTTTTCCTTTACAAGGTTTCTAATTTTAACTTTCACATCTTAAGTTAATTTCAATGTATGATGGAGAGTGGTTAATATTAACTTTTTAAAACAACAAATATTATTTCACTCAAAATCGTTTTACTTAAAAGTCTTTCATTTCACCAATGAAGGGCATTGGTGTCTTTGTTTTCAAAACATTTAGAAGTGGCGGCGTGAGCATGTTCTCACTCATGCATGGGAATTGAACAACGAGAACACTTGGACACAGGGCGGGGAACATCACACACCATGGCCTGTCCTGGGGTGGGGGGCTAGGGGAGGGATAGCATTAGGAGAAATACCGAATGTAAATGACGAGTCAATGGGTGCAGCAAAGCAACACGACTCATGTACACCTAAATAACAAACCTGCATGTTGTGCACATGTACCCTAGAACTTAAAGTATAATAAATATAGATATATGGTGGTGCAAGGGCTGCTGCACAGCTAGCAGAGCCGTGGTGAGGAGGGCAGTGCCTGCCCGCAGCTCTCCGCCTCCCCTGCCCGCCAGCCCAGGCGGCCCCAGCAGCACCGACCAGAGGAGCCCCGGCAGCTGCACAGCGGCCAGGTGGACGCCTCTATCTACAGCCTCGTAGCAGAACAGACGGGACCTGTTAGGTTCGCGGCCATCGTGGGCAACAAGGACTCACCCTCCATCTGGGCCGCCGTCCCAGGGAAAACCTTCGTAAACATCACGCCAGCTAAGGTTGGTGTCCTGGTTGGCAAAGACTGGTCAAGCTTTTTTGTGAATGGGCTGACACTGCGGGGTCAGAAATGTACTGTGTCCCGGACTCACTGCTGCAGGATGGGGAATTGACTGTGGATCTTCAAACGAAGAGCATCGGTGGAGCCCCCACCTTCAATGTCACTGTCACCATGACTGCCAAGATGCTAGGCCTGCTGATGGGCAAAGAAGCTGTCCATGGCAGTTTCATCAACAAGAAATGTTATGAAATGGCCTCCCACCTTCAGCGTTCCCAGTACTGACCTCCTTTGTTCCTTCCCCTCAATCATTCCCCACAGCTTTGCCCCCTTTCTTTCTCATACACACATATGCCATTTTAATTTTGTGGGCCATTACCCCACACCCCTATTGCTGCCAAAACCACATAGGCTTGGGGCCAGGGATAGATGGACAGACACCTTCCCCTACTCATAGCCCTCCTGTGTGTGCTTGGAAAACTTTTTGAGGGATTTTTATGAATAAAAAAGATTCTACTAAAACAACTAAATAACTATACATATGTGGTCATATTGTTTGAATCTGTATTCTTTTACTTTGATATATTTATGAATACTTACACCAGTACTACCGTTTTTAAATTACTGTAGCTTTAAAATCAGTTTTGAAGTCTAGCAGAGTAAGTCCTTCAACTTACTGCTTCTTCAAGACCAACTTGCCTATTCTAGGATATTCAAATACATTTGGAAATTAGCTTTTACATTTCTCTAAAATCTCCTACTAGAAATATTCATCAGAATTCTGTTGAGGTAACATGCTAACAAAATTGAATCTTCAAATCAATGAACATGATATATATTTCTCTATTTAGTCTTCTTTAATTTTTCTCACCAATTGCTTTTAGGGGCCTTGTACCTGCTTCATTGCATGTATTCTTAAGCATGTAATGATTCTGACTATTAATCTCTATTATGTATTGAATTTCATTTTCTAGCTGCTAATTGCTAGTATGGAGAAATTAAGATGATGAAATCAACGCTATAAAGGCATCATTTAGGTACAACAGACTGCACCACTTTAAAATGTGTAATTCAATGCATGTTTACAAATGTATACACTAATGGAACTACTGCCACAACCAAGATAGTGGAATTTCCCTATGCCCCAAAGATTCTTGTACCCCTTTGCAGTTCATCAGTCTTTCAGCCCTCGGCCTCAAGGAGCCGCTGTCACTTCAGATCCATTTCCATTTTCAACCATTTTCTATAAATGAAATTATACCCATATTCCTTTGTGTCTGCCTTCTTTCATGCATCAACATAATTTTAAAATCCATCGAGTATTTGCATCAACGGTTAATGCCTTGTAATTGCTGAGTAGTATTCCTTTGTGTGGCTATACCATGTTTGTTTATACTTTCACTTGTTATTGGACATTTCTATCATTCCACGTTTGGGCTATTATGAAGAAACTATCATGAGCATCCATACGTGGCAGGCCAGGTCTCACTAACACAGGCCTCCCTAACAACTGTTTCAGTACTGACTGAGTGGTACAGTTAAATATTAAGAGGGGGAAAAAAAAAAAAGCCCATGCCCTTATTACAAAGGCTGGAATGTAACCAAAGCCCACGAACAGTTTTGCCTAGGCTTTTCCTGGAACTTAAAGCATGACAAAATAATGAAGGCATTCTTAACAGGAGTCATTTAGTATTAAACAAGTTTTATCGGGGGTCTGAAGTAACTCCCCAGGCCTCCACAAACAAGTTTATTGGAGGTCTGAAGGAACTCTCCAAACCTCTGTGATTTAGCAAGAGACAAGATAAGGGTGCCCAGCACCTAGACCCATTTAGATTAAGTGAATTTACTGAGGCTCCAGAGGAAGGTCTTCAGGACTCAGACCTTAGTTATAGATTAGAAGAAGTTAATCACTTATGTTTTTAGATGAATGCACACTTCCACATACACACATAGCTTAGAAGGTACATAAGCTCAGGAAGACTTTGTAATTTTGAGTTGGTCTGGTGATAATTTCCAGCTCTTTTCCCTGTAACTAGTTGCAGAAGTAAAAACTCTCTTCCTCCCCAGTTCATCTGCATCTCGTTACTGGGCCACAGGAAATAGCAGCCCACCCCTCAGTCTGGTCTGGAAATACACATACAGATCATGTGCAGACATAGTGTGTAAATTCCTAGGAATGGAATGACTGTCCGTCTGATTTGTATATGTTTAATCTTTAAGAAACTTAGATTTTCAAACGAGTCCTACCATTTTCCATTCCTACAAGTATAAGACTTCTAAGTGCTTTATATCCTCACCAACATGTGCTATTTTCAGCCTTTTTAATTTTAGCCATTCTCTTGGATATGTACTGGTATCACATTGTTGTATTGATTGAGCTCCCTGATGACTAAACAGTAGAGCATCTTTTCCTATGCTAATTGACCATTCATGTATCTTCTTTTCTGAAGTATCAAGTCTTTTGAGAAATTGTTTCATTGTGCTGTTTATCTTATCAGACACTACATATATATATACACACTCTAAAAAAACCCTTTGTTGGAAGTAAATATGGTATCTCCTATATTGTGGTTTCTTTTTATGTTCTCTTAACATTCCCTGTTTGGAGATAATGATAGATAAGCTTCAAAAAGGTGAATATACACACCCACACCCACACACATATATATATACACACCCACACACACAGGTGAGCCACCACACCAAGTCTGTTGAATTTATTTATAAGCACAACATGTATTTAGATATTACTTGAAATGAAATTGTATTTTTATTTCATTTTCCAAATGCTCAATGCTAATATACAGAAATACAAAAGACTACTTCTATTGAGCTTATATTCTGCAACATTACCAAATTCACTAATTAGCTTTGGTAGATTTTTGTAGATTTTTAGGATTATTAACATACACAGTCATTATCTGTGAATAAAGACAGCTTCAATTCTTTCTTTTCAATCTTTTCAATACTTTTATTTAGTTTTCTTACTTTATTGCATTGATTTACATCTCTAGTATAATGCTGAAATGAAAGAATAACAACATATATTCTACTTTTTTCCCTGATTTAATAGAAAAGCATTCAATCCCATGCCATTTAATATAATGTTACCTGTGAGTTTTTTTCAAATCTACCCTTAATAGGGTTGGAAGTGTTGCCTTCTGTTCTTACCATGCTGAGAGTTTTCTGGGGTTTGTTTTTATAAATCATGAAAAAAGTTTTCAATTTTGCCAAATGCTTTTACTGTGTATGACAAGGTAATCATACAGTTTTTCTCTTTTGCCCTGATAATATATAAAATTATATTTTTAAATATAAAAAAGATATCTTGAATCAAGCTAGGACAGTTTTTTTAATTATAAACTTTTAACAAATACATTGAAATATAACTTACAAGCAATTGAGATGCATGAAAGTGTATAATCATTAAAGTGTATAATTTTAAGAGTTTGAGCACAGTATACACGAGTCAAAGAGAAAGGACAGAAAATACTAAGGATGGCTCACCATATGTGGTCTATCTTGGTGAACGCGCTATCTGAGTTTGAGAAGAGTTATTTGTTGGCTGTTCTTAGATGTATTTTGCTTAAATGTTGACTTGGCTAACTTGTGCCATTGATTGCGTGAATTTTGTTCTAGTGGGTGCAAAATTACTGTCTGATCACTTTGGACTTATGTGGACTGGTTTATGTTTTATTACAACGGATTCATGGAAAGCCCACAGCATTTCCCAAGACCCTCTAATGTGCCAGGACTCAATCACCAATCCACCCCTTTGTGGATTTTGTCAGGGTTTGGTTTTAGGCTTTACCAGGTTGGTCTACAATGGGCCTTATTGAAAAGTGTGACACTTATTCCTAAAGCACATTCATTCTAGTGTCTCAGTTGGATACCTGGGTGCTAATGAGGTGTGCATGAGTTCTTCCCACCCTGGATGGCAGAAACTCCATCATACATTCCCCAACCCTCCTCCACCTCAAGTACCTCTGGTCCAAACTCATTTTTATAGCAGCCACCCCTCTGTTAAATCTGTTAGTCTTTTAATTGTGCAGGTACAGTCCAGTCCTTGATAAGTATGCACATTGAACCCCACATAGACTTTGAGAGCTGCACCTTTGAACAGCTGTCTCCTCATCGGTGCCCTGCCCTGCAGATTGCAGTTGCTTCAGTGGCCTTGGACTCTGATCTCTGCCTTCTCAGCTCAGTGGGGCTGCCCTGCCCTGAGTGGACTCTAGCCCACTATGCAGCTGCTGAGAAATTCTCCGCAAAGAACTACGAAATCATGGGGCTTCCCCCTTAAGTTTTCTGTTGTACTGCCTGTTGTCCACTGTCTGAAAACAATTTTATGGTTGTTTATGGAGGCAGGGTTAGTCTGATGTGATTTATTCTAACAGACAGAAGCAGAAATCTGTTATACTCTTTTAATTACTGTGTCTTTTTAATATTATGGCAGACAGAATCCTAAGATGACCCCCAGTGATCTTGCTCTTATATAATCACTTCTTCCTGAGTGTAGACAAAGCCACTGAGGAGATGTCACTCCTGTGATTCTGTTACAATTTATGGCAAAAACAAGTTAGCAGATGTAATCGAGATCCCAAATCAGTCAAATTCAAGACACAGAGATTATCTGATGAACTTGACCTAGTGAAGGTGAGTTCCTTGGAGGGACTGAGGTCTTCCTGGAGAGAGTGCAGGAGGGCTTCCATGCAGGGCAATCCTCCTCTGCTGGCTGGAGGAAGCATGCAGTGGGAACATGGGAGGCCTCTAGGAGCAGCGAGAGGCCCCTGGCTGATAGCCAGCAAGAAAACAGAGATCTCAGTCCTACAGTCACAAGGAACTGAACTCAGCTGACAACCTGAGGAAACCTGAGAGGAAATTCTTCCCCAGAACCTCCAGAAAGAAACCCAGCCTAATTTCAGCCTGTGAGACCCTGAGAAGAAGACCCAGCTAATCCAGGCCTCAACTTCTGATCTGTGGACACTGCAAGAAAATAAATCGTTCTTATTTTATGCCACTAATGCTTGCAGTAATTTAGTATGCAGCAATAGAAAATTAATACAAATAAAATGGAAAAGGCTTTGGAGTGGGGACAAGAATGAAATGGTGGGAGAGGGATGCCTGTATGCTGATAAGGTTGATGTCTGTATGGTTGAATTGGGCCTACCATTCCTCATCTAATTAGCTATGGTCTATTAAGGTGCATAGCTACACACAAATATTGGTACTAGGTTCAATTCAGAGGAATAAGATATTGCATTCTTCAGAATAGACGAGAACACCCTGAATTTGGGGTCACTGTATCATAAGTCATATTATCAGGTCCCTCTGGGAAGGCTTAGAGGAAGATTTCCAGGATACACTTGTGACAACATTGAAGGCTTCTTTCTTCCCCAAAGGGACCTGATCTCCCCTCAGTCAAGAAGCTCCAAGTCTCTGAACTGGATGTCAGGTTATAAATTCCCCCTATACTGACTCCATCAGGCTTCTGTCCTCAGAACTAGAGTTTATCAGTAAAAGATAGACTCATGGGAGTCTAGGCATTTATTCTCTTATTTCATATAAATCAGTTAATGTGCATGAACAAAACAGACTTTGAAGAAAGTCACAGTTGCCAGAGGAAAACACCTTCGACATCCTCATGAGTCATCACGGGTGTTCTGTTGGGAGGACTTGATATGAGGCTTTCCTCCTCATGGGCTAGTGCAGATCCAGGGGAAATGTCATCAAGTCCTCCATTCGGAGTGTAGCAGCGGGGGCTGTTGATTCGTTAGGCCTCCTGCAGCTGGAAATGCAAGTAGTGCATTTTCATGGCCACCACAGGTGCCCTTAGTTTAGCATTCTTCAGAGCCAGAATCCAACAAGCCACAGAAGCTCTGAGTATTTCCCTTTCCTCAGTCACCCACATAAATGGCTTCAGGTCCTTCTGGGGAAGGCCTGGAGGAAGATTTACAGCATACACTTGTGGCAGCATTGAAGGCTTCACTCTTCCTCAAGGGATCCAATCTCCCCTCAGTCAAGAAGCTCCAGGCATCTGAACCGGATGCCAGGTCATAAATTCCCACTATAGTGACTCCATCAGGTCTCTGTCCTCAGAACTAGAGCTTTTCTAATTATTATTTAAGTTGATTTCTTAGTAGATTTCCCATCCATTACATTCCCAGACACCTCACAATGATGAGAATGATTAGTAACCACCACATATCCCTGCCTCTCAAGGAAATCCCTCCTGCCTTGTCTCTAGATGGCCAAGTCCCATGGCCTGTCCTCTACTCTTCCGGAACCCTGTTGTTCTCACTGACAGCGGGGAGGGCAAATCCATGCAGCATCTCCCGCCATGACCTCCAGCCTGCAGAGGATGGGAGCCACAGGACCTTTACACGCATGCCGCTGTTCCCCTCACCTGCGCATTTCTTAATGCCTTGGTGAGGAGAATGTCTCTGGATCTTCCTTGGTGGGAGCTAGAGGAACAAAGGTAAATAATGCTATGGGACCCACTGAGAACTGGGGCTGTGGAAGCGTGGCCACTGAAGTAATAGACAGATGCAGCTATTGCCAGATACTCAGTGCCAGAGCAGGGAGGGAGAGGGAAGAAATACGGACCTCACCTTCCTCTCACTTCCAGGCTCCATCAGGTGCCCTCCATTGCTAAACCTAACTAGAAGTGTGCACGCAGGGGAGCCAGGGATGCGTTCTACAAGGGACGAGCCCCGAGTGGCATGAGACAGGATGGAAATGAGTGGAGAGTGGATCTGTGGGAAGGAGGACGTGATGTTACGGGGAAACAAAAGGAGAATACTAGCTAATAACGCTAGGTGACACTAATATTCCAAAGTCTGTCCTCACATTCAGAATAGAAAGTTCAGCATAAAGCACTAAATAAGGAGTCAAGATATTGTACTTTCAACTGTCGTTCCAATAGCTGTATTATAAAGGGCCACTTTATTTCATGTCTTTCTAATTTGACCTAAAGTGCCAGGTGGCATTGGGGCTGGCACAGCCTTACTCATTTATGTGTTGAAGAGTACACAGAGACTGCCAGGCTGAGGGAAGTTGCAGGAGAATAGAAGAGATGCTCTCAAGGAACAAGAGACCACATGGCTCCAGAGTCAGGGGCAACATCAGCCACTGTCAGCTGCTCATTTTCCCAGACAGAGCCCACAAGCCTCAGCCATGCTTTGCTTCTGCAAGACGCTTCTTCACCTTTTCAATAAACCTGCCTGAATTTAAGCTGACGGGGGTTTATTTCTCCTTCATCATAAATGAAATTCTTCACCGCAACAATCTCCAATGAATTTTGGGCACAGCAGGCAGGCCCATTTCTGCTTCTGTTCCACTATCTCCCTTGTAGGTTGAAAAGGAGGAGGTACTGAATTACCTCCAAATGTTCCTCTGACTCTGATATTCTGTTATTCTGGTTCCTTTTTGGCTAGTTGGGTTTTGGTAGCATGTATCCTAAGGCATCCAGTTGAACAACCTTTGTCTATCGTGTCCAGGCATTCCTGGTGTTGTTTCAGATAAGACACTCTTGGGTTGCTGCACTCACAACCACTGAACCAATTCTATGACCGTCTGTTTCATAGCCACGTTTGCTCAGTTTCTATGTACATAAAGGGAGGCGACAGACAGCAAACTTGCAGGTTATAAATTGTATCATCTTAAAAAGGAAACAAGGCAACACCTTGCAATAAAACCTTAAGATGCATTAAATTTAAGCCTAATGCAATAAAGAATGCCCATAAAATTTTTATCTAAGGAATGTTTAGAAAATTGTTGTACAAGGACATCATCATTTAAAGTGATATGAAGAAACCTTCTCAGCTAAGCATATCGGCTAGATTAGAGAGAAAAATAAACAATCCATCTCTGCCCTGGAAAAACTACTGGTAACATCTTTCAAAAAGCTCTCTGTGTTTGAGTACGCACCTTGATCCACAGGCTCATATTTGATCCCAACTGGCGGCTGTTTCTTGGCATTAACATTGGATTCCCAACTAGTAAATCTTACCAAGATCTGAGTTTCTGCAGATATGATATTATTTTGTTGACCATCCTTATCTTCAAGGGCTACCAAGAAGGAACCAATAATTTATTTACCTCCCCAAGAGAAAAGGTTTTACCAATGAGACGCTTTCTCACCATGACCCCAGGACCCCCTATGCCCTGTTCACTTGAGTGCCCTTTGTGGCCTGACAGCAGCTCATGCTGGTCACAGGATTCCTCATAGATTAACCTCCTTCCTGAATCCCAACTTCACGGTGGTGGTGATGACAGGGGTCCTGTATCCCAGGCTCACGTCCCTGAAGTCATCAGCCTGTCTCCAGTTAGAAAAAAGTACATGTATATAGAGAGGCCTCCTTGGAAGGAGCAAAAGCTTTCTCACCTTCGTACATTAATGGTTGGAACGTACAATAGTATACACGCTTTGGGAACAAATATCTGGCATATTCTTACAGAATCAAGCAACTACCTATTCTATGACTCAGTAATTCCTAAGCATTTATTTAGAGAAACTAAAACATATGTCCAGAAAATGATTTATACAAGAATGTTCATAGCAGTTTTGTTCATAATACGAAAAACTGGAAACATTCAAGTATCTGTCAATACAAGAATGGATCAATAAACTGTGATACATTCATTCCATGGAATGGCTAAAGGAACAAACTGTTGACACACAAAACAACATGGATGAATCTCAAAAACATTTTGAGTGCAATAGAAGCCATATGCAAAAGTGTGAGAAAAAAGATAAATAATAATGGTTTCAAGAAATGCACAGCAGACAGCCCAGAGGCAAAGACCCACAGGATGGCGGGCCCGTCCCAGGCTGTCAATCCTAATTAAGAAACTTCTGCTGGATTTTGCCCAGCTCCATTTCCAAGCTATTTTGGGTCAGTGACTTCTTTATCCCTTCCATGTTCCCTCATTTTGAACTAGAATCACTGTAAGTGTTATTCTATGTCTGTCACGTCATTTCACATTAAGGGCAGGTGAGCTGTTTAGAATGGCTAAAATTCAAAAAGTTGAACACACCAAATGCTGTCAAAGATGAGGAGCAACCAGAACTTTCCCATCGCTAGTGGAAATCAAAAGGGTACAGTCACTTTGGAAACCTTAAGTTCACTCAAAATCCTGCACATAAGTACTTACAGCAATTTTACTCCAAATTGCAAAAACTTGGAAGTACTCAAGATGTCTTTCACCAAGTGAATGAATAAACAAACTGTTGTAGCCACACAATGAAATCTGATTCACTGATTTTAAAACACAAGCTATCAAGCTATGAAAAGACATGGAGGAACTTAAAGTACATAATGCTAGAAAGAAGCCAGTCTGGAAACCCACACACTGTACGATTCCAACTCTAGCACATTCTTGGTAAGTCAAAAAGATAGAAGCAGTAAAATGATGAGTGGTTGTCAGGGGTGGAGGAGAGGAGGACGCACGAAATGGTGAAGCACAGGGAATTTTCAACAGTGAAACTATTTCGCATGATGCTGTATTGGGGATATGTAATTGCCAAAACCCATAATCTGTGAAACTCAAAGAATGAACTCTAATGTAAACTATGGACTTTAGTTGATAATGACGTATCAACAGTAGTTCATCAATTGTAATGAATGGACCACACTAGTACAACATACTAATAGGAGAAATTGTGTGCTGGAGGACAGGGGAGCCTAGGAGTACTCTCTGTACTATCCACTCAAGTTTTCTGTAAACCTAGAACTGTTCTAAAAATAATGTCTATTAACTTTTTTTTAATTAGGATACAGCAGCCCCATATCAAGGTTTTGGGGGCATCCTGTTATTGTGTGGTTAGTACTTGGCATTGAAGTGCACCAACCTGGAGTCAGAGCAGTTGGAGATTTCAAGGCCTTTGCCATTTACCTCTAACCCTGGAGTGCCCCCAGAATACAGATAGCAGATCGGTTAAGGAGAAGCAGTCTCAGCAATCTAGACAGTGCAGGTTTCTGGTAAGGACAGGTAAAAACCATCTGGGTGGGCAGAACTTGGTGAAGACTAGAAACCACTGAGACTCAGAAGCTTCCCCAGTGGCACCCACAAATCATAGGAGGGGGCTGAGAAGAGCTAAGGGCTACTGGATGAGCTCTCTGCCTGCAAGACAGAAGCAGATCCAGAGATTTTGGTAAATAATGTAGGTTTCAGTACAGTGTGATCTCTTCAGAAAAGTAGAGAGAATGAAAAGGAAAGAAAAAGAGATAGCAGGAGAGAGAAAGAAAACAGAAAAAAGGAAGAAAGGAAAGAAAGGAGGGAGGGACGGAAGGAGGAAGGAAGGGAGCAACGGAGGGTGGGCGGGAGGGAGGGAAAGAATAAAGAGAGAGAGAAACGGAGTTGGAGGGAAGTCGTGAAGGAAGGAAGGAAGAAAATGAACAAATGTACATGAAGATGAGAACAGTGGGGAAACTTACACCACCAATATTTTCCACTAACAGGAACACGCTAAGTAGTTATTAGAGAAAGACACGCTACTGTAAAACCATATACTGTTTCCACGGGGTACAACCCCTTCCTCCTCCTCTGAAACACATTCTATCTCTGGCCCACTGTTGCCAGAGACACTGAGTCTTGTCTTTGGATAAGTTCTGGTGCCCACAAGAATGAGATGAGACACTGGATCCCAGAACACCAGGCCACGAACTTCCCTGTTGCTCCTTGTCCACTCCAGAAGCTACCCGGCTGCAGCTGGGGGCCTCAGCCCCTGGGTCTGATGTCATTCATTTGCCTTTCTCACTGGACTTCTCTCCTTGCACTGGCTCCTACTCTCCCAGGACATGTGGGCGACCACATGAGAAGAACACAAACAGGCCATGCCCCTTTCTTTCTCCCCCTCTCAATGCCTGCAGTGGTGGGTTCCGTGGGGTAGTGACCTGAGATTTACACACTGTGGGGCCTCTAGCCCAGAGCAGGGCCTGGTACCTAATAGTCACCCCATGAATGCTCAGTGAAAGACGCCGTCCACCACAAGGTCCTGGGGAACCAAGAATTCCACTGTGGCCCATAAATTCTAAGTCCTACAGGATTCTGGAATGGGAGATGGGAAAGGCCTTCAAAAGTGGCCACTTTTAACCCATTATACTGGCAACTGAGCCATGTTTCCCCATCCTGGACACATCCAGAGGGCACTGCCTAAAACCAGACACATCTCCCCACCCAGGACAGTGTAGGGGCCTTAGCCTGGGGGATGCAGGTGGACAGGGAGGGGGTGAGCCACGAAAGCTGAAGAGGAGAAAGCAGGTGAAACAGAGAGAAATGGGGACAGAGAATGGGGGGTGAGAGGGGAAGAGCGAGAAGAGGGATGCAGATCTAGCAATAAGGAAAAGTCCTGGAGAGAACACTGTCCTCTCCTGAAGTAAAATCACTTCCACCTGACCACGGCACTGCAGGTCATAGGCGGCACACCCTGTGGGTATTTGTTCATTCATTTAGCAAATATTTATTTAATATCTGTTTCCTGCCAGGCAAGGCCCTGCGATGTTTAGGGACCTTGGCATCTTCCCTTCACATCTGAGTCATAAGAGAAAGAGGACTCTCTGACCCCACCGAGCTGGCAATGCCTCAGGATTTTTACCTGTTGGATCTGGCAGCTCTTGATGTCAGCCCACACCATGTGAGGCTGCTCTTGGTGCACCCAATGGGGAAGTTTCTACATCAGGGCCTCGGAGAGTCCACTGGAAGCCCTGGACCGTGGGAGTCAGAGGCATCCCCAGCGTGGAGGCCAAGAGCACACAGCACTGAAGCTCCAGACACCCTCAGGAGGACGGCAAGGGACAATCGGCTGGTGAGAGCCTGGGTCACCAGGAACCTTCACCTGGGTCTAAACAGGATTTGCCTTCAGATTGCCTGTGAGATAAAAGAGAGAAATCAAGGTTAACATTGAGATTTGGGGCTTCGGCAACTTGAAGGATGGAGCTGCCATTTACAGAGACTGGGAAGACCCAGGGAAGAGCAGGTTGAAAGGTGGTGGGGAACTAGAGGTGGTTGGGTTTCCGTCATATGTCATCAACAGTCCTGACCAGCCTGGGCAACACAGTAAGACACCGTCTCGGAAAATAAAAAATGAAAAATGAGCTGAGCATGGTGACGCACACGTGTAGTCTCAGCTACTCGGGAGGCTGAGGCAGGAGGATTCCTTGAGCCTTGAGTTAGAGGTTAGTGAGCTATGATGGCACCACTGTACTCCAGCCTGGCGAGAAAAAAAATAGAGTCCTGACTAAATACTAGAGTAGCCAGGGAAGTTTTCACAAAGTAAGTAATATTGGAGACAGATCTTAGTGAACAAGAATTCCATTATTTCTGTTATGGAATTAAGAGAGTGTGGGTGTTGTTAGTTAATGCTTATTGAACTATCTTTGGAATCTCATCTACTGGTCTAGCTGGTCTATCTGTACACGTATATTCTATATGCTGTCTCACCGAGCTTTCACTAGGTTATGCTACAGTAACAAAAGCCCCAAAATCTTAGCAGCTACATATACAAAGGTTTATTTTTCATTGACATTTCCTTCCATGGCAGGTTGACTGTGACTCTACTCTACACAAGCTATTTTATTTGTTAGATGGTGAAAACTGTGATACTCGGAGAGTCTTGAATATGGTATTAGTATGTTCATTCATTCATTAAGAAATATTTATTCAATATCTGTTTCATGCCAGGCAAGGTCAAGTACTGAGAATACAGCGGTGAATAAAAGAGACAAAATCTCTAATTGCCAGGAGCTTATATTGAAAATCAGATTGAACACATACAAAATAATCATATTAACAACAATGAATACTATATTCACAAATAATAGCTGTAAGAGACTTTAGTAAATCTTTTAAATTAGAAAAACATAAAAATTATTAAAACTAAAATGGCCAGGTGTGATGGCTCATGCTTGTAATCCCAACACTTTGGGATGCCAAGGTGGGAGGATCATTTCAACCCAGGAGTTTGAAACCAGTCTGGGTACTACAGGAAAACCCTGTCTACAAAAAGGAGAAAATTAGCCGGGCATAGTGGTGCATGCCTGCAGACCCAGCTACTAAGGAGGCTGAGGTGGGAGGGCTGCTTGAGCCTGAGAGCTCAAGGCTGCAGGGAGCCATGATCATAGCACAGCACCCCAGCCTGGGCGACAGAGCGAGACACTGTCTCAAGAAAAAAAAAAATATTCGATGTAGTCCTAAAACTATTAAGTAGAATACTATTGTTTCTATCACATCATGTGAGCCCTTTAAATGGCTTAACACTTATTTAGGTATGATCCATGAAGTTTTCCTGCTAATTAAGGAAACCTAAGAACAATTAAGTATAAAAGAGTTACTGCCTTGACAGGAAGATTGTAAAAACTTTAAAAAGACAAATAAATAAAACAGTCAAAACTGCAGCTCTGTGAGGCTCAAATAACATCTAATTCAAGTCACAGTGAACATCTAGCGATCATTCTGAACACCATATAATTCACTTAATACATTTTGCCTGAATGCCCAACACATCTGAATTACCAACACCTGTATGTAGCCAAGAAACTGACAATCATTTATAAATTATCACCTATGACTCCTACTGCTCTATGCACTTATTTTTTAAATTTCATTCATTTATTTATTATTTTTATTTTTTGTAGAGACAGGATCTCTCTATGTTACCCAGGTTGGTCCAGAAACACAAACAGACCCACACTAATTTCATAAATCAGATGACCATACAGTCATCTGATTTATGAAAAAAAGGGCCACATGGTGCAGAAGGAAAAGGATGGTCTTTTCAATAAATGGTGCTGGATCAAGCAGACACATCCATGTAGTAAAAAGTGAATCATAGCCAGGTGAGGTGGCTCACACCTATAATTCCAGCACTCTGGGAGGCTGAAGCGGGCAGATTACTTGAGCCCAAGAGTTTGAGACCAACCTGGGAAACATGTTGAATCCCATCTCTACAAAAAATACGAAAATTAGCCAGGCATGGTGACACACGCCTATAGTCGCAGCTACTCAGGAGGCTGAGATGGGAGGATCACTTGAGACAGGAGATGGAGGTTGAATGAGCTGAGATCCTGCCACCACACTCTAGCCTGGGCAATAGAGTGAGGTCCTGTCTGAAAAAAAAAAAAAAAAATGCGAAAACAGACATAAAATTGTTAGCAGGTTAACACAGAAAAATGTGTTCATACTCTTAGGTTAGGCATTGATTTCTTAAAGATGACACGAAAAGCAGTAACCATAAAGGAAAACACTGATAAAGTATAATTTCATTAAAATTAAGAATCTCAGGCCGGGTGCAGTGGCTCATGCCTGTAATCCCAACCTTTTGGAAGGCTGAGGCAGGTGTACAACTTGAGCCTAGGAATTCCAGACCAGCCTATGCAATGTGGCAAAACCCCATCTCTACTAAAAATACAGAAAACAGCTGAGTGTGGTGATACTCCCCTGTAGGTCCCAGCTACTTGGGGGCTGAGGCAGGGGGATCACCTGAGCCTTGTGAGGTCAAGGTTGCGGTGAGCTGTGATTGTGCCACTGCACTCCAGCCTGGGCAATGGAGTGAGATCCTGTCTCAAAAAGAAAAAAAAAGTTAGAGAATCTCCATTCATGAAAAAACACCATAAAAGAGTGAAAACGGAAGCTACAGATTGAAAAAAGGGAAACGCAATACATATAAATCCTAGAAAGGAGGCATATCCAGAACGAAGTATTACAAATCAACAGGAAAACAAGCATATCAATGAAAACTGGATAAAGAGATTTAATAGGCACCTCACAAAAGAGGACATATAAATGGCAATAAGATAGTCAATCTCAATGAAACCACACTGATATATTACTGCACCCCTACTAGAATGGCAAAATAATTTTTAACTGACAGGCATCAGCAACGATGTGGGGTAACCAGAATATCCCTGCTAAATGGTACAACCACTTTGGGAAAATGTTCAACAATATCTAATACTAAGGTTTTATCATTCACATACCTCTAAAACCAACAATGCCACTCCTACAAATACACCCCAGTCTAGTAATGTTCTATTTCTCAATCTGTGGTGGTTCACTTGGTCAAAATTCATTACCCCCCCCCCCCTTTTTTTTTTTTTGAGACAGGGTCTCACTCTGCCATCCAGGTCGGAGTGCACTGCCATGATCACGGCTCACTGCAATCTCAACCTCCCGGGCTCTGGTGATCCTCCCACCTCAGCCTACTGGGTAGCTGGGACTACAGGCACACACCGCTAACTTTTGTATTTTTAGTAGAGAAAAGGTTTGCCACGTTGCCGAGGCTAGTGTGGAAATCCTGGGCTCAAGTGATCTACCCACCTTGGCGTCCCAAAGTGCTGGGATTACAGGTGTCATCTACTGCGCCCGGGCCACCTGCACATTTAAAATTGTGAACTTCTTCTGTATACTTCAGTAACTTTTCCAAGATTTCTCTGACGCAAAGTTCTCAGAAATCTTAAAGCTAGCATTTCAGAATAGAAAAAAATAGCTTCTGGTTCACTAGTGAAATTTTACTAATAAAATTTAAAAACAAAAAGAAAGCTACTAACGCATATCAGCTCAGAACAGATTAAACACTACCAGCAGATCTTTTCTTTAACTTCCTGAAGCACTGGGATTCATTACTTTGGCAAAGAAAGGATGAACAACACTGTAACCCAAAGAAAAGATACCACTGCCAGAAAAGACTTCTTTTCGAAAGCAGCTCTAGCAGCAAAAGATAGGAGGAAAGCAAGGAAACCAGGCCAAATGTCTTGGTTAACTCTTCAGTGAAAGGATGCCAAATGAGATGATGATCTAAGAAGCCAGAAAGACAGACAGACTGACACAGGGAAATCACAGCAACTCCTCGCAGTGCAAACAGCAACCCCACAATCCAACCTACCCGAAATCCTGCGGTTCATTTGAGGCTTGCCCCACTAGTCAAGAGGTGATTCAGTGATGGCTACAAACGCTCCTCATGTGCATCCTGGACCTGGCACACCTGGCTTGCCCATCACCAGCCTGGAGACACCGCCAGGAGCAGAAGCCCGGAGGCCAGTAAAGACCCCAACTTTGCAAGGCAGGGGCGCGAGCGCTCTCACCTCTCAGGCCCGCAGAGGCAACCGATCAATTTCCGGCCTCGAGGGTGGGATGCAGGGTCAGTGTCCTCTACAGGATATAGGAGGACGTGCCCCCGATGCTGCTCCGTCCCTCCAACCCCTGGGATGCCACAGAACACTCCCCAGCGAGTTTCCTCCCAGCGCCCACGAGAGCTGGGCTGCAGGCGGCAGCGGCAGGCGAAGAATTCAGCGCAGGGAACTTAGGCCCCGGCGGTGCACGCCCCACCTCGCGACCACCACCGCTGGCGCAACAAAACTTGCGACGCCCGCGCCTGGACCCAGGTGTGCGCCCGCGGGTCCCGGATTCACCGCCCGCCCAGCCTGGCGCGGCGCCCTCACCTCAGAAAGGCTGGGTGGACTTCGCCGTAACTTCCCATTCAGATGGTGGCCGACAGCCGCGCCGCCTCTCCGTCGTGCTTCGGCCCGGCTCCTGGCGCCGCAGGGTGCCCGTCCGGCGTTCCCCAAATTACCGCGCACACAAGCTCACGCAGTCTCGGGATCCTCACCTACCCATCCCAGTACCGCCGCAGTCTCAACCGCCACCCAACCCCTCGCCTGTGCCTGTGCCTGTGCCTGTGCCTGCAGCCCACTGGCTCCTCAGGGTCCGGATCGGCGGCGTCAGGAGAACCCAAGGCGCAGGCGCGGCGGGGCCTTGAAGGGACCCGACCGCCTCTACTGCACAACGGGTTCCAACAGGTTAGGGGCCCTGCGGGCGGAGAAAAGCAGTAACCGAGGGGATGCACCTAGTGCAGCTGGGACAGGGAATCCCTCTCTCCCCTCCGCCTCTCTTTCAAAGCACCAGCCCTCGACCCTCCAAAACGCTGATTTCCCCGGCCACTTGAACCGCCCCTGCCAGGTTAAAGAGGCAGGAGACACACCCCGTCGGGGGCCCGCAGTGTCCCGCATGCCCAGACAGATTTTATATTTTTCTGAAAAGAAAAAAATTTACATGGTTCAACATGAATATTTACATGGTTCAAAATTCAAATAGGGCCAGGCGTGAGCCCTGGAGTTCGAGACCAGCCTGGACAAAAAAGAGAGAGCCCCGTCTCTATTAAAAAAAAAAAAAAAAATTCAAATAGTACAGAAAATTGTAAAGTTAAAATAGGCATCTCTTCCATTCCTGTCTCCCAGTCTCACCTTGTAGGCAATCTGTGGGATGCTGTTCCTGTGAATCCTTCCAGGGATATTTATGTACGTTTCCGCTTTTTTTTTTGTTTTTTGAGATAGAGTCTCGCTCTTGTCGCCCAGGATGGAGTGCAACGGCATGTTCTTGGCTTACTGCAACCTCCACCTCCCAAATTCAAGCTATTGTCCTGCCTGAGCCTCCCAAATAGCTGGGATTACAGGTGCCCGCCATCATGCCTGGCTAATTTTTGTATTTTTAGTAGAAACAGGGTTTCACCATGTTGGCCAGGCTGGTCTCGAACTCCTGACCTCAAGTGGTGCACCCACCATGGCTTCCCAAAGTGCTGGGATTATAGGCATGAGCCACCACACCCAGACTGAATTTTCACTTTTTCAAATTTTTAATTAAATTTTAATAGAGTCAGGCACAGTGGCTTATGCCTGTAATCCCAGCAATTTGGGAGGCTGAGGTGGGAGGAGTGTTTGAAGGTAGGAGTTCAAGACCAGCATGCGCAACATAGTGAGACCCCCAACTCTACAAAAAATTTAGAAATGTTGGGGGCTTGTCTAGTATCCTCAGGACTGAGATCAGAGTTGCCCAGGAACCCAGGGAGGTGAGGGCTCAGAGGGTGGTGAGGGCACAAAGGAAGGGAGTGGAAACCTAACTCTCAGGCTTTGGTTCCCATATCCTTCCCCAGGCCAGGCCCAGGCCCTGGCCCCCAACTAGGAGCAGTTGGGAGGTAGAGGTGGGAGGACCGCTTGAGTCTGGGAGTTCCAGGCTACAGTGAGCTGTGATGGACCAATTGTGCTCCAGCCTGGGAAACAGAGGAAGAGCATCACTCAAAACAAAGCAAAACAAAACGAAACAAAACTGAATACTAAAAAATGTGTTGGCCGGGCGCGGTGGCTCATGCCAGTAATCCCAGCACTTTGGGAGATGGAGGTGGGTGGATCATGAGGTCAGGAGTTCAAGATCAGCCTGGCCAAGATGGTGAAACACTGTCTCTACTAAAAATACAAAAAAAATTGGCCTGGCGGGCGCCTGTAGTCTCAGCTACTTGGGAGGCTGAGGCAGGAGAATGGCGTGAACCCAGGAGGCGGAGCTTGTAGTTAGCCGAGATTCCATCACTGCACTGCAGCCTGGGCGACAAGAGACTTCATCTCAACAATAAATAAATAAATAAATAAATAAATAAATAAATAGATAAATAGATAAATGCTAATAGGCACATGCAGCTAGTGGAGACCATATTAGTGCAGAGGCACACCCGTAACGCTCGACTGGTGTTATACCCAGACGCTGACTTATTCTTCAGCACCCCCCAGCTCAGACCTCCCGAGCACCTGCTCAGGAGCTCTTTGGTGCTCCGCACCCGCTGCACCTTGCGCTGAGCTTCTTCGTGGGCCTGCATGGCGCCCCCGGTCTTGTCCCGCAGGCGCTGCAGCTGTTCCTCTAGGACCCCCGATCACTCTCGCTGTCGCTAAGCTGCCTCCGCAGGGTGCCCAGCAGGTCCTGGCTTGCCTCATAGCGCCCACGCATGTCCTGGGGCGCGGGGATCACAGAGTCTAGGGAGGTCCTGGGAGGCCTCCAGAGCCCACCTAGTCTCTTCTGGTTCCAGGGATACACACTAGCCTACGCTCGGCGGGGTCCAGGGCCTGGACCTCGCCTGTGGCAGGATAGGGGCCTAGGCCTGAGAGCCAGCTTTCCGCTGCCCTCCTTTATGCCCTCACCACCCTCTGAACCCTCATCTCCCTGGGGTCCCGGACAACTCCCATCAAAGCCCCCCGGATGCCAAACCAACCCCCAGGCACACTCCCCTCCTGGGTTCTGACCCCACCCCCAGAGCTCCCAGGCTCCTCCCCCTTGCATCCTGGTTCCACTCTCAGACTCCTCCCTACCCTGGCTCTGCCCCTCGTTCCCAAACTCTCATCCTAGGCTCTGATTCCCCTTGCTAGACCTTTTCCCAGGGTCCTGGCTCAGTATGACCAGGGACCTGTCTCCCTCTCTACCAGGACCCGAACACTGCCGCAGCCTCCTCCCTCCACCAGCTGCCGAAGCACCCAACCCCAGCTGCCCAAGCACCCCCACTTCTGGGCTCGGCTTCACCGCAGAGCTCTCGGCCACCTCCTTGGGGATCCTGACACCCTCAGACACTATTTCTCAGGGCTCTGGCTGCACCCCAGAGCGCTCAGACTCCTTACCGGGACCCGCCCTCTCCCCCGCCCCCACCTGGAGGGCGCGAGCCCCTCCCTCCCGGCCTCTGGCTGTGCCCAGAACCCTCAAGCCCCTTCCTAAATAGACCTGCAGCTGGCGCTTGTGCAGGGCGGAGTGGATGGGATCAGAGGGAGAGTGCAGGAGTCTGAGCAGGCCGGGGAGGGGCCTTGGCTGGGCGAACTGCCTCGGCCCTGCGAGGAGTGCCGTGGTGGGAATGGGGTCCTCTGGCCCGAGAGCCCCCATGGGCTGCCACCTGACGCTGTTGGACTCAGGCTGCCGCTCTCAGCGTCAGACAGGACCGCCTGAGGGTAGGGGAGGGAGGCAGAAGAAGGCCACAGTTAGGAACCACGGGGTTAGCTGGCAAAGACGCCCAGGCCAGGCTGGGGGCCGCCTCATCCCAAATGCTCCCACTTACAAGAAGCCTTCCTGATTTCACCTCCTCCACTAGCTCAGTCCTCAGCTCGCCACTGAGGCCTCCCATTTATTGCGAAGACGTCATTTGGTGTTGCTCACAGGTGGGCTCCGAAAGGGCCGTGCCTCCCCTCTGAGACTGGGGGCTCCCCAGGGCAGAGGCCGGGTGAGCTAGCAGGGGTGCTGAGCAGCTACAGCCTGGGTCCCAGGCCCCCACCCATTTGCAGTTCAGTCCCAGGCCACCGAAAGACGTGGCAGGGGAGCCTGGGACTGCCTGGCAGGGCCCTGTCTTCCCACCTCTCTGGGCTCACACCTGTGCCAGGTCCCTTAGGCTCTACTGTAGCCCCTCTCCATCCTCTGTCTCCAGGGCCGCCTGTTCCTGTAGCCACAGGGATTCCTGGAGTGCGGGGAGGGAGACAAAGGGTGGTCGGGGTTCTGTCTTATCTGAAACCTCCCCTTTCCCTCCCTCCCTGGCCCACCACTGACCAGGTGGCCTCTGAAGCCATGTCCATAGGCCAGCCACTTGGTAGACCCCATAGCAGGCCCGAGGCCCTCACTGAACAGACCAGGCCCAGAGAAGAGTTGTGTCCTGCCACTGGTCACAAAGTCAATTGGAGGAGAGCCGGACCTAGAACCCAGGCCAGGCCTCACAGAGGGGTGACCAAATCAAGCTGTGTACGGGTGGGCAGCTGGGTTTTCAGAGGCAGCATCTGGACCTGGAGAGGACAGATGGGAGTTCAAGTCCTGCTTACTGGCTCTGAGACTGGACAAGCATTTCCCCTCTTGGGCTTCAGTTTCCCCATCTGTGTCATGAGGATTATGCTACAGGGCTGCTGGGAGGAAGAAATGGGATGGAGGAGGTGAGTGTGCTTACCACAAAGCCTGCATACCTGTGAGGGCTGAACCTGAGTGTGAGTGGGATGCTGGTGGTGGCCCAGGCAGCCCAGCCCTAAGCCTGCTACCATGGATCTCGCCGGTATCCCATCCCACCCTGCCACATCTCAGGGGCAGCTGCAGCTCACCAGGGCCTCAAACTTTTCGTCAACGTCCTTGTTGACCTGATCCTTCTCCAGATTCTGCTTGTGAAGACGCTCCACTGCCAGGGCCAGCTCTGTCACTCTGGAGTTCGGGAGCAACAGAGGTGAATAGGGGGCCACCCCCACCTGTCAAATCCACTAGTTCCGTGTCCACCATGCTTCTCCCAACCAGAGGCAGGTACCCTAACATCCACCTCCCTGGCTGTGTGACCTTAGAGAAGTCTCGACTCCTCTCCAGAGCCACACTTCTCATCTGTCAAATGGGAATGAGGTTCCCACCAGCTTTATCTCATGGGAAAGCAGTTGAGGACTTGTCCAGGTGGCAGGAGTAAGGGGCACAAGTTCTTTCTTTGTTGTTTTCTTTTGAGACGGAGTTTTGCTCTGTCATCCAGGCTGGAATACACTGATGTGATCTTGGCTCACTGCAACCTGCACATCCTGGGTTCAAGCGATTCTCCTGTCTCAGCCTCCCTTGTAGCTGGGATTACAGGCACACACCACCACGCCCAGCTAATTTTTTATTTTTAGTAGAGACAGGGTTTCCTCTGTTGGGCAGACTGGTCTTGAGCTCCTGACTGCACCTGGCCACAAGTTCTGTCATTGGAGGCTAAACTGTTTATGATATACACGGGGCAAATGCCTTCGGAACCTCAGTGGGGTGCCTGGGAAGACTGGCTGAGCTCACAGAGGAAGGCCCTGCTCCTAGTGAACAGATGCTTCCTTCTCCCCAATTCTCCAGTTTTACCTTCTGCAGGGATGCCTGCCTCGTGCGGCATCCACCAGGTAACCACCTGGCACTGAGGTCAGGCTTGTCCAGGTTGCTCTGCATCTGCTGCTGGGCCAGGTCCTTCTCGCAGAGCACCTTGTCCTGCAGCTGCTCCTCCAGCTGGGCCTGCAGCAGGGCTTGCTTCTCCAGGGCTGCCTGGACCCTGCTCTCTGCCAGCCGCAGGCCCATGCTCAGTCCCAGGCCGACCTCCTGGACAGCTCCCCTCCCAGCTGCTGCAGGTCCCTTGGGAAGAGAGCACAGGATGGGGATGGGATGGGGCTCGCTCCCAACTACAAATTAAAACTACGCTGGGGCCGGGTGTGGCAGCTCACACCTATAATCCCAGCACTTTGGGAGGCCGAGGCGGGCAGATCACCTGAGGTCAGGAGTTCAAGACCAGTCTGGCCAACATGATGAAACCCCATCTCTACTAAAAATACAAAAATTAGCCAGGCGTGGTGATGCACTCCTGTAGTCCCAGCTACTTGGGAGGCTGAGGCTCCTAGGAGACTTGCTTGAACCTAGGAGGTGGAGGATGCAGTAAGCTGAGATCATGCCACTTCACTCCAGTCTGGGTGACACAGCAAGACTGCGTCACAAAAAAATCAATAAATAAAATAAAAATAAAACTACACTGGGCTGGGTGCGGTGGCATGCACCTGCAGTCCCAGCTATGCAGGAAGCTGAGGCAGGATTGTTTGAGCCCAGGAATTTGAGGCCAGCATGGGAAACATAGTGAGACTCCATCTCAAAAACAAAAGAGGAATAAACAACAGCAACAACAAAAAAAACCCTACACTGGGATGCCATTTGTCCACTCTCAGATTGGGGGAAAAAGGGGTCACATAATACACAGGGAGGGGCTCTGGGGTAACAGGCCTTCCCTTACACAGCTGGTGGGAGGGTGAGTACAACCACGATGGACGGCACTGAGAAAGAGCTCCGAAAACTATGCATGCATAGGACCTTCCCCACCAGCTCCTCCTCTAAGAACATATCCAAAGATATACCCCAGCACAGAGGAGATGGCTCGTGGACAAGGAGGTTCACTGCAGCATTGCTCGTGTAAGAAATCCTGGTGACAACCTAAATGTCTATCAAAACGGACTGCTATTAAGTACATGATGGTACATCCTTTAAGTGGAAAACTGTGACCAAGAAAAGCCAGTGGAGAAGTTCTTCCTGGCCTGATCCACAGCCACCTCCCAGTTATAACTAGTAGGTGAAGAAAGCATCTTCAAGAACTGTGAAGATGAAATTTTACCAGGCGTATATACAAAAAAGTGTGTGTGTGTGTGATCTGCTTTATTTGCTTATACAAAATAACCCTGGAAAGTCACTTAAGAAACTGGTAGGCCAGGCACGGTGGCTCATGCCTGTAATCCAAGCACTTTGGGAGGCCGAGGCTGGAGGATCACCTAAAGTCAGGAGTTCAAGACCAGCCTGGCAAATATGGCAAAATCCCGCCTCTACTAAAATTACAAAAATTAGCTAGGTGTGGTGGCTCACGCCTGTAATCCCAGCTACTTGGGAGGCAGAGGTGGGAGAATCGCTTGAACCCGGGAGGCTGAGGTTGCAGTGAGCCAAGATCGTGCCACTGCATTCCAGCCTGGGAGACAGAGCGAGACTCTATCTCAAAAAAAAAAAAAAAAAAAAAAAAAGAGAGGAAAAAGAAAACTGACAATGCTTCTCATGGTAACTTGGTGGCCAACAGAAAAAAGAAAAAAAGAAAGAAAGAAAAAGATTATATATATAAAAAGAAAAAGAAGCTGATAACCTCCAAGGAGGGAAGGGGAATATCTGGGGTCTGAGGTGAGAGGGAGCCGTTTTACTGTGTACCCTTTTGAAATGTGAACCTTGTGAACATGTGACTTAATCAAAAGTAAAATATAAAAATTTTAAAGGCTACTTAAAAATTTTTTTTTTGTTTTTGTGTTATTTCAGATGGAGTCTCGCTCTGTCGCTCAGGCTGGAGTGCAGTGGTGTGGTCTCGGCTCACTGCAACCTCCGCCTCCCCAGTTCAAGTGATTCTTCTGCCTCAGCCTCCTGAGAAGCTGGAATTGTAGATGTATGTCACCACACCCAGCTAATCTTTGTATTTTTAGTAGAGACAGGGTTTCACCATGCTGGCCAGGTTGATCTTGAACTCCTGACCTCAGGTGATCCACCCGCCTCAGCCTCCCCAAGTGCTGGGATTATAGGCGGGAGCCACCATACCTGGCCTTAAAATAAGGCGTGGTGGCCCATTTCTGTAATTCCAGCACTTTGGGAGGCTGAGGAAGATGGATTGCTTGAGCCTAGGAGTTCCAGGCGAGCCTGGGCAACATAGCAAGACCCTGTCTCAAAAAAAAAAAATTAGCTGGGCATAGTGATGAACACTTATAGTCCCAGATACTTGGGAGGCTGAGGTGGGACGATCACTTCAGCCTGGGAGGTCAAGCCTAACGTGAATTGTGATTGTGCCACTGCACTCCAGCCTGGGCGACAGACAGAGACTGTCTCAAAAAAAAAAACAAGAAATGTATTTTAAGTCCATAATACAGGTTAAATCCTTTCCTTTCCTTTCCTGAATGAACTGTACCACTGGTTATCCAATAGTAAGGAGCGAAAGTGCCTCATTCTAGAATTCGAATTAATATACAAAGGAGTGACTAAATGAGAAGCTCACAGTTTTGCAGCCTCTGATGAGTGGGTTGGATCTTGAAAAGAGAGACAGCTGGCATAGGGGCCTCCTGATGGAAGAAGACATTCTACTTATGGAGTCTTGAGGAAAAAAAACAAACAAGTAGAAGAACCTGAATCTGACCGAGCTTTAGAGCCAACATCCAATTTACAGGAAATACACGGGATAAAGAAACATGTTAACTGACACCATAAGGATGCAACCAGCAAAATCCAGACCATGAGAATCTCCAAGGACAACTGGCCCAGTTTCCTGAACAAATAAGTTAAAAGGGACTTAAAAGACAAAGCAGGGGCCAGACACAATGGCTGGGGCCTGTAATCCCAGCAGTTTGGGAGACCAAGGTAGGTGGATCAGCTGAGGTCAAGACCAGCCTGGCCAACATGGTGAAGCCCCCATCTCTACTAAAAATACAAAAGTTAGCTGGGCGTGGTGGCGCATGCCTGTGATCCCAGCTACTCAGGAGCCTGAAGCCATAGAACTGCTGAACCCAGGAGGCAGAGGTTGCAGTGAGCCAAGATCCTGCCACTGCACTCCAGCCTGGGCAACAAAGCGAGACTCCATCTCAAAAAACAAAAAAAAGACAAAGCAAGCATTCACATTATGTGAATGTCTGTGGATCTGGATTCAAACAAATTGCAAAGAAAACACTAAAGCAAGACTACCTGTGCCTCTTTTTTTTTTTTTGAGACAGAGTTTCACTCTGTCACCCAGGCTGGAGTGCAGTGGTGTGATCTCCACTCACTGAAACCTCCGCCTCCTGGGTTCAAGCGAGTCTGGTGCCTCAGCCTCCCCAGTAGCTGGGATTACAGGCATGTGTCACCACACCTGGATAATTTTTGTATTTTTAGTAGAGATAGGGGTCTCACCATGTTGGCCAGGCTGGTCTCGAACTCCTGACTTCAGGTGATCCGCCCGCCTCGGCCTCCTGAAGTACTGGGATTATAGGTGTGAGCCACTGCACCTGGCCTATCTGTGACATTTATGAGACATATGGAAAATTTAGACACTGGCTATTTGATGATATTAAGAAAAGATTATTAAACCAGGTGTGGTTGCTCACACCTGTAATCCCAGCACTTTGGGAGGCCAAGGCAGGAGGATCATGTGGGCTCAGGAGTTCAAGACCAGCCTGGGCAACAAAGTGAGAATTCAACTCTACAAGAAATAAAAAAATCAGCAAGCTTGGTGGCATGCACCTGTGGTCCCAACTGCACAGGACCTGAGGTAGGAGGATTGCTTCAGACCAGGAGGCCGAGGCTGTGGTGAGCCATAAAGAAAAGAAAGATTACTAACTAAAACGTTTTTAATGCACTAAATGAAATACCTTGGCCTCCTGCCTTGGGGCTCTCTCCGCAGCCTCCCTGACACTACCGTTGAACTGACTGCTCACACCGATCAGACATCCCTGCTCAAAGATCAGGCAGGCCCAAGCTCTCCTGCTGAGGCAGGCTCTCCTTTTCCTGTACCAGCTCTTCCTTGCAACCCCCCTGGCTGCCATGGGCTCCCACCTCCATGCCTTTGCTCATGCCTTGCTCCTGCTTGGAGTGCCTGCTTCTCTGCTTCAACCCTACCCATCCCTTGAGGCTCTGTGCAAATTCCATCTCCACGAAGCAGTTTTTCTGACCTCCCCACCCCTCCCATCCTTCTGAGCCTCCAGGACATTCCCTCTATCCCACGTACATATCACTGACCACTCGCTTCCTCAGTCTAGAATTTTGGGGATCTACATCTTTTCATCACTAGAGGCTGTGAGGTCCTTGGTAGCAAAGCTGAATATTCTAGTGGATTAAAATCAGGAACTTCAGCCTGGCATGGTGGCTCATGCCTATAATCCCAGCACTTTTGGAGGCTGAGGCTGGTGGATTGTCTGAGTTCAGGAGTTCGAGACCAGCCTGGGCAACATGGTGAAACCCCGTCTCTACTAAAATACAAAAAAAAATTAGCCAGGCGTGGTGGCATGTGCCTGTTAGCCCAGCAACTTGGGAGGCTGAGGCAGGAGAATTGCTTGAACTCAGGAGGTGGAGGGTGCAGTGATCCAAGATCGTGCCACTGCACTCCAGCCTGGTGACAGAGCAAGACTCCATCTCAAAAAAAAAAAAAAAAAACTCTGACTCAGCCACTTATGTACTACTGTGTGACCTCAGGAAGATCACTCAACCTCTCTGGGCCTCAATGTCCTCATTGGTAAAATGGGAATGAACACAGTTCCTACCTCACAGGGAAGGTACGAATATTAGTTGAAATGAAATATACAAAGAGCCTAGCCCAGAGTAAGCATCTAATAAATGCTGACTGCCACGACTGTGGTAATGGTTATTACAAGTTGCCTCTGTGTCCTCACAGGCCCTTGTGCACAGTAGGTGCATTGAGTTGAACTGAAATTCAACTGAGTTGAGTTGGATGTAAAGAGCAGGGCTGGCTCTTGGCCTGTGCACAGAGTTGTGTCCCAGCGGCCACGCTCAGCCTCCCAAGCCTCAGGGCTCCCTGCTACACAGGAACCAAGGTTTCAAGTCCTCTTTTGGCTGCAAGAGGCAGCAAGGAAGAGCAAAAATGCAAGGGACCTAGCCTTGCAACCCAGCTGCCAGTTGCACGACTGTGGGCAGGTTACTTATCCTCTCTTTATTTATTTATTTTGAGACAGAATCTTGCTTTGTTGCCTAGGATGGAGTGCAGTGGCATGATCTCTCAGCCTCCAGAATAGCTAGGATGACAGGCGTGAGCCACCGGGACCCGCCTTAACCTCTCTTTATAATGAGGAGAGTGATAGCATCTACCACATGCAGTTATCACGAGGAATAAAGGTCAATTCACACCATGCACGTGGTACATGCTACGCATTGATAAAGATCAGCTGTTGTGATGACGGCTATTTATTTGTGCTAACATGCTCCCTCGGACTGTGCTCCCTCTCCCTCTCCAGGCTTCTGAGTGTTCCCTCCTCTGCAGTGCCCCTTCCCCTTCAGCCAAGCTGGCCTCCATGCACCCCCATGCCCACCTCCTCCTCGCACCTCCAGGCTGCCTCCCACTGCTCCAGCTCCTTGCAGCTGCGTGTCCAGTCGCTGGTCACCTTTCGTATGTCCTCACTCAGAGCCTGGTTGGCCGAACCTGCCTGGTCCAGCTGTTCTCAGAGCATGGCATTCACCTGGGCCAGGCTGGCACTCCTGAATGGGGCACAGTGGATCAGTAGGCGCTCGCCCAGGGGGCCACCCTGCCAGCCCTGGCCCTCCCTGCTGTGCCTTCACCTCGGCTGCTCTTCCTCGAGCCAGATGAGGATGCTCTCCAGGTCTTGGCTGTGGTCTGTGTTCTGGGTGGGAGAGAGGTTAAAGCATCAGGCTGGGCAGGTGGAGGGCAGGGCCTACCCCTGCCCCACCCTGGCATCCACCCTCAGCCACTACTGCTCCAGCTCTCCGGATCTCTCCAGCAGCTGCTGCTCCAGCTCTAAGAACCTCTTCTTGTAATGGACAATCTGGGGATTGGGAGCTGATGGTGAGCCCCAGGGGTGGGGGCAGGGCAAAGTGAACAGGTGGGAGGACAGGAGCAGGAGTGGGTGGCCCTGACCTTGCCCTGCAGCCGCAGCACAAGCTGGGCCTGCTGCTGCTGGCCCTCCTGGTAGGCCTGCAGCTTGTGCCAGTAGGAGGCCTGCTCCTCCTGCAGCTGCCTCCGCAACTCCACGATCTGCTGTACCAGCCTCCTGGGCTCCTGAGTCTCCAGCTCCCCAGACTCCAGCCGCAGAGCCTGCTCCACCTGCAGGGAAGGGCCCAGGGTGAGAGTCCTGGGCTTCCTGGGAAGGCAGGCTCAGGCCTCTGTAGGTGGCGCCAGGCTTGGCCCAGACCCACAATGCCTTGTAGGCTGATAGCCTGGCACCCTGGGGAGCAGGCCCATGTGGGCAAGCCCAGGGGCCGTGCACGTGTGCATGGGGTGATGCAACCATGCATGGACACGCAGATGGGGCATGCATGGACACATGCAGGTGAGCCCACAAACCCAAACTATGCAGGCAAAGCTCAAAGGTGCACCTGGGTCAACCTCAGGGGCCTCAGTACACCATGTGCCTCTCCTCCAGAACACTTAGCCCTGTCGTGATTTCTGTTTATTACACAGATGCTTGAGTCTCCCCACCATGCCCCCACCACAATGTGAGCTCAGGAAAGCCTGGATTTTTTCTTCCTCATTGTATCTTTCTTCCTCATTGTATCTAGAATGGTGGCTGTGGAATGGCATGGCTCACACTCAGTAAATATTTCTTGCGATGGTGAATTAATGGCATGAGCTCATGGGAATACATTCAAAACAGAAGTGTCAATCTGACTGTGCATATCTGAGCTTAAAGATATGCACACACATAACACATACAGGCAACCTCAAACATCCCCAGGGGGACACGAATGAACCCCCTCATATACACAGCATTAAGATTTGTAAGAGGTGCACACAGATGTTCCCCTATACAGCGCCTGCATATTAATGCCCTCTTCTGGCTGGTGCAGTGGCTTATGCCTGTAATCCCAGCACTTTTGGAGGCCAAGGCAGGTGGATCACTTGAAGTCAGGGGTTCGAGACCAGCCTGGCCAACATGATGAAACCCCGGTCTCTACTAAAAATATAAAAATTAGCTGGGTGTGGTGGCATGCACCTGTAATCCCAGTTACTCAGGAGGTTGAGGCAGAAGAATCACTTGAACCTGGGAGACGGAGGTTGCAGTGAGCCGAGATCATGCCACTGCACTCCATCTTGGGCGACAGAGCAAGACTCCATCTTTATTTATTTATTTATTTGAGACAGAGTCTCACACTGTCTCCCGGCCTGGAGTGCAATGATGCGGTCTCAGCTCACTGCAAACTCCGTCTTCCGGGCTCAAGTGATTCTCCTGCCTCAGTCTCTCGAGTAGCAGGGACTACAGGTTTGCATCACCATGCTCGCTTAATTTTTTGTGTTTTTAATGGAGACGGGATTTCAGTATGTTGGCTGGTCTCGAACTCCTGACCTTGTGATCCACCTGTCTCAGCCTCCAAAACTGCTGGGATTACAAGCATGAGCCACAGCGGCTGGCCCAAGACTCTGTCTTAAAAAAAAAAAAAAAAAAAAAAAAAAAAAAAGCCCCCTCCGTCCTCACCTCAGGAAAGCCTCTGCTGACGCCCTTCCTCCACCCCCAGGCAGCTTCCATCCCCCGCATCCTCAGACCCCTGTGGACTCTGGCTGCCCCTACCAGCCATGGAACCCTCTCAACTCCCTTAAGACACCTGCTGGCCCCAGGTGGTCCTTCATCTTCCCCAGCTGTTGGGGGGAAGGGAGTGAGGGAGGAGCAGGGCAGTGTGAGAGCACACAGTGGGTTGGGGGCACCCAGCAGGGACAACACCCCAGCCCAGCTGACTCTGACGCTAGCCCTGCACTCACCATCCACATCCTCAGGACCCAGCCTGCTACAGCCCGGGCAGGGCATTCAAAAGCCCACCTGTGCAGGGCCACGCCAGCCACATGAAGCCAACAGAAGGGCGCTGCTCTCACCCACGCTCATCTCGGGTCTTGGGTCCAGGCCAGGTTAGCAGTAGGGAAGGTGCCCTCCAGGCCTGCATCAACCCTGTATGCCCAGAGATGCTCTATGAGCCACAGACAAAGCAAGGACATCTCTACCCACCCCACCCCGGGGACACGTGCATGGCAGTGCCACCAGTAGGGAGGAGCTAACTGTGATTACTTGGCGGCTTCCCCCTGAGTCTGGAGGAACACAGTCCAAGGGTGTGCAGGGGAGGTGGAAGTAGGGGGTTTCTGCCTGGATGGCGGCTGCAGGCCTGCCAAGTGTCTGTGCCAAGCCCACTGAGGACAATGGTGAGCAGTGTCCGCATCTGTGTGTGTGTGGTGGTGGCCTGGGGCAGCCACACATGCTGTGCACTAATGTTGGTGGGCCTCACTAGGTGCGAGTGTGGTGTATTTTGTCATTTGTCTCCACACAGGACCGTGTGTGTGTCCGTGTGTGGGTGCTGAGTTCATGTCGACGGTTTGGTGCCTCTGAGCCTTCTCGTGAACGGGTAAGGCAGCATCTGTGACTGAAGGTCTATGTTGTGGCGCGGGTGTTGGGCCTGGCTGTGTGTATCAGGGCATGTGTCTCTGTGTGTCGGCAAGGTAAGTGTATGACCACATGTGGGTGGGTCTGGGGAGTGTGCCTGGGCTCCCTGGTATGTGTGATACACACTTTGTGCATCTGGGCATACCTTTGTGGGCCGATTGGTGGCTGTGTTGAACTGTATGCTTTTTCTGTCCGTGTGCACCCATGAGGTGGGAGACGGTGTGCTGTGTCATCTGCATATGGGTGTTATGGGTCCGCGGTGGTGGGAGGACTGTTCTGTGCCTGTGTGGGGGTTGTGTGCCATCTGGCTGTGGGTGCAGGTAACACTGAATATTCTGTGAATTGGAGTGTTTCTGTTTGGCCTGGCTTTAGGGTCTCACTATGTTGTTTATGGCATGTTTTGTGCATCTGTGTGTCTGTGTGTGGGGCCTGGTGTGGCTGCCCCTGAGCATGGAGCCAGGGGGAGCAGGGCCATGGCAGGAAGGCCTGGGGCCCAGGAGCATCCCGTGACTCCTGGTCTGGTCTTGGCTGACACCAGCGCAGAGCCAACCCCACCCTTTTTGGTTATCGGAGCCATCAACTGCCTACACCCACGAGGTCTTGCCTGGGTCTCTCCTCTTCCTCCAGCCCCACACATCCATCCTGGCCCAGCCTTCCAAGGGGGCCTGCACACCTGCTCCTCCAGCCCATGCACCCTCTGGCGGTGTGCCTGCTCCCAAAGCTCCAAAGTGCACTCAGTCTGTGCCTGGGCACTGCACAACCGCTCCACCTCCTGCTGCAGCTCCAGCTGCTGCTGCTGCGCATCCACCTCCAGCTGGGCTTGGCTATGGCTCCGCTCCAGCACCACCACCTGTGCCTGCAGGGAGGGGCTGTGGTCCGGGTTCTGGCCCAGTGTGAGTGTGTGTGTGCATGTGTGATGGGTTGTCAGGTACCTCCCCGGGACACAGCCAGTGCAGAGGGGGAATGCAGGAGAGATCCTTGTGTGTCTTCCATCCTGCTGGCCCTGACAGTGAGCCTGTGAGCCCAGGGTGAGTGCACCCAATGACCCCCACGCAGGCAGGTGCGTGGACACACACACACACACACACACACACAGACGTCACACATGCAGGCACAAAGGCAAGCATGTAAATACCTATCTGGACTCACACAGGTGCATGTGTATGTGCAAAGGCCCAACTCCCCCATGCACGAAAACATCTGTACACAAACACATATTCACAGTACCTAGACATGCCACACCGTGCACAAGATTCATGCTCCATACACAAGAATCGTCACATGGATTCTCACACTGCTGCATGGCCACAACATACATGAACCCACAGGCTCACGTGCAAACAGGCCTTTAGTGTCTTTTCTGTACACCTTAGGGAGAACCCCTCCCTCCATGGCCCGGCTGGGTCACTGCAAGGCTCAGGGCCCCTGGGGGAGGGTTTATGGGCCCTGGGCTGGCTGGGCCATCAGCTCCACTGGGATTGCTGAGCACTCAGACTAGGGATGAAGTTGGGGTCCTGGACTGGGTGGGGTCAGACCTCCAGCTGCTGGATCTGCCTCTGCACCTCTGCCAGCTCCAGCTCAGCCCCCGTGAGGGTGCGGTCCAGGTGGCCCTTCTCTGCGCTCAGCAGCACTGTGTCCTCACGGCTACGAAGCTTCTCCTGCTCTACCTAGGCAGGAGAGCCGGAGGAGATCAGGGTGCCAGGAGGAGCTTACGGAGGGGGCTCAGTTTCCTGAACCCCAATGGAATAACCTAACCCCACCAGAGGCAGCAGACCCCGGGAATGTGCAGTGGGATCCACCATGGTTAGGCCCGAGAGGAAGTGAGGGGAGAGCTTGGGGAGCAGCCCACCTTGCCCAGCGTCCTCCTGAGGGCTACACGGTCCTTCTCCAGCCGCAGGGCTGAGCACTCCACCTCCCGCTTCTTGGCTTCCAGCTGAGCCAGGGCACGCTGCAGGCTGCCCAGGCGCTCCTGCAGCAGCCGCCGCTAGTCCTGCAGCTTCTGGACCGTGTGCAGGGCTGCAGCCTCACCCTCCTGCCGCTGCCCCAGCACCTGCAACAGAAGCCAGGCAGGCCCCGAATCCCTCTGGGCCTGAACGTACTTATCTGAAGCTTGGGGACGATGAGGCTGGCCCAGTCACAGAGCAGGTGACAGTGAGGCCCACATCAGAGAATTGTCACCTGAAGCCAAACCTTTCTGAGTCTCAGTTGCTCCATCTGTATAACAGGACTACGCTCTGAATGAACCATGTTTCCTTACTGGAGGCTGCACCAGGGTTTGGGATGAGTTTGAGATGGGTGGGAACGTCCCCACCCTAACCCAGGGCCTCACAGTCTTGGGGACAGAGGGGGCACACCCTGGCCCTCACCTCCTGTAGCTGTTGTAGCTGGCCCTCTGCCTCCATCCGCTGCAGCTGCAGGTCAGCCACCTCTCCTTGCAACTTCTGCACCTGCTCGCCCAGGGAGCTGCTCTGCTTCCATGCCTCAGATAATGCCTGCCGGGCAGCATCCAGCCATTCCTGGGGGACACGGCCTGATGATGCCTGGCTGGCCTGGGAGCCCTAAGGAGTCCTCTCTATTCTGTACCTCCGGACAGGTCCACAGCGCATAAAACAGGCAGTCATCTCACCTGGAGGGTGGGGTGCAAACCAAACCCATCCACGGCCTATCCGCTGACCTGCGTAAGGTGGGTGGGACCCACTCAGACAGCAACTCTCCCCAATAAACCCTGCCCCTGGGTCCCCCCAAGTCTATACTAGTAGTCTTGTCTTCTTACGGGACATACCCAGAGCCTCTTCTCATTGGCTGATGGTCTACTGGGCCCACACCCTCCCTTCAAAGCCTGCTCTCATTGGCTCCAACTGACTGCCCCATTGGCTGGCTCTTTACCAGGGCCCCCCTCCAAGCCTGCTCTTACTAGCTGACTCTCTCGCTGGACCCACCCCAGCCAGACCCTGGGCCCGAGACCTGGGAGTACTTGGTGGTCATGTTCACAGGCGGTCAGAGCCTTCTGTAGATGCAGGTTTTTGTCCTGAGTGCTGTTGAGGCTGGCACTGCTCTGGGCCAGGGCCTCTGTGAGGCCCCACACCTTGTCCCACAGGGCCCCCTTGCTTTCCTCCACCTTGGCCAGAGCCCCATTCAGCCACTCCACAGTCAGCTGCAGGGTCCCTGCCTTCACCTCGCTGTCGGCCACCTGGCAGGAGGACAGCCAGAACAATTAGGAGGCTGTTCCCATCTGGCCTCTATACCTCTGCTCCTACTGTGAGTTCCACTTGGCATGCCCAATCCACACCCTCCCCACTTCTCTCTGGGCCTCCATCATGGAGACCCACTGTTGCTAAGCACTCTCGCTGGCTCAGCCTACTGCAACCTGGGCCCCGTCCCACTGCTGGCTAACTACTCGTGCCCAGAGTGTCATCAACCTAGTTGTCTCAGACTCCCTGGTCTCCTCCCTGTCCTCATTCCCCTCTCTTCTCTGCCATGGAAGGGAAAGGGAAACCACCACAACCCTAAAATTTTCCATGTTTGACTTTGGTGGGTGTTCAGGCAAGGCTAGCTGAATTACTTAACATTCCAGTTAGAGCTGAGCTTCCTAGCAGTCAAGGCAAAAAGGGAAATGAGTGAAACCTACATCTCTAACTTGTCTCAGATGACTCCTATGCATGCACATTCTGTCATCAAATAGTCCTGAATTCTAATTTTGGCTGTGCCTCTTCATAGCTATGGGATCTTGGACAATGACATCACTTCTCAGCCTCCATTTGTCCATCTGTGAAATGGGGATGTGGGTAATACTTGCCTCACAGGGTTGTTGGGGGACTGCATAGTGCCTACAAAGCTCTCGTCACAGGGCCTGTGAACACTGTGACTGTGATGTGGGGAGGGGCCCACCTGTCTCTGCAGGGAATCCACCGGATCCTGGAGGGCCTGGGCTTGGGCCTCGAGGCCACTCAGGCCCAGGTGGCTGCTCTGCAGCTCCCCCACAAGCGAGCGCCGCTGCAGCTCCAGCTTGACGGTGCGGCTCTCGGAGGCGTCCGGGAGTTCCTTCAGGCGCCGCTTGTCGCCCTCCAGCTTTGTTTCACTGGCCTTCATCTTGCTGATCTTCTCCTGCAGGTGGTGCGGGGCTCAGGCCCAGACGTCCAGTGCACCCCGCAGTCCTCCCGCACAGGCCCTGGGGCCCTTGGGGGAAGAGTGGTGAGCAGCCTCTAAGGGTGACCTGTGTGACCTGGGGCCGGCCTGGGACCCTCTGGGGGCCTCGGTCTCCCCATGTGTTCCCAAGATGAGTGGATGTGAAGATCCCAGAGCCCACCTTCCAGTTTTAGCCCAGGCCAATGGGCTGTGGAACCTGGGACTGCCCCTTCACGCTCTCTGGCCACATTTCATATCTGTACAGTGGGGACACTGGATTGGTCCCAGGGTACCACAACCTGGGTGCTCACAGGAGCCCTGAGGAGGGGCTGTAGAAATGCAGATTCCGAGGCCCTCCTCCTGCCCCACTGACTCGTGCAAACTGAGCTGAGCCGGACAGTTCTGAGGGGGCTCTGCTGTTCTAGGGTTTCAGGTGGTGATTCCCCCTCCCCTGCCCAGGGTCAGCCAGTGAAGAAGGCCTGGGGAGTGGGGATGGGACAGGAAGACAGACAAGGGGTCCTCCCATCGCTGGTACTATATTAGAGACAGGGTGGATCAACGGGGTGTTACTAGAGCCTCCCCAGCCCCTATCCTGAGCCTGGCCCCTCTGCCACCCTGCCCAGAGCCCCAGCACTGCCCTGTCTGGGGCCCCCACTCTGGCTCCTGCCCAGGTTTGTTCCTGGCCTCCTCCCGCAGCCCCTGCGGCTGGGCCCATGGCCAGGGCTGAAGCTGCAGACACAACAGTCCAGCTAAGCTTGGCCCCAGGCCAGAGGCCTTGGGGGTGGGGGCAGTGGCCGGGAGGGCGGAGGGGAGCTTCAGCTGCACTGTCACCACCAGGGCCTGAGTTTCCTGTCCCAGACAGACGCGCACACACACCAGCACACACTGCTGTCCGCCAAACACACATCAAAACCCCAGAACTAGAGAGACATAAAACAGAGGCCCTCTGAGTACCACCTGTGATAAGAGCCTGTGTGTGCCACCCTGTGAGGTAATCACTGCTCCTCCTTTTACAGAAGAGGAAAATGAAAACCAGGCAGACGACAGCTCAAAGCCCAAGCTCTCTTTCTTTTCTTCTTGTTTTTTTTTTTTTTTTTTTTTCTGACAGGGTCTCACTCTGCCTTGCTAGAGTGCAGTGGCATGATCACAGCTCATTTCAGCCTCGACTTCCTGGGCTCCAGTGATCTTCCCATCTTAGCCTCCCAAGTAGCTGGGACTACAGGCCCACACCACCACGCCCAGCTAATTTTTGTATTTTTCATAGAGATGGGGTTTCACCGTGTTGCCCAGGCTGGTCTCAAACTCTTGGGCTCAAGGGATCCACCCACCTCGACCTCCCAAAGTGCTAGGATTACAGGCATGAGCCACCTACTGCACCTTGACCAAGCTCTTTTTTCTACAGCCTAGTGACCACAAGTGACATAAGAGGATGGAGTCTGAACATGGTTTCACAGAGTCACAGGCGGGTCACCTCAGTGGGTTGCAGAGAGACTCAGGCAGACAGACACAGGGAGACAGACGTAAGAGTTAGACACCCACTCGGGTACACAGATTCCCCGTTGCCCCGCTGGCCCTCAGCTCTTGCCCACCTGGCTGGCCTGGAGCTCGCTCTCGGTGGCCTGCAGGCTCCTCTCCAGTGTGGCCACCTGGTCCAGTGTGGCCCGGTGCCCCCGATCACTGTGCCGCACAATCTCCTCCTGCAGCGCCAGCTCTGCCTTGACCCCGCTCAGCCGCCCATCCACACTGCACCCGGCTGCGGTCACCACCCACCCCATCAGGCATGGCCAAGCACAGCCCCGAGACCCAAACCAGGTCACAAAATGTCCAGCCTGCACTCCACCCAGTGCAGGGCCAGACTGTCTGCACCCTTCATAGTGTGTGAGCCTGCACACAGGTGAGGCTGTCCAAGGAGGGTCCTCTTGGAGACAGCCCCAAATCAGGTCATGGGGGCCACGGCAAGGCCAGAGGCCAATCCCCCAGCTCCTGCCTCAACTGCCCAAAACACAGGAGAGAGAACAGGGACCCCAGTGATCAGACTCACCTTCCTCACTCTCAGCCACTGCCTTCTGCAGCTGCCTGACCCTCGAGGTTGCGCTGTCCCTCTCAGCCTCCATCTTGGCCAGCTGGCGATTCAGGGCACTGGTCTGGGTCCGAAGTTCATCCTGCAGCCCCGACATGGGGGAAGAAAGGAAGACCCCTGCTCTGACACCCTGCCACCTCTCAGGGCCCTCCAGGTTCCCTATTCAGCCACGCACACTCAGGCTTACCCGTTCTCTCTGGGCACTCCCTAGCTCCTGCAGGAATTCCCGGAGGGCCCCAGGAACTGCCTCCGGGTCCAGCTCTGGACGAGCCGGGGAGGTGGCAGGTCCTGGAGATGGTGGCTTAGACCCAGGGCTGCATTCTAAGGTGCTGAGCCCTTCCCCACTTCCTAGAAGAGAAGACTTGCTCAGTGATGCAGGAGCCATGGGCCTCCCATGCATCTCACTTACTCCCACATACATCTCACTCACTGTCATCCCTGCCTTTCCCAACAGCCCTCAGAATCAAGCCCAACTTCTCTGCTATAGCTTAGGGGCCTTCTTGCCCATCCCAGCTGAAACCCTCTCACCTTTACAAACTGGCCACCCTGCATCCCCCATGTTCTAGCACATTCTTTTTCCCAGCCCTAGGGCATCTGTAGATGCTGCTCACCTTTCCCCATGGTCTCTCTTTGACTGGCCCATCCTTTAGGGCCATCCCCCTCCCTCAGAGGCCTCTCTGGCCACAAGCTGGTTTACAGTGAGCTCATCCCACCCTCAGGGGATGTCAGGGGGGGATGTCTGCCACCCTACCCCGACCATGAGCACCATGAGGGCTGGGCCTCATCTCTTCCGTACACCACTGTTCCCAGGGCCCAGTGCAAGGGTGGCTGCTGCATCACCTCAAGTCTCTCCATACTGAGTGCCTACTGTGCTAGGCACTTCATCTTCATGACAACTTCCTGACAGGTAAGGAAGAATTAACCCTCTTCCCAGACAAGGCTGGCACAAAGCAGTTAAGTGATTTGCTTGTTCTCTTGACTGGGTGTGGTGGCTCAGGCCTGTAATCCCAGCACTGTGTGGTCCCAGACTGGTGGATCACTTGAGGTCAGGAGTTTAAGACCAGCCTGGCCAACATGGTAAAACCCCGTGTCTACTGAAAATACAAAAATTGGCCAGGCGCAGTGTCTCAAGCCTGTAATCCCAGCACTCTGGGAGGCCAAGGTGGGCAGATCGCCTGAGGTCAGGAGTTCGAGAACAGCCTGGCCAACACAATGAAACCCCATCTCTACTAAAAACACAAAAATTAGCTGGGCGTGGTGGCACACGCCTGTAATCCCAGCTACTCAAGAGGCTGAGGTTGCAGAATTGCTTAAACCCGGGAAGCAGAGCTTGCAGTGAGCCGGGATCGAACTGCTGCACTCCAGCCTGGGTGACAGAGCAAGACTCCATCTCAAAAAAGAAGAAAGAAAAGACTGGGAACAGTGGCTCACGCCTGTAATCCCAGCACTTTGAGAGGCTGAGGTGGGCAGATCATGATGTCAGCAGTTCGAGACCAGCCTGGCCAACATGGTGAAACCCCGTCTCTATTAAAAGTCGAAAAATTAGGTGCAGTGGTGGGCACCTGTAATCCCAGCTACTGAGGAGGCTGAGGCAGGAGAATTGTTTGAACTGAGACCCAGGAGACAGAGGTCGCAGTGAGCCAAGACTGCACTATTGCACTCCAGCCTCAGAGACAGAGGGAGACTCTGTCAAAAAAAGAAGAAAGAAAAGAAAGAAAAGAAAGGAAGGGAAGGAAGGGAAGGAAGGGAGGGAAGAAAAGGAAGGAAGGGAAGGAAGGGAGGGAGTAAGGAAGGAAAGAAGGAAGGAAGGAAAGAAAAAAGAAAAATTGGCTAAGCATGGTGGCCCACGCAGTCTCAGCTACCTGGGAGGCTGAGGTCCAGAGGCCGAGGCAGGAAAACCACTTGAACCCCGGAGACAGAGTTTGCAGTGAGCTGAGACTGTGCCACTGCACTCCAGTCTGGGCGACAGAGTGAGACTCCATCTCAAAAAAAAAAAGAAAAAAAAATGTGAGCTGGGTGAGGTGGCTCCCAGCATTCTGGGAGGCTGAGGCGGGCGGATCACCTGAGGTCAGGAGTTCAAGACCAGCCTGGCCAACATGGTGAAACCCTATCTCTACTAAAAATACAAAAAATTAGCTAGGCGCAGGGGTGCACGCCTATAGTCCCAGCTACTCAGGAGGCTGAGACAGGAGAATTGCTTGAACCCAGCAGGCGGAGGTTGCAGTGAGCCGAGATCACGCCATTGCACTCCAGAATAAGCAACACACACAAACACACAAAAGTGATTTGGTTGTTCTCAACGCTGGGAAGTTTCAGGGCTGAGATGGGAATCCAGGCAGCCCAACTCTCTGGCAGAAAATTGCTTGGAGTGATGGCCCGGGGAGGTGGAGGGGGCAGGGCGGGTGGAACCAGGATATTACCTGGAGGCTGGCACTGGAACTGCAGGACACGGGTCCTGCCATGAACATCCTGCCTTAGCAGCGGAGGGACACCGAAACTGCCCCGCAGCCACGAACTTACTCACCACCCAAAAGGCCTCTCTCAGAGGTTCCCAAAGAAACAGGCCTGCCCATGGGGGCCTCCAGCTCTAGAAGGTCCCATCGTCTTGGGGTAAAAGTCCTCATAGAGGCCTATAATGTCCATTGGAGCAAGCCCTTCCTCCCCAACTGTCACTCCCCTGCTTGATGCTCTGGGACTGCTGGCCCCTGCTGTCCACACAACAGGCACACCTCCACTCAGGACCTCCCTACTCACCTCGAGTCCCTCCCCCAGCTGCTCGCTCACATTCTCCTCTCCTCTTACCCATCACCTCCTCAGTGAGGCGCCTCCTGCCCCGGCATGAACTGCCCTAGCCCGTCCCTTGGCTTTCTCCTTTTTTTTTTTTTTTTTTTTCCTGAGACGGAATCTTACTCTGTCACCCAGGATGGAGTGCAGTGGTGCGATCTCGGCTCACTGCAACCTCCGCCTCCCGGGTTCATGGGATTCTCCTGCATCAGCCTGCCAAGTAGCTGGGACTACAGACACCCACCACCACGCCCGGCTAATTTTTGTATTTTTAGTGGAGATGGGGTTTCACCGTGTTACCCAGGATGGTCTCGATCTCCTATGATCTACCCGCCTTGGCCTCCGAAAGTGGTGGGATTACAGGTGTGAGCCACCGTGCCCGGCCTCCTAAATTTTTGTTGTTTTGGCAAAACATGTATAACATAAAGTGCCCAGTTTCATTACTTTTTTTTTAGACAGGGTCTTGCTCTGTTGCCCAGGCTGGAGCCCAGTGGCATGCTCACAGCTCACTACAGCCTTGACTTCATGGGCTCAACAGATCCTCCCACCTCAGCCTCCCAAGTAGCTGGGACTACAAGCATGCACCACCATGCCTAGTTCACTTTTGTTGTTGTTGTTTTTGTTTTATAGAGATAGGGTTTTCCCATGTTGCCCAGGCTGGTCTCAAACTCCCAGACTCAAGCGATCCACCTACCTCAGCCCCCCAGAGTACTGGGATTAACAGGCATGAGCCACTGCACCCAGCCCATTTTCACCACTTTTTTTTTTTTTTTTTTTTTTTTGAGACAGAGTTTCCCTCTTGTTGCCCAGGCTGGAGTACAATGGCACAATCTCAGCTCACTGCAACCTCTGCCTCCTGGGATCAAGCGATTCTCCTTCATTCTCCTGCTTCATCCTCCTGCGTAGCTGGGATTATAGGCATGCACCACCATGCCTGGCTAATTTTGTAATTTTAGTAGAGACGGGGTTTCTCCAAGTTGGTCAGGTTTGTCTCAAACTCCTGACCTTAGGTGATCCGCCCACCTCAGCCTCCCAAAGTGCTGGGATTACAGGTGTGAGCCACCACGCCCAGCCTTTTCTTTTTCTTTCTTTTTTTTCTTTTGAGATGGAGTTTCGCTCTTGTTGCCCAGTCTAGAGCACAATGGTGTGATCTCGGCTCACCACAACCTCCGCCTCCTAGGTTCAAGAGATTCTCCTGCCTCAGCCTCCCGAGTAGTTGGGATTATAGGCGTCTGCCACCACACTCGACTAATTTTTTGTAGTTTTAGTAGAGACGGGGTTTCACCATGTTGGCTAGGCTGGTCTTGAACTCCTGGCCTCAAGTGATCCACCTGCCTCAGCCTCCCAAAGTGTGGGATTACAAGCATGAGCCAATGTGCCCAGCCATTTTCATCGTTTTTAAGTGTACAACTGAGCAGCATGAATTACATTCACACTGTTGTGCAGCCATCACCATCATCTGCTCCCAGATCATCCCGACTGGAGGTCAGGAGTTTGAGACCAGCCTGTCCAACATGGTGAAACCCCATCACTACTAAAAAAAAATATATATATATACATATATATATGTGTATATATATATATATATATACACACACACACACGCATATACACACACACAAAATTAGCCAGGTGTGCCGGGCAGAGTGGCTCACACCTCCACTGGGCTACCTGGAGCTGGAGTGATGCCAGCAGGTGCAGGTCGGCAAGGCCTCCCCCAACCCGATGCCCCAACCCTAAGGCCCAGACTGGAGCCCACCATCCCTGGCTGTGTGATCAGCACAACTCTTTCTCCTTTAGTGCTCGCCACTCAAGCAGGCAGTGCAAAATCATCCCTGTGAGAAGAAATACTAGAATTTGTTTATTGATCTCTTTATACAAGCCTTTTAATGCCCATAGTTTATTAGTAATAACAGCTGGCATTTGAATGCATAGGGCTTATCAGTGCCAGGCGCTACGTAACTTTCCAAAAAATATTAACTCTAATTACTACTCTATGAGCGGATCTCACTTTAGAGAAGAGGAAACAGGCACAGAGACGCCAAGTAACTTGTCCAAGGCAACAGAGTTAGTAAACTGCAGAGCTGGGATTCAAAGCCAGGCACTCTAGCTCCAAAGGCTGTTTTTGTTGTTGTCATTTTTGTGGATGTTTTCTTTGTTTGTTTTTGGAGACAGAGTCTAACTCTGTCACCGAGGCTGGAGTGCAGTGGCGCAATCTTGACTCACTGTAACCTCTGCCTCCTGGGTTCAAGTGATCCTCCCTCCTCAGCCTCTGAGTAGCTGGGATTACTGGTGAGCAACACCAGGCCCAGCTAATTTTTGTATTTTTAGTAGAGACGGGGTTTGGCCATGTTAGCCAGACGGGCCTCGAACTCCTGGCCTCAAGTGATCTGCCAGCCTTGGCCTCCCAAAGTGCTGGGATTAGAGGCGTGAGCCACTGTGCCCGGCTCTTTTTGTTTTTGTTTTTGTTTCATAGCTTGACAGCAGCTTATTAATCACATGAACTCACAGCCCTGGGGGGTTGGGGGAAGGTGGGGAAGCACACCACATGGGGCCACACGGGGGCTGCAGGCTGCACTTGGGAACACAGTGAACAGCCAGGAAGGTTAAGTGCCAGCTGGTTCCAGAGGGAGCTGTGTCCAGAGGCTGTTCCCTTAACCTCTAGGCTACATTTTCCCTCCTTGCCCATAATTTATCAATAAATCTGCACAGAGTGGGGGCATGCACTAAAAAATCATTTCCTGATGGGATGCATGTTCACACAGACACAAAGCCACCCCTGCCACTTAGAGAGTCAACCTCTCACAGTCACCAGTTTCATTGGAAACCCATCTACTGAGCAGCTGGGTACCAGGACCTGTGCCAGGGCCCTTCATACATGTCCAGCTGTGCTATCCCATCTCTCATGAGTGCTCTGAGGCACAGAGATGACGTGACTTGGTCCGGGCCATACAACAGATTCATGGCGATGAAACAGCCGGAAAAGGCAGAGCGGGTAGCGTGTGGGCTTTGGAGTCAGACAGACCTAGGTGGCTGTGTGACCTTGGGTAGATCCCTGGACCTCTCTGAGAGCTCTGTAAAATGGGGCTAATGATAGGAAGGGCATGGTGGCTCACACCTGTAATCCCAGCACTTTGGGAGGCCAAGACAAGTGGATCACCTGAGGTCAGGAGTTTGAGACCAGCCAGCCTGACCAACATGGTGAAATCCCGTCTCTACTAAAAATACAAAAAAGTTAGCTGGGCATGGTGGTGAGCACCTGTTATTCCAGCTACTCGGGAGGCTGAGGCAGGAGAATTGCTTGAACCCAGGAGGCAGAGGTTGCAGTGAGCCGAGATCGTGCCAGTGCACTCCAGCCTGGGCGACAGAGTGAGACTCCATTTCAAAAAGAAATAAAAATAAAAATGGGGCTAATGGTACCTACCCCATGGGGCTGCTGGGAGAATCAAACAAGGTCGTATCTATAGGGCCCCTCCCTACCCATTTTGTGCCGGCACACAGTAGGCTCACTCACTGTTCTTTGCGTTGTTGTTATTATAACTGGGGAAGAGTCTCAAGGAGTGGGGGAAGGAGCAAGCCCTAGGGAGTGGCCTTTCAGAATGGTCCCAGCATTGGGGTGCCCACCTGCTTCCTGCTGGGGGGAGGAAAGAGGCACCAGCCCACCCGCCTGCTCAGTCACCTCCTGCCACATCACCTCCAGGCTGGCCTCACCCTTCATCAGCACCTGCTGGAGGCCCAGGGTCTCCCACCTGCTCTCCTTCTCTGCCTGCTCACCCAGCGCCAGGTGGCCCTGCAGCTCCGCCAGCTCCTGGCCCAGTCTGGTGTTCTCACTGTCCAGCATCTTCATCTGTGAGAGTGCGGGAACGGTATGGGGTTCAGTTCTGCCCCTGTACCCTCCCAGTCCTGGCCCAAGACCACTTGGGACCTACTGCTCTATGGACACATGTATCAAATACCACCCCATATCCACTGGGAGCCGGCCCCTAGACAACCACACTGAACTTGGGCGATGCCAGGCACTTGGGCACCAGTGGCCTGTTTACCATTTAATCAATAGGCCAAAACTACCTTTCATGAGGGGGTGGGTATAATAGAAGGAGCGCTCAGCCCTTAGCAGACCAGGAGTTCACAGGCAGGAACCACAGCTCCCTGGGTTATCTTTCACCTCTACGATGGTGATGAACGTTTTTGGAGTGCTTACCATGTGTCCAGTCCTGTTTTAAGCACTTCATTTATGTTAACTCGTTTAATCTTGGTACAATGCTATATGAGGTAGGTAGTAACATTATCCCTATTTAACAGATGAGAAAACTGAGCCTCAGAGTGTCAGAGTAACCTGCCCAAAGTCACAGAGCCCACACACACCAGACTGGGATTCGATCTGAGACAACGGCAACGTTCTAAGCCCCTGTTTCCCCACAGGAGCAGGTGGGGGTACTCCCTACCTCCCCATGTGCTACAGCAGGGGTAACAGGAGAGGCCGTAGCATGCAACGTGTGCAGCAAAAGCCTGGCACGCAAATGCCAGCTCCTTTCAGGGAGTCTTGTGGTTTCTCAGGAAGGGGCCTGGGTGAAGGGGGCTGTGGTATCCCTGGCTATCAAGAGTATCAGAATATCTCTGGCTATCCAGTTGTGATATCTCTTTTTAGCAATTAAAAACAAATTTTTTTAATTAAAAAAATTTGGGGGGGCCAGGCATGGTGGCTTATGCCTGTAATCCCAGCACTTTGGAAGGCCGAGGTGGGTGGATCACCTGACATCAGGAGTTTGAGATCAGTCTGGCCAACATGGTGAAAGCCCATCACTACTAAAAATACAAAAAAATTAGCCAGGCGTGGTGGCGGGCATCTGTAATCCCAGCTACTCAGGAGGCTGAGTCAGGAGAATTACTTGAACCCGGGAGGCGGATGGCGCCATTGCACCCCAGCCTGGGCAACAAGAGTGAAACTCCGTCTCAAAGAGTAAATAAATAAAAATAAAAATTTTAAAAACTTTTTTAAGAGACAGGGTCTTGCTTTGTCGACCAGACTGGAGTCCAGTGATGCAATCACAGCTCACGGCAGCCTTGACTTCCTGGACTCAAGGGATACTCCCACCTCAGCCTCCCGAGTAGCTGGGACTCCAGAAGTGTGCCACCACACCTAGCTATTTTTTAAATTTTTTGTAGAGACTGGTTCTCACTATGTTGCCTGGGCTGGTCTTGAACTCCTAGGCTCAAGCAATCCTCCCACTTGGCCTCTCAAAGTGTGAGATTAAAGGCATGAGCCACCACAGCTGGCTAATTTTTCGTATTTTTAGTAGAGACAGGTTTTCGCCATGTTGCCCAGGCTGGTCTCGAACTCCTAGGCTCAAGCAATCCACTGGCCTCTGCCTCTCAAAGTGCTGGGACTGCAGGCATGAGCCACTGCGCCTGGCCTGGTTGTGATATCTCTGGGTGAGGCAGCGCCTAGGGGCTGAATGAGGCCATTTCCTGTTCTTTGTGTCTTCTACAGCGAGAAGCCTGAACCCACAGTGTCCAGGCCAGTGCTCAGTAGACAGCAGGTGCTTGTTCAATGCATGCTGCTGTTGATGAGTTTGGAGATCATCTAATTCACGGGTCAGCAAACTACAGTCCACAGGACAAATTCAGCCAGTCTCCTGTTTCTATAAGGGTCTGAGCTAAGGATGTTTTTTCTTTTACATTTTTAAATAGTTGAAAATGGATCATTTCTAAAGGAACAACAACATTTCTTGACACATGAAAATGATAGAAAATTCACATTTCAGTGTCCCTAAATAAAGTTTTACTGGAACCCACACCCCTCTGTTCATGCACTGTTTGGGACTGCTTTCTCATTACCCCAGCAGAGTCAAGTAGTTGCAACAGAGACTGTGTGGCCCGTAAAGCTGGAAATATTGACCATTTCGGCCCTTTAAAAAACAATTTGCCAACCTCCGACCTAGTTCACAAAATCTGTACCTTTTGTTGTTCGCAGATTCCTTTGAGAACTGGAGAAGAACACCAGCTCCTCTCCTTGGAGAAATGTGAGCCTGAGCATGCACACAAATGCACACAGACTTCTGCACAGTTTCAGGGATTCAAAGACTCCTCAAAGCCCATCCATTCACACCAAGGTTAGGTGAGAGGGCTTGTCATAGTTCAAGCCCCTGCTTTTACATACGGGGAAACATGATTCCAGAAAGGGGGAGCTACTGGCCCGGGGCACACAGCAAGCCCCGGGGTAAGGGGTGGCACAGGGAGAGTACCTGATGCCGGAGCTCCTGCAGCTCCCGCCGAGCCTCCAGCCATGAGTGCTCCACCTCCTCCAGCCCAGTTCGCAGCTCCCCGGCCTCCTTGCCCACAGCTGTCCGTGCCTCCTCTAGGAGTACCAGCTTCTGCTCCTTGTTCTCATTGGCAAGCTTCAGGCTGGAGAGGGCAGAGGTCAGGGGCTGCCCTGGGTCCTGGGAGTAGTCAGTGGCTCTACACAAAAGCTGCCTTCTCCAATTCCTGGAGTGGGTCAGGCACTGCCTGCCCATGCAGCCTCTCCCAAGAGCTGAGCCCTCCAGGGCTGGGGTCCAGGCCCTCGGCTGGGAGGGGTAGACCAGTGACTCCAGGAGGGGACCTGGTTTCCAGAGTGATGACGGTGGGTGGGTCTGAGTCTGGACCCAAAGCTGCCCGCTGCCCCTCTGCCCCTTTCCCCAGTCAACAGGGAGGAAACCCTAAAATGACCCAGGTGCCAGGCTCTGCTTAGGAGACAGAGGATCCATATCTCAGAAATTTCCCCAGAACCTTGGGGGTGAAGTTAGATTTCAGGGATGGGATCCCATGAGGCCTCAGGGCTGGTCCTCCTGTGACACCCCACCTGATGCGCTCGCTCTCTGCCTTCTTCACAGCGGCCCAAAGCTCCTCGTTGGAGCACTGCAGGGCCTTGGGCTCCTTGGTGCCATCGCCCAGGCTGTGCCGCAGCTCGCCTGCCTCCTGGTGCTGCACCTCCCGGCCCTCCTGGCTCTCAGGCAGCTTGCACTGGGCCTCCAGCAGCTCCCGCCGCAGCCCGTCATGGGCATCCTCCAGGAGACGCAGCTGGGTCCAAAGCTCTTCTTCCTGCGAGCACAGCAGGTGTCCCCAGGCCAGCGGTCACGGACCACCCCGTCAAGCTGGGTCTTGTACCCCATATCCCTGGACCCAGGGAGCCTGTCCCATCCCTCTGCAGTGCTCAGACCGCAGACTGAGTTATCATTTGAGCAAGGCGTGCTGTAATCAGTAATGTTTTGACCTGAAGTCACTATCAGTCAGGACTGTCCTGAGCACAACACCAAGAGGGCAGAGACCCCACTCACCTCTCCTTGAGGCCAAATCCCACCTGTACACAACAGGTGCTTCATAATGCTTGCTGCCTCCTAAGTTGCTATTCATTGGTCCTCAAATGCAGGGAGGAATCTTACACTCTTCCGGGGCCCTGGGGAACTAGGCCCCCAGGCACACAGCGCCATTTAGAGTATGCTGCTCGGAAGAGTGGGGCAGCTGCTCACCTCACAAAGAGAGGAGTCCCGCTGCTTGCCCAGGTCTCAGACCTGCTCTTGCAGCCTCCTCACCTCCTGGGTGTGGGCCGCAGCAGCCTCCTCCAGCTGGGCCCTTAGGTCCCACATCTCGGATGTCAGAGAATTCACGGTGCTCTGGGACAGAGGAGCTCCTCAGACTTGGTCCTGCTGTGTTCCCCACCCCTAGCTGCTCCCAACCCACTCCATGCACTGCCCACTTTCAACTCTAAACACCGCCCCTCTCCCTGGCCTGCCGGACCCTCTGCCGACCCCTGGATGCATAGTGAGTGCTGCCCGTGTAGCTAGGCTCTCCCTCAGGCCAAAAGGATTCATCAGGGCACGGCTGAGCCACCTCCCTCAGATGGGGGGCTCCCAAAGGAAGAGCTAAACCTCCTCTCCCACAGCCTGGAAGCTTCTCCAGGACCATGCCTCCCCGTGGTGGGGCTCCTCAGCCAGGGATGTGCCTCTCTATGAGACGGCGGCCCAGCTGCCCACCCTCCGTACCTGGTCCTGCTCCTGCCGGCTCTGGGCATCTCGTTTCTGCCTCTCCATCTCCAGGGAGATGGTGGCCAGGCTGTGCCGTGTACCCATCAACTTCTCTGACAGCGCCGTCTTCTCAGACTCCTTCAGAGACAAGGCCTGTGCAGAGGCAGGGGACAAAGGGCTTGGGGGATGGGCTGGTCCTGGGGGTATGCTCAGGCTTCTTCCTGCCTGGGAAATGTGCCCACTGGGGTCTCAGAGGCCTGAGTGTGCCACCGCTGGTGGACCCAGGGCAGACGTGCAGCCCTGGAAAAGGGCATGATGGCTGTCACAAGAATCCCAGACGTGGATACCACTCATAGAGCTCACTAACCCGCCACAGCACCCTGACTGCAGAGTCTTTCTTTCTACCCATTTCACAGATGAGGAAACTGAGGCTCAAGGAGGTAAAGCGACTCGCCCAGGTACACAGCTGGTGAGGAGAGGAGATGGGTGCAGTCTGCCCTGTCTCCGTTACATTATAGGAAAGTTAGGGATTTGTTATTTGGGGGGACAGGTCGGCTGATGCCTGTGGGCATCGTGGGGACTGCTCAGAAGGCAGCCATGAGGATCCATGCCCGGCCTGGAATGGCACGAGGCATGGGAGAATACGGAACAGCTTTCCTGGTGTCACAACTGTCACTGTCCCTCAGTAAGTGCTCACTGTGTGCCAGGCATGGAGCACAGCAAAGCCTCACGAACCCCCTTCTAATCCTTGCGTCCTGTAGGTGAGGAAACTGAGGCCCCCAAGAGGGCACTGGGCCTGCCCCAGGGCTCCTAGCTGCCAGGCGGTAGAGCAGGACCCAGCCCCAGAACAGGAGCAGCTCAGAGAGCAGCAGAGGCCACGCCAGGGCTCATGAACCTGCTGCTTCTTGCTGTTGGCCAGGAGGAGGCCCTCATCGTGCTCCTGCGGCAGGGCAGCAATCTCCTCACTCAGCTCTTCCTTCTCAGCCTCCAGCCGGACGGACCAGCAGCTCCTCCTGCTCACACTGCAGCTCACTCTGCAGCTGAGCCCGCTTGGCCTCCAGCTCCTGCCATGCTGCCTCCTAGGGGGCCAGGACCAGACGTATGTGACACACCAGGAAGAGCCCAGGCAGACCCCCCAAAACATCAGGGCAGCAAGAGCCAGCTGGCCCCCATACCCTCAGAGACAGAGAGGGTGACCAGGAGGTAAATACAAGGGAGTGATAAGGGCTATGACGGGGAAACGTCAGGGCCATGAAAGTGCCAAGGAGCAGCAGTGGGCTGGCCTGGTGGTCTGAACGTGATCCCCTGAGGAGGGACAAGTATCTGTCAGCCAGGTAAAGAGAGAAAAGACAACCCCAGACCAAGAGCGCAGCCCCTGGAAAGGCCTAGAGGATGCAGGGCACAGAGGGAAACAGGATGTGGTGAGTCACAAGGCCAGAGTCCCAGGCAGGGGTGGGGCCAGGACAGGCCCTGTGGGCCATGGGGATTCTAAGGACAGTGAGGAGAGTGGGAGAGAGGACTCGAGCCAAGGTGACAAGGAGCAATCTGATTTTTACCTTAGGGGATGTTCCGACAGCTGTGGAAGAGGTATTGGGGTTGGGATGGAGGGGAGTTAGGACTGGCTGTGAGGAATAAAGGGGGTCAGGGGTTGCCAGAGGAGCTGGAGAGAAGAACACAGATTTGGGGACATTCATGAGGCTAAGCCAGGCAATGCAAAGGGCAAGAAGAGCAAGGGGGAGGTCACAGGAGTTCAGATCCCTGGGGACTGGAAAGGCGGGCAGGCAGAGCCCACAGGAAAATAGCAGCCCACCCAGGGAGCCTGAGGGCAGATGCCTGCCTTAGCACTTGCCCCTAGCAACTCTGTGAGAAGCAGACAGAGCTGCTGCCCCCCCTTTTTTTTTTTTTAGACGGAGTCTCTCTCTATCACCCAGGCTGGAGTGCAGTGGCGTGATCTTGGCTCACTGCAACCTCTGCCTCCCAGGTTGAAGCGATTCTTCTGCCTTACTCTCCCAAGTGTCTGGGACTACAGGCGTGTGCCACCATGCCCAGCTAATTTTTTGTGATTTTAGTATACATGGGGTTTCACCGTATTAGCCAGGATGGTCTCGATCTCCTGACCTCGTGATCCGCCCACCTCGGCCTCCCAAAGTGCTGGGATTACAGGCATGAGTCAGCACTCCCAGCCAAGCCGCACCGTAGCTCATGCCTGGAATCCCAGCACTTCAGGAGGCTGAGGCGAGCAGATCACGAGGTCAAAAGTTCGAGATCAGCCTGACCAATACGGTGAAATCCCATCTCTACTAAAAATACCAAAATTAGCCAGCTGTGGTGGCATGGCTATAATCCCAGCTACTCAGGAAGCTGAGGCAGGAGAATCGCTTGAACCCAGAAGGTGGAGGTTGCAGTGAGCCGAGATTGCGCTACTGCACTCCAGCCTGTGCAACAGAGGGAGACACCGGGGTCGGGGGTTGGGGAGGAGGGGGAAGAGCTTTCCCTCCTCCTGCTGGAGAAGCATGATAACAACCACCCAAGGCCATGGGGACTGCAGGGTGAGTGGCATGCCCTGGATCCATGCAGTCATAACCTGCACCTCTGTCAGAGGCAGCCCTGTCTAGGATTTGGTGGCCGAGGGCCCCTGTCCTGAGGGCCACTCTGGAAAGCATGTCAGTGCCAGCAATCATAACTTACTAAGCATTTGCTAAGTACCAGTCACTATGCTAAGCCCTCTATGCAGATGGTCTCAGCTCATCCTCAATACCTTCACTATCCTATCCCTATTTCTACAGGTGGGGAAATGAAGGCACGGACACCTTGGGTAGCATCACCAGTAAGTGACTAAGATTAGATTCAAACCCAGGCAATATAACCCCAGAGTCAGTGTTCTAGTAACTTCCCTGGTGCCTTGCCTTTCTATAGGCTCAGGTCTGAGTAGCCCTTCATATGCAAACAGTACTTCTTAGCAAATGAAAGTGCTTTCCTGCTGTACGTTAGGTCGGCATTTCTCAAATGTGGTTGTGGACCCTCTGCATCAGGATTACCAGGGCTGGACCAGATTTGGGACCTGGGAATCTGCATGTCTAATAAGGACCACAACCTTCCCACCACCCCGCCAGTCCTCCCAGCTGTCCCCAGGGCCCCCACAACAGAGAGGAAGTCCCATTTCACAGATGTAGAGACCGAGGCAGAGCAAGAATGATGATGAGACACTAGCTCAGATTCCTGTCCACCCCACCCCAGCTGCCTGAACCTTTTCACTCTGGAGTCACTGCAAGTCCTCCTCGTGGGCTGCCTGCTGCTCCCGCAGAGAGGCCTGGGCTCCCTCTCAGCCTGCACCAGCTTCTGGGCCATCAGCTCCTTGTCTAGACTGGCTTTCTCCTGTGTAGTTATTATTTGCTGCCGCAGGCCCACCAACTCCCCTGCATGAGAGGAATGGGGGAAAGGGCAGGGTTGGGTTGAAACTTTTCCTTGGGCCAGCAGACTTAGGCCTGGTGAACCACATGGGCAAAATCCCAGAGGCAGAGGGCCTGCCTGGCATCTAGTTTGGGTCCTCTTGAAGAAGTGGCTTGCCCTCTCTGGGCCTCAGTTTCCCTCTCTGCCACATGGGCCCACTGGCCCTGACCCCTTTCCTGCCTACCTAGAATGGCATTAAAGGCATAAAATGACTGATGAGAAGGCCTCCCAAATGGGACGGATGTCAAAGATATAACAACCCTAGGCCAGGCACCATGGCTCACGCCTGTAATCCCAGCACTTTGGGAAGCTGGGGCAGGTGGATCACCTTAAGTCAGGAGTTCGAGACCAGCCTGGCCAACATGGTGAAACCCTGTCTCTACTAAAAATACAACAATTAGCTGGTCATGGTGGCGGACGTATGTAGTCCCAGCTACTCGGGAAGCTGAGGCAGGAGAATCGCTTGAACCCAAGAGACAGAAGTTGCAGTGAGCCAAGATCAAGCCACTGCACTCCAGCCTGGGTGACAAGAGTGAGACTCTGTCCCCCAAAAAAACAAACAGGCTGGGCGCAGTCGCTCATGCCTGTAATCCCAGCACTTTGGGAGGCTGGGCCAGGTGGATCACCTTAGGTCAGGAGTTCGAGACCAGCCTGGCCAACATAGCAAAACCCTGTCTCTACTAAAAATACAACAATTAGCTGGGTCGCCCGTCGGGCCTACTTCAGCTCCTGCTCCCGCCCGCTCAGCTGCCAGGGAGAGCTGACCCCGACCCAGAGACTGAGCAGCACTCCCAGCATCCCCCAGCTTGTTCATCGTGCAGCACCCCAACTCTGGGCCTAACCCAGTCCTGGCAGAAGGCCTGGGTTCGAGCCCAGGGTCTGCCCTGTTGTGCTATATGTACTTGGGCAAGTCATGACCTTCTCTAGATCTGCAATGCACGTGTACAAAAATGATGGCCCAGCTGGACATGGTGGCGCACGCCTATAATCCCAGCACTTTGGCAGGTGGATCACTTGAGGTCAAGAGTTCAAGACTAGCCTGGCCAATGTGGTGAAACCCTGTCTCTACTAAAAATACAAAAATTAGCCGGGCATGGTGGTGCACACCTGTAGTCCCTGCTACTTGGGACACTGAGGCAGGCGAACAGCTTAAACCCCGGAGGCGGAGGTTGCAGTGAGCCCAGATCGTGCCACTGCATTCCAGCCTGGGCAACAGAGCAAGACTCTATCTCAAAAAAAAAAAAAAAAAAAAAAAGAGGGCCCTCGCTCAGCTTTGGGAGTAACAGAACCCTTGTATTACTCTAAGCAGAGAAGCTGAATATATAAAACAGACCCAAGTGCAGCTGCTCAGCAGGCCTCAGGGGGGAGACCTGCACCCTGCTTCCTGCACCCCCTGCCCCATCCTCTAGAGACCCCTCCCAGAAACCCAGGCACTCCAGGATAGACACTGCATGAAGGTCCCTGGATCCCTGAAACCCTAAGGTCTCTTCCAGATGTGATGTTCCCAAAAGTCTAAGATTCCAATTCTAAAAAGTCTTGACCTATTATTAATCTGTATCATTATTACGATGATGATGATGATGATGATGATTTGAGATGGAGCTCCTCCAGCTGCTCCTGCTCTTCCTACACCACTGTGGCCTCCTGCTCCACCTGCCACTGCCGGCCCTGCAGGGTGGCCTTTTCTTCCTCCAGCTGTGGGCAGGGTAGGGGTGGGGCCTCGTGAGCAGGGCATTCCTCCCAGGACCAGGACACCTCCTCCACCCACCCACCAGCCACAACAGCCCAGGGGAGGCTCCCAGGGAATGAGGGACAGTGCCCTTGGGTGTGTGGGACACTGGGGAGGGGGAGATGAGGAGGGCCCATGGAGCTTCTGTGCTTTGATGCCTAGAGAGGATAGACAGACAGACGGAGACAGACAGATAACCAGAGACAGAGAGGGAGGCAGGGGCCAAGACAGGTGCCGGGCTGGGCCTGGGGTGCCTCACTGAGTGGGGAGGATGGGTGGGCAAGGCAGGTGGGCCTGCAGGTGCACAGTGTACCTGGGCGACAAGGCGGTTCAGATCCAACTTGTCCTGAGCAAGGCTCTCGTTGAGGGCGCTCAGCTTGGACAGGGAGTCCCGCAGGGAGGCCTCCTCTGCCCTCAGCTTGGTCATGGAGGGCTCGAGCTCCATGCGGCCAGCCTCAGCCTGCAGGGTCAGGCCCCAAGAGATGAGGAAAGGCAGAAAGGTTGGGAGGAGGTGAGGAGAGACAAGAAGAGACCCAGAGAGATGGACCCTCGGAGACAGGGGAGGGGAGACAAGGAGGGGACTCAGCGTGAGATGAAAAAAAAAATTACCGCAGAAAGCCTGCTGCTTATGGAGCCATTTAAAAGCCACGCACTGCAGAGCTGTGCAAAACTAGCTCAAGCTGCAGGGCAGGGCCAGAGTTCAGAGGATCCCGAGTAGAGTCTACGGATAGCACTGCTCCGAGCCCAGGCTGCAGCGGATAGGGCAGGTCCCCCCGCCAAGGACTCTCTGGGCTGTGGCCCCAACTCTCAGACCCCAGGAGCTGAGTCTCAGGCACTGGATGTCCCTGAGCTATAGGCACTGCCCGCAGGAGCATCCAGAAGAGCAGGCATGCGGCCATAAAGAGAGGTCAGTCCACTTATGGCTGGGACCAGAGGTCCAGAGGTCTGTGGCCTGTGACAAAGGTCAGCCTGTATCCAGAAGGAAGGGGTCAGTCTGTGGCCAGGCTCAGAGGTCTGCCTGACACTGGGACCAGTCCGTGCCAGAGTGAGAAGGCTTGGGGCTGGGGGTCAGAGGTAGGTTTGGGGTTGTGCAGCAAACAGGGACCCACCTTGGTCAGCGCCTCGGACACCTCGTCCTTCTCAGCCTGCAGCATATCCCGTTGCAGTGTGGCGTGGCTCAGCACCTCCCTCACCTCCACCAGCTCCTTGGCCAGGACTGAGTGCTTCCCTTCCAGCTGCTCTAGTTGTCTATGGCTGCGGGACAGAGGGCGGGCGGGTGGCCCATGTCACTTTCCTGCTCTGAACCCCCTGTAGCCAGCAAGATGCTGGGCCGGGGACCAGGCCTGAGGCAGGAGTTTGGAGAGAAAGAGCCTGAGCCACAGGGCGACCAAGCCCACTACCGCTTAGCTCCATGACCCTGGGCCTCCGTTTTTCACACCTGCAAAATGAGGTACCACTTGCCTCGTGACATTGTTTTTTTGAGACAGAGTCTTGCTCTGTCACACAGGCTGAAGTACAGTGGTGCGATCTCGGCTCACTGCAACTTCTGCCTCCCAGGTTCAAGCAATTCTCCTGCCTCAGCCTCCCAAGTAGCTGGGATTACAGGTGCTCACCACCATGCCTGGCTAATTTTTTGTAGTTTTAGTAGAGACGGGGTTTCCCCATGTTGGTCAGGCTGGTCTTGAACTCCTGACCTCAGGCGATTTGCCTGCTTCGGCCTCCCGAAGTGCTGGGATTACAGGCGTGAGCCACCGCGCCTGACCTGTTTTAAGGATACAAATTTCACATGTGCTTAAAATAGTGCCTGACACATCTCCCCAAAGGCCTTCAGAAACAAGAATAATATGCTCCACCACAGTCTACTAAACAATCATCGATCACGTCCCAGAGAGGTAAGCAGCGCAGTGGTGAAGAGGTTAACTCTGAAGGCAGAATGTCTGGGTTCAAATCCTGGCTCTTCTGCTAACTAGCTGTGTGACCTGGGGCAAGTGACATGGCTTCTCTGTGCCTCAGTTTACTACCCACAAAATGGAGATAACAGCTTCTATGTCATAGAGTTATCATGGAGTTAAATGAGAGAACTGAATGGCTTAAAATGGTATCTGGCACTTAGTGAAATTAGGATGTTATTATTATCAGCAGAAGCAGCTGGCTTTCCTTTTCCCCAGCCCACCCACTTGGAGGCCCAGTGGAGTGGATGGAGGCACTGGTGTGATCACCAAGCACCCTACCAGGTAGAAGAGGCCAGGCTAGGCTCCTGGGACACACAGGCAATTGTGCCACCAGCTCTGCTACGCCATGTGACCAGGAAATGCTCCCTATAACACCCCATGCCCCTCAATTCTGGGAAGCCCGATAGAGCTGAGTCTGCAGATATCACAGCTTCCTGCTACATAGGCACATGTTGGCCACAGCAGGGGAGGGAGGAGAAGGCAACAAATGAGACCCCAAAGACTTGCCATGAGCTGCTACTTTCCCCACTGGTGGTAGGTGTGAAAACACTTCACGACGTGATTTTTTTTTTTTTTTTTTTTGGTGAGATGGCGTCTCGCTCTGTCACCCAGACTGGAGTGCAATGGCACCATCTCAGCTCACTGCAAGCTCCACCTCCTGGGATCACACCATTCTCCTGCCTCAGCCTCCCGAGTGTCTGGGACTACAGGCGCCTGACACCATGATCGGCTAATTTTTTTTTGTTTTTTGAGACGGAGTCTCCCTCTGTCACCCAGGCTGGAGTACAGTGATGCCATCTTTGCTCTGCAACCTCTGTCTCCCGGGTTCACGCCATTCTCCTGCCTCAGTCTCCCGAGTAGCTGGGACTACAGGCACCCGCCACCGTGCCCAGCTAATTTATTATATTTTTAGTAGAGACGGGGTTTCACTGTGTTAGCCAGGTTGGTCTCGATCTCCTGACCTTGTGATCCGCCCGCCTTGGCCTCCCAAAGTGCTGGGGTTACAGGCATGAGTCACTGCATCCAGCAATTTTTTTTGTTTTAGACGGAGTCTCACTCTGTTGCCTAGTCTGGAGTGCAGTGATACAGTCTCAGCTTGCTGCAACCTCCACCTCCTGGGTTCACGCCATTCTCCTGCCTCAGCCTCCCGAGTAGCTGGGACTACAGGCGCCCGCCACTACGCCCGGCTAATTTTTTGTATTTTTGGTAGAGACAGGGTTTCACCGTGTTAGCCAGGCTAGTCTCAAATTCCTGACCTCAAGTGATCTGCCTGCCTCGGCCTCCCAAAGGGTTGGGAATAGATGCGTGAACCACTGCACCCAGCCCTAATTTTTTTTATTTTTTACTTTTATTTTTATTTATTTATTTATTTTTTACTTTTTATTTTTTTGAGATGGAGTCTGGCTCTGTTGCCCAGGCTGGAGTGCAGTGGTGAAATCTCGCCTCACTGCAAACTCTGCCTCCCGGGTTCATGCCATTCTCCTGCCTCACCGGACTACAGGTGCCCACCACTATGCCCGGCTAATTTTTTGTATTTTTAGTAGATACTAGGTTTCACCGTGTTAGCCAGGATGGTCTCAATCTCCTGACCTCGTGATCCACCCACCTCAGCCTCCCAAAGTGCTGGGATTACAGGAGTGAGCCACCGCACCCAGCCTATTTATTTTCTTTGACACAGAGTTTCACTCTTGTTACCCAGGCTGGAGTGCGATGGCGTGATCTTGGCTCACTGTAAACTCCGCCTCCCGGGTTCAAATGATTCTCCTCCCTCAGCCTCCCAAGTAGCTGGGATTACAGGCACGTACCACCACGGATGGCTAATTTTGTATTTTTCGTGGAGACAGGGTTTCTCCATGTTGGTCATGCTGGTCTTGAACTCCTGACCTCAGGTGGTCCTCCCACCTCGGCCTCCCAAAGTGCTGGGATTACAGGCATCAGCCACTGTGCCTGGCCAATTTTTTTTTTATTTTTAGTAGAGATGTCTTTTTGCCATGTGGCCAGGCTGGTCTCAAACTCCTGACCTCAAGTTATCCACCCGCCTTGGCCTCCCAAAGTGCTGGGATTACAGACGTGAGCCACTGTGCCCAGTGGACAATGTGCTGTTAAGTGAAAATAGCAGAATGCGAAATGGGATGTTTGCTGTGAACACAACTACTTAAAAAGACCTTCTCCTTTCCAGGCACGGAAAGCCTGGGTTTACTCTCACATGGACCTGAATTCCAATTCCCACCCTGCCACCCCCAGCCACACACGCTGTACGAGTCTGAGCAAGTCTCTCAAGCTTACAACAACAGAGTTCCGCATTGCATGAGTTTGACAGGAAGACTAAATCACAGAGTACATAAAACACACTCGGCCAAGAGCCTGGCACACAGTAAGTGTGCAGGAAACGGTTGCTATCTCACTGCCAGGAAACACAATGGGAAGGAAAACCAATGCCCTAAATGAATTAGGATGGGCAGATGAGGCTGTCAGAAGGTGATGTCTTTATATTTCTATTTTTCAAACTTTTCATTAGATGGTCACATTTATGAAGAGAAAAACCAAACAACAAAATATCAAAAACAACCTGGCAGCTAAGTGGATAATTTCTTGTCTTAAAAATCTTCAAGTTGCCAAGAACGGTGGCTCATGCCTGTAATCCAGCACTTTGGGAGTCCGAGGTGGGCGAATCACCTGAGCTCAGGAGTTCGACACCAGCCTAGCCAACATGGTGGAACCCCATCTCTACTAAAAATATAAAAATCAGCCAGGTATGGTGGTGGGCACCTGTAATCCCAGCTACCAGGGAGGCTGAGGCAAGAGAATCACTTGAACCCGGGAGGCGGAGGTTGCAGTGAGCCAAGATCATGCCACAGGCAACAAGACTGGGGGGGGGGGGGGGGGGAAGTGGATAATTTCTTGTCTTAAAAATCTTCAAGGTGCCGGGTGTGATGGCTCACACCTATAATCCTAGTACTTTGGGAGGCCGAGACAGGTGGATCATCTGAGCTCAGGAGTTAGAGATCAGCCTGGGAAGAAACCCTATCTCTACGAAAAATAGAAAAATTAGCCAGGCATGGTGGTGTGTGCCTGCAGTCCCAGCTACTCAGGAGGCTGAGGTGGGAGGATCACTTAAGCCTAGGAGGTGGAGGTTGCAGTGAACTGAGACTGAACCACTACACTCCAGACTGGGTGACAGAACAAGACCCTGTCTCAAATTAAAAGAAAAAAAAATCTTCAAGGCTAGGCATGGTGGCTTATACCTGTAATCTCAGCATTTTGGGAGGCCGAGGCAGGAGAATTGCTTGAGGCCAGGAGTTTGAGACCATCCTGAGCAACACAGCAAGATCCCATCTCTAAAAAAAAAAAAACTCCAAGAAATACAGTCCAGAATACTGCTGTCAATAGAACTCTCTGAGATGACAGAAATGTTCTATGACCATATATGGTTGATGAATGCTTGAAATGTGGCTAGGACAACTAAAGAACTGAATTTTCTTTTTCTTTTTTTTTGAGACGGAGTCTCGATCTGTCACCCAGGCAGAAGTACAGTGGTGCGATCTCAGCTCACTGCAAGCTCAGCCTCCCAGGTTCACACCATTGTCCCACCTCAGCCTCCCGAGTAGCTGGGATTACAGGAGCATGCCACCATGCCTGGTTGATTTTTATATTTTTAGTAGAAACAGGGTTTCACCATGTTGGCCAGGCTGGTCTCGAACTCCTGACCTCAAGTGATCCACCCACCTTCGCTTCCCAAAGTGCTGGGATTATAGGCATGAGCCACCATATCCAGACTGAATTTTCACTTTTTCAAATTTTTAATTAAATTTTAATAGAGCCAGGCACAGTGGCTTATGCCTGTAATTCCAGCAATTTGGGAGGCTGAGGTGGGAGGAGTGTTTGAAGCTAGGAGTTCAAGACCAGCATGGGCAACATAGTGAGACCCCCAACTCTACAAAAAACTTAGAAATGTTGGGGGCTTGTCTAGTATCCTCGGGACTGAGATCAGAGTTGCCCAGGAACCCAGGGAGGTGAGGGCTCAGAGGGTGGTGAGGGCACAGAGGAAGGGAGTGGAAACCCAACTCTCAGGCTTCGGTCCCATATCCTTCTCCAGGCCAGGCCCAGACCCTGGCCCCCATCTAGGGGCAGTTGGGAGGTAGAGGTGGGAGGACCACTTGAGTCTGGGAGTTCCAGGCTACAGTGAGCTGTGAGGGACCAATTGTGCCCCAGCCTGGGAAACAGAGCAAGAGTGTGACTCAAAACAAAGCAAAGCAAAACAAAACAAAACTGAATACTAAAAAATAAGTGTTGGCCAGTCGTGGTGGCTCATGCCTGTAATCCCAGTACTTTGGGAGACAGAGGCAGGTGGATCACGGGATTAGGAGTTCAAGATTAGCCTGGCCAAGATGGTGAAACCCTGTCTCTACTAAAAATACAAAAAAAATTGGCCGGCTGTGGTGGCGGGCGCCTGCAGTCCCAGCTACTCGGGAGACTGAGGCAGGAGAATGGCATGAACCCAGGAGGCGGAGCTTGTAGTGAGCCGAAATCTCACCACTGCAGCCTGGGAGACAGAGGGAGACTTCATCTCAAAAATAAATAAACAAACAAATAAATAAATAAATGTTAATAGGCACATGCAGCTAGTGGCGACCATATTAGTGCAGAGCCACACCCATAACGCTCGACTGGTGTTATGCCCAGACACTTATTCTTCAGCACGCCCCAGCTCAGACCTCCCCAGCACCTTCTCAGGAGCTTGTTGGCGCTCCGCAGACGCTGCACCTCGCGCTGGGCGTCCTCGTGGCCCTACATGGCGCCGTCAGTCTTGTCCTGCAGGTACTGCAGCTGTTCCTCTAGGGCCCCCCGCTCACTCTCGCTGTCGCTCAGCTACTTCCGCTGGGTGCCCAGCAGGTCCTGGCTTGCCTCATAGCGCCCACGCATGTCCTGGGGCGCGGGGATCTTAGAGTCTAGGGGGGTCCTTTGAGGCCTCCAGAGCCCACCTACTCTCTTCTGGTTCCAGGGATACACACTAGCCTAGGCTAGGCAGGGTCCAGGGCCTGGACCGGGCCTGGGGCAGGATAGGGGCCTAGGCCTGAGAGCCAGCTTTCCGCTCTCCTCCTATGTGCCCTCAGCACCCTCTGAACCCTCACCTGCCTGGGGTCCCGGACAACTATCAAAGCCCCCCGATGCCTGACAAACCCCCAGGCACACTCCTCTCCTGGGTTCTGACCCCACCTCAGGGCTCCCAGGCTCCTCCCCCTTGCATCCTGGTTCCACTCTCAGACTCCTCCCTACCCTGGCTCTGCCCCTCGTTCCCAAGCTCTCATTCTAGGCTCTGATTCCCCTTGCTAGACCTTTTCCCAGGGTCCTGGCTCTGTATGACCAGGGACCTGTCTCCCTCTCTACCAGGACCCTAACACTGCCGCAGCCTCCTCCCTCCACCAGCTGCCCAAGCACCCAACTCCAGCTGCCCAAGCACCCCCACTTCTGGGCTCGGCTTCACCACAGAGCTCTCGGCCACCTCCTTGGGGATCCTGACACGCTCAGACACTCTCTCTCAGGGCTCTGCCTGCACCCCAGGGTGCTCAGACTCCTCCCCCGTACCCTGGCCCCAGACCCGCCCACGCCCCCACCCGGAGGGCGCGAGCCCCTCCCCCTGGGCCTCTGGCTGCCCCCAGAACACTCAGGCCCCTTCCTACCTGGACCTGCAGCTGGCGCTTGTGCAGGGCGGAGTGAATCAGGGCGAGCAAGCCTGGAGGAGTCTGAGCAGGCCTGGGAGGGGCCTCGGCGGGGCGAATGGCCTTGGCCCGGCTAGGAGCGCTGCGGTGCGGACGGGGTCCGCTGTCCCGAGAGCCCCCGCAGGCTGCCCTCCAATGCATCCGCGGTGCACTTGGAGCCTCTCAGCTGGACGCCGCTCTCAGCCTCTGACAGGATGGCCTGAGCGTAGAGGAGGGAGGCAGGAGGCCACAGAGTTAGGAACCGCGGGGTTAGCTGGCAAAGTCGCCCAGGCGAGGCTGGGGGCCGCCTCATCCCAAATGCTGCCTCCTACAAGAAGCCTTCCTGATTTCACCTCCTCCACTAGCTCAGTCCTCAGCTCGCTGCTGAGGCCTCCCATTTATTGTGAAGACATCATTTGGCATTGCTCACAGGCGGGCTCTGAACCGGCCATGCCTCCCATCTGAGACTGGGGGCTCCCCAAGGCAGAGGCCGGGTGAGCTAGCAGGGGTGCTGAGCAGCTACAGCCTGGGTCCCAGGCCCCCACGCATTTGCAGTTCAGTCCGAAGCCACCGAAAGTCGTGGCAGGGGAGCTGGGGATTGCCTGGCGGGTCCCTGTCTTCTCACCTCTCTGGGCTCACACCTGTGCCAGGTCCTTTCGGCTCTGCTGTAGCCCTTCTCCGTCCTGTCTCCAGGGCCGCCTGATCCTGTAGACACAGGAATCCCTGGAGTGGGGTGAGGGAGACAAAGGTGGTCGGGGTTCTGTCTTATCTGAAACCTCCCCTTTCCCTCCCTCCCTGGCCCACCACTGACCAGGTGGCCTCTGAAGCCATGTCCATAGGCCAGTTATCTGGTAGACCCCACAGCAGGCCCGAGGCCCTCACTGAACAGACCAGGCCCAGAGAAGAGCTGTGTCCTGCCCCAGGTCACACAGTCGATTGGAGGAGAGCTGGATCTAGAACCCAGGCCAGGCCCCACACAGAGGGGTGACCAAACCAGGCCGTACCCTGGAGAGGAGTGTCCCACTGGTTGGGGTGGGGGAGCTGGGTTGCCAGAGGCAGCATCTGGACCTGGAAAGTGTGGATGGGAGTCCAAGTCCCGACTCTCCCACTTACTGGCTCTGAGACTGGACAAGCATTTCCCCCCTTGGGCCTCAGTTTCCCCATCTGTGTCATGAGGATTATGCTACAGGGCTGCTGGGAGGAAGAAATGGGATGGAGGAGGTGAGTGTGCTTACCACAAAGCCTGCACACCTGTGTGGGCTGAACCTGAGTGTGAGTGGGACACTGGGGGTGGCCCAGGCAGCCCAGCCCTAAGCCTGCATCCATGGATCTGGCCGGTACCCCATCCCATCCTGCCCCATCTCAGGGGCAGCTGCAGCTCACCACGGCCTCAAGCTTCTCGGTGAGGTCCTTGTTGACCTGATCCTTCTCCAGATTCTGCTTCTGAAGACACTCCACTGCCAGGCCCAGCTCTGTCACTCTGGAGTTGGGGGAACAGCAGAGGTGAGTGGGGGACCACCCCTGCCTCTCAAATCTACTAGCTCTGTGTCCACCATGCTTCTCCAAACCCGAGGCAGGGACCCTAACATCCACCTCCCTGGCTGTGTGACCTTAGGCAAGTCCCAGCTCCTCTCCAGACCTCACACTTCTCATCTGTGAAATGGGAATGAGGTTCCCATCAGCCTTATCTCATGGGAAAGCAGTTGAGGACTTGTCCAGGTGGCAGGAGTAAGGGGCATAAATTTTTTTTAAAAACCATTTGACCAATATCTCATTCCCCCAAGCCACAGCCCTTGGTCACTACCATTCTACTCTCTGTAACTATAATTCAAGCCCTTTTTTAGATTCCACATATAATTGAGATAATGCAGTGTTCATCTTTCCGTGTCTGGCTTGTTTCACTTAGCATAACGCCCTCAAGATGATCCGTGTGGCTGCAAATGTCGAGATTTTTTCAAGGCCTGAATTGTGTCTCTCTCTCACACACACACACACACACACACACAATACATATATGTAAAATTTCCTTTTTATTGTTGTTGTTAGATATAACAGCAGGCTGGTGTGCAGTGGCATGATTATAGCTCAATGTAACCACTAAATTTTGGGTATAAATTATTCTCCCACCTCAGCCTCCAAAGTAGCAAGGACCACAGCAATACACCACCATGCCTAGCTAATTTGTAGGGACATGGTCTTGCTATGTTACCCAGCCTACGGAGTTTCACTCTGTTGCTCAGGCTGGAGTACAGTGGCACGATCTAGGCTGACTGCAAACTCCGCCTCCCAGGTTCAAGCAATTCTCCTACCTCAGCCTCCCGAGTAGCTGGGGCTACAGATGCCCACTATCACCCAGCTAATTTTTGTATTTTTAGTAGAGACAGGGTTTCACCATATTGGCCAGGCTGGTCTCAAACTCCTGACCTCGTGATCCACACACCTTGACCTCCCAAAGTGCTGGGATTACAGGTGTGAGCCACTGCACCCGGCCCCTTATCTATAGTTAATAATGCTTCAATAAACATAGAAATGAAAATATCTCTTCAAGATAGTGAATTCATATTCTTTGGATATTTACTTAGACGTGAGATTGTTGAATCATATGATAGTTTTGTTTTTAATTATTTGATGAACCTCCATGCCGTCTTCCATAATGGCTTTACCAATTTACATTCGCAGTGGTAGTGTACGTGGGTCCCTTTTCTGTATATTCTTGACAACACTTGCTTTCTTTTGAATTTTTGATAAATATCACCTTAGTATGTGTCTGAATGCTAACTCATTGTGGTTTTGATTTGCATTTTTCTTAAAATTACTAATGGCTTCTTTAAAAAAACTAGTTTTTTGGCCACTTTTTAAAAGAATGCGTTACTTTTCGTTGTTATTTTTATTTTGGGGGCTTAAGTTTTATGAGTTTCTTGCACATTTTGAACATTAACCCTTTATCTGATATTTGGCATACAGGTATTTTTCTCCAATTCTTTAGATAGCGTTTTAATGTCACTGATGGTCTTTTGCTATGCAGTAGAAACTTTTCAGTTTGACGTAGTCCCACTTTTTTTTCCTGTGCTTTTGGTGTCAAACACACAAAAAAACTACTGCTAGGATCAATGCCAAAGAATTTTGCTCAGTGTTGTCTTCTAGAAGATTTATGGTTTCAAGTCCAATGTTTAAGTCTTTAATATATTTTAAATTAATTTTATGTATGTCGTAAAGCTTGGGTGCAATTTGTTTTTGCATAGGGATATCCCATTTTCCCATCACCATTTATTGAAGAGTTTATTCTTTCACCATTGTGTGTTTATATGCCTTTGTTGAAAATTTGTTGACTGTATACAGGTGGATATATTTTATATATATCTGAGCTCTCTATTCTGTTCCATTGGCTTATGTGTTTGTGTTTATGCCAATATTTCGCAGTTTTGATGACCACAGCTTTGCTATACAGTTTGAAATTAGGCAGCATACTGCTTCTAGCTTTGTCCCTCTTTCTCAAAATTGCTTTATTTGAGGTCTTTAGTAATTCCATACAAACTGTGGAATTTTTTAAAATTTTTGTTGAAAATGCTATTGAAATTCTGATAGAAATTGCTTTAAATATATACACCAATTTCAGTAGTATGAATGGTTTTTTTTCTGGTTTTGTTTTTTTGAGATGGAGTCTCACTCTCTCACCAGGCTGGAGTGCAGTGGCGCAATCTCAGCTCACTGCAACCTCCACCACCTGGGCTCAAGTGATTCTCATGCCTCAGCCTCCCGAGTAGCTGGTATTACAGGCATGTGCCACCACACCCAGCTAATTCTTGTACTTTTAGCAGAGACAAGGTTTCATCATTTTGGCCACGATGGTCTCGATCTCCTGACCTCATGATCCACCCACCTCGGCCTCCCAAAGTCCTGGGATTACAGGCGTGAGCCACCGTGCCTGGCCAGTATGAATGTTTTAATACTAATTTTTCTAATCCATGAACACTAAACTAAGTATTTTTAAATTTGTCTTTTCTATAATTGCCTCCACTAATATTTTACAGTTTTTGTTGTACAAATCTTTTACCTTCTTTATTATATTTATTTCTAAGTATTAGATTGGTGCAAATGTAATTGTGGTTTTTGCCATTACCAACCTAATACTTTATTATTTTAGATATTATAGTATATGTAACTGTCTTCTTGATTTTTCCCAGATATTTGTTGTTGGAGTATAAAGATGCAATGGATTTTTTGTACATTGATATAGTATCCTGCAAACCTACTGACTTTGTTTACTAGTTCTAAAATTTTTTCATGTAATGATGAGCACACTGGCCTGTGTGTACACATTAATTGATCGTTTTTATTAACATATCACAGTGCCTAAAAGTGTGCTCTGTTGTATTTTTGCTGTGACAAATTCTATAGCATCTTTTAGTCCTAATCTTTTTTTAAATGCTTTTGTTTGGTATTTGATAATAATGTGTCTATGGTTACTTTTCAATTGTGCAACACATTTATCTCCAAGCCAAGTCAAATTTTCTAATGAAATTAATAGTTTTATATATATTTAGTTATTGTAAATCAAAACAGTAAATTTTTATGATAGTTTTAAAGTTACTAAGATTGAGAATATGTCAATTTTTCACCACTCATGAATCTGTGGGTTCCTTATTTTAAACAATTATATATAAGGTCTGTATATGTGTGTGTGTGTATGTGTGTGTGTGTACTGGCTTAGAATCTTGCCTAACATATTGTCTGCACTAAGCAAGTACTAGCAAAATTATTCATCAAATAATCATCTTCATACCATTCTTCAAATGGCATATTGTTTGTTCTAATTAAAAACTATGTTTCTGTCTTATGTTAAGTAGCAACAAAAATTGGAAGGTCTACTTGGTTTGCCCTCTTGAGAAAATTCAAAGTTAAATGGTAGTTTTAATAATTTCCTTTAGACTCAGTACCTTATTTTCCTCACACAAAAATGTAAACATTAAGGATAGCATCATATTTAAATGATCCATCCTACAATAGACAGACTTTGGGTCATTCACTGATTGGGCTGAAGTCTTACTCTCTATTATTTCTGATATTTTCATGTTAACAGCCTAGAAAATCTATTACACATAGAATGTTATAAATTAGAAATTAATATCTTGGATGTACAAATTACAAATGTAAACTGAAAAGTATAAAATAAATATTTATATATTATGAATTGTTACTCAAGTAAAGCAAAAGCATTTATTTAAAATACTTTCACAAAGAAAATCCAGGGCAAAATAACCTATATAAAACATTCTACCAATATTCAATAAATAATTAATACTAATTCTTCAGCAGAAAATACTTCCAAAAAATGAAGAAGAGGGAACATTTTCCAATTCACTCTAGAGGCCAGTATTACTGTAATACTAAGGCCAGACACAAGTATAAACAGAAGGTCTGTGGGCAAATATGCCATATTCATGTAGACACATACAGCCTCAGAAAACTTTAGCATGCTAAATCGAGGCACATAAAATATGAATATACACCAAGAACAAATGTGATTGTTTTGTAAATGTCGTTGTGACTTAGTATCTAAAATTCAATCAAGATAATACCCAATATTAGTAAAGAACAAAAAGTGATCCTTTAAATAGGTACAGAGAAAGTTACAAATATCAAGCATCATTCCTGACAAAACCCCCAGCAAACTACTAATAGAAAAAGATTTTGAGACCCACTAAGAGGTATCTATAAAAAACCTACAGCTAACATCCATCATACTTAATGGCGACAGACTTGTGCTTCTTTACCTGAAAGTTTGAGAAGACAAGAATTTCCACTTTAACCACTCTATTCAGCATTGTACTGGAGGTATTAGCCAGGGAAATTCTACAACAGAAAAAAAATTGTCCAGATTATAAAATAAAAGTAGAACTGTCATTATTGCAAATGAAATAATTTTCTGTAAAATAAAAAAGATTCGCTAAAATATCACTAGAATTAATACACAATTTTATCAGGGGTTTTTAAGAACTGTGCAGGGTGGGACTCTACGTGCATAGGTTCAGTGCATAAACATACATCTACAGGAGGCCAAGGAGGGTGGATTACCTAAGGTGAGGAGTTCGAGACCAGCCTGGCCAACATGGTGAAACCTGGTCTCTACTAAAAAAAATACCAAAAAAAAAAAAAAAATTAGCTGGGCAAGGTGGTACACACCTGTAATCCAAACTACTTGGGAGGCTGAGGAGGAGACTCGCTTGAACCTGGGAGCCGGAGGTTGCAGTGAGCCGAGATGGTGCCCCTGCACTCAAGCCTGGGCAACAGAGTAAGACTCTGTCTTAAAAAAAAAAAAAAAATTGATCTAAAAGCAACTAGGGGTCACCTGTTCAAGTTTGGGCTGGTTGGGGATCTTACCTCCTTCTGATATCTGGTCAGGGGTGGATAAGCTCTGGTGCTGTTGGGCCATCTGGTTTCTTTATGCAGCTGTGCCTACAAATAAAGAAACTAAGGAAACACAGTAAGAAAAATAACTTTCCCAGTTATTTCATCAGGGTGGCCCTCATAATATTTTTATTAATTTTTCATTTATTTATTTATTCATTTTTTGAAATGATGTCTTGCTCTGTCACCCAGGCTGGAGTGCAGTGGCTCGATCTCAACTCACTGCAACCTCCACTTCCCCCCACGTTCAGGCGATTCTCCTGCCTCAGCCTCACACCCGGCTAATTTTTTGTATTTTTAGTAGAGACAGGGTTTTGCCATGTTGGCCAGGCTGCTCTCGATTTACTGACCTCAAGTGATCCTCCTACCTCGGCCTCCCAAAGTGTTGGGATTACAGTCACAAGCCACTGCGTCCAACCTAATTTTTCTTAAATGTATGTAGTGCTCACATTTATTTCAGTGTTTAATACTGTAAGTGTTTTGGGCCTTTCTAAGTTTGGTGATGTTTTTGTGACCAGAAATACGCCATAGAAACTTAACTATTTCTATCAATTAGGCTATGGTAAAATTGGTTTAATTACAGGTCACAGTTTTCAAGAACATATTAAATCTTCACACTGAGTTAAGAACTTACTGTATTCAGCAGGCAATGGAGAGTCAGAAAAGCTTAAGCAAAAATGAGCAATTCTTTTACAAGAACATAGTTGATAAGACATAATTTTATGAAACATTGGGTTTATGACAAAGTTATTAAATTACGTAGATTTTATTAGGGCTGTGAAGATAAAGGCTACATAGGCCCATTTATCTGCAAGTCAGCACATAAACAGAGAAGGATGATTAACAATGTAAGCTTCTAGCTTATGCTAAATGTTGGTGGGAACAGACAATCAATTATGGAGAACTTCAGAGGACAGTAAGCTTGGATGGGATCTTGGAAGTTTTACAGGTCAATGTCACTCCATCTATTGGCTGTTTTTCACTAGACTAATAAATGAACAACAAAGATAACATATATCAGAAGTTAAAATCATTTCAATGAGTATCTGCCACGTCTGTGCCATTGTAGTGTACTAGGTGCCTTACAGCACTTAGGGGTCCTCTACTTACAAAATGCTTTTCACAAAATATGAAACTGCAGGCAAAGGTTCAGACATATGTTTGCTTTTAGAATCTTTTTTTTTTTGTTTGTTTTTTTTTTTTTTTTGAGATGGAGTCTCACTCTGTCACCCAGGCTAGCGTGCAGTGGCGCAATCTCGGCTCACTGCAAGCTCTGCCTCTCAGGTTCAAGTGATTCTCCTGCCTCAGCCTCCTGAGTAGCTGGAACTACAGGTGTGCACCACCACGCCCAGCTAATTTTTCTACTTTTAGTAGAGACAGGGTTTCAGCATGTTAGCCAGGATGAGTCTTGTTCTCCTGAACTCGTGATCTGCCCACCTCGGCCTCCCAAGGTGTTGAAATTAGAGGCGTGAGCCACCGGACCCGGCCTATATTTAAAATCTTTATACAGCCTGGTATCCTTTTTCCTTTCCTTCCTTTTACCCTTTTATGAGTTTTATCTTAGACTAACCTCTGTAATGTTGCTATATGCCAGTATTCAGTTGCTGTGTTTGTTGAATCATAAAATAGTGTAAAACTTCAATTAATGTTCTTTTTAAATAAAATATTTATGAATGCATCCAGCAAAATGCTTATGATTTGGATATTCACAAAGTATTAGTTTTCTGTGGATCTCTCTAACAATAATGTGAAAACCCAAAATGAACATAAAATATTAGCTAATATATATTTCAAAGTATTCTACAAGTATAAAAACTATGACATTATTACTTTCATATATGTGAAACATTAATAATTTTTAGTCAACATAAACATAACCTTTACATCTAAACTTGTATTAATTCAATTAAGAGTTAATATAATATCCTAAAGTCATCAAATATTCAAAAATAGAATGTATTTTGACTTGGAATGTGCATAAAATTATTTTCAGCTGAGTGCAGTGGCCTATGCCTGTAATTCCAGCACTTTGGGAGGCCGAGGCAGGTGGATTGCTTGAGGTCAGGAGTTTGAGACCAGCCTGGCCAACATGGTGAAACCCTGTCTCTAATAAAAATACAAAAGTTAGCCAGGCATGGTGGAGCATGTCTGTAATCCCAACTACTCTGGAAGCTGAGGCAGGAGAATCACTTGAACCCGAGAGGCAGAGGGTGCAGTGAGCCAAGATCGCGCCACTGCACTCCAGCCTGGGTGACAGATTCCATATCAAAACAATAATAATAATAATAATAATAACCATTTCCTGTGACTCTGAAGATAAAATAGCATTACAGAATACCGAATAATCCTGAATTTGGTTTTCTTGGTTTTATTTTGCTTTTTATTTAGTTTCATTCCCCTTGACCCGTGGGCTGATGGTTCTTAGGTACACCTGAGTTTTCATTGTTAGGGTCAAGATTTTAAAACTTTAATGTGGTAATTTCTCTAATTTTGTTGACAGTTATTTCTCAGGTTGCAAGTTAAAATAAAATTTCCATTTTACTAAAGTCTTTGGTTTATTAATGATTTTATAAGGTGGTGGAACCAAGATGGCTGAATAGGAACAGCTCCAGCCTACAGCTCCCAGTCTGAGCAATGAAGAAGACGAATGATTTCTGCATTTCCAACTGAGCTTTGAAGAGAGTAGTGGTTCTCCGAGCATGCAGCTTGAGATCTGAGAACGGAGAGACTGCCTCCTCAAGTGGGTCCCTGACCCCCGAGTAGCCTAACTGGGAGGCACCCCCCAGTAGCGGCAGACTGACACCTCACAGGGCTGGTTATTCCTCTGAGACAAAACTTCCAGAGGAATAATCAGGCAGTAACATTTGCTGTTCACCAATGTCTGCTGCTCTGCAGCCTCCGCTGCTGATACCCAGGCAAACAAGGGTCTGCAGTGGACCTCCGGCAAACTCCAACAGACCTGCAGCTGAGGATCCTGACTGTTAGAAGGAAAACTAACAAACAGAAAAGGACATCCACACCAAAACCCCATCTGTACGTCACCATCATCAAAGACCAAAGGTAGATAAAACAACAAAGATGGGGAAAAAATAGAGCAGAAAAACGGAAAATTCTAAAAATCAGAATGCCTCTCCTCCTCCAAAGGAATGCAGCTCCTCACCAGCAATGGAACAAAGCTGGAGAGAGAATGACTTTGATGAGTTGAGAGAAGAAGGCTTCCAGACGATCAAACTACTCTGAGCTAAAGGAGGAAATTCGAACCCATGGCAAAGAAGTTAAAAACCTTGAAAAAAGATTAAATGAATGGCTAACTAGAATAACCAATACAGAGAAGTCCTTAAAGGACCTGATGGAGCTGAAAACCAAGGCACGAGAACTACGTGATGAATGCACAAGCCTCAGTAGCCGATTTGATCAACTGAAAGAAAGGGTATCAGTGATGGAAGGTCAAATGAATGAAAAGAAGTGAGAAGAGAAGTTTAAAGAAAAAAGAATAAAAAGAAACGAACAAAGCCTCCAAGAAATACGGGACTATGCAAAAAGACCAAATTTACGTCTGATTGGTGTACCTGAAAGTGATGAGGAGAATGGAGGCAAGTTGGAAAACACTGCAGGATATTATCCAGGAGAACTTCCCCAACTTAGCAAGACAGGCCAACATTCAAATTCAGGAAATACAGAGAACATCATGAAGATATTCCTTGAGAAGAGCAACCCCAAGACACATAATCATCAAATTCACCAAGGTTGAAATAAAAGAAAAAATATTAAGGGCAGCCAAAGAGAAAGGTCGGGTTACCCACAAAGGGAAGCCCATCAGAACTAACAGCGGATCTCTTGGCAGAAACCCTGCAAGCCAGATGAGAGTGGAGGCCAATATTCAACATTCTAAAATAATTTTCAACCCAGAATTTCATATCCAGCCAAATTAAGCTTCATAAGCAAAGTAGAAACAAAATCCTTTACAGACAAGCAAATGCTGAGAGATTTTGTCACCACCAAGCCTGCCTTACAAGAGCTCCTGAAGAAGCACTAAACATGGAAAGGAACAGTCGGTACCAACCACTGCAAAACACACCAAAAACATACCAAGTTGTAAAGAACATCGACAATATGAAGAAACTGCATCTACTAATGGGCAAAACAATCAACTAGCATTATAATGACAGGATCAAATTCACAAGTAACAATATTAACCTTAAATGTAAATGGGCTAAATGCCCCGATTAAAAGACACAGACTGGCAAATTGGGTAAAGATTCAAGACCCATCAGTGTGCTGAATTCAGGAGACCCATCTCACAAGCAAAGACACACATAGGCTCAAAATAAAAGAATGGAGGAATATTTAGCAAACAAATGGATAGCAAAAAAAAAAAAAAAAAGCAGGAGTTGCAATCCTAATCTCATAAAACAGACTTTAAACCAACAAGGATCAAGAGACAGAGAAGGGCATTACATAATGGTAAAGGGATCAATGCAGCAGGAAGAGTTAACTATCCTAAATATATATGCACCCAATACAGGAGCACCCCAATTCATAAAGCAAGTTCTTAGAGAACTACAAAGGGACTTAGACTCTCCCACAATAATAGCGGGAGACTTTAACACCCCATTGTCAATATTAGACATATCAAAGAGACAGAAAATTAACAAGGATATGCAGGACTTGAACTCAGCTCTGGACCAAGCAGACCTAATAGACATGTACAGAACTCCCCACCCCAAATTGACAGAATACAGATTCTTTTCAGCACCTCAGCTCACTTATTCTAAAATTGACCACATAATTGGAAGTAAAACACTCCTCAGCAAATGCAAAAGAACAGAAATCATGACAAACAGTCTCTCAGACCACAGTGCAATCAAAATAAAACTCAGGATTAAGAAACTTACTCAAAACCACACAACTACATGGAAACTGAACAACCTGCTCCAGAATGACTACTGGGCAAATAATGAAAAGAAGGCAGAAAAAAAGCTGTTCTTTGAAACCAATAAGAACGAAGACACAATGTACCAGAATCTCTGGGACACATTTAAAGCAGTGTGTAGAGGGAAATTTATAGCACTAAATGCCTACAAGAGAAAGCAGGAAAGATCTAAAATGGACAGCCTAATATCTAAATTAAAAGAACTAGAGAAGCAACAGCAAATCAATTCAAAATCAAGCAGAAGACCAGAAATAACTAAGATCAGAGCAGAACTGAAGGAGATAGAGACACGAAAAAACCCTTCAAAAAATCAGGAGCTGGTTTTTTAAAAAGATCAACAAAATAGACCGCTAGCCACACTAATAAAGAAGAAAAGAGAGAAGAATCAAATAGACACAATAAAAATGATATAGAAGATATCACCACTGATCCCACAGAAATACAAACTACCATCAGAGAATACTATAAACACCTCTCCACAAATAAACTAGAAAAATCTAGAAGAAATGGATAAATTCCTAGACATATACACCCTCTGAAGACTAAACCAGAAAGAAGTAGAATCCCTGAATACACCAATAACTAGTTTTGAAATTGAGGCAATAATTAATAGCCTACCACCCAAAAAAAGTTCAGGACCAGACGGATTCACAGCCGAATTCTACCAGTTACAAAGAAGAGCCAGCACCATTTCTTCTGAAACTATTCCCAGCAATAGAAAAAGAGGGAATCCTCTCTAACTCATTTGATGAGGCCAGCCTCATCCTGATACCAAAACCTGGAAGAGACACAACAAAAAAAGAAAATTTGAGGCCAATATCCCTGATGAACATCTGTGTGAAAATCCTCAATTAAATACTGGCAAACCAAATCCAGCAGTACATTAAAAAGCTTACCCACAAGATCAACTTGGCTTCATACCTGGGATGCAAGGCTGGTTCAACACACACAAATCAATAAATGTAATCCATCACATAAACAGAACCAATGACAAAAACCACGTGATTATCTCAATAGATGCAGAAAAGGCCTTCAACAGAATTCAACAGGCTTTCATGCTAAAAACTCAATAAACTAGGTATTGGTGAAGCATATCTCAAAATAATAACAGCTATTTATGACAAACCCACAGCCAACATCATACTGAGTGGGAAAAAACTGGAAGCATGCCCTTCGAAAACCGGCACAAGACAGGGATGTCCTCTCTCACCACTCCTATTCAACATAGTATGGGAAGTTCTGGTCAGGGCAGTCAGGCAAAAGAAAGAAATAAACGGTATTCAAATAGGAAAAGAGGAAGTCAAGTTGTTTCTGTTTGCAGATGACATGACTGCATATTTTAAAAACCCCATCGTCTCAGCCCCAAATTTCCTTAAGCTGATAAGGAACTTCTGCAAAGTCTCAGGATACAAAATCAACGTGAAAAAATCACAAGCATTCCTATACATCAATAACAGACAAGCAGAGAGCCAAATTATGAGTGAACTTCCATTCACAATTGCTACAAGGAGAATAAAATACCTAAGAATACAACTTACAAGGGATGTGAAGGACCTCTTCAAGGAGAACTGCAAACCACTGCTCAAAGAAATAAGAGAGGACACAAATAAATGGAAAAACATTCCATGCTCATGGATAGGATGAATCAATATCATGAAAATAGCCATACTGCCCAAAGTAATTTATAGATTTAATGCTATCCCCATCAAGCTACTACTGACTTTCTTCACAGAATTGGAAAAAACTATTTTAAACTTCATATGGAACCAAAAAAGAGCCTGCACAGCCAAGACAATCCTAAGCAAAAAGAACAAAGCTGGAGGCATCACACTACCTGACTTCAAACTATACGGCAATGCTACAGTAACCAAAACAGCATGGTACTGGTTCCAAAACAGATATATAGACCAATGGAACAGAACAGAGGCCTCAGAAATTACACTACACATCTACAACCATCTGATTGTTGATGAACCTGACAAAAACGAGCAATGAGGAAAAGATTCTCTATTTAAATGGTGTTGGGAAAACTGGCTAGCCATATGCAGAAAACTAAAACTGGGCCCCTTCCTTACACCTTATACACAAATCATCTCAACATGGATTAAAGACTTAAATGTAAGACCTAAAACCATAAAAATCCAAGAAGAAAACCTGGGCAATACCATTTAGGACATAGGCATGGGCAAAGACTTTATGTCTAAAACACCAAAAGCAATGGCAACAAAAGCCAGAATTGACAAATGGGATCTAATTAAACTAAAGAGCTTCTGTGCAGCAAAAGAAACCATCACCAGAGTGAACAGGCAATGCACAGAATGTGAGAAAATTTTTGCAATCTATCCATCTGACAAAGGGCTAATATCCAGAATCTACAAAGAACTTAAACAAATTTACAAGAAAAATACAAATAATCCCATCAAAAAGTGGACAAAGGATATGAACAGACACTTCTCAAAAGAAGACATTTATGGAACCAATAAACATATGAAAAAAAGCTCATCATCACTGGTCATTAGAGAAATGCAAATCAAAACCACAATGAGATACCATCTCACGCCAGTTAGAATTGCGATCATTAAAATGTAAGGAAATAACAGATGCTAGAGAGGATGTGGAGAAATATGAATGCTTTTACACTGTTGGTGGGAGTGTAAATTAGTTCAACCATTGTGGAAGACAGTTTGGCGATTCCTCAAAGATCTAGAACTAGAAACACCATTTGACCCAGCAATCCCATTATTGGCTGTATACCCAAAGGATGATAAATTATTCTACTGTAAACACACATGCACACATATGTTTATTGAGGCACTATTCACAATAGCAAAGACTTGGAACCAACCAAAATATCCATCAATGATAGACTGGATAAAGAAAATGTGACACATATACACTATGGCATACTCTGCAGCTGTAAAAAAAGGATGATTTCATGTCCTTTGCAGGGACATGGATGAAGCTGGAAACATCATTCTCAGCAAACTAACACAAGAACAGAAAACCAAACACTGCATGTTCTCACTCATAAGTGGGAGTTGAACAAAGAACACATGGACACAGGGAGGGGAACATCACACACCAGGGCCTTTCGTGGGATTGGGGGCTGGGGGAGAGACAGCATTAGGAGAAATACCTAATGTAGGTGATGGGTTGATGGGTGCAGCAGACCACTATGGCACATGTATACCTATTAACAGACCTGCACATTCTGCACATGTACCCCAGAACTTAAAGTGTAATAAAGAGAGAGAGAGAGTATTTACTGTCCCTTGGAAGGAAATTTCCTGTCCCTTGGAAGACTTGCTTTTAGGATACTGCCACTATGCCATGGAGAACATAAGATGTTCTCTAGAGATTCTCATTTGGAGAGGAAGTGAGGCTCCTGAATGACTGTTATGGCTGAGTTACCAACTGACAGCATCCATCAACCACATCTGCGAGCTGTCTTGAAAATTATACCTGTAGCCCCAGTTGAATTTCCTCAGCTGACCTGATTGACATAGACAGAGATGAGATTTTCACACTGGGCCCTGCCCAAAGTTCAGTTTCAGGAACAAGATAAATTATTTTGTTTTAAGCCATGAAAGTTTAACAGGACAGTTTGTAATGAAGAAACAAATAATAACAAATGATCTATCAAGCTAGAGAAAGATCCCATTTCATTTTGCCTTACTTCACTAGTATTGCAAAGGGAAAGTGAGAAAGAAAAAGAAAGACAGAGAGAGGGAGAGAAAGAGAAAATTGAGAGAAAAAGAGAAGAGACTCCAAACAAAATGATTATGTCTCAAAAGAAAAAAATTTTCATCTATTTGTCTAACACACACACACACGCGCACACACAAAGACACACACACCTCTATTGCTTGGTATCCCACCCTATTTTGTATCCCTGAGGATTTATTTGAGTCCTTGAGAAAGCCCCTTATGAACATTAGAGCTCCTCTTAGGGTTAGTGGGGAACGGGTATAACTGAGCTTTCCCTATAGACTGGAGTAAATGTGCTAAGCCAGAATGTCTTCTTCCTCCTCCTCCTCTTCCTCATCTTTCTCTCCTCCTCCTCTTCTAAATTTAAATAGTCTATATATGATTTTTATTTCTTATGTAATTGAGTTCCTAAATGTGTCCCAGGCTTAGTTTCTTCACACTCTTAAAAACCCACGCTTTCAGAAATCCTTAGGTTCTGGAGTCCCCTAGTCTTGGCTGGATATCTTCTTGTGCTATTTGCTATTTTTATGGCATTTGTCATTTACTAGCTGAATTAGGTCATTTCCTCACTGCTATGAAGAAAAACTGAAGACTGGTAATTTATAAGGAAAATAGATTTAACTGACTCGTGATTCCATTGGCTGTTAAGGAAGCATGATGCTGACATCTGCTCAGCTTTTGGGGAGGCCTCAGGTAATTTACAATCATGGCAGAAGGCAAAGGGGGAACAGCCCTTCACCTGGCTGCAGAAAGAGCAAGAGAGAGAGAGATGGGAAAGGTGCCACAAACTTTTAAACAACCAAACGTCATGAAAAGTCAATCACAAGACAGCACCAAGGGAATGGTGCTATTCCATTTATGAGAATTCCACTTCCATAATTTAATCACCTCCCACCAGGCCCCACTTCCAGTACTGGGGATTACAATTCGACATGAGATTTGATGGGGTCAAAGATCCAAACCATATCATTAACCTTTTCTGTGAATCAGGTTTTAAAAAAAAATCTGTTAATAATGGCACCTATAATTTGCTGTAAGGATTTGATAAATTAAAATTATTTGTCAATAACAAAAATGTCCATGAAAAACTTGATTGAAAGTTAAATAAAATCCTTCTAAAGCTTCCAGTAAGCATCAGTTAATAAAGGGTAGTTTCTGTTTCTCTTAATGTTTTTGTTAAAAACAATATCTTCTACACATGAGTAATGGGAAAATGGGACAACAATGTGATTTGTTTCAAATAATTTATTTTTATGCTGGCATTTCCTACTTTAGAATAAATGAAAATATAAATTATTGAATCTGACAATAAATCATATTATTTGTAAATAAAAGCAGAATGGAAGATTAATTTGGATTCAGATATTAAGAAGACTGAATAACTGATATGAAATATTCCTACACACTAGTTTTAAAATGATGTCCTACAAGGCAACTTTAAGGGTTTTTTGAAATGACATGTTTATGGTAGACAAATGTATCATATGCTCTTATGAATATTCAATATGTCGGCAAAAGATCCAACTCTAAATTTTCATGTTAAAGTCAGCTTCCTAAGACCACTCTATGCATAACTGTGTTACACAGGTTTCCCGGAACAGACCTTGAAGTGGAGGATTGCAGGCAGAATCTTTGTTCTGGAGTGCTCTTGAGATACACACCTGTAAAGAAGTGACAAATGCAGGATTAGACAGAGGGGGAAGCTGCCAAACAATAAGGTGACAATGGAGGATTCTGCTGCTTCTATAAACAGCTCTGGACTTAAAATGAGCCTTCACATTGTTCCAAATTGAGTTATAAGAGTTCAACTTTGATATTCCCACCATAGGACAACAATGGACCTCAGGATGCATCCACACAATGGGCATACTCTTGACTATGCAGTTTCCTGTGGTTGAGGGCAATTCCTATTTGAGTGATGAAGCTGTAAATGGTTTTCCTCATAAACTGGGAAATGGTTTTCTTGGAGGCCCCGAAGAGGAAAACTGACAGAGTATCACAATAACAGCTACAATATCCTAGATTTAAAACAATTTTAAAGCATTTATTAGAATATAATAGATCATTTATTCTTTCAAAACACGTTTACAAAAATGTGTTTTAAAAATATTAAATATCTTTGATATAGTTTAGTAGGAAAATACTCAAAATCAAAATTGTAAAAACAATGTGTTTCTCATACAATTAAACTGCATTTGAAGTAGATGGCAATGTAATACAAATCTTGAAAAGTTTTTCTTTTCTAAAACAAGGGTCCCAATGATGTACTATACCGTAATTAACACTGAAATTCTGGGAACTACTTTATCATTTCCAGTCACCATAGTTGCAAAGCTGGGAAGTAAACACTGTACATAAGATGACTGATTTCCCCTGGAATACAACAGGCTGAAGTTCCCTTCATTATACAAATTAATAAAATTCAAACTATATAAAATACATATTAGTTGTTGATGATTAATTCATCTATATCTGGTACCAAAGTTCTGGGCTACTTAAACCGTGTAGATTCAAAATTCTAGATTGGGAAAAATTGTAAGGAAAACCTGAAGCTTTCATATAGTGTGAAAATTATTCAGCACATATGGATAATTTTTGATGTTTGAAATAAGCAGAAAGATCTCTAATAGAGATGACTTTATGACATTGTTTAGGAACAGCATAAAAATAAACATTTTAAAGTGCTGTTATATAAAGATAAAACAACAGTTATTTCTCTATGTTTTGAAAGCTAAAACTAAATAAATGATAGTAGGAGCAGAAGTGCTTTGTGTTACAAGTGCTTCTCAAGCACTTACAATTAATACCTTTAATGGTGGAGGGAAAAAATACTGCTTCAACAATATAAAGATATAGCAGTTCAAAGTGGCAACCAAGCAAGATGTTACTTTGAAATGCCCTGCTTTAACAGTATACCTGGGGACTCTGCATTCTCCTCTAAACTGGGTTTAATATAAAGGAAATCCCACCACAGCTGTCTTCAAGCTTTCTAGTAAAATGGCCCTCCAGAAAGATGACCTTTGGTGTTAACCCCTGTCAAAATGACAGCTCGCCAAATGGAGAAGTCAAATCCCAGAAAAAAACAATAGAAAGTTTCATAGAAGTTAGCGAAAAAAATAAAATTTTGAGTGTTAAATGATTCTCACATATTGAATATCATTTTACTTCTTTTCTCCAACAAATCCATTCACCAGTATCATTAAAATTTATGATCTTTATTGTGGTACAATGCTATCCTTTCATAAATGTACTTCAATTAAGTAGGATTACTCCTGTATATTATTACTATGGATACTACAGTCATGCTTTCTTTGTGCTCAAGTTGCCATGAGCTAAAGCCTTATTTAAAAAGGTAGATCTATTTCTAGGTATCTCTACTCCTATATTTTATCAAATATGTATGTATGTATCACAATATCTAAATATTAGCAAGCTTATGAGACAGTGATATTGATAACAATATCTTCAGTAGAATTAAGATTTATCTTCTTTGAGATCAGAAAATAAAACTATGTTAGATTTAGCTTAGAACACGCATACCTAAAAAAGATTGCTTAAATTAGCTTATAAGTGAGAACTGTGGTAAGTATGTTAAGCAAACAACTTACTGGATGTTATTTCTTCCATTCTGTGTACTCTTAACTACCACACATCATAAAGTCCTAAGAATCTAGTTTGGGAAAGTACAATAGAAGACTGAAGCAATTATTTAGATAATTTAATCTAAAAAAATCCCATCATTGTGCCAATTCTTTGGTATTTCAAGGATAATAAGATCAATGTTTTCCATGATTATTGTTAGTATTATTTTATCATTAATTTTCATTAATTTATCATTTATTGAATACTTTCTTGACAATATCGATATATCTTAAAATCCTCCTAAATTTCACACGTGTAAATTCTGGATATTACTAAGCTGACCTAAACTACATATCTCCAAAAAGAAAAACTAAGGTGACGATACAGTTAAAACCAAATTTTAGTTTCAGATTCTAAGTAAATAATGTATAAATTTGAAAAATAGCTATGTTCTTATATAATTATAAAATAAAAATGTTATTTCTATCTAAATTAAATATACAATGTATTAATCTAGATTAATGAACATGCTCCAAATACTTTGAACCAAATTACTATTTCCCATCTATTACAACATACGATCTTTACTACTTTGTACATAAGTGTATTATTGAAATGTAACTATTATGTCTCCTTATATTTTCTTTGTAACATTTAAAACATTCTCATTATTTTAAAGAAATGTATATGCTAATACTTATGAAAAGGCTTTTTTGTGCCTGAGATTTCTATAACTGTGAAAAGCATAAGGGAGAATTTCCTTTCCAAAAACATAGATATTAATGAAGTTGTTTTCTGAGGCCTGTTCTTCGTAACTGTTTTCTAGGTGATGGACTATTTATCGACTTGCTCCATAATCCGTTTGGAGTTAAAGAGGACCACAGAAACTGCACCTCCAGGTGTCACAGGTTACAAAACTAATAACTAAAAAAAATTAAAAAACTTATCTCAGATTCCCTCCTGGAGTCTACTGCCTTGTTTATACAGTTGGAGGACAAAGTCAGCCACTGCCTGAATTCATATTCTGCACTATGCGATTCAGGAAACAGTGAGTCCAAGCATTTCTTACTCTTAAAATTGTGTTCAATGTTTGCAGTTACTTTCCTATCCCTGATATTATCAGGAAAGGGGCTGCAATTTCCTTTCCACTTCTCTGAGTCAACTGCAGAGTCTCAGATGTTTTCACAGTTGAGACAAGAGAACAAGCAGCACCAATGAAAACCACGGGGTTCTATGGAGGCATCATGGTGTAGTGAGTAGAAGCATGCTGCTCTAGCTGTATCTCACTGGGTTCAAATCCTGACTAAACGGCATATGGTGCATTAACAGCCAGCTGACCGCAAGAATTTCTATGCTGGTAAAACAGGTTTATAATAATGCCAGTTAATCTAAAGATGATTTAAGTGAAGACTATTTGGTATTTTTCAAGGGCTCAATAATCATTAACTGTGATCATGATCTTTCCCTTACCTACTTTCAATAAGTAAATAATTTACATTTATTAAACAAAATAAATTTAATCTTGCTTTTCTGAAACAACACAATTCTATTTCAATTTTCTTTACATAGAGGGAGGATCTCACCGCAGATAAAGATGTATGTATATTTTTTCTCCACTTAAAATTATGCTGAGACTCAAAAACAGAAATATCTAGTATGATATCAATTCATATACCAGTTATGTTTAGAGGGAGTTGGGCTAAACATACAGCATTCATTTAAAATGAAGGCCTCCCGTCATACTTTGCTGATGGTATTTAAGTATTGAAAGCCAACTTTTTCTGCCTGCTTACTATTATGTCATAGTAGCATGATTTCCCAGATGGCAGAAACTTTGCCTTTTTGTATATAGCTAGGCATTTGATGCTTGTAACAGTGACTTCTCAATAATTATGCATTGCCAGGAAAGATAATTACTTTAAAAATTTATTTAGGAAATTATTTAGCAAATAGTAAATAAATAGTATTACTTGGTTGCTATTATTTCTGAATATCTTCAGTTTCCCTCAATTTTCTCATCTGATAAATGGAGATACATATTTCACAGCAGCATTGTGAGAGACAATAGAGTCAATATAGATAAAATTCTCCAAAGACCAAAACTTTATCTAGCTCATATGTTTTGCATGAGTATTCATTTTTTTAATTACTGTATCTTTTTAACTCATTATGACTAAAATTAAGTATTTTTTTCTCTTTCAAGACCTTATGCTTCTCCTATGTTTCCAGTATGCTGGACATCAGGTGTGGGTAATAATAGTACCATGCTTTTCCTTTGGAGACTCCAAATCCTCAGTCCAAATGACTTTATTCCACCTCTAACTCCACAGATGCCATGAAATCCAGACCTCAGTACAGACAGTGACTTCCATGAACTTAGCTAAAATTTTTGGACCAAGTTTACTCCTTCTGGATTCTAAATGGATAGGGTAATGTTGCTGTCTCATGAAGCACCTTCTGAGCCTACTGAAGCAGAAGCCGATGTTGAGGCAGAACTGAAAGATGCAGAGGCAGAGTCCGGATAACACTGTCTGAACACCTGAAAAGACGTTGAACACTGATGAATTTTACTGTTCTGTTTTAGCCCAAGGTCAGTAAGCATCTTCTGTAAAGGGCTAGATTGCAAATATTTTAGGTTTTATGGAACGTAAGGTTTGGGTGCAACTATTAAGCTCCAGTGATGGATATGGCTGTGTTGCAATGAAACTTGATTTACAGAAACAGATGGCAAGATCAATTTGGCCATGGATCATAGCTCATTGACTCCTGCCTTTTCCTGACAAAGTAGAGTTTCTTTACCTGGCAACCAAAGCAGTTAGTGTTAACTAATACCCCCTGTATCAGGCACTGGGTTAACAAATTTTTAAGCCAAAAATTTGAAAACTAATCATTTGTACCTTTTCTCTGTTCCCTTGCAGCATAAATACAACATCAGGAAGTATGTTTCTCTCAAATGTTTCCTTGGTCTATTTACTCTTTCCATTCCCACCTATAACCTGTTATTTCAAATCACAATCATTTCCTGCTTAACATTCTATAAAAACTTTTTACATATTCGTTTGAGTCCAGGATTCCTTTCAATTCTTTTTCACACGGAAGGTCTTATTGTGCTATCCTACCTTGTTTTAACCTGAATTGACTCTCCCTTAGCTGAGACAGCCAGACAAACTCCATTTTGGCTCCTTCACTTGCAGCCTCTTACCCACCCCCCTTCCTCAAGGACTTAACTTGTGCAAACTGACTCCCAGAACATCAAAGAACTCAATTAACTGATAAGATACTGTGGCACGCTATATCTGCAGTTCCCAGGAATTCGCCCGGTTGATAGAACCCAAAGCCCCCACATCTATCACCTTGTGATGGATTTAAAGCCCCTGCACCTGGAACTGTTTGTTTTCCCGTAACCATTTGTCCTTTTGACTTTTTTGCCTGTTTTACTTCTGTAAGATTGCTTCAGCTAAGCTCCCCCTCCCCTTTCTAAACCAAAGTATGAAAGAAAATCTAGCCCCTTCTCTGGGGCCAAGAGAATTTTGAGCACTAGCGGTCTCTCGGTTGCCGGATAATAAAGGACTCCTGAAATCGTCTCACAGCGTGGCGTTTCTCTACAACTCGCTCGGTTACGACATTATGATATTTCCACAATACATATATTGGCATGCCATGGTCATATCCAGGGGATTGCTTATGAACCTTTGACATAGATAATGTCTCCTGTCATAAAATGCATATTATCTGACTTGTTTATTAAATTGTATCTTTTGTTTCTAGAATATAAATTATGTGAGGATCAGAGCAATTTTTTTTGTTTACAGTTTTCTTCAATTGTTTATACATGTGGTTGATATAATGTGAATAACCCATATATATTTCTAAAAAGAAGGCCAAATGACTCAGCAGGGAAATTAAATATAAAAATAATGCATTTTTTTCTGAATCAATACAGACTTAAACCATATAATAAACTTCTGCTTTTAGAAAACCATTAAGGTCTATAGCACATATTTACTATTCTATGGTAATCTCTTAGATTTATCTCGCACCAACATACTAAAATTTTAACGGAATAAAAACACAAAAGAGGTTTTCAAAAAATATTATTTTCATATACCTAGTTTTCCAATTGTCTTTCTATTCCTGTTGGCTCTTAAAATTTACTTATTATTCAATGGCCAGTTCAAGTACAGATTCTCATTGTCTTTCTAATTTATTTCCTGTAGGGCTAGTTTGTTATTTTAGACCCATTTTCTGTATCACACATTTTTATAGTTCATATTGTATGTCAATTAAATTGTTGCAGATTCTTCCTATGTGCATGTCTTTGATGCACATGTACAATGAATGTTCCCAGAAAGTATTAATAAAGAACACATTTTCACCTCTTTTTAAATCACCAATTTCAGTACAAAGCAGTGTACACAGAAGATATTCACTAAATTCTTACTAAATGAGTGAATTTCATAGGAAACTGGAAAATGGATGATCATAAAATTACATCTGGAAGGAAATCAAGCCCAGAAAATTTATCTGATGACTGCACACACAATTTTTGCTAACATTATGCTGAAGGAAACAAGTGTATTACAATAACATGAAACATAGCAGATGGTTGGTTTACACTTCACATCATTCACTTGGTATTTTGGTGTGGAGAAATAATATTTGATCAAAACTTAATAGCATTTAAAATTGTCTTTATTTGATCTTTATTCTAACTAGTGATATGGATCACACAAAAGGTGTTTAGGCTCTTTCTTCTATGGCATGAGAATATTTTTTTAAATATATTTAGCTACTCAAAAAGTACAATGATATAAACAGGATATGGAAAACTCAGGAGAAAAACAGGAATTATAATTAATGACATAATATACACCAAAAATGAAGTGCCAATCTCAAATCATTTTTTAAAATGTGTGGTCTGAGATATTCAAAACTGACTCTAGAAGAAATCAATACTAAAATATTTGTCATACAAATAATTAATGAGAAGGTTATCAAAGAATTTCATCAAAGAATTCCTCTAATAAAGTCCCTGGGCCCAGAACTCATAGTTCAGAAAGGAAAAGAAAGAATGCATAATTTCCTTAATATATAAATTGATTCAAAACAAAAACACAAAAAAACCTAGAAATTACTCATATAAAACTAGCATAACCTCAAAAATAAGTGTACCTGAGTATGCTTATGCACACATATGAGGGCATATGTGTATGTGTGTGTGTGCACACCTCACATGTGTATGCACTACACACACAAGGTGAATTCTATTTAAAAACATAAATGCAGTGTATCTAGTAACAGAAAATAGCAGAAATTAAATCAACAAGTAATTATCTCAGGGATGTAAGATTCTCATTACTATATACATATCATAGATGTATGTGATCTGTGATCTGTGATCATTTGACTGGGGGCACAAAAACAAATGCTTAAATATTTCAGCATAATACAGCACTTACATCTGTGTGGTATAAATAATATTGAATAATATCATTGATTTGAAAGACCAAATTTGGCTGGAAGCAGTGGCTCACGCCTGTAATCCCAGCACTTTGGGAGGCCGAGACGGGTGGATCACAAGGTCAGGAGTTCGAGACCATCCCGGCTAACACCATGAAACCCCATCTCTACTAAAAATACAAAAAATTAGCCAGGCGTGTGGCGGGCACCTGTAGTCCCAGCTGCTCGGGAGGCTAAGGCAGGAGAATGGTGTGAACCCGGGGGGTGGCGCTTACAGTGAGCCGAGATGGCACCACTGCACCCTAGCCTGGGTGACAGAGCGAGACTCTGTCTCAAAAAAAAAAAAAAAAAAAAGAAGACCAAATTTAACAAAATCTGAACTATAGTGCATATAATTAGTCCTCCTCTTTCATTATTTAATTTTGGTATTCCATCATTATTGTCTGGTTTGAATTAACATGGTTATCATATGTTTAGATAAATATCATATTTCTGTAAGTATAGGCACGGATCCTTAAATCGGTAAAACATTTTACTCTTTTTAAATGTTTCTTTGTAATTCCCACTTCCACCCATCTAGTCTTCCATATAAACTTTAGAAAGAAATTACTAGGTTTCCAAAAGTATCCTAGATGGAACAGACTGATATTGATGTGAATTAATAGTAAAGGCCAGGCATGGAGGCTCATGCCTATGATCCCAGCAATTTGGGAGGCTGAGACAGGAGGATCACTTGAAGTCAGAAGTTTGAAACAATCCTGGCCAAATGGTGGATCTACTAAAAATACAAAAATTAGCTGGGTGTGGTGGCACGTGCCTGTAGTCCTAGCTACTCGGGAGGATGAGGCAGGAGAATCGCTTGAACCCGGGAGGCAGAGGTTGCAGTGAGCTGAGATGGTGCCACTGCAGGCTAGCCTGGCGAGAAAAAAAAAAAAAAGAGAGAGAGACTGGAAAAAATTGAGGTCTTTAAATATTGACTTATGCCACACATTAAAAGCAATTCTCTAATTTTTTTCTTTTACATAGTTCAGCAAATTTTAATAGATTATATTCCATATTCCAATATATTTATTCCTAATTTATTCCTAGGCCATTTGCATGTAGACATAAATATCCTCTGTAAAATGAATTTCTTATATAATTTTCATTTTTCTTTTGATAATGTATAAGAAAGATGTTATTTGTTTTATGCTGACCTTACAATTAACCATGTTCTATACATTCTTATTAGTTCTTTTTTTTTTTTTTTTTTTTGAGACAGAGCCTGGCTCTGTTGCCCCAGGTGGAGTGCAGTGGCGTGATCTCGGCTCACTGCAACCTCTGCCTCCCGGGTCCAAGCAGTTCTCTGCCTCAGCATCCAGAGTAGATGGGATTACAAGCACCCACCATCATGCCTGGCTAATTTTTGTATTTTTAGTAAAGACAAGGTTTCACTATCTTGGCCAAGCTAGTCTTGAACTCATGACCTCATGATCCACCTGCCTCGGCCTCCCAAAGTGCTGAGATTACAGGCTTGAGCCACTATGCCCGGCCTAGTTCTTTTTATCTTAACCATATCATTATGACTTCTTCAATACATAAGAATCTAGATTCTTTCTGCTTGATATTCACTTTTTCATGTATTTTCTAGTTTTATTGCTCTTATTTTATTGAAAATCATCTCAAATTTTGCATTTAAAATTAATTATAACAGGCATCCTAGTTTCCAAAATAAAAGATATCTTTCTAATGTTTTGCTTTAAACATAATATACAATATATTTCTCATAGATGTGCTCTACCCAAACAAGAACTTTCAATCTTATGGTTTCTAAGAATTATTATTAAAATTTGGAGTAAATATTTATTTTTTAGTGTATTTAAAACTGTGGAGGTAACTGTATAATCCTTCTTCCTTAATCTTTTAATATGACATGTTTACATAAGTTTTTTAAAGTTGTATTATCCTTGAGTTCCTGATGTAAGTGTTTTTGTAATAGAGTAAAAGCCTTACTGAATTTAAAATTTTCATTTTGGCGTAATTTCCAACTTACAGAAAAGGTGACTTCATAATACCAATAATCAGTATGTATCAAAAGTCCCCAACTGTAGCATTATACTATAATTGTTTATCATTGTCTTTTTCCTTAAAAGACTCAGACGTTGTGTTCCTTCAAGGCATTCTCTTAAAGTTGTACTTGAATCAAATAAAAAATTCACAGGGAAGTTGGAAAACCCTTCATACTGAAAAATAATGATACTACTATATATCACAATTTGTGGGATGCAAGCATAGTAGTATTTAAAAATATTTACAGTCTGGTGTATTGATCCTAAAAAAGATAATGCAAAATCAATTATCTAAACATCCACAATAAGCTACAAAAACAGATTACATTAAAACTAAAGGAAGAAGAAGAATGGCAAGAGCAAATATAAAAGTAGAAATTAAGGACAGAGAAAAATACAAAGAAAAATTTTTCTGTGAAAGATTAATATATTTGTTTGACACATGGTAAATCTAATAACAAAACACATATACACACACCAATATAAGGAATTTTTAAAACAGCATTAATTACAGAATGTACAGAGGTGTATGGTTTATTTCCTAGATAGCTTGTGTTTTTCTAAGTGTCTCATTTTTATTTATTTCTAACTTAATATGCTTCGTGATCAGAGAATGTACTTTCTATGATATAAAAAGTTCAAATATATTGAGACGATGTAAAACTCATCATATATTCTATCTTGTTAAATGTTTGGTAATATTTACCAATTGAAAAATATATATATTTTGTTAATTGGTTATAAATGTCAAATATTTATTTCTGTTTTATTTTTTAACTCTTCTTTTTTCATACTCATATCTTATTCATTTGATCAAGTGGTGATGGAAAGATGTTAAATTGTCTTTATTTTATTTTAATAGTTTTTAAAGGGAAGAGGTGGTTTTTGGTTACATGATTAAGTTATTTAGTAATGGTTTCTGAGATTTTGATGCACCCATCACCCAAGCAGTGTACACTGTACACAATGTGCAGTCTCCTTCACCCTCCTACCACCCTTCCCTTCAAGTCCCCAAAGTCCATTACATCATTCTTAGGATTTTGTGTCCTCATAGCTTAGCTCCCATTTATAAGTAAGAACATGCAATTGTATGATTTTCCACTCCCGAGTTACTTCACTTAGAATAATGCAGGTTGCTGCAAATGCCATTATTTCATATTTTTTTCTTTTCTTTTCTTTTCTTTTTTGGAGACAAAGTTTCACTCTTGTTGCCCAAGCTGGAGCATAATGGCACGATCTCGGCTCACTGCAACCTCTGCCTCCCAGTTTCAAGTGATTCTCCTGCCTCAGCCTCCTGAGTAGCTGGTCTTACAGGTGTCTGCCGCCACGCCCAGCTAATTTTTGTATATTTAGTAGAGACGGGGTTTCACCATGTTGACCGGGCTGGTCTTGAACTCCTGACCTCAGATGATCCTCCTGCTTCGGTCTCCCAAAGTGCTGGGATTACAGGCATGAGCTACTGTGCCCAGCCTATTATTTTATTTCTTTTTATGGCTGGGTAGTATTCCATGCCACATTTTACCTATTCATTGGTTGATGGGCATTTCGATTGGTTCCATATTTTTACAATTGCGAACTGTGCTGTTATAAACATGCACGTGCGTGTCTTCTTCATATGACATCTTTTCCTCTAGGTAGATACCCAGTAGTGGGATTGCTGGATCAAATGGAGGTTCTACTTTTAGTTCTCTAAGGAACCTCCATACTGTTTTCCACATTATACTAGTTTACATTCCCACCATTAATGCAAAAGTGTTCCCTTTTCACCACATCCATGTCAATATCTATTATATTTTGATTTTCAAAGTATGGCCATTCTTGCAAGAATAAGGTGGTATCTCATTGTGTTTTTAACTTGCATTTCCCTGATAATTAGTGATGCTGAGTGTCTTTTCATATATTTGTTGACCATTTGTATATCTTAAGAATTTTCTATTCATGTCCTTAGCCCACTTTTTGATGGAATTTTTTTTTTTGTCTTGCTGATTTGTTTGAGTTCCTTGTGGATTCTTGATATGAGTCTTTGTCAGATGTATAGATTGCAAAAATTTTCTCCTACTGTACATGTTGTCTGTTTGATGATTATTTCTTTTGGTGTGCAGAAGCTTTTTAGTCTAATTATGTTCAATCTATTTATCTTTGTTTTTGTTGTGTTTGATTTTGGTTTCCTGGTCATGAAGAACCAAGCCGATGTTTTCACTGTTTTTTCCAATGTTAGCTTGTAGAATTTTTATGGTTTATGATCTTAGATTTAAGTCTTCGATCCATCTTGAGTGGATTTTTGTATAAGATGAGAGATGAGAATTCAGTTTCAATCTTCTTCATGTGGCTTTCCAAATATTCCATTACCATATGGAATATGTCTTTTCCAAACTTTATGTTTTTGTTTGCTTTGTTGAAGATCCGTTGGCTGCTAAGTGTTTGGTTTCATTTCTGGGTTCTCTATTCTGTTTCATAGGTCTATGTACCTATTTTTATACCAGTACGATGTTGTTTTGGTAAGGATAGTCTTGTAAAATAGTTTGAAGTCGGGTAATGTGATACATCCAGATTTATTATTTTTGTTTGGTCTTGCTTTGGCTAGGCAGGCTCTTTTTTTGGTTCTATACGAATTTGGGGATTTTTTTTCTAGTTTTGTGAAGACTGATGATGGTATTTTGAAGAGAATTACATTGAATCTGTATATTGCTTTGGACAATATGGTCATTTTCACAATAATGATTCTACCCGTCCATTAGCATGAGATGTGTTATCTATTTGTTTCTTTCGTCAGTGATATCTCAGCAGTGTTTTGCAGTTTTCCTTGAAGAGATCTTTCACCTCCTTGGCTTTGTATGTTCCTAAGAGATACAGTTGCAGTTTGCAGTTGTTGTAAAAGGGATTAAGTTCTTGATTTGATTCTCGGGTTGGTTGTTGTTGGTGTATAGCAATGCTAATGATTTGTATATATTGATTTTTTGTGTCCTGAAACTTAACTGAATTTATCAGATCTAGGAGCTCTTTAGATGAGTCTTTAGAGTTATATAGATACACAATTACATCACTGGAAATCAGTGACAGTTTGACCTCCTCTTTACTGACTTGGATGCCCTTTATTTCTTTCTTTTGTCTGATTGCTCTGGCTAGGACTTCCAGAACTATGGTTAATAGATGTGGTAAGTGGGCATCATATTCTCATGGGGAATGCTTTTAAAATTGCCCTGTTCAGTATGATGTTGGTTGTGGGTTTGTTATAGATGGCTTGTATCACCTTGAGGTATGCCCCTTCTATGCCAATTTTGCTGAGAATTTTAACCATAAAGGGATTCTGAATTTTGCCAAATGCTTTTTCTGTGTCTGAGATGATCACATAATTTTTGTTTTTAATTATGTTTATGTGATGTACACATTTATGACTTGTGTATGTTAAACCATCCCTGCATCCCTGGTATAAACCCCACTTGAAATCTTTAGATTATGAATTTGGCTGTTCTTTTTTAGCTATGTAAAATTTTACTTTATATAATTTGAAGTTATATTATTAAGAGCATATGCATTTCAAATTGTTTTGTCTTTTAAATGAATCAATTATTTTATCATTATAAAATGTTTGTCTTTCTCTTTTGTACTGTTTTTCCTGTGAAGTCTACTTTGGCTGGTATTCACATTAGAATTCATATGTTTTTATAACACTGGAACTTATTGCAGACACATGGCATAATAAGGACTAGGTTTGTACTCTTGCCTTAAATAAACTAAGAAATTTTTGATAAAATATACATATCAATGGTCTTCAGACAGTGAACATCAGATAGTATAGGACAGTGACCTCGAGACAGGGAAAACGAAGGTATGAACTAAATCATCCATCCATCTTACTGCCTTTGTTGGACACAGAACAATTTTTCTGAGATTGAGTCAATAGAAGTATAATCACAAATATAAGCAGATGGATATAGCACATTGAAGAGATACTAAATTTTTTATGCACAAGAAACTATCAAAATGAGATAAATTTACATTTAAATCTTTAATTCATCTTGAGTCAATTTTTTGTATATGATGTAAAGAAGGGGTCAGTTTCAATTTTCTATGTGGCTAGCCTCATATCCCAGCATCGATTATTTAATAGGGAGACCTTTCCCCATTACTTGGTTTCATCTGGTTTGTCAAAGATCACATGTTTGTAGATGTATGGTGTTATTTCCAAGTTCTCTATTCTGTTCCTCTGGTTTATGTGTCTGTTCTTGTACAAAAACCATGCTGTCTGGCTTACTGTAGTCCTGTAATATAGTTCGAAGTTGAGTAGTGTGATGCCTCCAGCTTTGTTCTTTTTGCTTAGGATTGCCTTGGCTATTTGGGCTTTTTTATGGTTCCATATGAATTTTAAAGCAGATTTTTCTAGTTCTGTGAAGGTGGTCAGTAGTAGTATAATGGGAATAGCATTGAGTCTATAAATTGTTTTGGGCAGTATGGCCATTTTAACAATATTGATTCTTCTTATCCATGAACATGGAACGTTTTTCATATTTGTTTGTGTCATCTCTGATTTCCTTGGGCAGTGGTTTGTGGACTGTAAAAACTTTGGAAGACCACCTAGGCTATACTACTTAGAACATAGGCATGGGCAAAGATTTCACGATAAAAACACCAAAAGCAATTATGACAAAAGCAAAAGTTGACAAATGGGATCTGATTAAATTAAAGAGCTTCTGCACAGCAAAAAGAAAAATAAACTATCACCAGAAGAAACAGATACCTACAGATGGATAAAATTTTGGCAAAATATGCCTCTGACAAAAGTCTAACATCCAGCATCTACAAGTAACTTAACCAAATTTACAAGAAAAAAACAAGGCCATTAAAAAGTGGGCAAAGGACATGAAGAGACACTTCTCAAAAGATGACATACATGTGGTCAACAAGCATATTAAAAAAGTTCAACATCGCTGATCATTAGAGAAATGTAAATCAAAACCACAGTAAGATGCCAACTCATGCCAGTAAGAATGGCTATTACTAAAAAGTTAAAAAGCAGATGCTTGTGAGATTGTGGGGAAAAGGGAACACTTTACACGGTTGGTGGGAGTGTAAATTAATTCAACCATTGTGGAAGACAGTGTGGTAATTCCTCAAAGACCTAAAGACAGAATTACCATTCGACACAGCAATCCCATTAATGGGTATATGCCTAAAGGATTATAAATTGTTCTATTGCGAAGACACATGCATGCATATGTTCCTCACAGCACTATTCACAATAGCAAATACATGGAATTAATCCATATGCCCATCAATGATAGACTGGATAAAGAAAACGTGGTGGTACATATACACCATGGAATACCATGCAGCCACAAAAACAAAAAAATGTGATAATGTCCTTTGCAGGGACATGGATGGAGTTGGAGGTCATTATTCTAAGCAAACTAAAGCAGGAACAGAAAACCAAATACTGCATGTTCTCACTTTTAATTGGAAGCTAAATGATGAGGATACGGACACATAGAGAGGAACAATACACACTGGGGCCTATCAGAGAGTGGAGGGCTGGGGGAGGGAGAGAAGCAGGAAAACATAACTAATGGATACTAGGCTTAATACCTGGGTGATGAAATAATCCGTACAATCAACCCCAATAATGCACGTTTACTTATGTAACAAATCTGCATATCTTACACATGTACCCCAATCTAAAAATAGAAGTTTAACAAGGAAAAAAATGAGTTAAATCATTGGAAAATTCTTTCCAATCAAATTACATATGGCAATGTGTTAAGATCTACTCACTTTAAAGAGCTCTTTTACTCATCTGACAAGCATTTAGTGTAAGTGTTCTATTCGCTAGGCAATAGGAACTAGAGGCTGGAAAAACAATGGTGAAAAAATGCCCATGCCATTAAGAAATTTATGTGTGTGTATATGTGTGTGTGTGTGTATATATACATATACACACACATCATATGTATTTATTAGAACAAATTAAGACATTATTGAACAATGGTGCACATAGCAATTAACAATAACAAAAGGCTAAAATATAAAATTATTAAAATAATAATAACCCAACAATTTTTAAATTGGGAGGCAATATAAAAAGTTATTGAAGAGATCTAAATGTCAAAATGTGTGTGCGTGTGTTGGGGGGGATAGAGTTATGGGGTAATAAATGTTTATAGATCTTTGTTTCTCTCTTTTTTGTTCTTTGCAATCAAACTTAAGTTTTCTTCAGTTTAAAATAACTTGTTACAATGATATTCTTTAGCCTCATGGTAATCAGAAAACAAAATTCAGTAACAGACACCCTAAAAATAATAGACACGTAAAAAGCAAGAAATTAAATCACACTCCCAGAGAAAATTACCTCACTATAAATACAGACAGGAAAAAAGGGAAGGAGGGAGGAAAGGAAAGGAAGAAAGAACGAAGGAGAGAGAGAAGAGAAAGAGGAAGAAATGAAGAGAGAAATAACAAAAGAAAAAAGAGAGTAGCAAAACGACCAGAAAACAAGTAAAAGTGGCAGTAGTATGTTTTTACCTGTTAGTAATAATCTTGAATATAAATGAATTAAATTCTCCAATTATGACAGAGTAGCTGAATGGATTTAAAGACAAGATCCAACTATATACTGCCTACAAGAAACTCAGTTCACCCATAAAGACATACATAGACTGAAAATGAAGGGATGGTAAAAGATATCCCATACAAATGGAAACAAAAAAGCAAGAGTAGCTATACTTACGTTAGATAAAATAGAAAGATAATTATATAATGAGAAAGAAATCAATACAGCAGTATCACAATTATAAGTGCAAATGCAACCAACACTCAAGCACCTAAACACAGAAGCAAATATTAACAGACCTTAAAGGACAGATGGACTGCAATACAATAATAGAGTACCTCAAAACTCAACTATAATCAACACTCCACTATCATCAATGAACAGATCATCCAGACGACAAAAAATCATCAGTTAAACTGTAATCTCTACTGAACGGACCTAACATTTACACAGCTTTCCACTCTGCAACTGCACAATGCACATTCTACTGAGTAGCACATGGATTATTTTCCAGGACAGACTATGTGTTAGGCCAAATAACAAGTCACAGCCCTTTTTAAAAACTGAATTCATATCAAGCATCTTTTCTGATCACAGTGGAATAGTACGAGAAATCAGTAACAGGAGGAACTTTAAAAACTGTACAAACATATGGAAATTAAAATACATGTTCATGAACAATGAATAAAGAAATAAAAAAGAAATTAAAAATTTATTGAAATAAATAAAAATAGAAACAACATAACAAAACCTGTGGGATGCAGCAAAAGCAGTTGTAAGAGGAAAAGTGCATAGCTATAAACGCCTACATCAGAAAAGAAAAAAGATCTCAAACAGCCAACCTGACAGTACACCTCAAGTAATGAGAAAAACAAAAAAATCAAATGTTAAAATTAGTAGAAAGAATATCAGAAAGATTAGAACAGAAATTTTACAAATAGAAATACAAAATACAAAATACAAAAAAATACAAACAGTCAATGGAACAAAGAGCTGGGGGGTTTTGAAAAAAAAATCAAAATTGACAGGCTTTAACTAGACTAAGGAGAAAGAAAGCCGAAATAAAATCATAGATAAGGCTCGGCATGGTGCCTCACACCTGGGATCCTAGCACTTTGAGAGGCTGAGGCTGTTTGGATTACTTGAGGTCAGGAGTTCGAAACGAGCCTGGCTAACATGCTGAACTCTCTCTACTAAAAACACAAAAAATTACCTGGGCGTAGTGGCAGGTACCTGTAATCCAGCTACTGAGGAGGCTGAGGGAAGAGAATGGCTTGAACCCAGGAGGTGGAAGTTGCAGTGAGTCAAGATCATGCCACTGCACACCGACCTGGATGACAGAGGGGGACTCTCTATGACATGCTTGAACTTTCTGACTTGTCCTATCTTTCCCTATTTCCTAAATAATTAGTCATTCTACTTTAGGACAAGAATTTGCCATACAAGATCCTTTCTCATGTAACATTTCTTCATAACATTTCTAACATAAACACATCTTCATATCCACAATTTTCTTTGTATCTCTCCTCCTCCCTACTAATTTCTTATGCCCACACAAATCGAAAAAGATCAGGTAATACAAGGCCAAACAGTGGAGCCTTAGATTTTGAGAGGGACCTGTCTGCTTACAGTTCTTGGGATTCCATGAGGAAAAGAGGTTTCTCTTAAAAGAGGGTCTGTGGCACCTTCTGTTTTTCCCATGGAGTCTCAGGCTGTTAGAAATTATCTCAGGTCCTCTCATGTGGGCATCGAGAGTGGCAACAAGACAGACTAGGAAAGTAATTCAGACAACTAAGAAGAAAAAGAAAAACTTAGTACTATCTTTATTGTAAAGACAGATAAACTGAGGCACCATGCAGTTTAAAATTTTATGTTCACCTAGTGTAAGACTCCATAGCTCTCTCTTTTAACCATCCTGTAATTCTGCTGACTCTATGCCTGTCACTGATTCACTTGTGTGGTAGCTCGTGGGCCCCTTAGAGCTTGGAACCTGGGTTTCATTTCCTGCTCTACGGCTATATAATTTAACAATTTTTCTCTGGATTTGTTGGATTCTAACGGTATATATCCCAAATTTTATTAATATTACTGAATATTAATGGAGGCTGTGATATCTTTAGTCTGTAGAAATATTAAACAACCTACAAAGGACTATATGAGGTTAAATAGTATTAATATTTCTATATGCTTTAAAACATTGAGGCAATGTATTGAGAAACACAACCTAAGAAACTGCAACCAATCCACTCTGGACAAAAATTTAGACACTATCTCTTCAATAGAAGCTATCCAGTGGCATTTTTACATATCCTTACACATATCAACAGTATTTTACATGCTCATAACCTTAAAAATAGAAAGTGTTAAAATTACAGACCTTATGCATTTCTGTGGGCTTGAAAAATGATACAATATAGATTGTTTCTTTCAAGTAGTCATTAAAATGCATAAACTTCTAGAGTAATCACTAAAAAAAAAGATTTCATACCAAAGGTAGTAATACCAGAAATAAAAAAGGGCTCAACACTGCAGGTTCTTGAAGGCAAAAGTCAATGAAGACTTTGTTTTGGTTGTGAATCTTGGCCTTAAAACATTATCCACATGATCCTCCCTTCCTTTTCCTGTTGCAAAAATGTGATGAACCAGATTTGCTCATGCAGATGACAATACTCTTGAAAATAGTGGCAGAGAAATAAAATGAAAGGAATACAGTTCACTTAATGATCTCATAAATTGGAACTAGTTACCCCTCTGACTCTTGCATAGCTCCAGACTATGTGAGAGAGATGTAGTGGCTGTTTGCTAGCAATATTTTATTTGATGCTTCATTTTTGATTCCTTTAATAACTACTTACAACATACTAACAGGATCATGAAAGCATAGCTATTCAAGTAACCAAATAATTATGCAATCAATGTTTTTCCTCATCTCTAAAGCATAGTAATGGACTGATTATTTTAAGAATACAACTCGGTGACAAGTAGTTTGTGTTTAACTCAGTTTTAGTTTGTTGCTTGTTAAGGCCATTGCTTAGGATAATGAAAACAAGAGGAGGAGAAACAAGAATATAAACAAGAAATAGAAGCAGCAGCATAAGAAAATGAAGAGGAACAAGATGATGATGATTAGAAGAAGAAAAAACAGACTGAAAGAAAGGAAGAACAGGTGCGGGAATTAGAATTATTATGATACCTTATTTCCCCTCCTGATTTATGAAATTTGAAAATATTTCAAGGCTTTTCACAACAAAACCAAGCTAAAAGATACACCAATAGTCACCCCCTAAATTTGGTTAAGAATAAGACAATGTTGCCACTCACACCTGACCCAGGCACCAGCAGGAGGAGGGCACCTCCAGATTCTGCAGGAGAAGGAGCAGGACTCCTCCTTGCCCTGGCTGGGCCTCCACTGCTGCCACCTAGGCCCGCGGTACAGCACCCGCAGCTGCCTCCCCACTTCAGGCCGGGCTGGGCCCGGCGGGCTCCACAGCATTCCCACTCTCACTTCTCGGATCCAAGACTTGCTGCTGCTGCCACCACTAACGCCAATGCCAACACGACCACCGCTGCTGTTGCCCTCAATGCACCGGCCCACCCTACAAGCCTCCTACCACCTGGCCCCCGCAGACACTCTCCTACCTCTCCACCACTCCGGTCAAGTTGCAGTCTCTGTCTCTGCCACCAACTGCAGCGAGGCGAGCCACAGAACCATGCCATCTGCAGGCTCCAGCCTCCAGCGTGCAACAGATGACTCTTCCATCTCCTAGCTCGAAGCATCTGGGTGGTAAAAGCCAGACGTGCCTAGAACAGGATGCAGAGAGTGGTAATGTTAGAGGCTCACCTTGTCATGCTGGCCACTGGGTGGCAGGGGCTGGTTTCAGCAAACGCACAACTGGGAACTGGGGCGGGTGTGACTGCCTTTGCCAAAACCGGCCCCTGGCTAGGTCCAGCTGGCCAGGAACTGCTGGGTCTACCCTGGCTGCACTCCTTGGTGAGCAGAAGCAGCAGAAATTCAGACCCAGCCAGCTCTCTCCAACCAAGCGCCAGTTCCTGTTTCTGATGCCTCCACCCACAGGGCCCTGTTCCCCCGTAGTGCCCGCTACTCCGTGCCCAGGGGTCCCAGATTGTCTCTGCAACACAGTGAGAGGGTGCAGGCCGGGGAAGCACGGCGGGTGTGGGGGCCTTACTGTGCTCAGGATTCCCAAGGAAACATTGCGCGCCTGCCACGCTCCAGCACGAGCAAACAGAGGTTGCCCTCTAGAATCTAGAGTCTCGGAAGAGGAGGACGGCCCCTTCCTTGGAGGCCACAGCTATCTCTGCCACGTCCGTAGCCCGCTGCCAGAAGCAGCAGTACAGTGCAACCCCCAATAGTGCGCCCCCACCGGCATGCCACAGGGCACGTAAACCTGATAGTGCCCCCAAACTGCCCCATTGCCCCCAGCACTGCAGCCAGGGATAGTGCCCACGACCAGACCTTGCTGGGGGTAGTGACAGCCCAGATAGTGCCCCCAACCCGCCCCCCTGCCATGACAGGGCAGGAGCTAATAGCACCCCTAACCCTCCCCCCAGCTGGCGGTCAGCCCCCTGTAGCACACACAATCACCCCCACCACCAGGCAGTGTAGCCCCCGCCAACTCCACCAACCCACGTCCCCCATACCCCCACAGGGAATGTGACCTTGATAGTGCTCCTATTCAGGGTAGTGCATCCCTGGATAGCTCACCGACCCTGCCACCTTTCTACCATGCTGGCCAAGCTCCAACCTCTGTCACCTCCACCAACCGCAGTGAGGCGAGCCTAGGTCCCACAGGCTCAAGCCTCCAGCTCGGGGTATGTGGCTCCCACTTCCTGTTCTCTAAGCTGAGCTCCCAGCTTCGATTCTGATTGGATGAGAGCAAGTCTTAGGACAACCAATCACAGCATGAAAATAAAGTCCAATCAGAATAGGACTAGAGGTTTTCTCTCATCCAATCAGATATGTAGTCCAGGAACCTCATTTGCATAACCTCATATATAAAGCATGCAGAGGGGGCGTCAGGCCATTCCGGGCTCTTGTGTGGTTGCCTTCTCAGCTCCTCCGTGCCAGGCTTAGAAAACCAGGAGAAGGGGTAGTCACTTGCCACAGCTGGAGGCTGGAGCGTATGGTACCACGGCTCGCCTCGCTGTGGTGGGTGCTGGTGACAGAGACAGCAGCTCGGCTGGAGTGGTAGGAGGGGGTAAATAGTTTTTGGGTAGATGGAGGGATAAAGAGGGTGGTTAGCGGCAAAGGGAAAAGAGAATGGCAAGCAGGAGAGTGAGGAAAAGATGGTTGAAAAAAAGTTTTTGGGTATCTGGGGGGTAAAAAAGGGTGGCATGTAGGAGGAGGAAAGAGAGGGTGGTGGTGGGGGAGACGGGGACAAGTAGGAAGGAGAGAAGGTTTGCAAAAAGACGGTGGGGAGAAACATGGTGAGGAGAACAGAAAGACAGTGGGGAAAGAAAAGATGTGTAAAAAGATCTTGGGTAGATGGAGGTGGAAAAGGGTGCCACGTGGGAGGAAGGAGAAGAGGGTGCAGAGAGGGAGGGGGAAGAGAGAGAAGGTGGTGAGCAGGAGGGAGAGAAGATTTTGTGAAAAGTCGGTGGGGACAAGATGGTGGCGAAATGTTTTTTTCAGTAGATGGAGGAAAAAGAGGGTGGTGATCAGGAGAAGAAAAAAGGGTGGTGAGTAGGAGGAAGAAGAGGGTTTTTCAAAAAGGGTGGGAAGAAAAGACAGTGGGGAGAAAAAACTGGGTTTTTCAAAAAGGGTGGGAAGAAAAGACAGTGGGGAGAAAAAACAGTGGGGGAGAGAAGTTTTTGGGTAGATGGAGAGAAAGGGTGGCGAGCGGGAGAGTGGAAGGAGGATTGGGAAAACGACGATGGAAAAATAGTTTTGGGGTAGATGGAGGGCGACAGGAAGGTGGCATGTAAGAAGAGGGCAGGAATGGGGAAAAGAGGGTGGTGAGCAGGAGCAGGAGAAGGCTTTGCGAAGAGATGGTGAGGGGGAAAGGCAGTGAGGAAGAAAGTTTTTGGGTAGATGGGGTAAAGAGGGTGGTGAGCAGGAGGGACAAAAAGAGGGTGGCAAGCAGAGGGAGACAAGGGTTTGCCAAAAGACCATGAGGAAAAGACAGTGGGGAGAAAAAAGTTTTTCGGTACATGGAGGGGGAAAAGAGGGTGGCAAGTGGGAGAGGGGAAAAGAGGGTGGTAAGCAGGAGAAGGAAAAAGAGGAGGCGAGTGGGAGGGAGACAAGGTTTTGTGAAAAGATGGTGGGCAGAAGAGACAGATGGTGGGGAAAGGAAAGACAGATGGTGGGTAAAATGTGGGTAGATGCAGCGCGAAAAGAGTGTGGCAAGTGGGAGAAAAGAGGGTGGCGAGAGGGAGGAGGGAAAGAGTTGGGAAAAAGACGATGGGGAAAATAGTTTTGGGGTAGATGGAAGGCAAAAGGAGGATGGTAAGGATAGAGGAAAGAAGAGGGCGAGTGGGAAGGGGGAAGGCTTAGTGAAAAGACGGTAGGGAAATTTTTGGGGGTAGATGGAGGAAGAAAGAGGGTGGTGAGCAGGAGTGGGGAGAAGGCATTGTGAAAAGACGGTGGGGAGATGTTTTTAAGTAGATGGAGAAGAGAAAGAGGGTGGCAAGGAGGAGTGGGGGAAAGACGATGGGGAAAACCGTTTTGGGGTAGATGGAGGTTGGAAAAGCGGGCGGTGAGCGGCAGGAATGGGGAGAAGGCTTTGGGAAAATATGAGGGAAAAGTTTTTGGGTAGATGGAGGAACAAAAGGGGAATGAAACCAGAAGGGAGAAAAGGAGGGTGTCCAGTGAGGGGGGAAAAGTTTTTGGGTAGATGGATGGCGAAAAGGGTGGTGAGCAGGAGAGTAGAGAAGGCTTTGCGAAATGACAGTGGGGAAAAATAGTGGGAAAAGTGTTTTGGGGTAGATGGAGGAAGAAAAAGGTGGCGAGAGGGAGAGGGCCAAATGTGGTTGAGAAAAGAAGGTAGGGGACAAAGTTTTTGAGTAGATCTTTTTCTGAGTTTTAAATCAGATTATTTGTATTTTTGCTTTGAGTAGTTTGAGTTCTTTATATATTTTGTGTTATATTAACCCCTTGCCTGATGCATAGTTTGCAAATACTTTCTTCCATTCTCTGGATTGCTGCTTCTATTGATTGCTTTCTCTACTTTGCAGAAGCGTTTAAGTTTAGTGCAATTGCATTTTGTCTGTTTTTGCCTTTTGTTGCTTGTGTTTTTAATGTGTATTTGAAAATCCCTTGTCCTAACCAATTTCACGATTGGTTAACTAACCATAGCTAACATTTTCCTATGTTTTCTTCTCTAGTAGTTTCATAGTTTCATGTCCTACATTTAAATCTTTATTTTCAGTAGATGGTAAGATAACAGCCTAGATGTATTCTTGTACATGTGGGTGTTGGGTTTTCCTAGCACAGTTTATTGAAGAGATTGTCCTTCCCGAATGTGTGCTTTTGGTGCCTTTGTTATAAAAGAGTTGACTGTAAAAGCTTGAATTTATTTTTGAGTTCTCTATTCTGTTTCATTTGTCTATGTCTGTCTGTCATTCGTCTATGTGTCTCTGTCTCTCTCTCTCTGTCTGTCCCCTACCTATTTTTTTTCTTTTGCCACTACCATGCTGTTTTGGTTACTAGATTTGTGGTATATTTTGAAATCAGGTAGTGTGATGCCTCCAGCTTTTTTCTTTTTATTCAAGATTCTTTTGTCTATCTGAGGTATTTTGCATTTCCATGTGAATTTTAGGATTTTTTTTTTTTTTTTGAGACGGAGTCTCGTTCTGTCGCCCAGGCTGGAGTGCACTGGCGTGATCTCGGCTCACCAAAAGCACTGCTTCCTGAGTTCAAGCGATTCTCCTGCCTCAGCCTCCTGAGTAGCTGGGATTACAGGCGTGCGCCACCATGCCTGGCTAATTTTTATATATGTAGTAGAGACGGGGTTGCACCATGTTGTTCAGGCTGGTCTCAAATTCCTGACCTCGTGATCCAGGCGCTTTGGCCTCCCAAAGTGCTGGGATTACAAGCGTCAGCCACCGTGCCCGGCGGTTTTTTTTTTCCTGTATCTATGAAGAATCTCTTTCCTAATTTGACATGGATTCCATTGATTCTATAGATCACATAGGGTGATACAGATATTTTAACGATATTCTTCTAGTGCTTGGACATGGGATATCTTTACATTTACTTGTGTCTGCTTTAATATCTTTCGTCTGTGTTTTATAGTTTTAATTGTGGGATCTTTCACCTTTTTGTTAAGCTTATCTCTAGGTATCTTTTTTGGGGGGCATTGGGTAACTATTGCAATGAAATAGCTTTCTTGATTTCTTTCTTAGGTGTTTCACTATTGGTGCATGGGTGTGCTACTCATTTTTATATATTGATATTGTATCTTGCAAACTTTATGAAATTTGTTTATTATTTCTAGTAGGTTTTTTTTGTGGAATCTTTAGGGTTCTGCATATTTATATGATTATGTCACCTGCAAACAGAGACAATTTGACTTCCTTTTATTTCCAATTTGGATGCCTTTTATTGTGTTCTTCTATCTAATTCCTCTAGCTAGGACTTCTAGTACTGTGATGAATAAAAGTGGTAAAAGTAGCCACACTTGTTCCAGATCTTAGAAGAAGAGCTTTTAACTTTTCCCCATTGATTATGATGTTAGCTGTGGATTTGTCATATATGGACTTCATTGTGCTGAGATTAGTTCTACTGTTGAGGCCCTCTCATGCATTTTTCAGTTCATCAGTTGCATTTTTCAGCTTTGAGGTTTCTGTCACCTTTTTGAATTACTTCTATCTCTTTGTTAAATTTCTTTGATAAGTTTCTGAATTACTTCTCTATATTTGAATTTCATTGAGTATCCTCAAAACAGCCATTTTTACTTCCCTGTCTGGAGAGTCTCACATCTTTTTATTTTTATTTTTATTCTTATTTTTTTTGTGACATGGAGTCTTATTCCATCACCCAGCCTGGAGTACAGTGGCACAATCTTGGCTCACTGCAACCTCTGCCTCCCACATTCAAGAAATTATCCTGTCTCAGCCTCCCAAATAGCTGGGACTACAGGCACCTGCCACCACACCCAGCTAATTTTAGTATTTTTAGTAAAGACGGGGTTTCACCTTGTTGGTCAGGCTGGTTTCGAACTCCTGAACTCAGGTAATCCACCCACCTCAGCCTCCCAAAGTTCTGGGATTACAGGTGTGAGCCAACACACCCAGCCGAGTCTCACATCTTTAGCTCTGGTCACTGGTGACTCATTTATTTTTGGGTGAGGTCATATTTCCTTGAATGTTCTTAATGCTTTTGAGCATATGTTCATGCCTGGGAGTTGAATAAGTGTGTATTTATTCCAGTTTTTGCCGTCTGTTCTTGTTTGTGCTTGTCCTTCTTCAGTCTTCGAGAAATTCCAAGAAATTCAAGACTGTTGAGTTCCCCAAGCCTGTGGTCACTGCAGCTGTTACAGCACCAGAGGGCACCTTAAGCTCAGGTTCACTGTGACTTTTGCAGACTGAGGTCCCTGGTGGCTGTGACACACTTGGAGAAGATAAGGGAGGGATTCCCTGGGTTCCCAGGCAAAGTTCTTCATTCACGTCCCTCTTCTTCCCCTTGCAATGAATCTTGGCACCAAGCTTTGTGGATCTGGGAGAAGTGTGATTTGGGCACTCTCATGGCCACTGCAGCTGGCGCAACACACCTGAAGCCCATAGCCTCCCAGACCAGAGCAGCACTGGGACTTTTCTGAGTCCTGTGGCCACTATTTTGCCTGACTGCTGCTGACTTATTTAGGTTTCTAAGCCAGGTTAGTCTGCTGGTGATGAAGCTGGCCTGGGTTTGGGTCCATCCCGCCAGGGTGGCAGAATTCCTTCTCCCTGCAGGGGGCTCTGTAGGTGTCTGGGAGCTCCTGCCTGGAATCAGGGCCACAGTGTTCTGCCTGATGCTGCGTCCACTGTGTTAGGTCTGATACTGGATTCTCCTCTTTCTTGCATAGGGAAGGAATTCTCTCTGCACTGCACTGCCTGGAGTTGGGATTGGGGTAACACAGGCAGCCCTGTGGCCACCGCAGCTGATGTCACATAGGAAGCCCACAGCCTCCCAGACCAGCACATCGTTGGTGGTTGGAGCTCACCCAAGGACCAAAGTGACTCTGGCCTGCCTGCCACTGACATTTACTTGGGGCCTGAGGCCACTTGAATCAGCTAGTGATGAAGCAAGTCAGGACTCAGGTTTGTCCCACCGGGTTAGTGGATTGCCTTTTAGACCAGGTCATGTCTAAATGCTCTATGGGCACTGGCCTGGAATCAAAGGCCATGGGGTTCTTCCCAGTGCTGTCCTTTACTATAACAGAGCTGGCACTGGGCTCCAAGGTAAAGTCCCATGGACCCTTCCTTGTCCCTCCTGCAAGAGGTGGACACATTCTCCGCACTGCACTGCCTGGGGTTGAGGGAGGGGCAGTGAAGGCACTGAAAGACTGTCTTTTCCCCTTCTTTAATGTGTCTTCTCTTGTTTTTAAGCTGAAACCAGGTTCTGTGATCTGTCCCCTGCTTTCTTTAGCTCTTGTGAAGGTATTATCTTGCTTGGATTGTTGGATGGTGGTTCAGTTTAATGTTCCCGCAGAGACGCAATCACAGAGATTCTATCCTCCATCTCGCTCCACCTCTTCTCATTTATTTAGTTCTTCTTCAATTTATTTCAATAATATTTTGGAGGTTTCAGAGTATGAGTTTTGAACTGCTCTTGTTAATTTCTAAATTTATTACTTGTTTTGTTGCTATTATAAATGGGATTGTTTCTTTAATATCATTTTAAGGCAGTTCATTGACAGTATATAGAAATAAAATTAATTTTTAGTATTGCATCTATATCTGGAAACCATGCCAAATTTATTATTTTGAATACTATTTTACAAATTTATTAGAATTATGTATATATAAGAGATCATGCCATCTGTAAATATAAATAATTTTATTATTTTCTTTTCAATCAGGATGTTTTTAATTTTCTATTCTTTACTAACTACACCTCACTAGAATCCGTAGTATAACGTTGAGTAGAATTTGCAAGAGTGGACATTCTTGTAACTAATCCTACCAGGAAAGGATTCACCCTTTCATTGCAGAGTGTAATGATAGCTGTGCGTTTCATAGATAACTACCACTAGTTTCAGGAAGTTATCTTACTGTCCATAACTGGAGTGTTTTCATGATGAAAATGTGTAATATTTTCTCAAATGCTTTGTCTATTGAGATGCTCATATATTTTGGTCTTTTATTCTATTAATATGGTGTTTGCATTCATTGATTTTTCAAATATTAAATCAATGGTGCATTCCTGGGGTCAATCACATCTGCACACAGTGCATAATCTGTTTTATATGTTGCTGGATTCAGCTTGGCAGTATTTTGTTGAGGATTTTTGATTTTATAAAACAATTAAAGATACTGGTTTATATTGTTTTGTGATTCAGTTTTGGGGACAGTAATCCTGTTTGTAAAATGAATTGGGAAGTGTTCTCTCCCCTTTTATTTTCTGTAAGAGTTGGTGAACAATTGATATTAATTTCTCAAGAGTGTTTGATTCACCTGGGAAGCTAGGTGAGATGAGATTTTTATTGTAAGGTTTTAAAATGACAACCCCATGTTTTAACCTTCCATAGATCTATTTATATTTTTTATTTCTCCTTTAGACTATTTTAGTTTCTGTCGTTCTAGGACTTTATTCTATCTAGGCTATCTTACTTTTTTGGCATAAGATTTACATTGCTTTCTCTTTTAATCATATTTATTTTGGAATACTGGCAGTGATGTGTTCTCTTTTATTACCAATTTTAGTAATTTGAGTCTCTTCTGTTTTTTTCTTGCTTGGCCTAAGTAAATATTTGCCAATTTTTTTTAATCTTTCCAAACATTTAATTTTGGTTTGTTGATTTTCTCTGTTTCGTATTCCCTTTCTTTCTGTTATCCTAACTCTATTTTCCCCTCTTCTTTTTTTTTTTCTTTTTTTTCTTTTTTTTTTTTTGAGACAGAATCTGGCTCTGTCACCAGGCTGGAGTGTAGTGGCGCGATCTTGGCTCACTGCGACCTCCGACTCCCTGGTTCAAGCGATTCTTCTGCCTCAGTCTCCCTAGTAACTGGGATTACAAGCGTATGCCACCAGGCCTAGATAATTTTTGTATTTTTAGTAGAGACAGGGTTTCACCGTGTTGACAAGGCTGGTCTCAAACTCCCGACCTCAGGCAATCCGCCCGCCTTGGCCTCCCAAAGTGGTGGAATTACAGGCATGAGCCACCCTGCCTGGCCAGCTTAATTCTAAAGAAATGTTTGTCTTCAGGAACATTGTATTTGGTCAACTAAAATTTAAGATTCTGGAGCTTCAGCTGTTCTCTTATATGAAAATAAAAGCATGAATTGGGAAATAATGAGTTCCCCAATTTTTTTGTGGGGGGAACAAAACAACTATCCATGTACATACAGTTTTTGGTTCCCCAGATCATTGAGCCAACTTGGCCAAAATAAGTAACCCCTCATTCCTTATCTCAAGAAGGTGGTCTTGCCTCGCTTGGAGAAGTTAAAATGAATTCACTGGATGTAGTTACTTTTAAGCATATCAGTTTACTTCATGTCCCATTTTCAACCAGTTACTGTATCTGGAATAATTAATAGAATTAAATTCTGTCACGCACAGGTAAATAAGTAAATTCTGTCATTTAATATCTAAATTATGTATATATATATTTACATATGTATATTTTACTTGTAATTCAATGAAGATAAGGCTTTGTATGTATGCTCTGTGTAAAATATGCTGTCTATATTCTCATGATAGTAAAGAATAGATTGAGTAATGGAATGTATTTGAATTTTACATATATCTTTCATTTAGTAGCAGAAATAAAATCTTAGCACTTGATTTAGTAAATTCCTCCATTTAAAATAAGATGTTACTTTAGCAGAAACAAAATTTATCTTAATGGGATGATAATTCACTAGTTTACCTCTGATGAGCATCAGCTAGTATTTAATGCATTGTGAAATTACACAGCATCAAAATAAAATATAATACAGTCAGTTAAAACACAAAAATTATCTTATTAATTTAGACATAAGAAGTTAGGTTATAAAATCAAGGTATTTTTGGTGTTTGTTTTGTTTTTAGGATATTAGCTTATACTACCAAACATGAACCATAGTAAAAGCTGTTCAGTAACACTTATCATTCCATTTTCAAATAACCTGAGTTTGTGTGTCAGGCTGAAAAGCTTTTAGATGAATGGTTTATGTTTCTGTATGTATCCAAATATTTGTATATCATGTAGACAGCCCAAGAAAATATGCACATATGTCAGCTATTGCATAGAATGGTAAAGAATACATTCTTAAAAGAAAGAAGAGAGTAAGACATATTCACTTAATGTTCCAAATAAGTCTCTAGTATCTCAAATGTACTATTTACCCATTACTTTCAAACATTATATCAGGGCCAGGCACTGTGGCTCATGCCTGTAATCTCAGCACTTTGGGAAATTGACGTGGGTGGATTACTTGAGGCCAGGAGTTCCAGGCCAGCCTGGCCAACATGGCAAACACCTGTCTTGACTAAAAAAACAAACAAACAAACAAAAAAAAAACTAGGCATGGTGGCACACCCCTGTAATACCAGTTATACTTGGGATGTTGAGGCACCAGAATCATTTGAACCTGGGAGGCAGGAGTTGCAGTGAGCTGAGATCATGCTACTGACTCCAGCCTGGGCAACAGAGCAATACTCTGTCTCAAAAAAACAAAACCAAAAACATTATAACAAGGTATGTGATTAATCTGAATTCAAAACATTTTAACATAAACTAAATTAAGATTATACAAAATTTTGCTTGTTATCTATTTGTTTTGAATTTACCAACAATTCAAATCTTGCTGAGAATATTTGCACTGTAAATATTTTTGTGATTATTGGTTATATTCAAATTCGCTCTCCTTTTCAAAGCAACGTGTATGAACTTATTATTAAAATTGTACATAGCTTGAAATAATATGTTGAATATAATTGTCTTGGGATACATTTATATATAATAATTAAAAGCACATTACAACACTTGTACCTGATCTTAATATTACTTAACCTTAGAAATATAGAATAAATGATAGGAATAATATGGGAGACAGAAGACTGTGTGAAAAGCCACGTATTGTATATCTCTATTGTTTTTATTAAACTTTTTTTCCCACTGCACTTACAAATAAATTTGTCATGGACCATGGTAATTTTTATTGTAATCTTACTGTAGGTACATTCTGTTAGCAGGTTAAATAAAATACATGATCAAAGTCAAAAATATATGCAAGGAAAATATAGAAAATTTAAGTTATAAAAAGCTACTGCTGGTCGCCTGTGGCCGGCAGGCTGGCAACCCTAACACAGGCAGGGCTGTGAGTGCAGTCGCCCAGGTCTGCAGCAGCAGCAGGCCGAGGCCAGTGGAGATGACCCCGATGAGCCCACTTCAGGTCGGGGCTGAGTGTGGGTGCATGGTTCCCGGCAGCGTGTGACCCAGTCCTGGCCAGCCGCCACCCTCTGCATGTGTAATTTTCCGTGGGCCCCAGGGCCGCCAAGAGGCCTTCTGCCTGGGGCAGTATCAAGGCCGCAGAGCTTTCCTCCAAAGCCACACCTCGACTGGAAGGGGCGAGTTCGAGGACCCTGTGAGTGGTAGCCATGGGCAGATGCAGAGCTGCCATTGTCACTTTGCAGTGCCTGTAGGACTTAGAGGGCCTGGAGCCTCGGTTCCCTGAACAGCACCCAGATCACCCTGTATCGGGGAACACAGTTCATTCCCCCCTTCCCTAACTCTGGAGTAAAATCTTGAGGCTGTCATCTGGGGAAGCCACCTTGTCCGTTCGGCCATGAAGACAGAAACTGTGCCATCGCTCCAGGAGACTCCAGCTAGATCCAGCTGTCACCTCAATAACCTGTTGAGTAGGCGGAAGGTGATGGCTGTGGGGGTCTTGTTTGCTGGCTCCTGGTCATACACCTTCTGGTCAGCGTGTGGCTGCTGTGCCTTCTATCTGCATTGCTAGTGGTGCTGGGAGGATGGCTGGGCTCTGGTGTCTCTGGAGTGGCTTCAAGTCCACTGCTCCTGGAAGGCTTCATCCCATTGGCCACCTGTCCTCTATGCTCTGAGGCAGAAAGACAGCTGGAACAGAAGATCAACCGCACCATCCAGATGTGATTATTTGAGATTTTGTATTATCCTGGTACCGTTCTGTGAGCCAGGAGCCAGCCTTTGCGGAGGAAATGGAGGCAGCCATGAAAGAGTTGGTCCAAGAGCTTCAGAGGAGGATGAGCATGATGGAACATCATGCTCTTGCCCAGAGTGTTCTGACTCTCTGTTGTTTTTCACCTGCAGAGCTGCATTCAGGCAAAGGAGGCCACTACAAGGAAGACTGGTCCAGTTGAGCCTTCCCACCTCTGGGAGGCTTACTGCCGGGCTACTGCCCCACACCCTACTGTGCACAGCCCCAATGCTGAAGTCACCTACACACGTGGTATTGTGAATTTGCTGCTTCAAGGGCTGGTGCTCAAGTCCCACTTGGAGACTCATACTGGATGCCATGTAGTGGTTGAACTCATCATATGCAGTGTAGTCTTACCACTGATCAGCTGGCTGTCAGATCCTGACTGGATCCACCTTGTACTCATCGGTATCTTTTCCAAGGCCAGAGATCCAGCACCCTGCCCAGCCAGTGCCCCTGAACAGACCTCAGTGCCCACATCTCTGCCACTGATTGCTGAGGTACAGCAGCTTCCAGAAGGGAGAGCTCCTTCTCCAGTAGCTTTTTCATTATTGATTCTATTTCACAGCTTGATGTTGGTCTAATCAGGGTTTGAATCTCTTCCAGGGATTCAATCTTGGGAGATTGTGTGTTTCCATGAATTTATCCATTTCTTCTAGATTTTCTAATTTGTGTGCATAGAGGTGCTTATAGTATTCTTTGAGTATCTTTTGTATTTCTGTGGGATCAGTTGCAACATCATTTTTGTTATTTCTGCTTGTACTTTTAGGTCTTCTGCTTTTTTTCTATGTTAATCTAGTTAGCAATCTACCAGTTTTGTTTATTTTTATTTTGAAGGACCAATTATTGGTTTTATTTACCTTTTGTATGTATTTTTGCATCTCAATTTCATCAAGTTTCTATTTGTAGTTATATCTGTTATTCTGCTAGCTTTGAGCTTTGTTTTTTTTTTCTAGTTCCTTTACGTACAAAGTTGGATTATTAAATTCAGATTTTTCTAACTTCTTGATGAAGGTATTTAGTGCTATAATCTTTCCTCTTATTATTTTATTGACTTATTTATATAAAAAATATTTATTTCCTGCTTTAGCTTCGTTTCAGAGATTTTGGTTAGTTGTGTCCCTGTTTTAATTTCAAATAATTTTTTTGATTTTTGCCTAATTTCAGTGTGCACCCATGAGTTATTCAGGAGCAAGTTGTTTACTTTCCATGAATTTGTGTACTTTCGAGAGACCTTCTTGATGTTTATTTCTAATTTTATTGCACTGTGGTTCAAGAATATGCCTGGGATGATTTCAGTGTTTTTGAATGTTTTGAGATTTGCTTTCTGAGCAAGCATGTGGTTGATGTTACAATGTGTTCCATGTGCAGATGAGAATGAATATTCTATGGTTGTTGGGTGGAGTGTTCTATAGATGTTTATTAGGTCCAATTAGTCAAGTGTCAAATTTAAGTCCAGAATTTCTTTGTTAGTGTTCTGCCTTAATGATCTATCTAATACCATCAGTGGAGCATTGAAGTCTCCGAGTATTATTGTATGATTGTCTTAAGTCTTTTGGTAGACCAAGAAAAACTTGTTTTATGAGTCTGGGTGCTCCAATATTCAGTGTGTGTACACTTAGCATAAAGTCTTCTTGTTGAATTGAACCCTTTATCATTATGTAATGCCCTTCTTTGTCCTTGGTAATTGTTGCTGGCTTGTTTCATATGCTATAAGAATAGTGACCCCTACTATTTTTTGTTTGTTTTTTGTTTACATGACAAATCTTTCTGCATCCCTTTACTTTGACCCTGTGGGTTTCATTACATATGAGATTAGTCTCTTCAAGACAGCAGACAGTGGTGTCTTGCCTTTTTATCCAACTTACCACTCTATGCCTTTTAAGTAGGGCATTTAGATAACTTATATTTAAGATTAATATTGATATGTCAGATTTTGATCCTGTCATCATGTTGTTAGCTGGATGTTTTATAGACTTGACTGTGTAGTGCTTTATGGTGTCTATGGGCTATGTGCTTAAGTGTGTTTTTGTGGCAGCAGATGTTGGTCTTTTGTTCACGTGTTTAGAACTCCCTTAAGGACCTGTTGTAAGGCTAGCTAAGTTGAAATGTATTACCTTAGCATTTTATTTTCTGAGAAGGATTTTATTTTTCCTTCACTTACGAAGCTAAGTTTGGGTGGGATATGAAATTCTTGGTTGGAATTTATTTTCTTTAAGAATATTAAAAATAGGCCCCCAATTTTTTCTGGCTTATAAAGTTTCTGCTGAAAGGTCTGCTGCTAGCCTGATGGGGTTCCCTTCATACATAACCTGACCTTTCTTCCTAGATCCCTTTTCTTTTGCATTAACTGTGGTGAATCTGAAGATTATGTGCCTTGTACATCTTGTACAATAACTAGCCAGGGTTCTCTGTATTTCTTGGATTTGTATATCATCCTCTCTAGTAAGATTAGGAAGATTTTCATGGACTATATATTTGAATTTATTTTCCAAGTTGTTTATTCTCTGTCCTTCTCTCTCAGTAATGGTAATGAGTTGTAGATTTGGTCTCTTTATGTAATCTTTCTGAGAAGTTTTGTTCGCTTTTAAAATTGTTTTTTCTTTATTTTTGTCTCACAGTGTTAATTCAAAGAACCAGTCTTTGAGCTCAGAGATATTTTCCTTAGCTTGGTCTATTTTGCTGTTAATACTTCCAACTGTATTATGAAGTTCTTCTAGTGAATTTTTAACTCTAGAGTTTCACATTGGTTCTTTCTTAAAGTGGTTATTTTGTCTTCCAGCTCTTCTCTCATTTTACTGGATTCCATAGATTGGATTTCAAATTTGTCCTAAATCTCAATGAGCTTCCATGACATCCAGATCCTGAATTCTATGTCTGTCATTTCAGTAATTTCTTATGGGTTAGGAATCATTGCTGGGAAACACACAATCTAACCTTGAGTGACCTTGAATATAAATGAGTTAAATGCTTCAATTAAAAGGCATAGAGTGGCAAGTCGGATAAAGAAGCAAGACCCAACTGTATTCTCTCTACAAAAGACCCATCTCACATGCAATGACATCCAGGGGCTCAAAATAAAGGGATGGAGAAAAAATAGACCAAACAAAAAGAAAATGGAAAAAAGCAAATGGTCTGATTCTAATTTCAGACAAAATAGACTATAAACCAATAACAATCGAAAAAGACAAAGAAGGGTATTACATGAAGGTAAAGGGTTAAACTCAACAAGAATACCTGACAATCCTAAGAATATATACGTCCAACACAGAAGTACCCAGACTTATAAAGGAAGTTCTTAGAGACCTTTGAAGAGACTTTAATAACCACACAATACTACTAGGAGACTTCAACACCCCACTGACAGTATTAGAGCATTGAGACAGAGAATGAACAAAGAGATTCAGGACGGAGCTCAACATTTGACAAAATGGTCCTAACAGACGTCTACAGTACTCGCCACCCAAAAACATTAGAATATACATTCTTCTCATCTGCACATGGCACATACTCTAAAATCAACCACACTATCAATCATAAAACAATTTTCAGCAAATTCAAAAAATCCAAAATCATACAAACCACACTTTCTCAGACTACAATGCAATAAACATTGAAATCAATACAATAAAATACATCAAAAGCATACGTGAAAATTAACCAACCTTCTCCTGAATGAATTTTGGGTAAACAACGAAATTCAGGCAGAAGTCAAGAAATTCTTTGAAACTAATGAGAACAAACATACTACATATCAAAATCCCTGGGGCACAGATAAAGCAGTATTAAGAGGAAAGTTTATATCACTTAAAAAAACTACATCAAAGATTGGAAAGATTTCAAATTAACATCCTAACATCACACCGAGAGGAACTAGAGAAACAAGAGCAAATCAGTCCCAAGGCTAGCAAGAGAAAGGAAATAACTGAAATCAGAGCCGAACTGAAAGAAATTGAGATGCAAAAACCCATACGAAAGATTAACAAATCCAGGTTTTGTTTCTTCAGAATAACACATCAGATTGACAGAGCACTAGCTAGACTAATAAAGCAAAAAAGAGAAGAGATAAAAATAAACACAGTCAGAAATGACAAAGGGAACATTACCACCAACCCCAAAGAAATATTTTTTAAAAACCCTCAGAGATTACTATGAACAACTCTATGCACACAAACTAGAAGAAATTAATTAATTATTGGAAACATACAACCTCCTAAGATTGAACTAGGAAAAAATTGAAACCCTGAACAGACTAGTAACAAGTTCCAAGATTGTGTTAGTAATAAAAAGCCTACCAACCAGAAAAAGCCCAGGATCACAGGAATTCACAGCTGAGTTCTACCAGATGCATAAAGAAGAGAGCTAGTACCTTTCCTCTGAAACTATTCTGAAAATTTGAGGAGGAAGGACTCCTCCCTAATTTATTCTATGAGGCCAACATCATTCTGATACCAAAACCTGGCAGAGATAAAACAAAAAAAGAAAACTAGCAAAAGAAAAAGAAAATACTAGCAAACTGAATCTAGCAGCATATTAAAACTCTAATCCACCACAATCAAGTAGGCTTTATCCCTGGAACACAAGGTTGGCTCAACATATGCAAATTAGTAAATGTGATTCACCACATCAGCAGAACTAAAAACAAAAACCGTCTAATCTTCAAAAAGGCTGACAAAAACAAGCAATGGGAAAAGCACTCCCTGTTCAATAAATGGTGCTGAGATAACTAGATAGCCATATGCAAAAAATGGAAACTGAACCCCTCCCTTATACCATATATGAAAATCAATCCAACATGGATTAAAGACTTAAATGTGAAACCCAAAACTATAAAAACCCTGGAAGATAACCTAGGAAATTCCATTCTCAGCATAACCCCTGACAAAGATTTCATGACAAAGATGACAAAAGCAAAAATTAATAAATGTGACCTAATTAACCTAAAAAGCTTCTGCACAGCAAAATAAACTATCAAGAGAGTAAACAGATAACCTATAGAATAGGATAAAATATTTGCAAAGGCAGGCCTGTAGTCCCAGCTACTCGGGACGCTGAGGCAGGAGAATTGCTTGAACCCAGGAGGCAACGGTTGCAGTGAGCCGAGGCCACACCACTGCCCTCCAGCCTGGTGACAGAGCGAGACTCCATCAAAAAAAAAAAAAAAAAAAGTAGTCAAGGCTGGGCGCAGTAGCTCACGCCTGTAATCCCAGCACTTTGGGAAGCCAAGGCGGGTGGATCACCTGAGGTCAGGAGTTCGAGACCAGCTTGGCCAACATGGCAAAACCCCGTCTCTACTAAAAACACAAAAATTAGCCAGGCATGGTGGCAGGTGCCTGTAACCCCAGCTACTGGGGAGGCTGAAGCAGGCAAATCTCTTGAACCTAGGAGGTGGTTGCAGTGAGCCGAGATCACACCACTGCACTCCAGCCTGGGTGACAAGAGTGAAACTCCATCTCAAAAAATAAAAAATAAAATAAGACATACACTTGGCCAAGAAGCATATGAAAAAAATGCTGAACATCACTAATCATTAGAGAAATGCACATCAAAACCACAATGAGATACCATCTCACACCAGTCAGATGGGCTAGTATTAAAAAGTCAAAAAATAATAGATCTTGCTGGCGAGGTTGCAGAGAAAAGGGAATGCTTATGCATTGCTTGCGGGAATATAAATGGTTCAACAATTACGGAAAGCAGTGTGGCGATTTCACACAGTACTTAAAACCAAAGTAGCATTCAACCCAGCAATCCCATTATTGGGTATATACCCAAAGAAATATAAATCATTCTACCATAAAAACACATGCACAAGTATGTTCATCATAGCAATATTCACAATAGCAACGTCATGGCATCAACCTAGATGCCCATCGATGGTGAACTTGATAAAGAAAATGTGGTACAAATATACTAGGGAATACTATGCAGTCATAAAAAAGAATGAGATCATATCCTTTGCAGCAACATGCATGGAGCTGGAGGCTATTTTCCTGAGTGAACTAACATAGGAACAAAAAACTAAATACTACATGTTCTTACTTATAAATTGGAGAAAACGTTGAATACACATGAACACAAAGAAGGGAACAACAGATACTTGGGCATAGTTGAGATTGGATGGTGGGAAAAGGGTGAGGATCAGAAAACTGCCTATCAGGTACTATGCTTGTTACCTGGGTGATAAATCTGTTCACCAAACCCCAATGACAAGCAATTTACCGATATAACAAATCTGCACATGTATAACTGAACCTAAAAGTTAAAAAAAAATAAAATTAAAAAAGTAAATGTTATCCCAAAACAAGCAAACAAATAAGGAAATCAAATAAAAAAATATCATTGTTTGGGGTCTAGTGGACTCACTTGGAGGTAAGGGGAAACTGGCTTTTTGAATTGTCAGAGTTCTTGCACTGGTTCTTTCGCGTCCCTTTACCTGTCATGTAATTTGAGTATAGTCAGTTGGCTTTGTTTCTGAATGTTTCCAGATAGCCAAGGCTTTGTGCAGGGTCTTTATTTGTGGCTGGATTCTTGCCTTTGATTTCACTGGGGGATATTAGCAAAATATTTTTGGTGTTGTAGCAGTTTTGGCTGCAATCCAGTAGATGTCGCTTAAGAGTAATGCACAGTGGATAGGCTGTTGCTCGGACCTGTGATTCCCATGTACTTCCTCACATCTACAGCCTGGTCTCCGGTACAGCAGGGAAAGAAGTGACCACCTCACCAGGTCCGCTCCTGAGCCTTGGTGGAAGCCCCTCCGATCACTAGCACTGCACCATCATTTCTTTTGCTAGGTGTTCCAGGCTGCGGGGCTCCCTCGGGCAGAGGCCACCGCAGGGAGACAGGCCACACCTTTTCCAGGCTCCTCCTGCAGAGGGAGGCATGCCTCGCTCCCACAGCAGCCCAGGAACTCATGCGGTTACCCATCTCAGTGCTCTGAGAGTGCGGGTTTCTCTTCCCGCTCTAGCGTTGGACCTGGGGCGAGCTCGGGCTTTTTATTCCTTCCCCAGCTTGGGGGAGCAGGGGACGGGACCTTGGCGGTGTCAATGGCAGAGGGCTTGTCAGTTGTCTCTGGGAACTCCACCCCAGAGAAATTCAGAGCCGCTGCCAATCAGAATGATCAGCCCAGGATGAGACGTTTGTGCTGTGGGCCCAAGCCGAGGGCCCTCCCTGGTGAAGAGGAGAGAGATCCGGGGCTTGTTGGGGGGACTGTCTGGCCTCCTCTCCATAGTGCAGCTGTGGCATGCTGGATGTGCAAGCACAGCAAGCAGGCTCTTTGTTCCCTCCCTAGCCTGGGGGTGGCAGCAGTGGCAGAGGGCCTGTCAGCTGCCTCTGGCAACTCCACCCAGAGCTACTGCCAAGGGTAAGGATCCAGGGGTGGGGCGGCTGTGCTGTGGGCCCAAGCCGGGCCATGTCAGCTGAAGAGTAGCGGGGGTCAGGGGCTCGCAAGGAAGACAATCTGGCCGCCTCTCCCTAGGACAGCTGCAGTCAGGCTCTTTGTTCCCTACCTAGCCTGCGGGGAGCAAGGAAGGGTCTTACACTCAGCTGGTGATGGCACAGGGCCTGCCGGTTGTCTCTGGGAGCTCTACCCCAGAAAAACTCAGGGCCACAGCCAAATGAAACATCAGGTGGGGGTGGGGCAGTTGTGCTGGACCCCAGGTCGGGAGGCCCTGTCCAGTGAGGAGTAGCTGGGACAAGGACCCACATGGAAAATAATCTGGCCGCTTTTCCGTATGACAGCTGTTCGTATGACAGCTGCCTTGCTGAAGGTCTAGGATAGTTCCCGTGCTCTTTGATCCCTCCCCAGCCTGAGGGCAGCATGTGGGAGACCACAGTACCAGAAATCTCAGGCCTATTGGTTACCTCTGGGTGTTCCTTCCCAAAGAAATGGAGAGCCCTGACTGGCCTGAGTGCTCAGGTGGGAGTGGGGTGGCTGCGTGGGCGACCCAGGCTAGTGGGTTTTGCCTGGCTTGATGAAGCAAGCGGGGCCTGCAGTCAGTCTGCTCCTCAGCACTGTGGATGCAGCCCCTATTCTAGGCGCATGCAAGAGAGCTGACCTCCCTTGGTGGTGGGGCTATGGCAGCTGGCACCAAGGTGCTCAGGGCCCCAAGGCTCACGGGGCTTCAGGTGAGCCTAGCTGCAGCTCTGCCCAGACTCATTTAAGCAAATTTTTTATGTATTAAATAAATTTTTATCGTTTATATCAATTTTTAATAATTTTTATTTTAATTTTTATGCATGGATGCCCTCTTATACAATCTTGGAGTAGGGAGAAAATATTCAACTTACATACAAACCTTATAATCGTGCAGAAAATAATCTCCACATCTATTTGCCATAGAAATATTTTCAGCGTTTTTCTGCCTTTTGCCCATATAAACTTTTTTCATTTTTACATATCAAAATATGTAGAAGATATCAAGATTTAATATACCTTTTTATTTTCATTTTCTTTGTCAAACTTCAATGGCCTTTCTCACCTCCAAGATTGCAAACTTTTTATCCTATATTTTACCACCATTTTTGTTTGTTTTCTGAAGAAGCTGTCAACATATAGACAGGTTTGTTGAAGACTTTTGCCACTAGCATTACAGATTCTATCAAATATACTCATACAAAATTTAACTTAGAAAAAATAATTAGAGAGACAATAACATGAGAGGTGCTCTCTACAATTCTCTTCATGCCAGACCGTGGGTGATTGATGTGTTCCTTGAGCCAAGAGCTGGGAAAGTGGCTTCTTGCCCTCTCGGTCTCCTGGTTATTGCAGGGATAGGTCACTTAGCAGGTTAGTTTTACAATGTTTTTCTGGCAACAATTTCTATAATAGATGCCCAGCATAAATAATGGTCTTCTATACTTGAAAAATTTTATAAGTACCTAATTTCTCACATTAGACCCCACTATTAATACAGGAGTTATTAAGAAATTATTTTTAGGCAGCTAGAAAGGGTAAAATAGTCCTAAGAAAGGCTTTTCCTTTTAATAAAAAAGCAGCCCCAAACCATTTCTTTTCTAACAGAAAGCAGCCTGAAAAGCCATGCTGGAAGCATAGGTATGTAAATTACAGGCTTGCAGAAGTAAATGCAGGTGGCTAAGAGCCAGGTCCACTCAATATGACTGTTCCCGCTCACTTTCCTTTATTGCCACATGTGCAGATGTCATGGCACCAGCCAAGCAAAGCCACATGTGCAGGCATCATGGCGACAGCCAGATAGAAGCTGCATTTGCAGAATAAAAGATTAGGGTGGGAGGACCAGTCTTTTCATGGGTTGTGTGAATGACACACCTGGTCAAAGGAATCCCCTGGGCCCTATGCAAATCAGACAGTACCTCCTAGAACCTCCCAATATAACTGACTGCTTTCCCCACAAGTGGGGTTACTCCATTCAGAGCCCTTCTCCCTCTGTATGGGGAAGCTCTTCTCTTCCCTCTTGCCTAATAAACTTTCTGCTCCTTAACCCACTCTGTGTGTGAGTCCGTGTCATTAATCTGCACAACATGAGACAACGAACCGCAGGTATTTCCCCAGACAACGAAGCTGCTTCACTATGCTGAAAATAACTGGAATGACTTATGTAATCTATAATACAATCTGTAGTACTAAATATCTAATAATGTCTAATAATCATCGTGAAGCTCTGAAGAAAAAATAAGTGAAATAATTTCATGACATTTTACCATGAAACAAATTGGCCGCCTTTCTTATCTCTCCACCAAATTTGGGGGGGGAATATATTTATTTATATATTGATTAAATATATATAAAATATATATTTATAAATATATAAAAATATGTTACTTATTTTATATGTATATGTAAATATACATATTTATAAAATATATAAAAACATTAAAATATATATAATTTTTAATATATTTATATAAAAGACTATAGTCTTTTTCACAACATACTTGCAACATACATTTGGTTTTTGATATTTTACAACTTATTAATCTCTGCCTAAAATCTTGCTGATGTTGCTCTAACCAATAGAGGAAAGCATTGTAGATGAACTGCTCCTTTGCTTAAAACATTAAAATGGGTTCTTACCACAATTAAAATATGAAAAATTCTTACCTCAGACTAAAAGACCCTTGCAGTCACATAAGACTTAACCCCTAAATTTCTCACACTTACTCATTATACTTCAACCACTCTGGGGTTTCCTTTATATTCTTTAAATTTAATAAGTTTATTCTCTCATTATGCGTAACTCTCCTCCATTGCCTACAATGGTACCTGGCAAATGGGAGGTACTCAGTGAAAAACAGGACTTGTTAAATGAATGATATGAATTCCAGCCAGAATTCCTCCTTCTCAGTTTCTTATTATAAAGTCCGCTTGACAGACTACATGTTGACTCAATAACCTCTTCATGGAAGTTTTCACTTCCTGGTTGCAAAGGGTATAAATCATAGGATTCATCAATGGAAAGATCACTGTGTGAAAGAAAGAAACCACCTTGTCAGCTGGTAAGGCCCTGAAGGGGCGCGTGTAGATGAAGATAGCAGGTCCAAACATAAGAAGTATAATAATGACATGAGTGGTGCACGTGGACATGGCCTTGTTCCTCGCTTCAGAAGCTGCCCTACGAACATGGCAGAGGATGACTGCATAGGAAGCCAGAAGCCCCAGAAAGCACAGGAGTGTCATCAGGCCACTGTTGAAGACTATCAGAAGCTCCATCACAAACGTGTCGGTGCAAGCCAGCTTGATGACCTGTGGGACATCACAGAAGAAGTTGTCCAGCTGGTTTGGGCCACAAAAAGGCAAGCGGAGGATGAGGACCACCTGGATAATGGAGTGGACAAAACCCCCGAGCCACAGAGCCAACATCATTGCATAGCAGGCTCTAGGGTTCATGACAGTCGAATAGTGCAGAGGCCGGCAGATGGCGATGTAGCGGTCAAAGGCCATCACAACGAGGAGTAATCCCTCCCCTCCTCCAAGGAAGTGCAAGAAAAAGAGCTGAGTGATGCAGCCTTTGTAGGAGATTACCTTCTTCGCAGAGAGGAAGTCCACCAACATCCGGGGAGCCGCAATGACGGAGTAGGATGCATCCAGGAAGGCCAAGTTGCCCAGAAAGAAATAGAGGGGGGCTGTGAGGCCAGGGTCTGACTTTATGGTGAAAATGATGAGGAAATTTCCGGGGAGGATGATAAGGTAGAAAATTAAGATCAGCACAAAGACCAAGAGCTGAATATCTTGACACTGAGTCAGACCAAGGAGGATAAATTCTGTCACTACTGTGTTGTTTGCTATCTTCATTTCTTCTGCCTGTAGAATATCAATAAAAGAGTTTATTTTCAGGCGTTACTTCTAGATTATAGTTCTTGAACTAAACACAAGGTATGCCACATTTATATCATTCTATCTATCTCAGCAACCTAAGAAGTCACTTCTACTGTTTATGCTTCCTCATGATGGCCAGCTCCCGGGTCCTGAAGCCACAGTCTTCCTTCTGTTTCAGTCCTGTGCTTCTGTTTCAGTGCTCACTCATGTGAGACTTGGATGCTTCTGCTCTGAATTTGGTCCTGATTTGTATGAGGCATATGAAAACTTTTCTGACTGAGAAAAAACTTAACCCTAGTTATTGAGGTCTTCATGTTTTACTTTGAATGGAAGATGAGCTGGGATTGAGAGCAAAGAAGAATGACAGAGCTTTTCAAGGGGACAGAAATGTTCCATTTTTAATTATAATGGTTATTATGTACCTATTTTTGTCAAAACTTATTGAGTATTGAACCATACAGCAATTAGTACAATTTGTTTTATATAAATGCTACCTTAGGAATGTTTATCTGAAAACTTTTATAAAGGCAACTGTACTTACCAGAAGTAATTCCCTTTTCTCTCTAGAATATCAACCAAATGAACTCGTCTAAATAAAAAGACTCTTGGTCACTCTGGAGAAAACAAGATCTGAGGCTTCTCTGTACAGTGGCCTCCAAATTGAGACTGTGCTCACGCTTGGGGATGTGCATGATAATTTATTGCTATGAAAGCAATAATAGGAGAATTTCTACAATTACATTATTGTATCCTATTCTTTGAAGTTTCATTTTTGAACATTTTACAGTTTACATAGAATCATGGTATAATTAAATATGAAATGCATAAAGAAGATACATATGTTTTTGATGCATGCTCAAAAAATGGTTTGTGGTTGAAGTAAAAAAAATTTAAAAGCTAAAGATCTTGAGCTAGAACAAAACACTACAATGTGATACAGAAAAATATTTCATATGCTTCTGTTACATGGCACATTTGTTTTAAAATAATGTGGAATATGAAGTGCAGAGTAGAGGGAAAGAGGTTCATTAACTAACTGAATGAGGAGACAGTGTGTAAGAGGAGAGGGAAAGAAACAAAAACAATGAAGTCCAAAATTAAGAAATCAAAGAAAATATTTATAATGGCACATCTATTTGAAACATCAAAAGATATGCTTTTTAAAATATATCTAACCCTAATGTATTAATTAATAGCAGAGGTTTTCAGGTATGGTCAAAATTGGGAATTATGAAAGAAGTACTTAGGCCAGGCACTGTGGCTCACACCTGTAATCCCACCCTTTTGGGAGGCCAAGGCAGGTGGGTCACTTGAGGCCAAGAGTTCGAGACCAGCCTGGCGAAACTCTGTCTCTACTAAAAATATAAAAATTAGCTAGGTGTGGTGGCAGGAGCCTGTAGTCCCAGACACTTCACAGGCTGAAGCATGAGAGTCGCTTGAATCCGGGAGGTGGCAGTTGCAGTGAGCCCATATCGCACCACTGCACTCCAGCCTGGGTGACAGAGCAAGACTCTGTCTCAAAAAAAAAGTATCTTACATCACATGTATGTACCTCACATAGACACACATAAATACACACAAACACATGTATTGTATCCTAACCAAAACAGAAGCATAAAATTTTACATATGATACTCTTCTTCTTTTCTTATTTCTTTTTTTTTATTTTTGGCACTTGGCCATTTATTGACCTTCATATTTATCAGTCTTTCTGTGCATATAAAACCTGCTAATAGAAAAGTCAGGAATCGCTCTCTGCTTACTCTTAAGTTGTGTGCATCTTGCATGTTATTATGCAGTTTGTTATTTCACACTTTCAAAATTTGAGGATGTATTTGGGTCATAGGAGCAACTTTTAAGTATCTCTGAGATTGGGAATTATAGGTTCTTGCACTGTACCTTGCATTTTATTCCCTGTCATCCACTTCTGCTCTCCCATTGACTGTAGTATCTGGAACCTGCTACCATCAAATATCTTTGATTCACTGTGTTCCCTTTGTGTACTTCCCTCTCAGATCTTTCGTTATATCGATAGTGCTCACATCATGCTCATTATGGATCCAGAGACCAAATATAAGTATTCATAAGATGGACATTCATAAGATGGACATTTTTGGCACTTGGCCACTTATTGACCTTAATATTTATCATTCCTTCTGTGCATATAAAACCTGCTAATAGAAAAGTCAGGAATCCATCTCTGCTTACTCTTAAGTTGTGTGCATCTTGCATGTTATTATGCAGTTGTTTATTTCACACTCTTCCAAAAACTGAGGATGTATTTGGGTCATAGGAGAAATTTTCAAGTATCTCTGAGATTGGGAGTTTCAGGTTCTTGCACTGTACCTTGCATTTTATTCTCTGTCATCCACTTCTGTTCTCCTACTGACTCTGTAACATCTGGAACCCACTACTACCAAATATCTTTGATTCACTGTGTTCCCTTTGTGTACTTCCCTCTCAGCTCTTTTGTTATACCAACAGTGCTCACATCATGCTCATTATGGATCCAGAGACCAAAAATATATATTCATAAGGTGGACATTCCTCTAGGTAAAATGAATTAAGTCCTAGCAAAATAAAAGCACAGAAATTCCTGCAAAGACAAGCTTGGTCTTGTCTATATTAGAAGAACATAAATATATTAGAAGGATCACTGTCAGTGGAAGCTGAAATAGAAATCTGAATGACTGCCATTTTCTCTATCCTATATTTCAATTTCAACAGAAGCAAACTTTCATCTGTTCCTGACAATGCTGGAGCAGCACAGAAGAGGAAAGAGTAATGGGTGGGGGCACACATGCATTCCAGCTAAAGGCTGCCCTGTACACTGCCCTGTACTCATGCTTAGAGTCTAGGCTCTTGTTAGAAAATTCATGGAGCAGGTATTTGGGGACTTGATTCCCATCCACAGGCACTAATTCACTCATTTTTCTTTATACTTCCTCATACCTCCTTTTAAAATATTTATTTTATGGCCTTCCACTCCCATCTCACTAAATATTTCTACACTTCATTTTTTAAGTTACACTTTTACTTAAGTTGATTCCTTTTTCTCTATTTTTATCTTCTCGCTTTTTCTCTCTCATATTTGTTCTCTAATTATTCCCCTTGCTTTCCTCTTATCTCTCTTCTATTTTTCTCCTTTGTTGCTTTTATTTCTCAATGTTCTTGCAGTTTCCAATATTTCTCCACTCTCTCTTCTTGTCTCCTCTATTTACTTCTCCTTTATTAGATCTCATATTTGCCTTCCCATTAATTCTGAGAAACATCACTATTGTTTTCTTTTGAAACAATAGTAAGGACAGCACATGAAGTTTCTTCACTCCAATTTTTCTAAGAGTTAAAAATAACTAACCCACCTTTCAGTACTAAATTACTTTCCTTGAATAGTATCCTCCTTAAAATATACTCTGTAAATACTTTTATATTATTTCCCATTACCTCAAATATTTTGTCTGTTTATAACTGATCTTAATAAAAGTGGCACCATTCACCTTTATGCTTGCAAGAAATTTCTCATTAATCCGCCCTACCAGCAAAAACACATTTTATAAATGTTCCCAAAATAAGAATAAGAATGTGATGCCTATTAATATGTGCTATCTAGTTTGTTACCCATAACCTATATAATCACTAATTTTTTGTGTGTTCTGAGAAATGTGGATAAAGTTAAAGAGTATCATGAAATCATTAACTGATACCAATGTTTATAATGCCATGATTTCTAGGCAAAGTAATGGATGTCATTTAAAAAGCCCTCATTTGGGCATCAGTCTATCTGGTTTTAAATTCTTCATTCTGCAATTTTTTTAACCCTGAGATCTTGGGAAGGTCATCTCCCTAGCCTGAGTTATTTTATCTCACTGCGTTGATTTATGAATATAATAAGATGAGAATGATAGCAATAATTAGCATATTGAAGTCCAACTAAACCAAAAATAAACAAGGAAAAAATGTAGATATTAAGAGGGCCTTTAGTTTCTAACAAGTAAATATATAATATAGATCCTCTGTCACTGCCTTTGAAATGAGTTACTAGGGTAATGGTAGCTATGTAAATTTAAGAGATTACAAGAAAAGAATTTATGGAGGCTTCACTTCAGCCAGATTGGTATATGGTAAGACTATTTGTAGAAGAACCTCTCATCCCAGCAGGTGTGGGAACTAGACAGAGCTAGTCTCCTGCAAAATCGTGAAGTTGGTGAAGATTTTCTCTGCACTCTGGCATTTTTGCATTGGATATGATTTCTGTTCCCGCATGTCTTTCAGTTAACAGATATAGGTTTAGGACCAAGTATAAACATTCCCTAGGCAATGTTAATAAAGGCTTTATATATTGCTAATAAATTAATTCTAAATATTAGGAGAAACTGAAGCTATATTATTAAGAACAGGTAAAAGGTGCTACTGTGTTATTGAATTCAGATTCAACATATTAATCTATTTCTGTTATAATTTTGATCTTTGCATTTCAAGGCAGCAGATGTCCCACCTGAGGTGTTACAATATCTGTTTCCATTTCTTCCTTCTTTATGTTCCTTATAAATACAGAGAATGGCAAAAACATTTACCTCTCTAGTAATCTAATGTTCTTCTCAGACAGCAGATATAACCTCCTTCTAATAGAAGGAACAATAACTGATTTTTCCTGATTTCATTCTTAAATATCTCTTCTCAAAGAGGAATATCTTACACTTTGAAATATGCAATCAATTTGTGATGCAATGGAGAATAATACACTTTGGGAATTTGAAGGCTAAAAAAGCTGCAAAACACTTTCAATGGGAATTGTGGAAATGCCAACAAAATGTAGTCAGAGAATGAGATTAGAAACATGTTATATATAAATAGTGAAGTATATATGATTTAAAAGTCACTATGTCACTTCTAAGTTTTAAAATCAACATTCTATCAGTGACAGAGATTACAGAATAGCCAACATGTTTATTAGGTCCATGTGGGCAGAAAGCCGAAAGAGGTTATTTTATTTCTTATGTTACTATTTTTTTTAAAAAGTATATAATAGGAAATCATTGATATATCAAGAAAGGAAGTAATGTGGTCAGGTAAGTAGTATGTTAAATTCAGTATCTTTCTGGTGACAAAGAAACAGTCAAAGAAAAATAAACGATGTTCACAAAGACTCTTTGGCATAATCCTTCTTGGAGAGGAGAACTGCATGTTGAAGGACTAATTCCTCACAAAGAGATGTATTCTTAAATACATCTTATTGTGGTCTTGGCATTTGTTGTTTTCATTTTAGGAATAAATGTTTCCTATGTTCCACTAAAGCAATGACAACTATGTTTTTAAGCTAAATATTACTAAACAGAAGAAAAGTAATTAATAATCCTATAGTAGAACACAATATAATTACATTTCAGTAGATTTATTTTTATTTCAAAAGATTTTTTATTCTAAAAATTAAAATACTAAACAATTTTTCAACAAACATAATGCATAATCAAAAATATTTTGTTCTAATTTATGTCCAATTCAGAAAATAATAAGTGGGAAAAATGGAACATGGGGAAAAAAGAAAAAGGGAGAAAGAGATACACAAAATCATAAAGGTAAAAAAAAAATGGGCGGGAGAAATGCAAGAACAGGAACATATGCAAAGACAGTAATGGAATAACAGGAAATAAAAAAAGACAGAGAGGCACAAAAATGCATATTTTGCAAAACTATATACCAAATAAACTAATAAATGCAGTGTTTACTTTCTTAAAAGAAACAGAAAACAAGTGATATAAGTAAAGAAACACATGGAAAAACATTCCCGTCTTTGAGTATATTACAGTCTTTCTTGCTACCGAAGACTTTTTGAAATATGATTTTTTCATAATTATAGACATAATTAGGGACTTTGCTTCCTAATGTTTTCCACAATACTTAAAATGCAGATAGTCTGATGATCTAAATTAATCCTTAGAATGAAGGCTTGTTATTCCTGCTAGGAAAGATTTGTCTCCCTAGACTATCTTAGAAGCTAAAACCATGAACCAGGCTGTATTGTAGTGTCTACAATGCAGCACCGAACAAGACAGAAAATATCCCTGTTCCTGGGGATTTTACATCCTAAAGCATGGAAACAGACAACGAACAAACATACCAGAGAGAAAACAACTGATTGTAATGAGTGCTATGATAAAAATATAAGAGAGCAGAATAGACTACTATTCCAAGTGAGCTGGCCAGAGAAGGCCTTTCTGACAAGGTGACAACATTTCAGTTAAGATCTGAATGACAGAACTACACCGTCTCTGGGAAGATCTGAAGATAGATTTGTTGAAAGCTCATGAAGGGAGAGACTGGTGCATTGAGAAGCAGAAAGGAGGCTAGTGTGGCAAGACAGTAGTGAGCAAATGGAAAAAATTGTTAGGGAAGATAGAGAGGTAGAGCTGATATAGGCCAAATGGCAATCGGTCAACATACTATGTGTGAGAGGTAACAGGCAGAGGAGTGTTCCTATCTGATTTACATGTTTAAAATGTTGCACTGGCTACTGAGTGAAAAACGGGCTATAGAATGCAAGAAGTGGAGGCAAGGGGAACAGTAGGGAGCATTTGAAGTACTATTAATATAAATAAGAGATGATGGTAGGTTAGGATAAGAGGTAAAAAAGAAGACAGAAGAAAGAATTTATACCAAAGATAAACTTTGGAGAGATGATGAATGGGACTTATTGAAGGACTGCATATGAGAGGTATGGAAGCAAGAGTAACTCAGAAATTTTAATGGCATAACCATAAGGTTGGAAATTAGGCAGTGTGCTTTAAACATACTTGACTTAAAAAATGTATTTAATTTTTGAATACCTAACATATTCACATTTTTAAATAAAAAATAATTCATACAGTGAGAAATTTCCTTCTTATATCTGTCCCTACATGCCCATTTCACCCCATACCTCAAAATTGGAAGCTAATATTAATTTTTGTATCCTTCAAGAAATTTATGTGTATTTACAAGCAAGCATGAAAATAAATTCTTGGTTGTATTTCTTAGAATATAATGTATATACATTAAAATACACATATTTAAGTGTTCAACTTGGTAACTTCTGTTAAATAGATGCACTTTAGAAATTAGTATTCCAAACAAGATAAAGAATATTTCCATCCCTCCAGAAAGGTTTCTTGTGATATTTGCCATCCACCCCACCCATCTATCATCTTAATGAGCTTTCATCTTCTAATTCCTAATAGCACAGATTAGTTTTGCCTTTTCTTGGATTTTATAAAAACAGAAGTATATGACATGTGTTATTTTGTATCTGGTTTTAAACTCAGCATTGTGATTTAGAGATTCATGTGCGTTGTTGCATTTTCTGTAGTTGTTTCTTTTTACTGTGGACTAATGTTTCATTATATACTTAACCCTAAGTTTGTTTATTATCATTTTATCCTTTTATGGACATTTGGGTTGTCTCAAATCTTATGCCACCAATAAGGTTTTCATTAACATGCTAATGTAAATCATTTCATAGACATGTCTTGGCTAAACACGGGTGGGATTATCAGGTCATAAGGTAGCTGTTTGTTTACATCTACCTGAAATTACCTGAAGTTTCTATTAAGTTTTTCAGAGTGGTTAGCCATTGTAAATTCCCAACATCAATGTATGAGAGTTCAAGTTACTCCAACAATTAATTCACCAGCATTTGCTGTTGTGTTTTACTTATGCCATTATATTTTCTGCATTTCTAACGCTTTGATGTCTTGTGCCTTCCTAACACTGGAGGAACTGTCCCTCCTATGGCTAGCCAATTCCTAGAGATGGTAAAAGCCTCACTTGCGACCTATCCAGAACCCATACTCCAGCCACTTCTTTTATCAGGCACCTATAGAGCTATTACACTCCAGGCCACTATTTCCCTTCCCTAATCACCCCAGGGCCAAGTACCAGACACTTAGAGACAGCCCCTAACCTCCGGAACCCACTGGAATTATTCAATCTAGCCAATTCTGAACATGCTGATCATGCCCCATCCATTTATTTCCACAGAAACCATGATAAAGGCTCTTACCTGCATTTTTCCCATTTCCCCACTCACCTAACCAACCTCCTATTTGTAGGGATTTGTGAGTCTAAAAACTTCTTCCTTCGTGACAGTCATTTCCATGGCTGTGTGTCTTACCATTCCCGATTAAAATAAATACCAGGCACCTTTAAAATAATTGGTGCAGCAGACAAGGCCTACATCTTGATGGCAGCTACATTGTTTTTGTCAGTAGTTGCCACAGACTCCCAACATAAAATTGTGGAGCTCGGAAAGCTGAGTCCTCCCAGTGCTGCTGTATAGTCTAGAGTGTCAAGTGCCTGGGACTGAGCACCTGGAGGCACTCAATATATTTCTCCATGTTGGTAGAGCATCCGGGGTCCAGGAGAGAGCACGTGATGGTGAGGATGTATTGGTAATTGGCTATATAAGCTTCTAGAAAGATTCCTCTGATGGGGATGAGAACTGACTGCCTTCCTAGTGCCATGGATGAATCTGGTCCACTGACCAGGCAGCAATAACAGGCAATGGGGAAACAGTCATTTTTATGGACGTGTCTAGTCTCCAATATGTTATATGTTCCTGGGGCACTTGATAAACCCCTTCCTCTTTTCCTTCTCTGCTATTTTGTCCTGTTCCTCAGAGTAGTGGGAGCGTGCTCTGCCTGAACACTTGATCGTGTGTTTTGGACCATTCCCTGCTGAGTAATGACGTGCATCTTTTCGTGAACTTGCTAATCACTTCTGTATCTTCTTTTCTGGAATGTCTGTTCACATTTTTTGCTGATTTTTCTTTACTTGAAGACAGAGAGAAACAGGGAGGTTAAGAGAGACAAAATTTTCCTGCCAGTGTATGATTTCCTTATTAATTTGATGATAGTGTATCTTTGACGAGCAGTAATTTTTAATTTTTTGAGGTTCATTTGATCACTTTTTATGATTATAGCTGCTTTTATGCTGCTTAATAAATCATTACTTATTCCAATTTTGTAAGCAAATATATTCTTCTATGTTTTCTTCTAGATACTTTATATTTCTAGTTACTACATTTAGGAGTATAATTCAGCTCTGAAGATGCCTTTATTTGATTATAGTTTCACTGAGATAAAAACTATTTTCTCTTGTCATAATATAACTCTTCACTGGTTTACATTTTTGTTGTTAAAGAAGTTAGATCAGTCGGGTGTGGTGGCTCCTGCCTGTCCCAGCACTTTGGGAGGCTGGGGCGGGTGGATCACTTGAGGCCAGGAGTTCAAGACCAGCCTGGCCAACATAGCGAAACCCCTTCTCTACTAAAAATACAAAAATTACTCAAGCATGGAGGCATGGGCCTGTAATCCCAGCTACTCAAGAGGCTGAGGCAGGAGAACCACTTGAACCTGGGAGGTGAAGGCTTTAGTGAACCGAGATCGAGCCACTGCCCTGGAGCATGAGATACAGAGAGTGAGACTCTACTACAAAAAGAAAAAAAAATGAAAAAGAAGAAGAAAGAAAAGGAAGGAAGGAAGGAAACCAGTGAGATACTATCCTGACTGCCTTTCCCTTGAAGATGATCTCTACTTTCAACGTCTGCTTAGTTGTCTTTATTGATCTGCAGTTCTACTATTATGTGCCCAAATGTGCATCTTGTTTGTTTTTTGTTTTGTTTTTTGTTTTTTTCTTGTCGCAGAGTCTGGTTCCGTCGCTTAGGCTGACACACAGTGCACTGTTGGGATCATAGCTCACTGCAGCCTCAAACTCCCAGGCTCCATTGATCTCTCACCTCAGCCTCCAGAGTAGCTGGGACTACAATTAGGCATCACCACCCCGGCTAATTTTTTTTCATTTTTTTGTAGAGACCGGGTTTCACCGTGTTGTTCAGTTGCTCTCAAACATCTGGGCTCAAGCGATCTGCCTGCCTTGGCCTCCCAAAGTGTTGGGATTACAGGTATGAGTCACCACACCTGCCCCCTAAATGTGTATTTTAAAACATTTATCCTATTAATATTTTGGTGGGATTCCTGATTATGAAGTTTTGTGGCTTTTATTAGGTTTGGAAAAATGTCAGCAATATTTCTTCAATATAGCCTCCGCTACATTTTATCTACCCTTTCCTTTGAAATTAATGAGATATATTTAGATCGTTGTGTTCTATTTTCAATATCTTAGTCTCTTCATACCAGTATGTCTCTTCCCTGCATAATTCAGTTCCTTAGCTGTATATGCTAAGTTACTGATTCTAATTTACAACTAAATACATTTGTTGAATTTTTAATCTGAATCTGAATTTCTCTTTTTCTTAAGATTTTCTGTTTATTTTTACAGCGTCTTTGTCCCTCTTCATATTTTCATTCCCTTCTTTTTTTAAACATACCAAATCTACTTAATTTACATTCTATATCTCTTTGGTGGTTTTGGTCTTTCTCTGTGTTGTTCTTCTGATTCTCCCTCACAGAGCCTTGCTTTATTGTGTATTCACTCATGTCTGACTGTAAGCTCTTCTTTTTTTTTTTTCTTATTATTTTTTTTTGAGACAGTGTCTCACTCTGTTGCCCAGGCTGGAGTGCAGTGGCACCATCTCTGCTCACTGCAACCTCCACCGCCGCCCGGGTTCACGGCCTTCTCCTGCCTCAGCCTCCTGGGTAGCTGGGACTACAGGTGCCCGACACCACTCCCTGCTAATTTTTCGTAATTTTTAGTGGAGACGGGGTTTCATCGTGTTAGCCAGGATGGTCTCTATCTCTGACCTCTTGATCCGCCGGCCTCGGCCTCCCAAAAGTGCTGGGATTACAGGCGTGGGCCACCGCGCCCGGCCACCTCTTACTTTTTGAAAGTCTATCTACAGAATATTCTAAGTCCTGGAATAAATGTAAGAACCTCCAGAAGATACTGGTGTTTCTTTCTGTAAAGAGACGTTACAAGTCTGGAACCAGAAACTTTGAACAAAATTATTAGCATGCAGTGAACAAAATTATCAACTTGTGATGAATTTCAAACTCAAAAAATGTGTGATCCCACTTGTGTTTCATTAATTTTTGTTTTCTCTCTTTTGCGTTTTTGAGGTGGTGGGATTTTTTTAAAAGTTATTTTATACTACCCTAAGAATATATATCCTTTGGGACCTTAGGTAGTTTTGGAATATATCATTGGGTGAATATACCATGGTGTGAATCCTGGGCTCTGTCTGCTATCCATCTGCAGCCCCACCACCAGGCTTGAAAACAGAATGTAAGTCTTCACAGTAAAAGCTGGTTTCTGTTCATTTATTTCTCTGGTTTCCGAGTTTTATATTTTTAAAGATGTTTATCCAAAACATATATTTTCTCTTCTTTTTTTAGTGAGAGATCCACAGGATGGAAATGGAGTACAGTTCTATGGTTTCTGCATTGTCAGAGCAGATAGCATTTTGTACAGTTCTACCTTGCTTACCTTAGTTTTAGTCTTAGGTTTATAGTTTAATAAGCCTAATATTGGATTAAATACAGTAGCCCCCTCCTATCCACAGTGTCTACTTTCTGTAGTTTCTGTTGTCCATGGTCAACTTCAGTCCAAAAAATGTTAAATGGAACATTCCAGCAGCAAACAATTCGTAAGTTTTAAATTATGCCCCATTCTAAGTAGCGTGATGAAATATCAAGCTTTCCTTCTCCATTCTTCTAGGGACATGAGTCATCCCTTTGTCCAGTGTATCCATGTTATACATGCCACCTGCATGTTAGTAACTTAGTAGCCACCTTGGTTATCAGTTAGACACAGCATCACAGTGCTTGTGTTCAAGTAATCCTTATTCTATTTAATAATGGCCCCAAAGTGCAATAGTAGTAATGTTGGCATATTGTTATAATTGTCCTATTTTATTATTAGTTGTTATAAATCTGTTACTGTGCCTAATTTATAAATTAAACTTTATCATAGGCATGTATGTATAAGAAAAACAGAGTATATATAGGGTTTGGTACTATCCATGGTTTCAGGCATCCACAGGTGTCTTGGAACATATCTCCTATGGATAAAAGAGGACTACTGTGTGTATATATGTGTGTGTGTGTGTGTGTGTGTGTGTGTGTGTGTGTGTGTATACCCAGCCTTTTGTCCTAGTCACATGTTTGAATGTAATTTGTTCTCTGGTAATTTCATCAAAAGAGTTCTTAAAAACAACGTTCTCAGATTTTTGTTGCATATTTAAAACTTCGTGGCCTTTTTATTTAAATGCCAGTTTTGTGGGATATAAAATCTGAGGGTTACACTTATTTATGTAAAGCATGTTGTAGCTTGTCTTCACCTGGACCTCTATTTAGCGGTAATTATATTTTGGAACAATGCATGATAGGCCAACTGGCCTGCTTACAATGGAGCTGGAGGGGTGAGACTTTATAAACCTTGTTAAAGAAAATCCCTGAGAAAAAAGATTACCAGTGATACTTGTTTTGTTCTTTATATATTCATATGTTTTCAACTTTTAATGCATATATATTATTTTAGTCATTAAAAAAACAAAAATCTTTAATTTTGTTTGAGCAATAAAGCTCTTTTTTAACCAGATGTAATAATAAAATTCTGGTTAATATTGAGATTAGCAAAAAGCCAGAAGATGAATGAGATTTGGGTTCTGAAATCTCACACAAGTCAGTGTATAATTGAAAGTATAATCACAATACTGAACTAAAGATAATTTACTCAATCGGGATATTGCTGATTTTAAACATAGTAGCTCAGCGGCAGTTTTGAAAGAAGGAGGAGTAGGAGAGACTGAAGGGGGGAAAAAAAAGAGATTAAAAGACATTTAAAGTAACTGAAAGAAAATGTAGGAGTTATATAGGGAAAAGGAGTCCTGAGACATATTTTCTATTTGACTGCTGAGGATACTGAGCTATTTGGAAACAATATTCAATGAGACAACGTTGCATATGAGGTTAGCACCTATTTCTTCTACACTAACCTGCCTTATCCCTGCCCATTATTTAAGTCAGGGTTTCTCAGCCTGATGGAGTTCTTTATTCTCAGCACTATTGACATTTTGGGCCAGATAATTCATGTGTGAGTCAGGGGCTGGGGGCTGTCCTGTGCATTGTAAGATGTCTAAATAGTACAAGATGCAATATACGTCCTCAGTTGTGACCACCACAAATGTCTCTGGGCACTTCCAAATGTCCTCCAAGGGGTGAAAATGCTCTCAGTCCTTATTCCAATTATGTCCTCCATGAATCAGGCTCAGTTATTACTTACTAGAGTTTGCCAAAAGTTCCCCTTTTTCTTTACTGATATTAATTTCTAATTTCAGATAATATTCCTAAGTAAGCAATTAGTTACCACACTACTATGTTTATGGCTTTTTCCTTTGTATTACTAGCTTCAATATTTTCAGTAAATATCCTTCTATGGTACAGTGTGCTGGTGTTTGAAGAGCATATCAAATCAGTGGTCTCTTTCCCAAGAACATCAGTCCTAGTTTGATGAAAGACAAGTGACACAATGAATAGAAGTCTAGCTAGATCAAATACAGAGAAATGACAGTAAGATGATAAAAGATTTAGAAACATAACTCATCATTTTATATTTTATATATATAAATCTTTTTTACTTTATATTTTTTCATGCTGTGTTACAAAATGTTAGAGAAGTCTACTGTTTTATTCACTTCCAGGTGATGAGAAGTCAACTCAAAAATCAGGACTCATAACATCAATCCGTGCCTTTGGGTTCCTAGAAAAGAAGTAACACAGCATTGAAGATCGAAGAAGGTCACCATAAGGAAAAATTCCCAAAGCGAAAAACAAGCTTTGTGTACCACCATTCCATCCTGTGCATCCGAGGTACACTGGGTCTGGCACAAATTACCTCCTCAATTAATAAATAAAATCTCTGTAAATAAATAGTAACTCTAGGAATAGTTATACCATTTATTTTTATACATTCATTCCCAATGTTGACAAGGATCTAATTCACTTAAAATTTAGTCCATATTACATTATCAAATTTAAAAAATAAGACTAAAGCTTAATACACCCAATGCATTCTTGCCCTTCAATGAAAAGATTCCCTAGTTTTGAAATAAAAAACTAATAAATTTAAGTAAAAAAACATATAAAATCAAATGTTCTAATCTACCTCTTACATTCTGAAGCTTGGAGAGTGAGTTTTTAGTGCTTGAGAACAGGAAATCAGTCCCTAATAATTCTCTAAGGGATCATGGGAACGAATACATCTAGGTTTCTCAGTGGGAAAGAACTCTGAATTAAGTACTAACAAAAACAGCACCCTGCCAATTTAAGTCTAACATGAGAGGCAGAATTAGCAATTATGGAAAACATACAAAAGTGGCAAAGGAGATGATAGTTTAGAAAAAAATTACACGGCTAGATGTCTACCAATCCCAGTCAACCTAGAAGCTTTCTCCCCAAGCCTGCTTTCACTCTGAAGGATGTTGTAAGTAGGGGCTGGCTATAAAAATTGCTAGTTGCCTGGAGGCTTCATCTGGAATGACATGAATCTCATGTATCAGCCAAATTATACTCTGCTTTGAATTCATAAAAATTGTTTTCATAATGTGATAAAATTTTGAGTTCTGTCTCCAAACTGTTGAATAGACATCACCTGAAATATAAACTGAAATACCTTGTATAAATGAATCCTCATTTTCCATCAACTCTGGAAATAAGAGGAGATAAAGGACAAATAATCTGTTTTCAGACCCAGCAGTTGTTTACCAGATACCATTCCACTGAGCCAACACTGAAACATGACAACAATATTTATTTGCTAACTTGAAGCTAGCTGCACCCATATGCTTGCCATTTACTTCATATTTGTAATGGACACGTCTCCATGTCTTATTTATTTTTCTCAACATGTTCCCCTCAAAGCCAGAGCCTCTGCAGAGTAGTTACTCAATAAACAATTAGTTAAAATGTACTTTAGCAGATTATTATTATATCTCAAATTCTAATAATGATCTGTCAGGAATTTCAGGGTAGGTGTGAGTAAATTTATTTTCATCTTAATGCCTCTATCTTTTCAATATAAAGAGGAATTAATAGAGAAAAATTATAGTAAAATTTTAAGAACACAAATGAAAGGAGGAAGTGAATGCAGCATTATTACTGCAAATACTTCCTGCTTTAGGACAATGATCCTCAGGAGGACTATAAAATGTATAATCTATCTTTCACTTCTCTTTACACAAAATATATTTGGTGACCAACTTCCTCATGGCTGCCTTTACTTCCTTGTTTCTCAATGTGTAAATAATGGGATTAAGTAAAGGGAATATTACAGTAAGAAACACAGACACCACTTTATCTAGGGAAAATGAGTCAAATGGGCGAGCATAAATGTAGATGGATGGCCCAAACATTAGCACCACAATGGTAATGTGGGAATAGCAGGTGGACATGGCCCTGTTGGTATCCTCACCTGAGCCTGAATGTTTCTTGAGCAAGGCCAGAAGGAAGGCATAGGACATTAACAGAGCAATAAAACACACCACAGAGATCAGACCACTACTACAGATCATCACTAACTCCTCTGGGAAGGTGTTGGCACAGGCAATCCGGACAACCTGTGTGATGTCACAGAAGTAACTGTCTAACTCACTGGGCCCACAGAAAGGAAGTCGAACAATGAGAGCCACCTGTATTATAGAATGAATGAAGCCCCCCATCCAGGAGAGAGCCACCAGGATACAGCAGAGACGTGGATTCATGATGGTAGCATAGTGGAGGGGTCGACAGATAGCAGCGTAGCGGTCAAAGGCCATCACTGTGAGCAAGAACATCTCCGAAGCCCCAACAAAGTGTGAGAAGAAGAGCTGTGCAATGCATCCACCAAAGGAAATTATCTTCCTCTCCACAAAGAAGTCTATGAGCATTTTAGGGGCTGTAATGGAAGAGTACCAAATATCAAGGAAGGCCAGATTAGCCAACAGGAAATACATAGGAGAAGTCAGATGAGGGTCTAGCCTGATGGTGCAAATGATAAGGATATTTCCTGGTAGGATGAACAAATAGAAGGATAGAAATATAACAAATAGGACTAGTTGGAAATCCCGAGTCTGGGACAGGCCAGTGAGAACAAATTCTGTCACCTTGGTGTAATTTGCAGTTTCCATTTCTTCAATTTACTCTTTTCATAATATAGCTATGAAAATTAAAGAAACTATAATTAGTCCACATAGCATTTACCTAGAGTTATATCACTGCTTTCAAAATTGTCATACGTTCCCTGTCACTAACAGGTTACATGAGGATACATTTGGTTGCCCATTTTATATTTGATAAACCAAGAGGGAGAGAGTATGTGATTAACTTATAAATTGGAAACATTAAAACTATATGAAGTGTGGCATATATTTGAAACTCAAATCTCAGCTTGTTAATGTTAAAAATCTTACTTTTTCTGAAATTCGGCAATGCACTACTTCTTCCCCCAAACATCTACATTAGTAAGCAATATGTGAAAGTACTTCTTAGTGTAGCCAAATTTTAGACTGGCAATCAGAGGTGTGGCCTCTTTTTTCTAGATCTTTTTTTTGTTGCAAAATCTTGCCAACCTGGAAACTTAGGCTTGCATTCTAATAGCACACATACAGATCTAGCAGTATTTTAGTTGTGATACAGAAAAGAGATCCCAAGGCTTCATAAGTAGTGAATGGACATTTTTTTCCATAACCGTAACCAAAACCTGTACAGCTTAATCCTTGGTAACAGGTAACCAGCCACAATATACAGCTATGCAAGGCCCTATATAAAAAATTCTTCTAGCTGTGACCAGATTCATCAATACCTGATACTACATTGAGTATAAAATTTGCTCACCATTGCAGGAACATAAGTAGGTGTAGTGATCTGAGAAATGAGTATGCTTGCTACCCAATTTGATTCTCAGCTGATCTGCTCTGCTGTTTCAAGGTGACAATGGGAATAATATTATTTTTAAAATTTTGCTTACTGCTCTGTATTGAACCTGACACCACTAAGTAGAACAAAACTTGTCAAATAAAAATGACATTAGAGTTCACGTTACCAAATATGCTTTTCTTTAAGTAAGGTTAAAAACTGCCACACCAAAGTAAGTTTTGTTGTAACCAACATCAAATACAAAAGAGTTGTTTCTTTTCTGTTGATGTGATATTTTATGATATTGCCTCTCCTATTACTTAAAAAAATTAAATATGAAAAGGAATTTTTAAAAAGTTAAGGTTCTGTAAAACCAAATAGATGTGGCTGTGTCCAAACACTTATGGGCACTCTGTATACTACTGAGAAAAGAAATTAAATGCACCATTTTTGGAACCTACTGACTCAATTTATACATAATTTAACAAACATAGATAAATGAATTTCAGTATCTTATAGAAGCATTGTATTTTGAAGAAGGGATGGCTTACTACAAGCAGACACACACACAAAAAAACAGTGTTTTCCAGGAATCTGGTAGCAAGCGGAAGAAAGGTAAAAATACTCAGAAATTGAGTAGTGTGGGACTATTTAGAAAAGGGATCAATTTCCCCATGTCCATAAATTGCCCAGTGTGGACCTCAGTGAGTTAATTAAGCATATTTAATAAGATTGAAAAATTTAAAATTTGGTTTAGGAAGATTTTAATCAAAAGAAAGATAATAAGGTTATCCAGAATGACACATTTCCTAAGATTCCAAAAAACAATGATCTTATTGTACTTACCTGGAGGAGGCAGCTCATAGCCCCCATAACTAATAACACAACAAGTATAGCTTATAATTATATACTTGCTGTGTTATTAGTTATGAGGGCTATGAGCTAGTTGTGTACTAACTCATTTACATTCACTGATAAGTCAACTATGAGGTTCCAACAATCAAATAAATTTCTACCAAAAACATCTGAAATATTATGATTACTCACCTCATTTATATATTTTGCTATTATGCTATGTAGTTTTTGACGAGATGGAAGTGATTATTTGTTCCTAAGTAAATAATTGTCCCTTTATTATTGAAAGGAAATGAATATTTCAAAGCGGTAAATACCATTACAAGACCATATGCTTTTTTTTATTATTATGGGGACATGATGCAATGATTCTGAGTGTCGTCACACAAAACACCCCTGCCTCCTCTGCTCTACTCCATACCCATTCCACGAAAACAGAAGTAGAAAATGGCACTAATCTAGAAAGAATTTAGGTGAATTAGTGTTGAAGTCTTGAAAAGACAAACATACATCAGGTATTATGGAATCGAAAGGGTGATTTTACCAGAAAAAAGTGTCAAAGAGATTTTCTTTTGTACCTCAGTGTTCAAGATATGTCATAAAATTAGAAACTAATGATGTATACTTTTCATTAAGAACCAAAATCAACCACATTTATTCCTTAGGACAAAAATACAAAGGATTCATCCCTCCACACTCCTTGATGAGTGTCTCTGTCCTCCTCCCTTCACAAGTGTCAAGTGGAAAAGAAATATTTTGCTGGAGCATCTCAATCCAATAGTCAGGCAGCCAATCAAACCCCCGACTCCCAAAGCTAGTAATGCTCAGCCACTACTCATAACACACACACACACACACACACATATACCACTACACCATGTCACTTCCTCAAGGAAGAACAAACACCTAGTTTCCCTACATTAACATAACCATTACCTAAAATACCATAAATCATGCAACAATTCTTATTCTGTCCAGCACTTGCATTTAAAGCATGTCAAAACAAAGCTATCTACATGTGATATTAAAAGTCAATTCCTAAATGTACAGCTTCTGTGTCACTTCTATAAACTATTCATTTGTTTATCCCACAAATATTTAGAGAGTATCTACTATATGCTACCTGCTGAGACGCAAAAATGAACAAGGAAGAATCAATCTCTGCCTCATCAAACTTCCATTCTGAAAATATAGACAGACAATAAATAAGTAAACAAGCAAATAAAAATAAAATAAAATATAAATAAGTAAAATAAAATAATTGCTACTAGTGCTAAAAGACAAGCAGGATATAAAAAGAAGGCAATGGTAGAGTAAATGATGATGGGGGTGGTATGTGTGTGACAGAGTATTTTAGAAAAGGTTCTGAATTGGTGACATTTTTCTAACTTTGAAAGTTTGAAGAAAAGCATTTTAGGAATAGAGAATAGTAAATGAAAAGGCCTTGTGTCATGAAAGAGTTTCTAAGAACTGTAGAAGACCCAAAACTAGTAGAAGCGTAAGAACAAAATAAAGATTTAGTCAAAGACCAAGTAATGTAGCCCACAATAATAAAATTTGATTTCCAATTTTCTTTCAATATGTTTTACAATAAAACTCAGGAGAGTTTTACTGTACAATTTGCAATTTAGAAATATCACCCTGGCTGCTATGTGAATAAATTGGAGTAAGACAACATTACAGGAAAAATAAAAATATATATATATGTATATATATGGCTTAAACTAACAATACAGCAATAACTATTTGGAGAGAATAATAATTTGTTTAGAAAATATTCAGGAGATGCAACTGGCAGGATTTATCAATGGATCATAGGTTGCTATTGTCATACTACCAAAGGCAGCTGGAATTTGAACTCCACAATGGCAATTTAAAAATATTGTTTTCCTATCTTCTGTGTCTAAAATGAGGTTCATCCAGCACATACCACGTCCTTAATAAAATTGGGCTAAATAAACTATACATACTTGGGTATGCTCTGTAACACCCCAAGAAAGGCTGGGAATTGTGCCAAGAAAACCCAAAGCAATTATGTTTATGGGAAATTCTTGGGGGAGATAAGCCACTCATGAAGATTGACTTAGGGCATTTTTTTCTAAGGTTGCCATTGAGGAGGGGATGTCTATTTCAAATCAGTGCTTACTCTTAGAGCAGTGGTTGGATAAGTTGCCTAAGAAGATTTACTTCATCTTACATCCACCCACCTACTCTTCCTAAGCTTCTGCTCCTCTTTTAACAACATCTAGAAAATTCCCATTCTTAATCTATAGGGACGTAGTACCTAGAGGATGACTATGGAAATACCCAGGAGTACAGGTGCATTCCCTGTAGGTGAGGGAACTGTGAAATCTCCTCAAGAGAAGCAATGCTTTGGGGGAAAACAAGAATCTGCGTGATGTTGAGGTTGTGAAATCTTCCTCTATGACAGTTTCTTCATAGCAAAAGGAGGGATTTTAACTAGAATTTTAAGAATTGTTCTACCTCTAAAATCCTATGATTCCATTAAAGTAAAAGTAGGTTGAGAGTAAAATTCTCAGAAAGGTATATTAAGAAAGATTTGGGTAGCAATAGGGAGAAACAGTGATGTAATCACCACTGTGGATATATACAACACTTCTTAGAAATAATGCGAATTAATTTTCCTATTTTTAGGATATTGAGCTCACTTATTCTGTGGGATGGTGAGGAAGGAGTATACAGAAGCATCTTCACCATATAGATGGGTATAGGAAACCCGGGGACCTCGAGTGTCATAAATAAATGAGTAGCAGAAAATATCAAGATGTAGTTATTACATTGATTTTCTGTATGCATTGTTGCCCACAGTAAACAAGGCAAGAAGAAACCATTAGGATCAGAGAAGAGCTGATCTCAGTATTAGACTATTTTGAAGATCATTGCCGCTTATTTCTCTTTTAATATGCTTTATTATTATTATATTATATTTAATAATATACTTTAATATGTTAAAGTATATTAAAATTAATATATAGTAATATATATTAATATATTATTAAAGTATATGAAAATATTTTATATACAACTAATATATATTTTAATATATTCTTTTAATTTACTTGAATATATTAAAGTATATTAAAAATATATTTTATATATAATATAAATTATATATATTTATAAATCATAACTACATATTTACATATATTACATATTTCTATATTATAATATATATTATATTATATATATTTGCTGCTTATTTCTCTTTTAATACACTTAGATATGGGGTGTTAGTGCTGTCAACTGAAGAATGATGAGGTTCATAAATTTGGAAAGGAGGACCTTTATTTCTCATAGAGTGCAGCCCGCAGGGTGGCTGTTATGACAGGCTGGGAAATATAGCCTCTGGCCAGGAGCCAGAAACAAATATTTCAAGACAGTGTCAAAAGGAATATGTACAGAGTGAGGTGGCCAAATGCATATGCTCAATAAGCTATAGGAGGAATTATGAATATTTATGAAAGGACAACCATGCACATGCACAATTGTGCTTCATGCACCTTCATGAGTATCATATAGTTGGTCTCTTATCAGGAAGGAATGCTGGTTAGTTGCTGAGTTAAAACCACAAAAAAACAGGGAGAGCTTCAGTGGTTGGTTGATATCAGCAGTGGAGTCTTTCAAAAGAGCTTGTTTCTATTTTGCACTTAGGTAGGAAAGTCTAATGGCAGTTAAGTGAGGGCGGGGATGTAAGCAGGCACGTCTGACCGCCTATCTTGTCATGGATGAAAACTCAGCTTTTAAGGTTACTCTGGGGTGCCCTTGACCAAGAGAGGGTCCATTCAGTAGGTTGGGGAGCTAAGGGTTTCATTTTTATTTTATTTCTCAGTGCCTTCATCCTAACCACAGCTGAACACTTACTAGCTATGTAACCCTGGACAACTCACTTACCTCTGCCTCAGTGTGCCTCATCAGTGCAATGGAAATAGTAACAGTACCTACTTCATAGGTATTGTAGTGATTAATGCATATAATGCTCCCCACATTTTTCCCAGACCCACAGTCCTGTTACGTTGTTGATGTATCACTATTTTTAAATCCTTCAGCTATTCTCAGAAGCTTGTTTTCTAAAATGCCTGAAATTTTGTATGAATTTTGTATATATAAGTTCCATAAAAATGTCATATTTCTATGGCTCCCATAATAGTGCTCTGTTTACACCTCCAGCACAAATTTTAACTCATTACATTGTAATTTTTCAGTTTGTATTTTGCAAAATATAACAGAAACTCTGAGCTCCTTGAGGTCATGGAGTATGTCTCATTTATATATCTACTGCCTAAAGTAGTTCCTAGCATGCTATGGTCTTCAATATGTGTTTGTTAAATGGATGGATAGATGGATGGATGGATGGGATGATTACATGGATTTTTTTATTGAATAGATAAATCAATAGACTTTGACAAAAATTAAACACCACAACATCTAATTGTTTTTATTAATTCATTTAGTCTTTCCCTACTCTGCTACATAATTCCTAATTTTGCTTTTTGGAATCCTTTTTGTTAAAATACATATTTCACCCACATTTATTTCAAGTAAGAGTCTCTTTGCTTTTAAGTTTCTTTTTTGCTTTTGTACTTATTTTCAAAATTTTTACTACTACTAACACTAATCCCTTTGAAATGAAATATTTCAAGCCTCACCTTTCCCATCCTCTTCACAGAGATCATGCTGAATAACTATAAGAAGAAGTAACTAAAGATTTTGAGGTTTTCCTGACTTTCTTCCAGGAGTAAAAGGATTCAAAATTTTGGAAGTTTATTTTAATAATCTGTCACACTCTGAAGACCCATAAATTGAAAAAGCCTTCTCTGAGCTTGTTTACAAATGGTTCATCCTATGAGTATAAAATGACCAAGCTGTCTCTTCAATGCCCTGTTCAACCCTGACTTTAAAATGCTGTAATTATTGAGATCAAGGCTGAGAACAATTTTTCACCCACTCTACAGCTAAGACCTGCTCTACACTATCATCACATTTCCCTAAGACATTTCCTTACATGCTGCTTTCTGTTTCTTACCACTGATCTCTGAGCATTTTACATAGTTATTCCCATCATTATATCTATCCTACTGTCTCAAAAATAGGATGGTTTATGTAAATGTTATAACAACATTCCACCTAACAATTACTGTGACAGTCTTAGTGCCTTCAGGAACTATGGGGAGGAGGTAGAAGAAGCCTCTTCCACCACCCACAGTGGAGGACTTTATCCTCTACATGTTGGTATATATCAGTTTCTGCCCTGATGTAACAGTAAACTAACTAGCAGCATGGGCTGTAACTGCAAAAATCAATCCTCTGGAGGCAAGGGGAAGCCAGGTAGGAACATAAGCTCTGAGGGAATAATTTAAAAGTCGATTTGCACTTCATCCAAAGAGCATAGAAACACAACTTTTGAGTTTCACAGAAGAAGTAAGAAAAATGGTGAATTTCCCAGGATTAGGGGTGGAAAATGCTACGATGTACAATATGTGTTCTCTAGAGTATGACATGCATTTTCAATTCTATTGTCCCAGAGGACACAACAAGTTGTGCTGGAACAAATGGTTAACCAGATTTTTAAAAAGAATTATATTTTATAACTTATACTTAACATAAATTGCAAAGGAGTAATTTTTTTAATTACTAGAAATATAGAGAGACTATTTAAATTATTTTGGAATAAATAAAAACTTTTAAGTATATACTGCCCCATGAAGGAAAAACAATAAGAAAAGAGTTATAGCATATTTGATAATGAAATTTAAAACTTTTCAATGGCAAACACAAATATAAGGGAAAATGTTAGAAATTAAAACAATTTAAAATTACTAGAAAATAAAGACAAATTTAACAGGAAAATAATAAACAAAAAAATAAATTTAAATAACTCCATTATATAAGAAGCACTTAAAAATCAGTCATACTATGGCAAAAATAATAATGACAATAATGCAATTTCAAAGTGGGTGAAAAACTTGAAGACATTTCTCTAAATAAAATATACAAATGGCCAACAGGTATATGCAAATATGGTCAGCATCACTAGTTGTCAAGGAAATGCATATCCAAACACCAATGCGACATTGCCTCATGCCTATTAGCACGGCTATTATCAAAAAACAAAAGAAGTGTTGGCTAGAATTTAGGGAATTGAAACTCCTATACACTGTTGGTGGAAATAGAAAATGGTGCAGTCACTATGAAAAATAATGTGTCAGTTCCTCAAAACATTAAAAACAAAATTATTATATGATTCAGCAATCCCACTTTTAGGAATATGTCCAAAAGAATTGAAATCAGAACCTCAAAGAGATACCTTCACACCCATGTTTACTACAACATTATTCACAAAAGCCAAGATATGGAAACAGCCTAAAAGTCCATAGACAGATGAACAAAGAAAATGTGTTAGACATCAGCTAGAATGGCAAAGTAGGTGATCTCAGTCTTTATTCCTCCCACAAGGAACAACAATTGGGCAAATATCCACAAATGAAAATAACTAGCAGAGATCAGGAATCTACTTCAGAAGTTAAAACAATAGAGCAGACAGAAAAACTTCAAGAATAACCACAAAAAATGGTAGAAAAAAGTTTCATTTTGCCTGTGTCATCTCCTTCAGGCTGGCAGTGCTCAGTATGGAGAGGTCACTGCTCAGCTTGCAAGTTCCCCTTGCAGAGAAAAGGAGAGTGGAGTGAACCATTTTACCCAGCCTACTGGAGCATTGCCCAAAAAACCAGTTTAAGTTTCACCCATCCCAGATTGCTAGGGAGACCAACATAGCTGAGAAATCTGTAAACTGCTGGTAACAAAGAGAAATGATGAGGTCTATCAGTATCAGTCATTTGGTAGGAATCAATGCAGTCCCCAATAGCCTGATCTGAGCAGAATTCCAGTAGCCTTCTATACCGAGGACCTCAACAGCCCTCATGGATGTAACACAGGATTCTTTGAGGGCCACTTTGCCAAGTGGAAATCTCGATGGCCAGCAGAGCCTGTGCTGAGGCTTCACTCAGGCCCTCTGAACTCGTTCTGCTCATTTGGCCTGGCAGGCTATGCTCCACTCATGCTCACTTGCCCAGATCCCATGACACCCACCGTAGCTCAGTGCACACCCATGGTTGGTTTGGGCATGCTATGACTGACTTCTGCCTTGAGTGCTGACATCTGGATAAGGGGGATGGAGCAGTGCCCAAAAACTCAGAGATGCCAGCAACTGTGGAGCCCGAAGAGGTGTTACAGCTTTTGCTCTGGGAGTCAAGGTCTGAGCCCCCAGGAAGTGTTACAGCTCTTGTTCATTCTCACTGCTGGCCGCTTCAGCAAACGGGGATGTGTCACAGCTCATTCAGTCCTGCTGCCCACAGCTCAGCAATTGGGGATGTGTGGCACCCAGCATTTTTTTTTTTTTCCACTTCTGTAGCTTGGTGAACAGGAGTGTGTCTTAACAGCTCTTTTCACACCCACTATTCAGTGGATTCTGGATTCTTGTCCTGCAACCAACAGGAATGAAGCATGCAGACACCACAGAGTGAGCAAGGCTGATGAGATTTTTATTGAGTGGCAGAAAACCTCTTGACAACGAGAGAGTAGCCAAAGTGGGTAGCCCTCTGTGTAAGAGTGGGGCTGAAAGCAGAGAGCCATCTGTGAGGCTGAGTCTGGGCTTTTTATGGGCTCAGAGTGGAGGAATCTGTGCTGATTGGTTCATGGGCAGGCCTGGAAAAAGCACCGTTTAATTGACTAAAAGGCACTGAGGAAGTTCTCACTTGGGTCATGCACTCCACCTTGAACTGGTGGCTTGGTTTTCAGGCTTCAGGTTGTCTTTGGCTTGAAGGTTGAGATTCACCAGGGACTTATCCCTGTCTGCCTAGGAATCTGTCTGTCTCCTGCCATTATCAGCTGCACATACCACACTGCTTTCACTACCAAGGAACCCACAATGATCACTGCACAAACTATAGTACTTAACTCCACAGAGGACTCCAGCAGGTTCAATCACTGACAAAATCAACACCCAAAGATCACAAAGAAGCAGGAAAACATGACACCACCAAAGGAAAAAAATTAATTTCTAGTAACCAACCCCAAAGAATTGGAGATCTATAAATTGCCTGGAAAAAATCAAAATAATTACCTAAGGAATCGGGGAACTACAAGAGAACACAAATAAATAGTTTAATGAAATCAGGAAGACAATCCAAGAAGAAAATGAGAAGCTCAATAAAGAGACAGAAAATATTTTAAAAAGAACCAAACAGAAATGTTGGAGCTGAAAAATACAATAGCTAAACTAAAAAAATGTAATAGAGGCTTGAACATCAGACGAAATGAAGCAGGATAAAAAAATAAGTGAACTCAAAGACTGAGCATTTTAAATCATCCAGTAAGTGGAGATAAAAGAAAAAAAAATGAATGAAACCTACAGAAGCCATGGAATACTATCAAGAGAGCTAACATTAGAATTATAGTAGGTTCAGAAGAAAAATAGAGAGCATTAGATAGAAAGCTTATTTAAGGAAATAATCATGGGAAACTTAGCAAATATCAGGAAAGAAATGAGCATCCAGATGGATGAAGCCTAAAGTTCTCCAGTCAATTCAACCAAAAAAAGAATCCACAAACATACATTATCATCCACCTGGCAAAAATCAAAAACAAAGAGAGAAGCTTGTAAGCAGCAAGAGAAAAGAATCATGTCATATAAAGAAGGACCCAAATAAAGCTATCAGTGGATTTCTCAACAGGAACTTTGAGGATCAGGAGAGAATGAAATAATATATTCAAAGCGATGGAAGAAAAATAAAACTGCCAACCAGCAATATTTTGCCAGCAAAGCTGTCCTTCAGAAATGAAGAAGATAAAGACTTTTTTCGAAAAAAAAAAAAAAAAGTTGAGTGAGTCTTCACTATTGCTTGCCTTACAAGAAATGCTAAAGGGGGATTTTTAAGATTAAATAAAAGGCAGCTAATTAGTAACACTAAAACATATAAAAATATAAAACTGGTAAAGTATATATATGGTTAAATTTAGAATATTCAAACACTATAATGGTGGTGGTGTAAATCACACCATCATTATAAAGTTATAAGAAGAATGTATGAAAAATGACTAGCTATAATAAATTCTTAAGACATACAAAAAATGTAAACTGTAGCATCAAAAGCACAATGTAAGAGAAGGGAAGTAAAAGTACAGAGCTTCTTTAGCAATCAAAGTTAAGATGTCATTGTTTTTAAATGAATTGGTTAAACAATAAGAATATTTATGTAAGCTTCATGGCAACCACAAATTAAAAACCTATAGTAAATACACAAAAGATAAACAGAAAAGAATCAAAGCATACTACTGAAGAAAATGATCAAATCACAAAGGAAAACAACAAAGGAGTGATAAAGGAATAAAGGATCTACAAAGCAACCAGAAAACAATTAATAAACTGACAATAATAAATCTTTACTTACCAACTATAAATAAGCAAATTTTGTCAATCAAAAGACAAAGAGTGGCTGAATTGATTTATGAACATAAAATCCAAGTAAACGCTGCCTGCAAGAAACTCACTTCACCTTTAATAACACACATAGACTAAAAGTAAAGGGAGAAAAAACAAAAATATGCCATGAAAATGAAAACCAAAAAGAGCAGTAGCAGGTACATGTGTATCAGACAAAATAGACTTTAAATACTGTCACAAGAGACAAAGAAGGTCACTAGATATTGATAAGAAAGTCAATTCATCAAGATAATAGAACAGTTATAAATATGAATATACCCAACATCAGAGCACCTAAATATATAAAGCAAATATTAACAAATCTAAAGCAAGAGATAGACTGCAATGCAATATTAATAGAGAACTTAAATATCTGATTTTCAACAATGGCTAAATCATCCAGAAAGTATATTATTAAGAAAACATTGTCTTGAACTACTTCAGACTAAATGAATCTAATAGACATACACAAAATCTTCGATCCAACAGCAGAAAACACATTCTTCTCAAGCTTACACAGAATATTCTCCTGGACAGATTGTATGTTAAGCCACAAACAAGTCTTAAGAAATTTCAGAAGACTGAAATCATATCAAATATATTTTCTGACCATAATGGTATGAAAGTAAAATCAATAATAACAGGAAAACTGGAAAATTCATGTACATATGGAAATTAAACAACAACCAATGGGCCAAAAAAAGAAATCAAAAGGTAAATGTAAAAATATCTTGAGACAAATGAAAACGGACATGACATACAAAAAGGTATGGGATGCAGCAAAATCAGTTTTAAGGGAGAAATGTATAGTAATAAATGTTTACAAAAAAAAAGAGGAAAGATCTCAAATTAACAACCTAACATTACAGCTGAATGAACTAAAAAAGGAACAAACTAAGCCCAAAGTTAGAAAAAAAGGAAATAAGAAAGATTAGAAAAGAAATCAATGAAAGTGGGACTAGAAAAACAGTAGAAAAGATCATGAAACTAAGACTGATTTTTGGAAATATAAATAAAATCAACAATACTTGATCTACACTGAGAAAAAATAGAAGACTTAAATAAATAAAAGCCAAAATGAAAAAGGAGACATTACAACTCATACTACAAAAAATATAAAGAATCATAAGATAATATCAATAACTGGATAGCCTAGAAGAAATGGATAAATTCCTAGACACATACAGCCTACAAGACTGAATCATGAAGAGATAAAAAATCTTAACAGTAATGAGTAAGGAGATTGAATCAATAATAAAATCTCCTATCAAAGAAAATCCTAGGACCCGATGGCTTCATAGTTGAATTCTACCAAATATTTTGAAAAGAACTAATACCTATCCTTCTGAAATCCTTCCAAAAAGTTGAAGAGGAGGGGATATTTTAAAACTCATTTTACAAAGCCAACATTGCCTTCATACCAAACCCAGATAAGGACACCAACAAGAAAAATAGATTATAGGTCAATATCCCTTGTGAACAAAGGTCCAAAAATCCTCAACAAACTACTGGCAAACCAAACATACCAGGACATTAAAAAGATTTTGCATCATGACAAAGTAGGATTTATTCCTGTGATGTAAGAATTATCCAACATACACAATCAACAAATGTGCTACACCACATTAACGGAATAAGAAATAAAAACCATGAGATAATCAAAACAAATGCAGAAAAATCATTAGACAAAATTCAACATTCTTTCACAATACATAATTTTCAACAAATTAATTATAGGAATGTACCTCAACACAATAAAGCCTGTATATCAGAAGCCTATGATAAACATTATACTCAATGATGAGAAATTGAAATGTTTCCCTCAAAGATCAAGAACAAAACCACTCTCCCCACTTCCATTCAACATAGTACTGGACGTCATAACCAAAGTAATTAGGAAAAAGAAATAAAGTGCATCCAAATAAAAAAGTTAGTGTCTCTGTTAGAAGACGGCGTGATCCTATGTAGAAAGAATCCTGAAGACTCCACTAAAAACTGTCAGAACTAATAAGCAAATTCAGTAATTTTGCAGACTACAAAATCAACAGAAAAATTCAGTTGCATTTCTTTACACCAATAATGATTTATAGAAAGAAAAAGTCAAGAAAAACTTATTACGAGCACATCAAAAAGAATAAAATACTTACAAATAAATTTAACTAAAGAGGTAGAATATCTGTACACTGAAAAGTATAAAACATTAATGAAATAAATTGTGGAAGACACAAATAAGTGAAACATATCCCATATTCATGAACTGGAAGAATTAATGTTGTTAAAAAGTCCATACTATGAAAATGATCTGTAGATTCAATGCAATCCCTATCAAAATGGCAATGAATATTTTTCACAGCAATGGAAAAAATAATTCTGAAATTCATATGCAACCACAAAAGAGCATGAAAATCTTAAGCAATCTTAAGTATAAGTACAAAGCTGGAGGTATTAAACTTCCTGATTTCAACTCCATTACAAAACTGTAATAAAACAGATGTTGCTGGCATAAAAACATACAGACCAATAAAACAGAATTGAAAGCTCAGAATTAAACTCACATACATACAGTCAGCTAATTTTTTCAACTAAGTTACCAAGAATATACACTGTAAAGGACAGACTCTTCTATAAATGATGTTGGGAAATTGGATATCCACATGCAAAGAATCCATGCTTCTCTTAATTCCAATCACAAAAGTTAATTCAAAGTGGATTATAAACTTAACATAAGACCTGGCTCCATAAACTCCTAGAAGGAAACATGGGGAAAAGTTCCTGGACATTGGTCTCATCCTTATTTGTTTGATGAACGGGAAATCTACAGAAAGGGAGAAAATATTTGTATACCATACATCCAATAAGGAGTTAATATCCAAAATATATACAGAACTCATACTACCAAATGGCAAACAAACAAGATTCTAAATGGGCAAAAGATATTTTAAAAATGATTTCATAAAATGGGCAAAGGATCTGAATAGATATTTTTCCAAAGAAGACACACAAATGGCCAACAGGTATATGGAAAAAATGCTCAAAATCAGAAATCATCAAGACAAATCAAAACCTCACTGAGATATCACCAACGACCTGTTAGATTGCCTTTTATCAAAAAGTCCAGTGATAACATGTGTTGGCAAGGATGTAAAGGAAACCTGATATGGTTTGGCTGTGTCCCCACCCCAATCCCATCTTGAATTCTAGTTCCCGTAGTCCTCACATGTCATGGGAGAGACCCAGTGAAAGGTAATTGAATCATGGGGGCAGTTTTCTCATGCTATTCTTGTGATAGTGAGTAAGTTCTCACAAGATCTGATGACTTTACGTGGGGCTTTATCCTTTACTCAGTTCTCAGTCTTCTCTCTCTTGCTGCCATGTGAAGAAAGACATGTTTGCTTCCTCTTCCACCATGACTGTGACTGTAAGTTTCCTGAGGCCTTCCCAGCCATGCTGAAATGTGGGTCAGTTAAACCTCTTTCCTTTATAAATGACCCAGTCTCAGATATGTCTTTATTAGCAGTGTGAGAACGGACTAATACAAAACCCTTGTAAACTTTTGGTAGAGATATAAATCAGTGCAACCATTATTGAAGGCAGTATGTAGCGTCCTCAAAAAATAAATAAATAAATAAATCTCTCATATAATACAGCAATCCTACTTCTAGGTATGTATACAAAAGAAATAAAACCACTATCTTAAAGACACATCTGCAGTCTCAAATTTACTGCAGCATTGTAACACTAGCCAAGATATAGAAACAACTTAAGTGTTCATCTACAGATGCATAGATTTTTTAAATGTGGTACAAACACACACAATGGATTATTCAGCCTTTAAAAGAAGGAAATCCTGCCATTTGCCGCAACATGGATAAACCTGGAGGACATTATGCTAAGTGCAATTAGCCAGACACATAACGACAAATACTACATGATATCCCATACAGGTGGAATATTTAAAAAAATCAAACTCATAGCAATGGACAGTAGAGTGGTGGTTAGCAGGGGCTGGGAAATTCCAGGAAAAAGAAGATGTTCATCAAAGGGTACAAACCTTCAGCTACAAGATAAGTACTGGAGACCAAATGTACAGTAGCTTCAAATTTGCTAAGAAAGTAGATCTCAAGTGTTAACACACACATATACACACATTATACACAAATGGTAATGATGTAACATGATGAATGTGTTAATTAGCTTGGTTGTGGTAATCATTTCATAAGTAGGCATATACCCTAAATATATGCAAATTTTATTTGTAAATCATACCTCAATAAAGCCTGAAAAAAATTGTAGTATATATATGCAATGGAGTATTATTCAGCCTTTAAAAAGCAAGATACAGAAGGACAAATACTGCATGATCTCACTTATATGTGGAATCTAAAATACTCAAACTGAAGGTAGAATGGTGGTTGCCAGAAGTGGAAAGGGAAGAGAGAAATGAGGAGATATGGACTAAAGGTTACAAAGTTTCAGTTATGCAAAAATGAATGAGTTCTGTAGAGTTAATGCACAACATGGTGTCTGTATTACAATGCAATACTGTATTGGACAAATGAAATGTACTAAGGGAGTAGATCTTAAGGGTTCACACCACACACACAGAAACATAACCCTGTGAGGTAATGGATATGTTAATTATCTTAAATGTGATGATCATTTCACAGTGTATACATATTTCAAAACATCAAGTTGCACACTTAAATATGTATGATTCTTATTTGTCAATTATACTTCAATAAAACTGGAAAAGGGGAATGAAGGAGAATAAGCTAGAACTTGTGGCCACATGCTGGTTGACCTCCCACTGAAGGTCATTCCTCCTTTCAAATGGCTATGATAAATACCTCTTTTTGGGTTTTCCGTATTTCCTCCCTCTCTCAGTCCCTTCAGGCACAATGGTGTAAACATCTCCACCGCATCTTACCCCTGATTATAGCACTGGCCTGTGTGGTACTCTATACCTATAAACTCATAGACAGCATCTCTTTAAATAAATCTTTATCAAATTATCCTATATTAAGTGTGCCATTAACTTCCTGTTGGAACTCTAAATGATATAATTTTCTATAAATGTATCCTTCCTTGAGTGTATCAACTTGTTTCATCCTATTGACTGTAGCTTTACAACTAAGATGCTTCAATATATGAGATAATATAAATTTTCACCCTCTCCTTTCTGTTTTATGAACCTGGAGGGCTTCCATCTTCTGCTTTCATCCATTTCTGTTGTCTCCTATGCCTACTATACATCTGTCATCTTAAAAGTGCCTTTTGATCCCTTTGTGGTTCATAAGCATGATGACTGAGTTTTTGCACTCCTGTGTGAGACGTAGCTCCCTCAAATCTTATGACATACACGTATTACCTGACTCACATGAAAAAAGAAAAAAGAGATTGGGATTTTTGTAAAGTGGCTTTAGCCACCCTGCATTGCATATATTAATTTATTGATCTCATTTCTTCCTCTTGTTTTGCTGGGATACATTATCCCACACTTTCAAAAAAAAAAGAGTACTTATGATGTAAACTTTATAAATTTTTGCCTGATTAAACATGCTTTATTCTATCTTCCTGATAGATTTGTTCTGTATAGAATTCTAGGCTGAAAATCAGCGTGAGAAACTTTTCCACTGTATTCTAAGGATGAGTTTGCTACAGAGCACACTCATGCCATTTGAATTTCTGTTCATTTATGAGCTATGTGGTTTTTTCTTAATGATTTTACAATATTTTCAATTGTTAAGGTGATAAAATTTCATAATAACTTGCCTTGGGATTTTTTTAAAATCTTGTGCTGGGCGTTCAGTAAATCTTTCATATCGAGAAAATTAAGCTTTTCTGTTCTAAGAAATTTAATTTCATTGTTTCTTTTAAATCCATCCTTCTGTTTAATTTGTCCTCCTGGAATATGTGTGAGTTGAATGGTTTGCCCCAACTTGATTCCTTGTGTTTCTTGTTTTCATCTTTCATGTTTTCTGTTTCTTTGACATTTTCATTCTACTTTCATAGAGACAGTGCTTTTATGACTTCTTTGACTACTTGTTTTATTTCTTTTAATGTCGTATTAATTTGTTTTAATTTTTATTGTTCTTTTTGATTTTATTTACCTTCCAAAAATAATTTTTCTATATTTTTTCAATGCACCATATTCTTATTTAAAGATTACAAATATTTTCTTTCATTCATGATAAGATACAGTTTTTTACAGTTGTTTTTTTTTTTTTTTTTCCCTGAATTACCTATAATTCCACCAGTTTCCTTTTGGCTTTTTTAAAGGCTTACTTTTCTCTTTTTTTCAAAAGCCTTATGTAATTTTAGATTGATCTCTTCAGCCAGCTTACTAATTGGCAGGCTTCCGGTCAGGGTTGCAGTAGAAAAGTAGCCATTTCACTTGTAATCTCTGAAGGCAGATGTGACATTAACATTCAGTTTCTTCAACAAAGGTGCCAATATTCTGTCTGTGACTCATCGGCTACCATTAGCATCTGGGAGCAGAAAGAGGATGGAAGACTGAACTGCTCCATTCTCTTAATCTTCATTAGCAGCCCTGAACCTCACCTCCCCCTGACCTGGCATCCTGCATCCCAGTCATTGTAGGGATTCCAGGAAGTGAATCTCTCCCCTTTTCCTCACTATTCCTCTTGTTGGTAATTCAGACTTAGCCTTCCCAACCCTGCTAAACCAGTTGCTACTTTTTTATCTTACCTTTTCCAAACTTTTGTTGAAATCTCTTCTCTGCATCTAACTGCTGTCCTGTTCCTTTGTTCCTGTGGGTCTAAGCCATTTTTTTCCTACAGCAAGTGTTGTTGTTGTTGTTAATACTTTGCTCTTAGGAGGGAAAGGGAAACCTAATGTATTCTATCATTTTTAATATAATTTGTGTGTTTGTTGTTTATCTTAAAAAATCAGGAGTTAAAAAAAAGATAGAAAGACCCTGTTGCAAAGGGAAAGTAATATGAAAATAACTATAAGGACATGCAATAACTATAAGGAAATTTTAATCATCAAAATGTTAATGGTGATCATGTATGAGAGGGCTTGAGTAGACAAACCATTTTAAAGACTTTTCAAAAGCCCCACCAACAAACTACTATTAACATAAGATTGTCCACTTGGCTTCAAAAGGAATATCTTTTTCTTATAAGGTCATTCTATATTATTGAATTGAAATTTAAAAGAGCCTGAGGCAAGTCAATGCAATATTTTAGTTGGGCCACCATAAATAATGTCAGGTCCCCATTACTAAGGAAAAAAAATAGAAATTGGAGTTACAATCAATAGATTTTGACAAGTACCTACTGTGCAAGCACCTCTATTCCATACATGAAGAGTAGAAAAGAATATATATCACTTATATTCCCCCTAAGTTGTAGATCTCAGATAAAAATCCATTAAAAAAGAGAAAAATGTAAGTGATATCTTATAAATTGCATACAGGATTGCTTAAGGCATATAGAAAATAAATGTTGAATAAAAATTATCAGGGCAGAATTCTTGAACAATATGAGTCATGAGACAAGATCTAAGAAAATTTCTCAGAAGAAAAATGTGTTTTCCAGAATACTGAGAATACTTATCTATTTTTCAACTTTACTAAGAATACCACAAAAAGAAAATGTGCCTATTCCATTTTGTTGTTTTAAGGAACTGAAGACAAGTTCAACTAAAAATTTATAATAGAATTACATCTCCTTAGTCATTTCAGTGGTACAAATATCAACTCATTTTAGTTGCTTTAATCTAGTCTGTATTTTTATTGCCAAAAAAAGTAAGATTTCTTTCAGTAAAGATAGTATTATAGTAATGGGTAGAAGAGTATTCAAATTCTCCAAGAGGGTCTTTAAAGAAATTGCTATCCACCTCAAAATATGTAAAGTTCTATTTTTTCTCCTGCACAGAAACCATGCTTTGGGCAATTTGTTGATTTATACTAACCCACTTCATTGTAGGAAATATATATTTCTATGTCTGCATTTGTTGTATTGCATTATAATTATCTCCTTGCAAATCTGTTTCCGTGACTAGATTTTGCAATATTTATAGGAAAAGACTAGAGAAGGAAGAAAAAGAAAACAAAAGAAGGAAGGAAAGAAGGAGGGAACAAGGTGCAGCTTCTGGTAAATTAGACTTCTTTTTTGAAGAGACATGATATGGTGAGAAGATATGATCAGGGATATCTTTCTCTTATAACCCCACTCTAAATTATTGAATGGTAGCTTGAGAGTTTGATGTGAATAGAAGGGATCTAACGAGGTTAAATGAGATATTGAGTAGGAGTGTTAACTTTTTTACTCTAGAAGAGAGGATAAACCTTGCCAAGTATGGAAAGATTTAAGTTTAGCCTGTCTAAAATAGCCTCAAATTATTTCCTGTTAGACAAAATACAAAAGCTGCATTTTAGGAACTTTTTTTTTAACTATTAATAAATTAGGGATCATTGAAGGTATCCACTAATTCTCTGATTTTGCAATTCTGACAAACTATCCTCTCTGCTTTTCCTTCAAGGAGATCTTGCTACTCCATAGCTGCCTCATGGCATTCTTTACATCCTCATTCCTCAGAGTATAGATGAGTGGGTTCAACATTGGGGTGATGGTGGTATAGAACACAGACACAGCTTTATCCAATGGGAAAGTAGTGGATGGATGGAGATAAATAAAGATACACGCAACAAAGAAGAAAGTTACTACAGTCAGATGAGATCCACAGGTAGAGAGCTTTGTGTCGGCTCTCTGCAGACTGTTTTTGAAGACTAAACAGAATGACTGTGTAGGAGGCCAAAAGAATGAGGAAACACCCTAGGGAGATGAGACCACTGTTGGCAACTACCAGCATGTTTACCAGAGTTGTATCAGCACAGGCAAGTTTTAGGACTGGGTGGACATCACAAAAGTAATGGTCTATAACCTGAGCATTACAGAAGGGCAGCTGGAAGGTCATGAGGGTCTGAACAAAGGAATGACCCAGGGCCCCCAACCAGGACAGTGATGCCAGCACAGTACAAGCATTAGCACTCATTATGACAGTGTAACAGAGGGGTTGGCAGATAGCAGCATAGCGATCAAAAGCCATGACAGTCAAAACAAAAATCTCAGCACAACCTAAAAAGTGGAAGGTAAACATCTGAGTTATACAGCCCCAGTAGGAAATAGTCTTTTTCTCAGAAACAAAGTCTGCAATCATCTTGGGTGCTGCGGCCAAGGAATAGGCAATGTCCACAAAAGACAGGTTACTGAGGAAGAAACACATGGGTGTGTGTAGTCGGGGGTCAGAAAAGACCATAAGCAAAATGAGCAAATTTCCCACCACGATCACGACATAGAAGAGGAGAAATAAGACAAAGAACATCAATTGCGCTCCAGAATCTTGGGAAAGTCCCAGGAATATAAACTCAGTGACATTGTTGGCCACTTTCATGGGGCCCCAGGCAGGACTGGTGGAGTGACTCTGGTTCTCTGCAAAAATAAACACATGTTATAAACCATTGTAAGCAAGGTAAAGCCTATCAGTAAGAGTCTTGTGAAAATACCTACATGATGTTAAATATGGTAGAGAAAGTTCTTCATATTTCTTGAACATAGTTCATGAGTATTTTTCTTGTTATTAGCTTGATTTCCACATTATTGACTCACATTTGAATTTCTTTCATAATTAGTCTTATAGTTCCTTTCTTCCATACAAGAACCTAGAGAATCTGAGTCTTTTTTATTGAATTTAATGTTTTTACCTAATCAGTGCTCTCCCTCCCCCCACCTCCAACTTCTCTTGTCAGAAATTTACTTTGGAGTGAAAACTTTGTTTATTTAATTAATTTTTTGAGGCTGTAAATAAAAGCATGAAGTCAGAGTATATGATCTGATGTATAAAATTTCAGAATCCTTCAAGTATAATATATACTACTCACTTATAGAAAAGTAACATTTTGTTTAATCAAGAAAGGAAGACTCAGTTTCCAATTTCTCAATTAGAAAAAAAAAGTCTCAATTCAAGTAAAAATTAAGTCATTTTTAGTGCTTATAAATCAACGTTGAGGAAGTTTGAATCATACGCCTGGACCTGCTGGTTGAAAATTCCATTGTGCTTGCCAATAAGGAATACATGAGAAGTGATCAATTTATACAGAGAAATACTTTTTTCTATGTTGCTCTGAAGAGTTGAAACATTTAAAACTTCTCATTGAGTTCCCTATCATCCTCAATCCCTTTGCAGGTCCCTGTCATCCTCAATCCCTTTGCCTTGAAAAACACACAGATAACTCTCTGTCCTTGTGATCACAGGAAAAACTAGGAATGAAATTTATCATACAGATAATGTTAGAAATGATAGTTTAAAAATAAGTGTCTGAAGCCATTTTATAAACTGTAATAGGAATGCTTGCATCATACAGAGAAAAATAAAGGATAGAAATAATCAGGAAAAAATTCTTAAAGGAGATTAATATTAGACAAGATCTGAAGTTTCTTGAAATAAAAATGGCTTTTCTGAAATATGAAAATTACTAGCTATTTTCCGTCTTTACTCAGAATACCTCTTTTCTGCATGGATAGCAGAAAGAGCACTGCCCAGAAGCTGAGTGGTGTAAGTTTGAGTGCCCTCATCAGCTTTATAACTTTGGGTAAATCTATTTATCTTCCCTGGATCTCAGTTTTCTCATCTATAGAAGATGAATGATAAAATTTTTTACCTCACAAAGGTGTTTCAGAATTAAAATGAGATCTATAGAACATGTTTTGAATTTATGAGGTGTTTCCTTTTAATTTGAATCTATCAAGTGGAATCTCTCTAGTAAGCACAATTTGTAATTTGGTGCATTTAGTTATTATATAAAAGCTATATAATGTAACTACTAGAAAATATTAAAAACATATACAATTTTATTTCTGAGATAATAGCTATAAAAATATGTGCCAATCTCCATGAAAGAAATATCATTAATAGTAGCTAACATTTACTGAGTATTTTACCATGCACAGAATCGTGTGCTAAACTCTGCATATGTTACTTAATTCCATCTTCACAACACTATCATAATTTTTATTATCTCCATTTTATGGAGCAGAGCACTAAAGATTAAAGAGGCAAATTGCCCAATATAATTTTCAGCGAAAGGACTGGTATAATTCTGGTATTCTTTTTCCAGAACACGCATAACTTACATATCTTTAAATAAATCATAGGTAGATAGAAAGATTAGATAGATAGATAAATTTCCCATAAAAAACTGAATTTATTATTATTTTTTAATTAATATTATTTTTTGGAGAGGAAGTCTCACTCTGTCACCCAGGCTGGAGTGCAACAGCGCGATCTCGGCCCACTGCAATCTCCGCCTCCTGGGTTCAAGTGATTCTGCTGCCTCAGCCCCCCAAGTAGTTGGAATTACAGGAACCTGCCACCACAAAAAGAACTGAATTTAAACAATTGCTTTCTTATCGTGCAAAGTCCTTCAATTGGAGAATATGTTTCACATTCCTAAAATCTTTTAATAGTCTGTGCCCTATACCAGCAAAGCCAAATTGTGCTCAGTCATCACCAGTTGGCAAAATCATGAGCGCTGAAAAAATGTTTAGGTAAACAAAAAACACTCATATTGTACTTACTGTATGCCAAGTTTGATTCTAGATGTTTTAAATTTAGCTCATTTAACTCCCATAATGATCTTATAAAGTAGTCTATCACTACTATTACCACTTCAGAAATGAGGAAACTGAAGCACAGAAAGAGTAAGTAACTTGCCCAAGGTTATAGATCTAGTGATTGGCAGAGTTGGTATTTGAACCTACGCAATGGGTCTTCAGGATCTATTTTCCTAACTACTATGCATATCCTGGGTCTGATGGCATCAAAGCCACCAAATATCTTTTTCATTTGAAAGCCTTAAACTTTATACATTAATCAAAAGACTCCTTTTCTTCTAATCATGAAAAGTTTTTTTAATTATATACACTATTTAGAGACAAAGACTATAGCTACAACTGGCAAGATCAGCACAGCATACAGTCTGTACCCAACTTTTCTCAAATTAAATTTACAGTGGAGATGTAATAACAAGTGATGTGATACTGATCGTTAATTCAGTCATTATTTGATTTGGCAAGTACTGTCAATCAAGTGGAGGAGGTCCACATGTAAACTGTGACAGTTCTCCGTGAAAGGGCTCAGGAAGGAAGCCCAGCAGAGACAGGATTGCCTTTTCAAACTCTGTCACTGAGTGGAATTCTGACAGATGAGTTAGAGTTAACCTGATGATGATGAGGATTGCAGGGTGTGGGCACAGAAGAATAGACAGGGCAGGAAGAACTTTCCAGGCCTAGCAAATAGAATATGTGAAGGTAAAAATCATTACACCAGCCTCTTTGGGGAGTGCCAGCAAGTTGAACATGATTCAACACAGAACCCACATAGGAAAGTGTCAGGAGATGAGGCTGAAAAGAAGGCAAGTCTAGATTACAGAGTCTTGTGTGTTAAGCTTAAAAGTTAGCAACTGAATTAACTGGGGTGCCATAAAGAAAGATCCAGTCACAGGAGGAGAGTAGCTGCGATGGAAGGTGGGGGAGAGAAGTTGTGAAAAAGAAGACGCCTGGAACCCCAACTCGTCTACATTCAAATTTCGGCTTCACCATTTACTAATTTTATGACTTTAGGCAAGTGACTTCACTTCCGTTTGCCTCAGTTTTCTCAAGTGTAAAATGTGGATAGGAATAGTACATTTATATAGAGTGTTATACATATTAAATATATATTACATGTAAAGGACTTATGTGCATAATGTACTTTAAGTGAATATATAATTATCATTATGCATCTTAGCTATCAGAGAAAATGTTGATTGGAAGGAGAGACAGAAGCCTGGATAGGAGTCGTCTTAGAACACTAACCTCCTTACTATGTTAATCTCCTGATTCTCACCTATATGCATGCTCATGCTTGTCCAAATCTTAGACTGTGTCTACTGCTCACATCTACCCTCTCAAATATACTCCTTTGACTGGAGCAGCAACAGAGTACATTCTATATCCTTGCATAGACGTATTAAAGAGTTCAAGCATGGATGCCCAAAGATGTTTGGGCAGCTGCTCTATTCACCCTGAGTGGTGACAACTCAACTTTATCTAGACTCCTCCTGAGGAGTTCATCAAATTAATCAAAGTCTAGGACCCAAGATCTTTTTGCTATCTTTGCTGGGAGAAACAGCACAGGATTTAAAGATAGAACAACTCACAGCTCTGCCTCTTCAGGCTGTGTAACATTAACATAACTTTTCTAACATCTATTAACCTCCCCTGTGAGATAATGCTATCCATGGTAAAACTAAAATTAGATAATGGACAAAAAAGCAATAAACAATCTGTCAAACTAACTCTTGATCATTTTTGGGGTAGAATTTCAAGAACTCCAGTATCAGACATCTCAACTCTATGAACCAGAGCCTCTATGGGGTGGATTGTTTCTACTGGTCTACCCAGGTTCTTAGGTTAAACTTGATCTCTCTAAGACAATGCTAAAGAATATATATTGGTTGAAATAAGATTTGCGTAGTTAAAGAAAAATGTTTCCTCCTTTGTTTAACTCCATGAGCCTACATAAATTATTTCCAATAGAACAATTTCAAAGAATGCAACTCTTGGAATCTTCTGGGAAAGAGATTGTCTTAGTTCCTCTCATGAGGGATTTACAAAGGGCAGCCATATACTATTCTGGATCTCTTTCCTAACAGCAAGTTCTATCTCATGGAAAACTTTTCGTGCAATAGTGTTCTTGACTTCAATATCCCTCGTAGAGACATTATAACACATGTGCATGTTTTTATGTCTCTTGTTACCTGACATTATTTTATTACTTATTAATCCCCTCTTGTTCCTCTAATTGGCCCCAATTGGGGAAACAATTACTAATCTTTGTGGAGCTGAAAGATAAAGAAAAATATTGAAAAAAATCTGCAAATGAGTTAGCATAGCACAATGTATAGATTGCTTAAGGTATCATCTATTTGATTTATATTTCATAAGTACCAATATTAATTTATCCTTTCACTTAATACTTACTAAACATATTATCTGTGTCTGGTACTGCACTGTGAATATAAAAAGAGGAGTACGACCCAACTCCTGACATAAAACCATTTATTTTACAGCAGTAGTTTTAAATGACCTCCCTAAATCATCTTAGACTGAAGCATAATTGATGTTAAGTCCTATACTTATCTATGTATAAAGGATTTTAGAGATTGTTTGATTTTTTCACACTCATCTAACCATTGGGAAACAAATAAGGTACAGAGAGGGAATTAAATTATCTAAGTTTACAGATGGTGGTAAACCTAGTAAACCTAGGACTAAATTCCAATTGAAATTATATTGATACACACTTTAAATTGTAATATACTATTTCTTAAATTAATTACTAGAACAGATGTTGTAAAGCAGGTGAAGAATTTACAGAAGTAAATAATTTACCTTTGAATATAATTTGAATCAATGAAAATTGACCTTGCCTCTTTCACTGGTGGTTAAGGTATCATTCTAGATGGAAAGCTTACCCTGGACTTTTTCTTGAGTGTGGTCCCACCGCATGTATTTGAACAATCCGAGATCTTGGATCAGAAAAGCCTTTGAAATAAAAATGTGATTGATAACAAGATATGCACACTAAAAGACCGAGATTTATATAATGATACTTCTTTTATTTACATACCACATTTCCTCTTGTACAGCCTAAAAAGCAGTCTTGAATTTGTTTTCTCTTTCTCTCTCTTCTTTCTCTCTCTCTCTCTCCCTCAGAAAGATAGTATTTTATGAGTTTACACCAACGCCATAGCTTCTAACCTTGGTATACAAAGATTTCTACATTCCTGGCTGCCAAAGGGAAGAAACTCTCAGCAATCTTTATGCATCATCAAAACCCTGAGGGAAATGCTGGACAAGTGATTGAGTAAGCAGTTGGAGAATATGATTAGGGAGAGAAAGTGCAAGTGTAGTCTCTACTAAATAACTCCTTGTAAAACCATGCTGAAAGCTGGCTGAAAACAAGACTTTTAATTAGAGTATTGAAGGTGAAAAGTTGGTCAATAATTCCAGCAGAAGTAGCAGCATGTTCAGAGACATAGAAATATGAGGAAGCTGCACATGGTTCAGAGGTTCAAACAGTGGAACAGGATTGGGCAAAAATTGGAATTAAGATTGATAATTGATCTTGGAACAAGTTTTTCTACTAGAACAAGGCCTAAGGCGCAGAGTGGGGTTGTAGTATGAGAAATCTTGGTTATTATCCTAGATTTTCTTATCACCATGCAGACCCTGTACCCCTACAGAATCTCATATGTGTACCAGAATCTGAGGTAGGATAGAACATGCAAACAAGAAAGTATAGGTTTAATGAAATAAGAGGGAGAGGCTGGTAGGGTTCGGATGTATACGCTAATCAACTCAACTGAGCCATTTTACTATGTAGACATATTTATTTCAAAATATCATGTTGTACATGACAAATATTTACAAGTTTTACATGTCAAATAAATAAATAAGAAATCATGCACAGATGTGAACAGAGTGGGGGGGAGTCAATATTCACTTAAAGAGATAAAAACTAGAAATGCACTGTATTTATGTTATAGATTTCACCACTTCCTCTAAGTAATGGAAGCTCACCAGGTATTTTCAAGTATTTATTTACAGAATAATTACAAAGAGCTTTTTGGGAACATAAAGAACATAACGGCAATAAATTAAATAACTGCCATGAAAAAAATAGACAACTTGAGTAAGCCATTTCATTAAGGAAGAACTAATGAAATCTGAATTAAAGTTGCAAGGTAGTTAGTAATAATGCATCAATATTAGTTTATTTGTTTGACAAATGTACCATAGTAATATAACAATAAGGAAAATAGCATGAGGTATAATTATACTCTGCGATATTCAACATTTCTGTAAATCTATAACCATTCCAAATTTTAAAAATTATTAAATTTAAAAATGATTTTATAAAATCTTTGAAAGCATGTGATAAGCCAGAAATTTTGGGAGGGCCTATAAACATCAGCTTTATTTGCTCCCTTTCATTCTTTTTTTAATTTCGACTTTTATTTTAGATACAGAGGGTGCATGTGCAGGTTTGCTACGTGGGTTTATTTCACCAAGGTAGTAAGTATAGTACCCAACAGGTAGTTTCCCAACCCATCCCCCCCACCCTTCCTCACACCTCTTGTAGTCCCCAGTGTCTATTTTTCCCATGTACATGTCCATGTGTGCTTAATGTTTAGCTCTCACTGGTAAGTGAGAACATGTAGTATTTGGATTTCTGTTCTTGCATTAATTTTCTTAGGATTATTGCCTGAAGCTTCATTCATGTTGCTGCAAAAGACATGATTTCATTATTTTTTTTTTTTGGTTGCATAGTGTCTGATAGTATGATTCTGATAGTATGATTCTGATAGTATGATTCTGATAGTATGGTTCTGTCTTTGCTGAATAGTGCTGAGAAGAACATACAAGTGTATGTGCCTTTTTGGTCTTTTTGGCATAATCTATTTGGAATAATCTATTATATATATAAAATATATTTTATATATATATCTATTAATATATTATATATATTATATAATATATATTTTATTTATATATTTTATATACATATAAAATATATTAAATATATATATACAGTGAGAGAGAGAGAGAGAGAAAGAGGATTGCTGGATCAAATAGTAGCTTTGTTCTAAGTGATTTGAGAAGTCTCCAAAATTCTGCCCACAGGGGCTGAACTAATATACATTCCGAGCAACTCTGTGCAAGCACTCCCTTTTTTCTACAGGCTCTCCAGTATCTGTTGTTTTTGGACTTTTTCATAGTAGCCACTCTGATTGGCATGAGATGGTATCTTATTGTGGTTTCGGTATGAATTTCTCTGATGATTAGTGATGATAAGCATTTTTTCATATGTTTGTTGGCTGCTTGTATGTCTTTTTATTGAAAAGGATCTATTCATGTCCTTTTCCCATTATTAATAGGGCTGTTTGTTTTTTGTGTGTTGTATTATTTAAGTCTATTTACATTTGGGATATTAGACCTTTGTCAGATGCATAGTTTGCAAATATTTTCTCCCATTCGGTAAGTTGTCTGTTTCCCTTCTTGATAGTTTCTTTTTCTGTACAGAGGCACTTTCGTTTACCTAGGTCCCACTTGTCAATTTTTGGTTTTGTTGCAATTTCTTTGGGGGACTTAGCTAATTTTTTCCCAAGGCCAATGTCAAGAAAAGTAACTCCTAGATTTTGGTCTAGGATTTTCATAGTTTGTGGTCTTATATTTAAATCTTCAATCTATCCTGTTAATTTTCTTATATGCTGAAAAGCAAGGGTCTAGCTTCATCTTCCTGCACTTTGCACCTCAAGGAATTAGAAAACAAAGGACAAACCAACTCCAGAGCTAGCAGAAGAAAAGAAATAACAAAAATTAGAGAACAACTGAATGAAATTGAGGTGCAAAAATCTATACAAAAGGTCAATGAAACCAAGAGTTAGTCCTTTGAAAAAATAAGATTGTTAGACTGCTAGTTAGATTAAAAAATAATAATAAAAAAGAAGATCCAAATGAGTACAGTCAAAAAGGACAAAAATGACATTAAAACTGATCCCACAGAAATACAAAAGATCCTCAGAGAATACTATGAACAACTCTATGCACACAAATTAGAAAATCTGGAAGAAACTGATAAATTCCTGGAACAACACAATCTCCTAAAATTGAATTAGAAAGAGATTGTAACCCTTAATAAGTCAATATCAAGCTCTGAAATTGAATCAGTAATTAAATAAGAAAACTCTACTAACCAAAAAAAGCCCAGGACCAGAGGGATTCACAGTTGAATTGTACCAGATATGTAAAGAAGAAATGGTACCAATCCTACTGAAACTATTCCCAAAAAACTCGAAAAGGAAGGGCTCCTCCCTAACTCATTCTATGAAGCTAGCATCAGCCTAATACCAAAATCTGGCAGAGGCAAAACAAAGAAAGAAAACATCAGGCCAATATCCTGATGAACATAGATGCAAAAATCCTCAACACAATACTAGCAAACCAAATTCAGCGGCACATCAATAAGTTAATTCACCACGATCAAGTAGGCTTTTTTCCTGGAAACAAAGAGAGACTTGAAAATGCAAAAGGGAATACAAAAAGCTATTGCTTGTCTTAAAATAATGCTACCAATTCCAGCTATCAACTGGACATTTAAAATGATTTGCCAAGACTATACATTTTGCTATGAAAGAGAACATCAGAAAAAGGGGATGTTACAGCCAGATTATACTAAGAGAAAGCCTGGAGCTCTATGTCCTTGAAACATGCCTGCTAACCCCTAGCACCACTCAAATCTTTCTGTAACTCACACAGTAATCTTGGGCAGTTTCCTGCACTTCAGGATATTCAAAATATTATCTTCGGGATATCATACTGCTCTTCAGGGTATTCATCGTATGCAAAAAACTCTGAAAATGTTGAGTAGACTGAAGCTAAAGAGAAGAACATGATGTTCCAGGTATGCCATTCTCACCCTCACCCATGCTATTTAGAAATCTCCCAAATGGCAGCCTAGTTCCTAGTCTGTGAGGAGTCCTTCTGTAGCAATATATACATATACACATACATACATATGGCTTCTTAAATATAAAGTCATTAACTTCCAACACAAAAATAAAAATACATCTTTTGTCCCTATATCAAGAAAGCTCTTACATGACCAGGGTTATTGCAATTTTCCAGTATATCCTAGTATTAGATGGAGTTTCAGACATTTTATTCAAAGGTATATTTTTCAGCTAAGTAATCATAAAAGCCTCTCTGTGGCAATTCATTAGGAGATAAAGTGACAAAATATAAAAAACATTGTAAAAGTTTGTCATTATCTCATTATATAGTAAATAGAATAAAGACATTTTCATAGCCATAAAATATTGCAAGGATCCTATGTCATAGATCGATAATCTTAAATATAAATGCTTAAGTTAACCTTTTTAGGGATCTTCCAGCTCTGAAGCTCCTATACAGGTATCATAGAAATTAAATAATCTGGCCAGGTGTCATGGCTCATGCCTGTAATCCCAGCAGTTTGAGAGGCTGAGGCAGGCAGATCACCTGAGGTCAGGAGTTCAAGACCAGCCTGGCCAACATGGAAAAACCCCGTCTTTACTAAAAATACAAAAATTAGCCAGGCATGGTGGCCAGCACCTGTAATCCCAGCTACTTGGGAGGCTGAGGCAAGAGGATCACTTGAACCTGGGAGGCGGAGGTTTCAGTGAGCCAAGATCATGCCACTTCACTCCAGCCTGGGAGACAAGAGTGAGACTCTGTCTCAAAAAAAAAAGAAGAAAGAAAGTAAGAAAGAAAGAAGAAAGAAAGAAAGAGAGAAAGAGAGAGAAAGAGAAAAATAAAGAAGAGAGAAAGAAGGAGAAAGATAGAAAGAAAGAAGAGAGAGAGAGAGAGAAAGAAGCAATCTGTATAATTGAGATAAATACTCTAAGAAAGAGAGAGAGAAAGAAAGAGAGAGAAAGAAAAAGATAAAAAGAAAGAAGAAAGAAAGAGAGAGAGAAAGAAAGAAGCAATCTGTATAATTGAGATAAATACCCTAAGAAAGAAAGAGAGAAAGAAAGAGAAATTAGATAGGAAGAAAGAGAGAGAAAGAAAGAAAGAAAGAAAGAAGGAAAGAAAGAAAGAAAGAAAGAAGCAATCTGTATAATTGGCATAAATACTCTTTCTGGGGAGAAATAAAATATTAACTTAATTATATAATTACTAGCTTTCTTTTTTTTTCTTTGAGACCGAGTTTTGCTCTTGTTGCCCAGGCTGGAGTGCAGTGGTGTGATCTCAGCTCGCTGCAACCTTTGCCTCCTGGGTTCAAGTGATTCTCCTGCCTCAGCCTTCCTGAGTAGCTGGGATTACAGACATGCACCACCACGCCCAGCTAATTTTGTATTTTCAGTAGAGATGGGGTTTCTCCATGTTGGTCAAGCTGGTCTCAAACTCCTGACTTCAGATGATCTGCCCACCCTGGCCTCCCAAAGTGCTGGGATTATAAATAGCTTTCTTGATTGATTGCATTTTTTCTAAGTGGTCATGGGTAAGTCATTTAACTCTGAGTTCATTCTCAAAAATGAAGTTAGGTAAATTTATTCCTCAAAGCATGTTTGAGACTCAGAGGTAATAACTGTGAGTATCTCAAAAATGAGTGCTTTCAACCACAGTTCATTTCTTCCTCCGTTCCTTTAGAGGTTAAAACTCTTAAACATTATGGTCAGTTGAAGAGCCAGCTTATCTATTCACCCCCACTGTAACTCCACTCAAAGAAAAACTCAGTGTGAAACTGGGTACCTCTTCTTGGGAAGCCTCTACAACAGAATACTAACAGCTTCCATCACCCCAGCACTCCTGGACTTCCTTTGTCTCACACATAAACTTTGTTAAGAGCATATGTTCGTTAGAGTGATGCCTGACTACATTTCTAAAACTTGGGCACTGTGGAACACAGTTCTGAGGTAAATACTACTACATAGGTAGTTGTTACTGTTCTAAGGCTTTGTTATAACAGAACAAAGAAATTCACACTACCTCAGAAGAGGATCTGATGAGACATCAGAAGGAACTTCCTAACACTAGGAATCATTAAATGCTGGAGGAACGGAACACAAAGAGATATATCTTCTTTCATTTGAATAGATTAAAAAGTGGAAAAAATTGAATAAATTAAGAGTACTTAGAGGCATAAAGATAGAAAAGTTGATCTTTCAATTAATTCTTGTTATCATTTGTGGCCAGTAAATTCTACTGAGTTCTTGAGTCCTCTCGATTATGGTCAAAAGGCATAGGTGGCTTTCTAGAGTGCCACCTATGCTTTTAAATTGTAATCAAGAGTGATCCATTATAATCTTTATGCTATCTTCTCTTTTATACCAAAGACATCAAAATGGTTTTTACACATGTACAAGATGAGTTGAGAGTCTTGCAAGAAAGAGTATGTTTTTCAAATCACCTCTTCTGCTCATTCTTTAACAAGGCAATGGAATGCCACATGGTTTTATCGTCAGCTTCTTCATAGCTGTCTTCATATCAGTATTTCTGAGTGTGTAGATGAGGGGGTTCAACATAGGTGTAATCACCGTGTAAAACAAGGAGAATATCTTATCCACAGAGAAGCTGCAGAAAGGCCTCAGATAGATGAATACGCATGGCACGAAGATCAGGCTGACCACTGTCAGATGAAAAGCACAGGTAGAGAGGGCCTTGTTCTGGCCCTGGAAGAAGTGTGTTCTCAGGGTGATCAGGATGATAGCATAAGAGAATAGTAAGACCAAGAAGCAGACAAGAGACAGCAGACCACTGTTGGCTATCATCAGCACCTCTACCACATAGGTGTCCATGCAGGCCAGCTTGATGACCTGTGGGACATCACAGTAGAAGTTGTCCACTTCATTGGGGCCACAGAAAGGCAGCTGGATGACTAGTATGACCTGCATGATAGAGTGGATAAAACCCCCACACCAGCAGGCAAGAACCAACCAAAGGCATAGCTGGGGGTTCATGACTGTAAGGTAACACAAAGGGTTACAGATGGCAACATACCTGTCATAGGCCATGACTGTCAGCAGAAACATCTCACTGGCTCCTAGAAAGTGGAGGAAGTAGATCTGGGCCAGGCATCCTGAAAAAGAGATGCTCTTGCCCTGCTGTAGGAAATCCCCTAACATCTTTGGCACAGTAACACAGCTCAGGCTTAGGTCAATGAAAGAGAGATGACCTAAAAAATAATACATAGGAGGTTGGAGCAGGTGAGCATGGGCTTGCACTGTTACCACTATCAAGAGGTTTCCCAGGATGATAGCAATGTAAAAAAACAAAAATAGTAAGAAGAGAAATAGCTGCAGCTCCCAAGAAGATGATAGGCCCAGAAGAACAAATTCTGTCACGTTAGAATCTTGTTCTTTTTTCATCAAGCCAAGAATATCAAGTGACCTAGAGAAAGAAGAATTAAATCAGAACAAGGGAGATTTAAGGTAGATATATATATTTACACTATATATATATATATATAGTATATAATATATAAATTACATAAAAATTATTTTAGCAAGTTCTATGAGGTAGTATAGGCAGTACACTCATATTGATAGAACGAGGAATTTTGTTCATTTCTTCCAACTCTTTATTCCTGTAGTACTTTTAAATTGCATTCACAATAAACTAGAAAGAAACACAATGACCTGGACATGAGGTGATAAGTGCTAATCTTTCCATTTCTTTTAATAGACAGAATAATGTCCTCTAAGGACAAAAGTTCTGGAATGGAGTATCTAGATCGAATGCCTAGCTCCACCATTATCAATGGAGTACTCTCAGGCAAGGAAATAAACCTCTCTGAATTTTATTCTTTGGTTATTCAATTTAATGCAGAGTTAATGGTATCTCCCAAGATTGTTTTGAGAATCAAATGTAATGCCTATGTGCACCATAAAAAAAAAACTAGGTCTCTCAAGATGAGGAAATATCTTACTCCTCTTATCCACAACACAATACTTACTGCATAGCAGAAGCTCAATAATTTATCAAATCAAAGGAAGAATGTTTTGTAAACAACAAATTGCTATGTTGTACAAAGGTTAGTAGTTACTATGAATAAATATATTAGGAAATAAATCATTTAGGAAGGATTGAAAAAGAGCTCATATTTTTTGTCTTTACTATCCCAGGTCACAGAAATTGGGAAGTTTGTAAAAATGAGGTGAGAAGAATTAGTCTCAATCTTTAAGATTTAGGGAAGCATCAGACTCTGGATGAGTAGGTCAATGATTAAAAGACACTAATCCCCAAGAGAAGACACCAAGAGCCATGACCCATATCATGGAGGCATGCACAAAAGCCCACCATCACCCTTTTACAGGACAGAGTAATAAGAGAAACCAGAGTTGTGTTGCTTCTGGACTTTTCAACAACCATAGATACTTAAGAAAATAAAAGATTTGCTAAGATATTGTTAGATCTATTTTCCCCTGCTCTACACTCACATTCATCCCCAACGTTTGGTGACAGTACCTTGGATTACAAACAGAAAATCAGAGAACGTTGATACATTTCTTCCATTGAAGTAGTTAAAAATTAGTAGATGCCTCTCTGTCTAGAATTTTTTTTATCTAGAACCAGCTATAGACAAAATATGAAATAAGACAAGATTTTATTTTGTGTCCCAAGCTTTGTAATCCATGTTGCACTTGGTTCTATCAAGTCATTCAGAGAATGTTATCCAATAAAATCCTTCATACTAGATATCAGGTATTTACACAGACAATGCAGGAAAGTACTTAAATTCTAAAAATGAAAACCTCTAATGACAAGAAAACTTTCTCTAGGATGTTATTCCAAAATAAGCCAGTGAGAGAGAGATTTGGGGCTCAAGCCACCTTTGGATGCCTCTGTCATACCATGTTTGTGACCATCCTCTTCATCTGCCTATATAGCCAAGTGCACAGCTGCATCTAAATCTATAATTTCATAACTGATAGAAGGAATCACCTCACTTTCTAAAATCAATTGGAAAATAAAACAAAGCAAGAAATACAAGTTAGGGAACGATTTGCTGTTATATGTACAGCCTTACTTCAGCTCTGCTAAATTGAAAATTCTCTAATCTTTTTTGGATGCACCAAAGATTGTAAATTTCCATAAGAAAACATCATTTTGAAGTTCTTTCCAGTTATCTAAAATGTATAATTAACAGGGGTCAAGTGTCATTAAAATTATGGATCTAATTTTTAAAATAATCTTGGGGAAACTGGAAAAATCTGAGAAAGAGAAACCAAAGTTTTTTTTTTTAATTAAAAAAGGTTTCTAGAAACCAGAAAACAATGAGAACACATAACCCTACACACTGTTATAATTTAGTCTCAGAATATGGCTGAGAAACAATGTGATTATTTCCTAATGTGAAGGCATAGTATACCAAGGGTGTATGGTACACTTGTTTTTTCCACCCAACATATGCTGAGAAAGAAAAGATTATATTAAAACAGACAATATTAAAATTAAATAAATCAGAAGGATAGATTAAATAAGAGAAGAATATGTAAAATATGTTATAACCCAAATTACTACAATTTATAAGCCTGAGTTTATGGCTTACTTGCTTAAAGTAAGATTTAATATTAGGAAATTTCAGTACTATAAATATTCTGGACAGTTCCTAGGTGATTACTCTGATAAGATTTTGATTAATAATGATATAAAAATCTTCACAATTACATAAGATAAAAATAGGCAGCCCTGTATGTTAGTTATTTGAGTTTTAATCAAGGTAAGGGCTGGATTCTGGTTATTCTTGGATTTTTTTTAATGACAATAAATTTGCAATCTTCAGACAATATGAAACATAATACTAAACAATATAGAAAGCTCCCTTTTAGGTTTAATAACATTTCCACATTTGGCAGAGTCATCTCCCAGCTTCTGTGTTTCTGAAGTCTGATCACAGTAAGAAATTAAGCCTGTGACTGTTCTGTGAAGAATGAAAAGAACAATACACCCATCAACATGAAGGATGTCTACATCCCAAAACTAACCCCAGTCACAACATAATTTCCCTTGCCAAAGCCCTGCAGAGCTTGGAAAGCCACATTCAAAAATATCAGCTCCATTATCCCATTAGCAGTAAGATCAGACCCTATCAAGCATTTCATGTTTCATATCCTAAAAATAACCTAAGAATGTGAAAAAGTCAATAAAAATATTTTAAGTACACAAAATGAGCCAAAAAAATTGAGAATGCTTAATGCAAAATGAAAGTCTTTATGGAAGGGTCCTGCTTGGAGAGAAGAGGACAAACTAAAGCACCTTAAATAATCAAAGGCTACTTGTGTACAGCTGAGCAGCTGGTCTCTCTTCTTTCTAAACAGGGAACCAGAGATGTTTATGAGGAAAATATGAATAAAAGGAGTAAAATTTTTCTCCTGGTACTTGTGCATGTGTGTGTTTTAAGCATAACAGTATACCATATTTTGCTGTTATGTTTGTCTTGTATTTATTTTGGTCTGTGTGGAGCTAAATGCATTATTAGAGGAGGAAATTTGACTATCTCAACAATAGAAAATGATTGGCTAGCTGGAGTTTCAATTGCATATGAATTCCTTTTAAACACATTTGATGCATTTTTAAATTTCTCCTGAAAACCAAGAAGTGGACACACCATTAGTTGAAGATGGTACCTAGAGTGGTATTCTCTATTGAGAAAGAAACAATCTTTCTGCTCTAAACTTCTTTGGCCTTGTTTGGAACATTGCATTCTATATGGCACCTGTGGAACATAAAGAGGATTTTAGTAAAAAGAAACTTTAATAATTAAAGAAATGGAAAACAGAATCTAGAAGGGACTATAGCAGAATTAGGTAGTCTTAAGACAACATTGCCATGAAACCCATGCCTTCAGTTATGTGAATTTAGTCCTATCTTATCCAAATACTGCAACTATCTTCTAAGATGCCACTAGCCCTAGAATTCCTTGATGCTATAGGAATTTCACTGTTCTGTGAATGTTTCTAAGAGTAAATTTAAAACAACAAAACTCAAATGATCTCTTAAATTTAAAAATGATCAACACCAGAGTATATAGAGAAAAAGAGTGAGGACAACAGTAAACATAAAAATAGCATCAGAGTCAAACAGAGGAGCAGGAAGGGGAGGGGAGATTTGAATAAACATATCTGAGAAACCTACATCTTTGCTTGTCAGAAGCTATGTGGTTTCAAGGAAGGAAGATTTTATCCTGCCATTCATCCTACCAACCCTCTCTTCAGCCTCAGGCCAGCAAAATGGGCAATCCTCAGATGACCATCGCAGCTGCCCAGCACATGTCTTAACTGCTTCCTTATAAGCCAAGCCCTAGCTGAAGGCTGGCTGTACGAACTGGAAATATCTGCTATAACTAGGACTCTAGCTGTTTCAGAGGTTTTTATGGTTCTTACAACACTGCTTAGCTTAATGAGCCCTGGGATTCCCTAGGCTGCTGCTGTTTGAGTTGTATTAAATTTAGTTATTGCTAGGAAGTTGACCTTGGGATCTGCAGGCTGTGAAGCAATTAGACCTGTTGCATAACAGAACCCACTTATTTTACTTACTTTGGATTGATTGATTTGTAATTTGTCATTGATTTGTTTGTATATGCCATCCATTTTCCATGCCTCAGTCTGTATCTGAAGAAGATTCTCACTGGTTTTTATCTCAACCATGCTCCTTGAAGTAGCAGAAGCTGAAGGATAAATACCAACCTAAGGTATTTATCTCTGGGATAATTCCAGGGATAGCTTGGTATTTATCCTTTAAAGTAATATAGAGTCTTGACACAACACTTGATCTCTTAAAACCTCAAGCAGCTTACCTACTGGCATTTATTCATGGATCGTATCCAGAAAACACAGCTGTTGTCATTAGTAATTTAATTTTTTATAGACTGACTGTCAAAGTCTAATTTTTAAATATCATGAAACATAATTCTCAAATACATATTGAACACATCAAAAACTGTATTTAACTAATTAATGAGGGATAGCAGGATAACAAAGCCCATATTCAAAACCCGTATTCAAAAAAGCCCATATTCAAAAAAGAATACGAAAAGTGTAATTTTACATAATTAGAGCAAAAAATGAACACTAAAATAAAATTGTTAAATTAGACGTAATCCAGTTAATGTCTCATGACACAGATTTACCCATGTAACAAAACTTCACGTGTACCTCTGAACTTAAAAGTTAAAAAATATCAACATGACAAAAATATTAATATTCTTTCATACAGCTGTAAAAAGGAGCAATATGACCTTAATCTTTGGGGTTATCTTTTCTACCACACTAAAAAGATACAATTTAGCAGTTTTCTATAACATCTAGCTATATGTAATTATACAATGTCTGAGATTCCATAATTTGTATATAGTAAGTTAAATAAAATCACATTTGCTAGAGTCAGATGACCCTTAGCTGGGCTTGCTAAACAGTGTTTTTTGTTTTGTTCTGTTATTTTTTATTTCTTTGGGTACATAGTATGTGTATATATTTATAGAGTGTGAGATATTTGGGTACAGGCATATAATACATAATAATCACATCGTGGTAAATGGGGTATTCATCCCCTCAAGCATTTATCCTTTGTGTTACAAACAATTCAATTATATTCTTTTGGTTATTTTTAAATGACAATTAAATCATTATTGACTATAATCACCCTTTTGTGCTATCAAATACTAGATATTATTTATTCTTTATATTTTTTGTACCCATAACTATCCCCATTTTTCCCCATCCCACACCTTCACCATCCTTCTCAGTTTTTGGTAACCATCATTGTACTTTTTATCTGTATGATTCAATTGTTTTAATTTTTAGTTCTGACAAATAAGTGAGAATATGGGAAGTTTGTCTATCTGTGCCTGGCTTATTTCACCTAACACAATAATCCCCATTTCCATCCATGTTGTTGCAAATGATCTCATTCTTTTTATGGCTGAATAGTACTCTATTGTATATGTAAGTACCACATTTTCTTTATTCATTCATCTATTGATGGAAACTTAGGTTGTTTCCAGATCTAGGCTATTGTGAACAAAGCTAAAACAAACATGAGAATGCAGATAACTCTTTGATATACTGTTATTTTTTCTTTTGGGTCTACATCTAGCAATGAGGTTGCAAGATCATAAAGTAGCTCTATATTTAATTTTTGGGGGAATTTCCAAATTGTTTTCCATAGTGGTTGTACTAATTCACATTCCCACTGACAGAGTATGAAAGTTCCCTTTTCTCCTCTTCCTCACCAGCATTTATTTTTGCCTGTCTTTGGATAAAAGCCATTTTAAATGGGGTGAGATGATATCTCATTGTAGCTTTGAGGTACATTTCTCTGATGATCAGTGGTGTTGAGCACCTTTTTATATATCTGTTTGCTATTTGTATTGTCTTTTGAGAAATCTCTATTCAGATCCTTTGCCCATTTTTAAATTAAATTATTAGGTTTCTTTCCTATAGAGTTGTTTCCTGGTTATTAATCCCTTGTCAGATGGGTAGTTTGCAAATATTTTCTCCCATTCTGTGGATTGAATATTCACATTGTTGATTGTTTTTCCTTGGATGTGCAGACGCTTTTTAACTGGATGTGGTCCCACTTTTCCGTTTTTGCTTTGGTGGCCTGTGTTCATGGAGTATTGCTCAATAAATCTTTGCCCAGACCAATATCTAAGAGAGTTTCCCCCAATGTTTTCTTTTATTAGTTGAATTTTTTGAGGTCTTAGATTTAAGCCTTTAATCTATTTTAATTTGATTTTTGTATATGCCAAGAGATAGGGGTCTTGTTTCATTCTTCTGCATATGGATATCCAGTTTTCCCAGCACCATTTATTGAAGAGACTGTTCTTTCCTCAATGTATGTTCTTGGCACTTTTGTAGAAAATGAGTTCACTGTTGATGTACAGATTTGCTTCTTGGTTCTCTATTCTGTTCCATTGACATGTGGGTCTGTTTTTTATGCCAGTATCATGCTGTTTTAGTTACCATAGCTCTATGGTGTAGTTTAAAGTCAAGTAATGTGATTCATCCAGTTTTGGTTTATTTGTTCAGGATAGCTCTGGGTATTCTAGGTCATTTGGGCTTCCATATCAATTTTAGGATTGTTTTTTTCTATTTCTGTGAAGAATGGCATTGGCATTTTGATAGAGGTTGAATCTGTAGATTGCTTTTGGTAGTATAACATTTTAACAATGACTGTTTTGGAATATCTTTCCATTTCTGTGTGTCTTCTTTAGATTCTTTCATCAATGTTTTACAATGTTTTATAGTTTTCATTGTAGAGATTTTCACTTTTTTGGTTAATACCTAGGTATTTAATTTTATTTGTAGCTATTGTAAATGGGATTACTCTCTTGACTTGTTTTTCAGACAGTTCACTGTTGACATATGGAAATGCTACTGACATTTATGTTGATTTTGTATCCTGCAACTTTACTAAATTTGTTTATCAGTTCTAATAGTGTTTTTGTGGAGTTTTTAGGTCTTTCCAAATATAAGATCACATCATCTGCAAACAAGGATAATTTGACTTCTTCCTTTCTAATTTGGATGCCTTTCATTTCTTTCTCTTGTCTGACTTCTTTAGCTAGGACTTCTAGTACTATAGTAAATAAAGCGGTAAAAGTTGGCATTCTTCTTGTGCTCCAGATATTAAAGGTTTTCAGTTTCTCCCCATTCAGCAAAATTCTATCTGTGGGTCTGTCATATATGGCTTTTATTATGTTGCAGTTTGTTCCTTCTATACTGAGTTTTTTAGAATTGTTATGATGAATGAATGTTGAACTTTATCAAGTTTTTCAGCATCAGTTGAAATGATCATATGTTATTCTCCTTCATACTGTTGATTGTTTATCATATTGATTGATGTGCACATATTGAACCATTCTTGCATCCCTGTGATAAATCCTACTTTGTTTGTTGTCATTTATTTATGGGAGCTAAAAATTAAAACAATTGAACTCATGGAGACATAGAGTAGAAGGAAAGTTACCAGAAAGTGAGAAAGATAGTGGTTGGGGGGATGGGAGGACAGGTAAGGATGGTTAATGGGCACAAAAAGTAGTTAGAAAGAATGAATAAAATCTAGTATTTAATAGCACAAGAGGGTGACTATTGTCAATCACAATTTAATTGTACATTTTAAAGTAACTAAAAGAATATAATTGAATTGTTTGTAACCCAAAGGATAAAAATGCTTGAGGGGAATGGATACCCCATTTACCATTATGTGATTATTATGCACTGCATGCCTGTATCTAAGTATCTCATGTACTCAATAAATACATACACCTACCACGTACATACCAAAGTATAAAATAAATTTAAAAAAAAGAAAGAAAAGGCCAGGCATGGTGGCTCACACCTGTAATCCCAGCACTTTGGGAGGCCGAGGCAGGTGGATCAACTGAAGTCAGGAATTCAAGACCAGCCTAGCCAACATGATGAAACCCCATCTCTAATAAAAATACAAAAAAAAAATAGCTGAGCATGGTGGTGGGCATCTGTAATCCCAGCTACTCAGGAGGCTGAGGCAGAAGAATCACTTGGACCAAGGAGGCGGAGGTTGCAATGAGCCGAGATGGAACCATTGCACTCCAGCCTGAGCAACAAGAGCGAAACTCAAAAGAAAGAAAGAAAAGGAAGGAAGGAAGGAAGGGAGGGGAAGGGAAAGAGAGAGAGAGAAAAAGGAAGAAAGGAGGAAAGAAAGAAAGAATGAAAGAGAGAAACTACAAGGCAATAACTTGACCATAGATGCAAAAATTCTCAACAAAATACTAGCAAACTGAATCCAACAACACATTAAAAAAACAGTTCACCACAACCAAGTGGGTTTTATTCCAGGAATGCAAGGGTGATTCAGTATAAATGATCAAAAACTTTAATACATTACACCAATAGAATAAAAGCCAAAAACTGTATGATCATTTCAATAGATGCAAAAAAAGCATCTGATAAAATTTATCATTGCTTCATGATAAAAATTAAACAACTTTAGGCATAGAAGGAGCATACCTCAACATAATAAAGGCCACATATCAGAATCTCACAGTGGAAATCATACTGACGTAGGAAAAACAAAGTCCTTCTTCTAAGAACTGAAAAAAGACAAGGATGCTCACTTTCACAACACCTATTTAATATAGTACTGGAAGTTTTGGCCAGAGAATCAGCAAGAGAAAGAAATAAAAGGCATTCGAATTGGAAAAGAAGTAGTCAAATTGTTTCTCATTGCAGATGACATGACCTTATATAGAGACAAACATAAAAACATTATCAAGACAACTCTTAGAAGTGATAAATGAATACAGTAAGGTTGCAGAATACAAAATCAACATACAAAAATCAGTAGCACTTTTATGTGGTAATAATCAACTGTCTGAAAAGAATTCAAGACAACAATCTTATTTACAATAGCTCCAAAATAAAAAAATATAATTCTTAGGAATCAATTTAACCAAGGATGTGAAAGATATCTACAATAAAGCCATAAAACATTTATGAAAAATTTTGAAGACAGAAATAAATGGAAAGATAATCCTGCATTCATGGATTCAAATAATTAATACTGTTAAAATGTTCACACTACCCAAAACAATCTATGGATTTATCAAAATACCAATGACATCCTTCACAGAAATAGAAACAACAATCCTAAAATTTGTATGGAACCTAAAAAAGACCTTGAATAGCCAAAGCAGTCTTGACCCAAAAGAACAAAGTTGGAGGCATCCTACTACCTGACCTCAAAGTATATGTAAAGCTATAGTAACCAAAACAGCATGATACTGGCATAAAAACAGATGCATAAACCAATGGAATAGAATACAGAGCCCAGAAATTAATCCACAGGTGATACACAGTCACCTAATATTTTGACAAAGCTGCCAAGAACACACAATGGGGAGAGAAGAGTCTTTTCAATAAATGGTATTGAGAAAACTGGGTATCTATATGGAGAAGAATGAACTTATACCCTTATTTCATACCATATACAAAAAATCAACTAAAAATAGTTTAAACACTGAAACATAAGACCCAAAGCTGCAAAACTACTAGAACGGAAAACATAAGAGAAAAACTACACAACAGTGATGTAGGCAAAAGCTAAGGAAAGAAAAGCAGAAATATACAAATGAGGTTACATCAAAATAAAAAGCTTCTGCTCAAAAGAAACAACAGAACCAAAAAATGACCTACAGAATGGGAGAAAATTTTTGCAAACTATACATATGATAAGGGGTAAATATTCAAAATATATGAGGAACTCAAGCAACTCAATAGCAAAAAACACCACCACCACCAATAATTCAATTTAAAAGTCAGGCAAAAAAAACCTGACTAGACATTTTTTAAAATATGACATGCAAATGACCAAAAAGCCTATGAAAAAGTCCTGAGCATCACTGATCATCAGGTAAATGTAAATCAAAACCACAATGAGATAGCACCTCAGCCCAATCAGAATGTTCATGATCAAACAGACAAAAGATGGCAATAGTTGGTGAGAATGCAGAGAAAAGGGAACGTTTATACACTGTTGGTGGTAACGTAAATTAGTACAGTCATTATGAAAAACCATATGGAGGTTCCTCAAAAAATTAAAAATATATATAGTGTATGTTTAAGTATACAGTAGGCATTCAGTAAATATTTGTGGAATAACTAAATGCCAATTAAATTTCTTGTGCTCTACATAAAATTCAACTCAAATATCTCTAATAACTCTGCAGGTACAAATATTTGATGACCAGAGAATGATTTCTTTTTCTTCAAAATAGATATAGGGAGTATTATGGTAAAGCTTACCACTGTAGCTATAATGACAATCCCTTTCACTACTTAATTATTCCTCAGGAAGCTTTGACAATACATGGACATGAAAGAAAAAAGAAAAGATCTGCTTCTACATTTTCACTATTCTTTAGGGCATAGTAGGAACTGGCTTTTGATTGTGAAAATTCAAAATGATATCCTCTTTTAAACAAACACTATCGAAATATCACAAGAGAGACAGAGCGCCAAGTCCCAAAAGGCTATGATGCAAGTAAATAGATATATAACACACTCACTTGAGCTTGCATTTCGACAATTAATATATCCTTTGAAGGTGGGGAAAATCTTTCAGGGTTTACTTTTTGCAACCCATGAGAGATTACAAACAGGATCATGCAATTTCTTGGAAGTTCTTCACATGTCTTTGGCTCTGTGGAATAATATTTTGTCTCCTGTACCTGACCTTCTCAGCATTCACTCAAAGAGCGACTGGGAAGTATATAACAAGTGAGTCACCCAGTTTTTTTGCAAAAATCATAGAAAATGTTTTCTTCTTGTCTTTGAGAAAACTAAGAATATATCTCAGAATGAAATGCTGGCAAAGAATGAAGCAAAACTTGTGTATCATCAGCAACACAATATTTTAAATGTTGATTTGGGAATGTTAGTATAGGTGGGGGGATATTTTAATAAATACTTGAATTAAAAAAAAAGAATGAAGCTGAAAAATATAAGTTTTTCTTCTCGTTTCCCTGAATTCTGGAAGATATTTTTCAATTATGGTTCTTATCCCTTTAAAATAGGAATAGCCATATATACAAAAAGAATAGTATTTCAAATGAAGATGTATATGAACTGATGAATTGCTGGAGAAGGGTATATTTTGGTAATTTTTGTTACTTGATGAGCAGAAGAAATATGGCATATTTCTCTTTCCAGCAATATTTTCTTTCTCAAGCCCAAATACTGATTTTCAGTTCCATTATGTTAACCAGACTTGGTATTACACAAATTAGTTATTATTTAAGAAACAAAAATCTTCAGCTCATATGACTTTTTCTTGTTTATGTTGTTATTTGGGCTAGAAGTTAACCGGAGAGTAATCAGGGGAAAAGTTTCATGTTTCAGATTTGCCTAGATAGGAAAGGCCTCAGAGAACCACCACAGTGAGATGCAAAATAACACCAAAGGTCAAAGGAAGAAAAAGGAACATGTGGAAGAAAGCGGTGAATAAAAAAACACGGAAACTTTCATAATATAAACTTTATCTGCCTTTCTTATTTTCCTGCAGCTGACTTGACCATGGTTAACAAATAACAAGCAAGTTGAACTTGGCCACTGTCATGCAGACCAGCTGTTCTCCCTAAGGTCAATGTCAAAATGGGCATATGAAGTTCATACATTCACCTGGAAGCGTATAAAAATATTTAGTCAGAGCAATTTAAGGGCCAAAGTATGGCACACTTCCTCACAGCATATAGTGTATCCAGCTGCCTAAAAATAAAAGAATGTATTTTTTATGCTAAACATTGGTACAGATACATGAAACAGCATAAAAGACCATATATCCTCTAATGAAAGAGTTCTTTCTTATTACCACTTTAAAACACTACAAGTAACCTGGAGTAGCTGAAATTGAATGTATTAATTTGTGCTTTGGCATGGCACTATATTGAGAAAGAGTATTTTTAAATATCTTGGTTTTGTATTTTATTTTTATATCACTAATAAATAATAATGAATCAGGTATTCGTAGTACTGTTGAAAGAACTTCATACCCAGATAAATATAGTATCAATAATGCAGGTAAACAGAAGACAGAGTAGACTCATTGTATATAGGTAATTTATTGGAATCACAAAACTTTGCATTCCCAGTTTTAAGTCTAGTGTTCTTAGCAAGAAAAAAAACTCTCCATAATTCATATTTTCCCACCTTTCTATTGTTGTGATTTATTAAAATAAATACGTCTAGGAATTGAGCCATGAAAGTCACAGTTTTGTTGTTTAAACAAAAGTCTAATGGTTTACTACTTTATAATATACATGATAAAGAATTTTGGTTGTTTCCAAGAAGAAACAGCGTGCTCCATTTCATGTTTCAATTACCTCTGCCATCTCCATGTCTTCCAGACTAATGAATGTGTCCAGCATGGAAACTATCAATTTTGTTAGCTACTTTATCCTCATGGGCTTTCCCTCAAGCCCAGAAATGCAACTCCTCTACTTCGGTCTCTTCTCAGTAACCTGTACTCTCACCCTGATGGGAAATGCAGCCATTGTCTGTGCTGTGTGGTGGGACCAGCACCTTCACACTCCCACGTGCACCCTCTTGGGAAATTTCTCTCTCCTGGAAATATGTTATGTTACTACAACTGTTCCTAAAATGCTGGCCAACTTCCTCTCCACAAGCAAGTCCATCTCATTCATGAGTTGTTTTGCACAGTTCTACTTCGTCTTCTCTTTGGGGTATGATGAGGGCTTCTTCCCTTGCATCATGGCCTTTGACAGGTATCTTGCCATCTGCCACCCTCTACATTATCCATGCATCATGACGAAACAAGTATGCACTGGCCTCATCATCTTTGCATGGTCATGTGGTTTTGTAATCTTCCTAACTTCAGTTATTCTCATTTCACAGCTATCCTACTGTGGCCCAAATATTATCAACCATTTTGTTTGTGATCCTGTCCCATTGATGATGCTGTCCTGTTCTGAAGACATCATCACTCAGCTCGTTTACTCCACATTCAATTCTATCTTCATGATCGGCACCTTTCTCTTTATCCTTTGTTCCTATGCTTTGGTGATTCTGGCTGTAATATGGATGCCCTCAGAGGCTGGCAAACAAAAGGCTTTCTCCACTTGTGCTTCTCATTTGGCAGTTGTCACCTTGTTGTATGGCTCCATCGTGGTGACGTATGTTAGTCCTGGATCAGGACACCCAGTAAAAATGCAAAAAATCATTACCTTTTTCTATTCTGTGATAACACCTCTCTGCAATCCTCTAATATATAGTCTCAGGAACAAAGAGATGAAAAATTCTCTGAGGAAAATCTTCAGGACTGGAAAAGATGTTAATAAAATATAATAAAATAAAATATAAAAAAGAGACTTAATTAGACATGAATATTTGTCTATGGATTTATTATTTTATTTAAGAACTGCTATAATAATGAGCCATTAACATCTTAAACACCACTCACCACAATCTGCATTACTGTGGTCTTATTTAAGAATGTTTCAACAGTGAATTAGATTTTGCATTGAAGTGAATAATAAGTGTGTAAAATTCTATGTCTATGCTAATCAGAACCTGTATATGTAATTCCACTTTTTAAAAAGAATAAAGACGTCTGTTTTGTATTACTGAGCTAAAGCAATTGATAACACATGTGACAGATATCATAGACTGCTCTCACAATTAACACTATAATCCAGTCATTATCCACTAGGAGATACTGGCTGAAAAATAGCCAAGTTTTAAGAAGTCCAGCTTGTCAAAATGTAGCAAGCGGTCTTTACATTATGTAAATAGGCCAATAGCCTTAGTTTGATATTCAGTGTTTTTTCAGAGAGTACACAACCAAGAATTAGGAATTTAAAGCGGATTCATTACCTGGAATATAGTGCAGCAAAGACCTAAGCAAAAAGGCGAGCATTACTCAGGATATAGCTTGCTTTGTTGTAAACCCAGTTTAAACACAGGATTTGGTATCATAATTAATTTAGTATTAATACTGTGTGACTTATTTGAGTACTGCTGGGCAGTACTAAAATAAAATTCTTAAAATCCATTTTATAAAATATTTGACTAATATCTTGCTTTAATTTTGACTTTTGTTTTGTTCTATGGCCATTTTTTCAAATACAACTCTCAAAAACTTCATGAAAAGGAATCACAATATGAAAGGCAATTTACAGAATTTTAATTTGTAAGCCCTCATAGCTATTTGCTCCACAAAATGAGGTGCAACTGCAATTAGTTTTTGTGTCATAAAGAAGCTGAGTTGAGAATATTTTCTGGGTTTGAAAGGCAGGATTTATGTGAGTTCTGGGGAAAAGAGAGGTTGTTTTATTATACTTCACATGTGAAATGTAAATTAAATAGCTAAATACTTGCCTGAAAAACTCTTTTATATAGGAAGAAAATACAATTTAGAACTTCATTCAAACTGGCTTCAACGGTGGGCTCTCTTTAAAGTGCTGATAAATTTAACACTGAGTTTCACCTGTCCATGCCAGTCTTGTTTACCTTTCTTAATTATATGAGAAGAAATCATAGAAATTCTTAATAAAATAGAATCTCAACTGTTATAAATATGCACAGTGCCCATATTTGTAATTATCTTCAAGTTGATCATTAACCAATCTTATCTTACTAATATTAAATTCTATCTCATATTGAGCTTGCTGGCACTTGATAGAAAGAATTGAAAACTATTTGATACAGTAAAAAGCATCTCTGTAAGATACAAACATGCCTTCATTGTGACAATATCTCTTCCTCAGTTCATACCTATGGCTTCATGGTATTTCACACAACCAGCTAATAAAGGAAGAAAGAGCCTCAGGCTTGGCTCACAAATGGATTGTCTGAATCTACACTTAGACAAGATAAAAACTGACTAATGCTGCAGCTTAACACCTCTCCAGGGTAGCCATAGAGTGCAGTGGTGAGCAAATCCTCGTAAACTGATGATTTGGTGGCAATATACTTAGTTGTCCACTTTGAATGTTGGCAGAAATAGCTTGCTATGCAAAATAGATAAGGATATGTGTAGAATAATGATCGTTGTAAAAAAGCTTCACTAAGCAAAGCCCCCCAAAATACAGAAAAATTAGATTTAATGAAATTTGAGGTGGAGACCTATGTATGGGCCTATGAGAATAAGCACAAAGTATGCAGATCTTTGTTTCTCAACTCTGTGCCCATTAGAGAGTACCCTCCAGAGTGGAGGCACTCAACAGCTAGGTGAAAAGAATGAGTCATCTAAAAATGTCAGTCAGCTCTGATTTCATTCACCTCAGAGCTTATAAAAGGGAATATAAAGAAAGTTGTATAAATGGAAAATATGCATGAGCCAAAAAATACAGGCATTATCTTACCAAGGTTGGTGACAAATCACTGAGCCACTGAAGATGCAGCCTCAATGAGAAACCAACGCTAAGCCCTCAATATGGCACCAATCTTTGAGAAAACCAGCCAGCAATGGGTGAAAAATTGATTACATCAAATTCCTTTTACTTTGGAGGGTGCAAAGTGCCATGAAGGAGTATAGTCAATCTCTACTTCTTCATTTCATATTCACTCTCCAACCCCCTGTGATCTTGCTTTCTATCTCCTCTGTTCGACTAAAACTTCTTTTCATCATGTTTCTGTAGAGGATTAACAATAATCATCATAAGGGTATTTTATCTTAGGTACAAGAAAGTATAGTAACTCAAATAGATTTTCCAATCTACCATTATTTTCATTAGTCAACATTATCTTAGCCAGAGAAGATGTGAACTCTACATTTTGTAATTCTACATGTTTGAGTTTGAAAACCTTTGCTATAGACTGGGAATAAGTTGTTCTTGGATCAGTTGCTTGGGATGCAGCAAAAGCAGTGTTAAGAGAAAAGCTTATAGCACTTAACAATTACCTCAAAAAGTTAGATATATCTCAAATTAATGACCTAGCATCCAACAAGATAGCTAGAAAAACTAAAACAAAGCTAGCAGAAAAAAAAATAACTAAAACCAGAGCAGACCTGAATGAAATAGACAAGAAAATTAATACCAAGAATCAATCAAACCAAAAGTTGATTCCTTAAAAGGATAAACAAGATTGATGGGATGCCAGCCACAGTAACAGAGAGAGAGAGAAGATTCAAATAATCACATTAAGAAATGACAAAGGTGACATTACAAATGATCCGAGAAATACAGAATATCCTCCAAGACTATTAGGAACAACTCTATGAACACAAACTACTAAATCTAGAGGAAATGGATAAATTTCTGGAAACAACCTCCCAAGACTGAATCTGGGAGAAATTAAAACCCTAAAAGACCAATATTAAGGTCCAAAATAGAAGCAGCAATAAAAATCTACCAACCAAAAAAGTCCTAGACCAGATGGTTTCACAGCCAAATTCTACCAGACATACAAAGAAGAGCTAGTACCAATTCTACCGAAACTATTCCCAAAAATGAGGAGAATGGACTCCTCCCTAACTCATTTTGTGAAACCAGCATCTCTTTGATACCAAAATCTGGCAAGTGAAAGTTTATAGCTACAAGTGCCTACACCAAAAAAGTAGAAAAATTTCAAATAACCTAGCGATGTATCTTTAAAAACTAAAAAAGCAAAAGCAAGGAAACCCAAATTATTAGAAGAAAATAAATAATAAAGATCAGAGTAGTAATAAATGAAATGGAAACAAAGCATACAATACAGAAGATCAACAAAGTGAAAAGTTTGTTTTTTGAAAAGATAAACAAAATCAACAAAACTTTACCTAAGAGAAAAACGGAAAAGACCCAAATAAATAAAATTAAGACATAAAACCAATTCTGCAGAAATTAAAAGGATCGCTTGCAATCATATGCCAATAAACCGGAAAATCCAGAGAAAATAGATAAATTCTTAGATACATACAACCTACCAAGTTTGAGCCATGAAGAAGTCCAAAACCCGAACAAACCAATAATAAGTAATGAGATCAAAGCCCTAATAAAAAGTCTCCCAGCAAAGAAAATCCCAGGACGTGGTGGCTTCTCTGCTGATTTTTACCAAATATCTATAGAAGAATTAATACCAACACTACTCAAACTATTCCAAAAAATATAGGAACACAGAATTTATCCAAATTCATTCTATTAGGCCAGTATTACACTGATACAAAACCAGAAAGAGACGTATCAACAGAAGAAAGATACAGACCAATATCCCTGATGAACACTGATGCAAAAATCCTCAACAAAATACTAACAAACTAAATGCAACAGCACATTAAAAATTTAATTCACCATGATCAAGTGAGTTTTATTCGAGAAATGCTAGGATGATTCAACATATGCAAATCAATAAATGTGGTTCATCACTTAAAGTTAAAAAAAAAACCATAGGATCATTTCAATTGATGTTGAAAAGACAATCATAAAATAGGAGAAAATATTTGTAAACTATCCATCTGACAAGGGATTAATAACGAGAATATAAGGAGCTCAAACAACTCTATAGGAAAAATCTGATCATCCAATTTAAAAATGGGCAAAAGATCTTGCTCAAAGGAAGACATATAAATGGCAAACAGGCATGTGAAAAAGTGCTCAACATCATTGATCATTAGAGAAATGCAAACCAAAACTACAAGATGAATCATCTAACCCTAGTTAAGATGGCTTATATCCAAAAGACAGGCAGTAAGAAATACTGGCTAGGATATGGAGAAAAGGGAACCCACTGTTGGTGGAAATGTAAATTAGTACAATCACTATGGAGAACAGTTTGGAGGTTTCTCAAAAAAAACAAAAATAGAGGTACCATATGACCCAGCAATGCCATTGGTAGGTATATACACAAAAGAAAGGAAATCAGGATATCTGAGAAATACCTGCACTCCCATGCATATTGCAGCACTATTCACAATAGCCATGATTTGGAAGCAACCTGTGTGTCCATGAACAGATGAATAAATAAAGAAAATGTGGTTCATATACACAATGGAGTAATATACAGCCATGAAAAAGAATGAGATCCTGTTATTTGCAACAATATGGATAGAACTGGAGGTTATTATGTTAAATAAAATAAGCCAGGGACAGAAAGACAAATTTTCCACGTTCTCACTTATTTGTGGGAGCTAAAACTTAAAATAAGTGGATTCATGGAGATAGAGAATAGAATAATGGTTACCAGAGACTGGGAATAACAGTAGGGTTAAGGGGAGGAATGGATAATGGGTATAAAAATACAGTTAGATAGAATAAATAAGATCTAGTATTTGATAGCACAACAAGGTGACTATAGCCAAACATAATTTATAGTACATTTAAAAATAACTAAAAGAGCATAATTGCATTGTTTGTAACACAAAGAAAGGGTAAATGTTTGAAGTGATGGATATCCTATTTACCGTGATGTAATTATTATACATCGTATGCCTGTAGCAAAATGTCTCATGTACCCCATAAACATATACAGTCACTGTGTACCCATAAAAATTTAAAACGGAAAACATAAGATAAACAACCTGATATTAAAACTCAAGTGACGAATAAAAGAACAAACTAAACCCAAAGTCAGCAGAAGGAAAGAAATAACAAGGATCAGAATAGAAATAAACAAAATAGAGACTAAAACTACAATAGAAAAGAACTCAATGTAGTAAAGAGTGTTTTTTCAGAAGGATAAACAAACCAAGAAATCTTTAGCCAGACCAAGGAAAAAAGAGAAAGGACTCAAATATTAATACAATCAAAAGTGAAAGGGAGACATTACAACTGATACCATAGAAATATAAAAGCTCATAAGGAAAAAAAGCTCATAAAACAGTACTATGAACAATTGTACAGTAACAAATTGAATGAAGTAGAAGAAATAAATAAATTTGAAGATACATGCAAGATACCAAGACTGAATCATGAAGAAAAAGTATGAACAGACCAAAAATGAGTAAGAAGACTGAATTGTAATAAAGTCTCCCATCAAAGAAAAGCCCAGAATAGCTTTACTGTTGTATTCTACCAAACATTTAAATAATTAGCAATCCTCAAACTCTTCCAAAAAAAATCTAAGAGGAAGCAATACTTCACTTCCAAACTTTTTTTACATGGCCAACGTTACTCTGATACCAAAGCCAGACAAGAACAAGAAAAAGAAAACAAAAGAAAAATTACAGGCCAATATCCCTGATGAACATAGATGCAAGAATCCTCAATCAAATACTAGCACACTGAATTCAACAGCATATTAAAAAGATAACTTACCATGCTCAAGTGGATTTACCCCAAGGATACAAAGTGGATCAACATACATAAATCTATAAATGTGATATACAACATTAACAAAACGAAGCCCAAAAATTATATAATCATCTAATTAGATGCAGAAATAGCATTTGAGAAATTCAACATTGCTTCATGAAAAGATTCTCAACAGAGTTGGTTTAGAAGAAATATACTTCAACACAATAAAGACCATGTATTACAAGCCTACAGCTCACACTATACTCAATGTACCCTCCAAATCTCAGGCTGAATTGTGATCCCCAACGTCAGAGGGGGTGCCTGGTGGGAGGTGTCTGTGTTATGGAGGTGAATCCCTCATGGGATGGTGATGGTATCCAACCCAACCCTCAGGAATGGGTTTGTATTTTACCCATAGTAGAGTTACCATCAGATCTGATGGTTAAAAAGAGTTATGGGACAACCTCCTCTCCACCTTGCTCCCTCTCTTGCCATGTGACACACCAGCTCCCCCTTTGCTTTCTTCAATGAGTAAAAGCTTCCTCAGAGTTCAGAAGCTAAGCAGATGCTGATGCCATGCTTGTACTGACTGCAGGACCATGAGCCAAATAAACCTCTTTTGTTTATAAATTACTCGGTCTCAGGTGTCCCTTTATAGCAATGTAAAATGGACTAACATAAATGTTATTGGTGATTTATGCAATGGCCATTTTAAGGGTGTGGTGGGGGGAAGCCATATTTAAATAGATTGGAGGTTAGAAAGACATGAGGAAAAGATGCAGATTCCTTACTGTCTCTCAAGTATGGCAGGCATGCTCCTGCCTTGTGGCCCCTACACATGCCATCTCCTCTGCCTGGAATGCTCTTTTTCTAGATATTTATATTTCTTTCCCCCACACTCCCTTCAAACCTTTGACCAAATATCACCTTTTCAGTGAGGCCTTTTCTGACTAGCTATTGAAAATTCCACCCAGGGGAATTGAGAGATATTGGTCATAAGCTACAATGTTTCAGCTAAACAGGATGAATAAGTTCTGGAGATCTTCTGTACAGCACAGTGACTGTAGTTAATAGTCATGTGTTATACCATTGTCCCTAAATATCTGCAATATCTGGGGGGCAATTGGTTCCAGGACTCCCCAAGGACACCAAAATCCTGGGATGTTCAAGCCCCTTATATAAAATGATATCATTTTATATTTGCATGTAACCTGTGCATATTCTTCCATACACTTTAAATCATATATAGATTACTTATAATACTAATTAAATATAAATGTTTTATAAATAGTTGTTATACTGTATTTTTTTATTGCTTTTATTGTATTTTTTGTGGGTTTTTTGTCCTAATATTTTCTATCCAGTTGGTTGAATGCCTGAATGTGGAACTCATGGAAGCCATAAAAAATGATGAGTTCACGTCCTTTGTAGGGACATGGATGAAATTGGAAATCATCATTCTCAGTAAACTATCGCAAGAACAAAAAACCAAACACCGCATATTCTCACTCATAGGTGGGAATTGAACAATGAGAACACATGGACACAGGAAGGGGAACATTACACTCTGGGGACTGTTGTGGGGTGGGGGGAGGGGGGAGGGATAGCATTGGGAGATATACCTAATGCTAGATGACGAGTTGGTGGGTGCAGCGCACCAGCATGGCACATGTATACATATGTAACTTACCTGCACATTGTGCACATGTACCATAAAACCTAAAGTATAATAATAATAATAATAATAATAATAATAAAAGAAAAAAAAAAAGAAAAAAAAAAAAAAAAAAAAAAAAAAAAAAAAAAAAAAAAAGTATACTTGAAATTGTAGAAGAGATTTTAAATATTCTCACACAATAAAATGAAAGTATGTGGAAGTGATAAATATGTTAATTAGTTTGAATTAATCATTTCACCATGTATACATATCAAAAAATCATCTTGTATGCCACAAATATATACAGTTTTTTAAATATAAAATAAAAAATATTCAATCACCTATTATAAAGCAAGCACATATTGAACAAGTGTCAAGTTAACCTCATATACTGGATAATGATTCCATGGAAAGTAGCCTTGCTTAATTGGGAAAAGACCCAAGTGACAGAGTAGCTCCCTATGGAAAATTGTAACTGGTTTAAATGACAGCTTAAACTCCAGAATGTCTCACCAAACAGTCAAATATATCTCTGTTCATAAGTACATTGCTCAATGAATTGTTATCAACTGATACTCCTGTGTAAAGGTACCTAGTTCAAGAAACTGAATGTTATCAGCATCCCAAAATCCCAACCTTTTCATTGAGGCTTTCCCTAACTACCTATTGAAAATTGCGCCCAGGGGATATGGGGAGACATTTGTCAAAGGGTACAATGTTTCAGCTAAAAAGGATGAATAAGTTCTGGATATCTACTGTACACCATTAATCTTAAGAGAGATCTCAAAAAGGAAAAGAACTCACAAAAAAAATTGCTATAAAGGATACACATGAAAGGCGCAGAAGGGAGGTGGAGGGAGTGCAGAGAGCTGTGGGCTGAGTCTGAGCCTCAAGGCTTTTTCAGCATGACACCACAAAGACTGTTGACAAGCAACCCTGTGCCCCATTTACTAAGCTTAGGCAATTCACTTTATATATCAAAATTTTATCACTACCCAACACTGATTTAAGGACTCAACACTCTGACTTGAGAAAACCTAAAGTACAAAAAGTTACCTCAAAGGTGAGTGAGACTCTCTAAGGAGCTCAAATATATGTCTTCAATGTGTTCTAATTGCAAATTACTTACAATTTGGCACAACATATTGGGAGAGAGGAGTAGTGGAATGGTAAAAATCAAACCTAACCTCAAAATATTGTAAATTTTGGCTCTAAGATCATTCTCAATGACCCAATATGTGCAATGAGGCTCTTCTCTTCCTCCTCCATGTTACAGATGGAAACACGAAAGACTAAGCCATTCACATTACCCCAGGGAAGGCAGAGGGAAAGGGCAGTCCAGGTGTCCTGAACTGTACTGCTCACAGGGGAGGCCTGGCCCACCACTAAATCTGGATACTTCCAAACCTATCCTTAGATGAAAACTATATCTGGGGACCATTTTGAGAGGTGACAGCGTGCTGGCAGTCCTCACAGCCCTCGCTCGCTCTTGGCGCCTCCTCTCCCTGGGCTCCCACTTTGGCGGCACTTGAGGAGCCCTTCAGCTCACCGCTGCAATGTGGGAACCCCTTTCTGGGCTGGCCAAGGCCGGAGCCCACTCCCTCAGCTTGTGTGGAGGGAGACGCGCAAGCGGGAACCGGGGCTGCCTGCGGCGCTTGCGGGCCAGCTGGAGTTCCGGGTGGGCGTGGGCTTGGCGGGCCCCGCGCTAGGAGCAGCCGGCCGGCCCTGCTGGCCCCGGGCAGTGAGGGACTTAGCACCTGGGCCAGCGGCTGCGGAGGGTGTACTGGGTCCCCCAGCAGTGCCAGCCCACCGGCGCTGCTATTTCTCACCGGGCCTTAGCTGCCTTCCCATGGGGCAGGCCTCCGGACTGCAGCCCGCTATGCCTGAGCCTTCCCCCCGCCTCCGTGGGTTCCTGTGCAGCCCGAGCCTACCTGACGAGCGCGGCCCCCTGCTCCCCGGTGCCTAGTCCCATCCACCGCCCAAGGGCTGAGGAGTGCGGGCGCACGGCGCAGGGCTGGCAGGCAGATCCACCTGCAGCCCCTGTGTGGGATCCACTGGGTGAAGCCAGCTGGGCTCCTGATTCTGGTGGGGAGGTGGAGTGTCTTTATGTCTAGCTCAGGGATTGTAAACGCACCAATCAGCACCCTGTGTCTAGCTCAGGGTTTGTGAGTGCACCAATCGACACTCCGTATCTAGCTGCTCTGGTGGGGCCTTGGAGAATCTTTATGTCTAGCTCAGGGATTGTAAATACTCCAATCGGCACTCTGTATCTAGCTCAAGGTTTATAAACACACCAATCAGCCCCTGTGTTTAGCTCAGGGTTTGTGAGTGCACCAATCGACACTCTGTATCTAGCTGCTCTGGTGGGGCCTTGGAGAACCTTTGTGTGGACACTCTGTATCTAACTAATCTGATGGGGACGTGGAGAACATTTGTATCTAGCTCAGGGATTGTAATAGCACCAATCAGCACCCTGTCAAAACAGACCACTGGGCTCTACCAATCAGCAGGATGTGAGTGGGGCCAGATAAGAGAATAAAAGCAGGCTGCCCGAGCCAGCAGTGGCAACCCGCTCAGGTCCCCTTCCACACTGTGGAAGCTTTGTTCTTTCGCTCTTTGCAATAAATCTGGCTACTGCTCACTCTTTGGGTCCACACTGCTTTTATGAGCTGTAACACTCACCGTGAAGATTTGCAGCTTCACTCCTGAAGCCAGCGAGACCACGAACCCACCAGAAGGAAGAAACTCCGAACACATCTGAACATCAGAAGGAACAAACTCCAGACGCGCCACCTTAAGAGCTGTAACACTCACCGCGAGGGTCCGCGGCTTCATTCTTGAAGTCAGTGAGACCAAGAACCCACCAATTCCGGACACAATTTCATTTCAGTTGGTTTTGGGTCCTACTTTCTGCCCAGTGGTCAAACCCAGAAACCCAGTCAGGACCTAGTTTCAATGAGTGGCTCTGAGCTTAGCTAATTAATGGCTTTCTGGCCCAAAAATCTTCTTGTTTTTGTTTGGTTAATTAATTGTTTACTGTTGCACTAAAATACTTTGTCTTACCTGACATGAGCGATCTCAGGATTATCTTGGCACATTTGGTTATGTGGTTTGAGCCCTTCCAGAGTGTTACTGTCTACTAGCTACCCATTAAAATTTAACAAGGCAGAAGACAATGAGCTTGCTAGAGATGTCACAGAGCCTTTGTTACCATGGCAATAATTGTTGGACCAGATCACAGAAAAGGAAGTAAGAGACAAGAAAGAGAAAGGTGCAGGAAAAGCTGAAGCATAATAGTTTTTCAAAACAGTCTCTAAACTTATAATGGAGTAATGTGTTTAAACTTGTGGAGAAAACTACTTTATGAGAAAGGCTGATTTTCCAACATCCTCTTAAGGAGTCTTGCACTGTCACCAGGCTGGAGTGCAGTGGCGCGACTTCGGCTCACTGCAACCTCCGCCTCCCAGGTTGAAACGATTCTCCTTGCCTCAGCCTCCCAAGTAGCTGGGATTACAGGCACCCACCACCATGCCTGGCTAGTTTGTTTTGTATTTTTAGTAGAGACCAGGTTTCACTATGTTGGCCAGGCAGGTCTCGAACTCCTGACCTCATGATCCACCCGCCTTGGCCTGCCAAAGTGCTGGGATTACAGGTGTGAGCCATCGTGCTCAGCCTACATTTCATCTTAAAATAAAGGTAGACGAATCGGGATTAATTTGCAAGCACACTGACTATTATAATACCAAGAAGTTCGTATGAAGGCAGATAGATAGCTATTAAAACGGCAGAAATTCAACAAAATTTTTAGTAGATGATTGTGTCAGTGAGAAATAGTTTTGATGTGCAGTATGAAACCCCAAATATTCCAGGGGCTCCTGCAATGTGTAAACTTGGAGTATCCTTGACTTAGAACTGAAAGAACAGCAGGATTGGAGGTAGGAGAAAGAAAGAACCTAGTGATCTAGGTAATGTCACTTTGGAAAACATTTGCTCTAAACTGCTCCCAGCATCAGTGAGTAGAGCTTGGGGGGAGTGAGTGTGTATTTCAAAGCCCAGGGCTTTGGTCAGTGTGAATGAGACAATGAGGATTATCCTGCCCTCTTGTGCTTCTGAGCCAACATGCCAGGGCTTAAAGAGGAGAGGAAGGAAATGAAGAAGTCACAGAGTGCCTGATTGAAGAAGCAAAGTGCAGAAACACACCTTCCTCCCTCCTCCCTATAGAAGTCAACCTCCCCCTAGACTGCCCATCACTATCAGCATGGGATGGTAGTATATTTACTTAATAGCTAAAAGTGAATAGAGCTTAAAGTTTAGCCCTCAGGTGGGATTTTGCCGACATAGACTTCATAGGACTTTTTTCCTAGCAGAGTGGCCTGTTGCACTGTGAGCTTCTTGTGTCAAAGTTTAATTAATCTTATCTCTCTGGAGTCTATTCAAATGCATGTTCATTTAACCACGCTGTTTATGAAGTATAGTGGTTTAGTGACAAGATTATTTAAGAAAAAAGCCCCAAAGATAACTTATATTGCTGACCAGAGTAAATTAAAGGTGTAAGCATTTAATAATACCTAGAAGCCATACTCAGAATAGGTATAATTTTTACTAGTTAGTCTAATCTTTTGAAAGAAACATCACAGTTAGAAATGAAAAAGGCCATGTTATCACTGACCCCACAGAAATAAAAAATAACCATCAGAAACTACTACAAACACCTCTATGCACACAAACTAGAAAACCTATAAGAGATGGGTAAATTCCTGGATACACCAACAATGTGCTCCAAAATTGCATCAGTAATAAATAGCCTACCAACCAAAAAAATGTATATTTTAAAAAGCTCAAGACTAGATGGATTCACAGCTGAATTCTACCAGATACGCAAAGAAGAGCCAGTACCATTTTTGCTGAAATTATTCCAAAAAACTGAGGAGGAGGGACCCCTGTCCAACTCATTCTATGAGGCCAGCATCATCCTGGTACCAAAACCTGGTAAAGACACAAAAACAAAACAAAAAAAACTTCAACCCAATATCATGCATGAATATTGATATAAGGCAGCTTGTGATTAATATCATGACAAAGACACAAAGATGGCAAAATAAAAATGCAAGGATGGGGCCGGGAGCAGTGGCTCACACCTGTAATCCCAGCACTTTGGGAGGCTAAGGCAGGTGGATGACAAGGTCAAGAGATAGAGACCATCCTGGCCAATGTGAAACCCCGTTTCTACTAAAAATACAAAAATTAGCTGGGCATGGTGGTGCATGCCTGTATTCCCAGCTACTCAGGAGGCTGAAGCAGGAGAATTGTTTGAACCCAGAAGGTGGAGGTTGCAGTAAGCTGAGATCACGCCACTGCATCCAGCCTGGTGACAGAGGGAGACTCCATCTTCAAAAAAAAAAAAAAAAAAAAAAAAAATGCAAGGATGGAAAAGGTTCTTTGGTTACTGGAAGAGGGGAAAACATTCTGGGAAAAAAATGTCTTTTGAACTGGACCTTGAAATTTCGAGGATTTGTACAAGTGTAGATGGAGATAAATAGAATTCCAAATACAGAAAATGATCACAAAGAAGAGAACATGGGAAACTGAAGCTATTCGGAGGATGAAATGTTGCCTACTGTCTAATTTGTCTGTAAAAGAGAGTAAGGAAAGATAACACCAGGAAAGTCATTTGAAGTCAATTTGTGGAGAACCTGGGAACTTGAAATCATTGACGGCTTTTGAGCAGACAAGATCAAAGCTATGTTTTAGGAGTTTCTAAGTATTATGACTCAGTGATAATAAAGGTCTGAATAAACATTTTCCTCCATAGTCTCTCAAAGTGGAAGTTTGCTTTTAGACAGATGCGTGTGGTCCTAGGGCATATATCCCTGATGTCCTCAACTACTTCACAGCACTTGGTATGAGCATTCACTCACATATGAGTGTTTAATTACACTATGTTGGCCCCTAAATGCCATAAAGTAAAAATAGAAGGGACACTAATAAATAAAAGTAAATACTTCTCTCATATTAATTGGGAAGTCACATGTTCCTCTGAAGTATTTTTGTTAATTAACTTAAATGTTGCTACTTCTTATACTTTTTTCTCATATCTAAAGGATTCTGGCAAAAAAGTGCCATACTTCTAAAAGTTATTTCTAAATTCTGTAAGTTTTTATTCAATGCGTGACAATGTTGGAATCTCAGTATTTTCCTCACTGGGCTGTATATCCTCCAACATATGCACAGTAAGACTTGAAATGTTCCTAAACATTATGTCAGAACTTTTGGTAACATTTTGTGTCTTATTTCTCCTCAGACTGTGTCTTCCAGAAGATTTTTTGGAATCTGTCTTGTGGGCAAGCTCTTTGTAAATAATGATGCCTTAGAATAGTTGTCATTAGTCTTTACTGATTCTTCAGAGAATATGTAATCATTAACTTTTTAAAGATTCATCTTGGAAGATAACTTTCCTAATGCTACGGAGGCTACCTCCCAGGAGAATGTGAGTTTTATAAAATGCATTTTTAATTTTGGGGCTACAATAAAACTCTATCTAGCTGGAGGCAGAATATGGTTTATAAAATAAATCATTTAGAGATTTGGTTCATGTCAAAACGATGATGGCTTCACATTTTGAGCACTGCTGAGAATCATGACACTCGTGTCAATCCCTTTTCATTCCATAATTTCTTAATGTTGGTTAATGATTCTGGTTGGAAGCCTATTAGAGAGACATATATTACTAAAAGAAGAACAAACATAAGTTCTAACTAGTCATACCAAAAGACTTCCCAGAGCACTGGTGTAGAGAGCAAGTTGGAAGAAAAACTTTTGAAAATTTGTGTTTCTGCTCAAAATGTCCTCTTGACATCTAGGACTCACATCCCTCCATATTTCTGAGGAAAAGAAAAGTTTTTTTTCAGGTAACTCAAATCCCTAATATATTTTTATAAGAGTGTAGGAGGAAGGAAGTTTACCTATAACAAAATGAAGTGTTTGATTTCTGTCATTTGGTAAAAATTTTCCATTTTACAAAAAGCATATAAGGAAAATCAATCTCAAAATTTTATGAAATACCTTCAAAAATAAAGTTTAATGTCTAGATCTTTGCAAACTTCTGTACATAATGACTAAATCAATATTATATTGATTTTATCAATATAATAATCACTATATCAGTTTCTGAAATTAAGGTAAAAGATTAATCAGAAACTTAAAGCCTTCGCTTTCTACAGAAAACATTGCAGCTTTACAATATTAATATTAAAAGTCGATATTGGTAAGTAACATTAGATAATCACTTAAGCTAACAACAGCAGCAATAGAAATTCAGAGATAATGGCTTTAACGTGATTGCTACCAATTTATTTTAAAATATGTACATTTCTTTTGCATATGTAATTAATGTTAAGTAATATGTTTAGCTGAAATGTAAATGGTCAAAACTTTCTTTACTGAGTCTATTGCACTATAAGTTGGGTTTGCAGTAAGAAACTAACACATTTGTGTCTTCTCAAAGTACTAACTTTGAGTTGTATGCTGTCCAGAAACTATATTAAATCATTTCTGTCCCAAAATAATGACCTTACAAAGGGAATTTAACCTTACCTAGTTCTATCATGATTGCATATTAAGGAGAGATTTAGAAGCTGGCGGAAGTTTGTTTTTGTTCAATCAGCTACCTACTAAGCCCAAAACTCATATACTGTATAGCCAAGAAAAAGTAAACTACGTTCTCTTCCTAATTATTCTTTTGAAAAATGACTTCATGTTCATTGTCTTCTCTTCATTCTTAAAAAAGCAACTCATTTTGTGAAAGAGTCCTGATGGATAATGTGTCTCTCGACCTTGCAGGTCTCTGGCCCACTGAATGTCTCTGAGCCAAATTCCAGCTTTGCTTTTGTAAATGAATGTATACTCCAAGGTTTCTCTTGTGAGTGGACCGTTCAGATCTTCCTCTTCTCACTCTTCTCTACAACATATGCACTAACCATAACAGGGAATGGAGCCATTGCTTGTGCCCTGTGGTGTGACTGGCGACTTCACACTCCCATGTACATGTTCCTGGGAAATTTCTCCTTTTTAGAGATATGGTATGTCTCTTCTACAGTTCCCAAGATGTCGGTCAACTTCCTTTCAGAGAAAAAAACCATCTCCTTTGCTGGATGTTTTCTCCAATTTTATTTCTTCTTCTCTTTGGGTACATCGGAATGCTTGCTTTTGACTGTGATGGCCGTTGATCGGTACCTTGCTATCTGCCGTCCCTTGCACTATCCTAATATCATGACTGGGCATCTGTGTGCCAAATTGTTCATACTGTGCTGGGTTTGTGGATTTCTGTGGTTCCTGATCCCCATTGTCCTCATCTCTCAGATGCCCTTCTGTCGTCCAAACATTATTGACCATGTTGTGTGTGACCCAGGGCCACTATTTGCATTGGCTTGTGTCTCTGCCCCAAGAATCCAACTGTTTTGCTACACTCTAAGCTCATTAGTTATTTTTGGTAACTTCCTCTTTATTATTGGATACTATACTCTTCTCCTGAAAGCTGTGTTAGGCATGCCTTCAAGCACTGGGAGACACAAGGCCTTCTCTACCTGTGGGTCTCACTTGGCTGCGGTATCACTGTTCTATGACTCTCTTATGGTCATGTATGTGAGCCCAGGACTCGGACATTCTACGGGAATGCAGAAAATCGAAACTTTGTTCTATGCTGTGGTGAGCCCACTCTTCAATCCCCTTATCTATAGCCTCCGCAATAAGGAGATAAACGCAGCCCTGAAGAAAGTTCTGGGGAGTTCCAACATAATCTAAGGCATATTAGATTATTCCTCCATGATCAGATCTGTACAGTCTAACAAAGAGAAATCAGAATTATATAGTTATTTAAATCTGAACAATATGGACCTAGTGATATTGACTATATCAGACTATGAAATTAAACACCTGTTGGGCCCCTTACAAATTAAAGTTGCCAAATTATATAGATAAATGGAAGCGTGTGGTTTCCCTTTGGCACCTAGACTGAGTATTAACTGAGGAATACACATATTTGGGTGTTTTCTGGATGGTTTCCACCTGATTCATCTGTGATAAAAATTCTTTATGTTCTATTTGACTTAAATTTATTGTTCTGAGATTGACAAAATTATAGCTATGTTATTTTGTTTGGTTGGTTGTAAATAAAAGAAGAAAAAATATATTTTCTGATGGTGATTCTTATCATATTTGGCTTTATTATTTTGGTGACATGGTCATTACTAATACATAAGCCCTTATAAGCAATTTATCAACATTTTTGTAGGATAATAAAATATTCTAGCCTAATGACATCCAAATATTACCTCCTTCTAAGCCCCTAAGGGGCAGATTCTAATTCCATCTATAATAATATCAGTCAAAATATTCAGAAATGCATTGTTCTAAATGCCTAATATTTTTACCCTAAATAAGGTATCACCAAAAACATGATGGGTCAATTTATTGAGTTTTAGATAATGGAATATCTCCCCTAAAAATTGGACAGGGCAATGGTGTATTTGTGGATACACTATTTAAGTTCAAAAAATAAAATAAAATCAATGGCAGTTGATTGTCATTTGTTGCTAAAAGAATGTGAAAATAACATGAAGGAAAATTTTTAAAGGAAAAAAGCATTTATAATTCAATTGCTCTAATGTATCTATTTTTGTTAATATGTCTGTTTCATGTGATTTAATGTTGAACTCACTCCCATTTATAGCAAGTTTTATAATTATCATTCATAGAAAGCATAATATTTTATTGAACTAACATGCCGTGAATTGTGAATTTTTATGTGGTGAGATGAACATTGTCCTAGAGGAAGGGCCTTCCTTCCAAGAAGCTAAGAGCTGACTAGTAAAAGGGAATTTTCAGAAGGGATATTAGGAGAAAAATGAATGCCTCTACTACACAAGAATGACTTCTCACAGAATTTGTACTGCGGCATTCTGGGGTAAGGTTACTGAACACTCCAACATCTTCCTTCCTTCTACCACCAATCTTTTTGTTGAATATCACAGATATCCCATTTTTTGTTATAAAATAATATCTCAATAAAATCTCCATAAAGATTTGCCTTGATAATATTTTGCAAACCTAAATTAGGACTCATCATCCAATCCAAAACAGACTGTCCCAGAAAATACAGAATATAAGAATATGATGTGTGTGCAACAATTTTCCTTACAGATTTTTTGTCTTAGAACAGTTTATTGGGAAAGAGATCATTATTCAGTTCAAAAGGTAAGAATGCATTTGTGAATGGGGGCCTGTACATTCCAGGTAGAACAATTATTTGCTCCTTTGATGTAAGACAGTATCAAGCTTTTACTCAATCTTATTAGAACTCTGCAGTATCTCTCACTTGTATAGCCGCTGAGGATCTTTCCTGTTTCTTTACTCCATTCCAGGGTATATGACTTTTAAGTAACCAGAGTTCTGACCAGCAAACAGACTCAAGAAGAACAGGTAGTCAAGGCAGGCAATATTTCCACCACAGTTTCAGAACTCCCTACTTTGTATTACTAAGTTAATACATTTGTGCAGCCACTACCTTTGCAAAGGTTTCTTCTTACAACCTCAAATACTATGACTGGTTCACAACCTTTTCCATAGTGCTAAATTATTTGACCAAACACTGCATATATACTATATTTTTTCAAAGCCAAACTGTATCCGAAAGAGAGAGAAGGAGAGAGAAAGAATAGCAGTAAAAATACAGTGTTATTTCAGGTTGATATTTAAAAATAATTGTGCTGGTTAATGGTTTCCTTGGGGGAAATGACAATTGAAAGTCGGTATTTTCTACTTTCAAATACAAGTCATGGTGTTTATTAGCTGCCTTTAAATGCTCGTTAAGCTGAACAAACTTTGACTCTACCCTCAATTACAACTAATTCCCTCACAAAGCAAAATTTATTTGTACAATCAAGCATTATGTACATTCAAGATTACTAGAAAACTTAGGACATAAGGTGCAAGTGTGACAATATTATGAGAAAAGAAAGAGTGTGTATTAGTTTAACAGGTTTACATATGCAAATTCACCACCACAGGGTTTGTTCTCTTGGCAACATTGAAAATAATAATAATTAACATTTTAAGGCACCTGTTTTGTGTCAGGCAATATTCCAAGTCTTTTCTATGTATTATTTTATTTCCTACTTATGAAACCCAAAGAAATCAGGTTGGTGTCTCTAATTTTTGAAGAATGAAACAGGCAGAAAAGGTAACTTGCCTAGTTGGAGATGGCATCTTGTCTCAGGCAGGCTAACAATGGAGCCCACAGTTTTTACTACTATCTGGGGAAAGGACCAACACTATAGAAAGAAATAGATTGGATCAAATCTAAGTCACTGATTGTGTGAGCTTATGCAAATTATTTGACCTTTCTGCCAAGATTTGTTTAGACTATAAAATAGATCTAATTATAATCCTTTTGTCAGACAGTGGATTTGATTAATAAATGAGGTAAATCAAAGTAGAATCTTACACATAGTATTCATGGAATCTATTTCTGTTAATACTATTAATGTCTTTCATTTGTATAGCTCTTCGGCATTTCCCAAACACTTTTACATAGTTGTTCAGTTCATCCTCACAAATTCTGTCACACAGTTAAGGTAAACATTCCCATACTCATTTCATCGATGAGATTCAAAGAAATCAAGTATACTGTCCAAGGTCACCCATAGTAAGTGAAGGGGCCAGTTCTTCTGACTTCAAGTTCAATAAGAATTCTCCTGTACAGTACATCCTATTCTGGGAAATGTGGCTAAGTCCTGTGTAGCTAATTTCAGAACTACATGGCCGTGCAAGCCAAAGAGCTGGATTTACCCCAGAAATAAATACTGTAGAGAAGAAATGAGTGAAGTAGAAGAACTAAGGGATTTCTTTCCAGTAGTCTTAAGGTAATAACTACTCAAATTATACAAATATTTATGTAAAACATATTTCACGTGCAAAATATGTCACTGAGTGAAAATGGCAGATCATCAAACAATATTATTATATAATCTTACACAAACATGTAGTCATCGGATTATGTGTAGCTAAGATTCGTTGTTTCCTCTTTTATGCTAATATTTTTATTTCCTAATTTTCCCACGACAAATATACATTTTTCATCCAATTTACAAATGACATGGAGTTAAGAAAAAATTAGTGTTTACAAATGGATGTATAATTTAAAGCAATGCTTTTAGACACACCACTTACCCACACTTCCCTTCTACTTTGTGTGTAAGGAAAGGATAATGCTACTGTCTTTGGTAAGCTTTTACCATGTCTTTACAGAGCTTCTCAAGTACTTTTCCACATGGAGTCACATTGTGGAGAGGAGCTAATTTGGTACCCTAGTCCTTCTATTTCACTCAGAACCAGCTCTTTCTGAAAAGGAGAGAGTGGTCCTTGGTAGCAAACCCTGGCCTTGTGGTTTTAGTTCTAGATGCTTAGAACAACAACAACAACAACAACAACAACAAAAGACAGAGACAGAGAGAGAGAGTGGAGGAACATGTCATACAATCAAATGAATCTTCGCAAACAAGAACTTTACCCAGGGACCTCCCATCTACAGTTGTACACATCTCTCCCTCCAAGCTCCCTGCTTATTACTAATACAAGAACCAACTTTAATTAAAAGAGAGCTTGAATTGCTATGTTTTGGATACCTATCTTTTTTTTATTATACTTTAAGTTTTAGGGTACATGTGCACAACATGCAGGTTTGTTACATATATATACATGTGCCATGTTGGTGTGCTGCACCCATTAACTCATCATTTAGCATTAGTATCTCCTAATGCTATCTCTTCCCTCTCCCCCAACCCCACAACAGGCCCTGGTGTGTGATATTCCCCATCCTGTGTCTATGTGTTCTCATTGCTCAATTCCCACCTATGAGTGAGAACATGTGGTGTTTGGTTTTTTGTCCTTGTGATAGTTTGCTGAGAATGATGGTTTCCAGCTTCATCCATGTTCCCATTTAAGAATTGGGAACAATTCTTAAAAATCAATGTTTCCTCTCTCAAAGTCAGGTTAAGGAGTAGACATTGCCTGATTTCTATTAAATCCTACTAAGATTCTGCCAGATAGTAGAAAACATTGTAATACAAATTGAAAACCATCTTTATTCCTGTCATTTATCCATTTATACAACATGTATTTGTTGAGGACCATGGTGCACTGGGATGTGTGGTACTAATCAGGGATACATGGTGACCTAAACTAGACCTGGAACACTCTTCTGGAGCTTACAGTCTAGTATAAATCCTAAACCCTGAATAAAATAGCCAGGTAAATAAATGCCAAATTAATCATTCAGTAAGTGTTATAAAGGAAAGGTACATTAAGGCCTAACATGATTCAATGGAGATGGTGCAGGGAACTCTCTCTCACTCTTCATACCATAAAAGGCTTCTTGAGAGAGGAGTGCTCGAGTTGAGACCCCAGAAAAATGAATAACTTACTTTAGGTAAAGGGAGATGAGGGTGAAAAGTAGATTTCAGGCACAGAGAATAGAATATTACATGATTTCATCTCCCTTTTTGAAACAGTAACTCTGGCCACGGTAGTGAAGAGTTTAGAGAAGGACAACGGCAAATGTGAAACTAATTATGAGGCAAGTATATTTGTTTTTGTTTTTTGTGTGTGTATTTTTGCAAGACAGGATGAAATTTTTTCTATTTTTAAAATAAATAAATTTATCTTTGTTCTTTGGAAGACCTCTAGTAAAGAATAAAAGTCATGACATATTAATCCTTAAAATTGTTATAGTTGCTCAAAAAAGAAACTCAAAAACTAAAATTGGATCCAATCAACCCAGATAAAACACTGATAATTATGAAACTTTCGCTCAAAATACAATGATAAGTGCAAAAAAGCAGCGACTATTTAATCATGCCCACCAACAATGTGCAGTGTCCTCCAAGGGCCAAACACACTCCAGGTGGTGGCCATGGGTGGAGGAGAAGAGGACTGGGGTTTTCTGTGGGGTGATGACAGTGTTTTGGAGCTCGAAAGAGGTGGTGGTTGCACAACACTGTGAATGTGCTAAATGAGGCAAGTATATTTGAAAAAGATGGTGGCGGTCAACCTCTGCAGGTAGAGGTGGTGGTAGAAATGGAAGGAAATGCATATTATTACATATTGGGGAAGTAAAATGTGTTTAAAGATTTGAAATGGAGGTGGAAGGTTAGGAAGATGGTCACAGATACCTTGCCATGGCGCCTCACCCTAGTACTTCAGTGCATGCCAGCCTGACTTCCAGGGTTCACCTCTGCATTTCCTCACCTGAGGGCTTTCTCTGATCACAGAAGCCGCTTTTGCTGTCCCTGCTGCAGGTTGGGCATGCTGAGGAATCAATGCCTCTAGGAGACAGTCCATAACTAATGACTATCAGAAACCATTATACAAATACCCTTTACCTCTCAGCATGTTTCTGAGATGAGTTTTCTACACTGGCTCTCAGAGTTATTCCAAGTTTAATCCACAGTTATCCATTCTGTTAACTGCTTCATTGTTCACTATAAGGGTCTTTGCCCCACTTTCCAGTTCTCTTACCAGGGATTCTGGTACCTACCAAATGAATCACCTGCAGGTGAATCTTAGTCTCCGGATCTCCTTTCAGGATAGCACTGTAGTCATATGAATGGGAATCCATTCTCTTAGAAATGCAAGAAGGGAATGTGGTTGGGAAAATTCATTAGATCAATTTTGGAGTTGAGTTTGAGGAGCCCCTGAAACATTCAAGTAAAACTACCATCCAGAAGTCAAATATTATACCATGTAGCAGTTGTCATCTGGAATCCTGAGGATGCAATTTGTATTAACAGTTTGATATACTCATTGGCAAATAAGTAATAACCAAAGCTTTGGAGAAGAAAATGACCTAGAGGATAGTATAGCATTGAAAGTTGTGAAGGCCTGGAACTCAGCCTCACAGAGCTTCAGAATTTAATGGCCAAATAAAGGAAAAGAAGCCCACAAATTAAATAGAGGAGTTGTAGCCAGAAAGGTGGGAATTTTCTGGGCAATCAGGAGGGAAAGTAGAACAGAGTTGACACTGAAGCCAAGGGAAAAAACGTGTTGGAACAGCAGTGCTGAATTCTGCTGAGAAGAGATATATCTTGAAAAAAAAACATGTCCATAAGACTAAGAGACATGAATGTTATTGGTGATTTCTGCAATGGCCTTTGCGGAGTTATGATGGGGAGGGAAGCATATTTAAATATATTGAATGTGAGGCGGGCATGAGGAAAAGATGTGGCTTTCTTGCTGTGTGTTAAGCATGCCAGCCATCCCCCTGTCTTTTGGCACCTATACATACCATCTCCTCTGCCTGCAATGCTCTTTTGCTACATATTTATATTTCTTGCCCCAACACTTCCTTCAGATCTTTTCTCAAATATCACCTTTTCAGTGAGGCCTTCCCTGACTAGCTGTTGAAAATTATACCCAGTGGGGATGGAGAGATATTGGTTAAAGAGTTCAAAATCTCAGCTAAAGAAGATCAATAAGATCTGGAGATGTACTGTATAGCATGGTGACTGTAATTAATAATAACATATTGTTCAGTTGTCTCTTTATATCTAGGGGAGACTAGTTCCAGGTCACCGTGGAAACAACAAAATCAGCAGATGCTCCACCGCCTCATGTAAAATGGCGCAGTATTTGCATATAACTTACACACATCCTTCCATGTAGTTTAAATAATCTCTACATTTCTTATAGTAGCTAAGACAGTGTAAATGCTACGTAAATAGTTGTTATACTATATTATATTTGAATTATTTTTGTCATATTGCTATTTTTATTTTTTTCTAAATATTTTCCATCTGTGATTGATTGAATCTGCAGATGCAGAACCACAGATACTAAGGGCCAAAAGAATACTTGAAAATTGCTAAGAGAGTTGATCTTAAATGTTCTCACAACAATAAAATGGCAAGCATGTGAGATGACAGATATGTTAATTAGTTTGATTTAATCACTTTGCAATGTATATGTATATCAAAATATCACCTTGTATACCATAAATATATACAATGTTTTGCAATTAAACCTTAATTAAGCTGAGGGAAAAATGTACACCTGCCACCTGCCACCTCCAACACACACTTCCTATTGACCTGATCCTTCTAATTTTTCTCCATCTTTACTCATCGCCCCCCCAGCATGCCACATAGTTTATTTACCCCTGTCTTCCCCCATTAGAATATCACTTCCACAAGTCAGGAATTTTTATCCATTTTGTTCACTGCTGTATTCATGAGTATTTAGAGTAGTGTCTGGAATGTTAACAATTATTATTGTTGAATTAACTAATCAGTTATTAATATTTTAAAAATATAAATAATATAAACATGTATATTAACTTTTGCATTTAAATGCCATTAGAGCCCAACTATAAATATAAGTATAGATGGAAGAGGAAAACTTAAATGGTTTTATCCTTATATTCTTTTTGCCAATATGTTTTCCCACATTTCTCTACAATAAACTTCTACACTTTTATAATGTTGACAGTAAATATTTCTTAAGAAAAATTAACCTTAAGACAGAGCTCAAAAAAATAAATAATTCACAAATAATTGCTGTGAAGGCTACGCATGGAAAGGGCAGAAGGGAGGTGGAGGGAGTGCAGAGACCTGTGGGCTGAGTCTGAGCCTCAAGGCTTTTTCAGCATGAATCTCAGCAAAGACAGTTGTTAAAAAGGCCTGCCTCCCACTGCCCCTGCTGTTCACTAAGCTTAGGCAATCAAAGTGTACCAGTGTTTTTTCACTGCCCAGCATATACTGATTTAAGGACTCAACACTCTGACTTGACAAAACCTAAAATATGAAGTTATCTCAAAGGTGGGTGAGATTCTAAGGAGGCTCAAATATATAGTCCTCAATTAATTCTCACTTCAACTTAGTTACAATCTGATACAACATATTAGGAGACAGGAACAGCACAGTGGTAAAAATCAAACCTCACCTCAAAAGATCATAAATTATTGCTCTCAGATTAGTATTAACTGATACAATATGTACAGTGAGTATCTTCTCTTCCTCCTCCCAAATTACAGAAGAGAACGTGAAAGACTAGGAGCCATACACATTACCCCAGGGAAAGCAGAGTGAAAGGGCAGTCCAGGTGTCCTGAACTGCACCACTCACAGAGGGGGCCTGTCCCACAACCAGCCAGGTTATTTCAACCTATTTTTACCTGACAAAAAGGATCTGGGGCCTTGGCTCCACTGAAGGTAGGCAGTTTTATTCTAACTGGTTTTGGGTGCTAGTTTTCTGCCCAGTGGTCAAATTCAGAAACCCCATCAGGACCTAGGTCTCCACCTGGAGCTCTTAGGTTATCTAATTAATGGCTTCTTGGTCCTCAAGGAAGGGTTTGTTGTTTTTTTTTTGCTTGTTTGATTGGCTGTTTGCCATTGCATTAAAATTCTTTGTCTTACCCAGCAATTGATGAGTTCAAGGCTATCCTGGCACATTTGGTGATGTGGCCTGAGCCCTCCCAGAGTGTTACTGACTGAGACCAGCTACTAACTAAAGTTTAGTGAAGACAATGAGTTTGCTGGAATGTCACAGAGGTTTGGTTGCCATGGTAGTGATTGTCAGATGAGATCACAGAGAAGGGTGTAAGAGAAAAGAAAGAAAAACATACAGCAAAAGCTGAAGCATAATATTATAGCAAAATATATACATGTATTTTATATATATATGTTATATATATATTTTATATATATGTTATATATATATTTTATATATGTTATATATATTTTATATATGTTATATATATATTTTATATATATATGTTATATATATATTTTATATATATGTTATATAGATATTTTATATATATGTTTTATAGATATTTTATATATATGTTATATAGATATTTTATATATATATGTTATATATATTATATATATGTTTTATATATATTTTATATATATGTTATATATATTTTATATATATAATGTGTATATATATTATATATATATAACGTATATATGTTTTATATATATATATAACGTATATATATACACTGTCTAAACTTACAGTGGAGTAATGTGTTGAAACTTGAGGGGAAAATTACTTTTTGAGAAAGACTGACTTTCCAGCATCTTCTTGGAGAGATGTGGTTTCATGGAAGAATGGTGTCTGAGCTACATTTTGTCTTATTCTAAAAGTAAAAGGAATGGGACTGATCTGGAAGAACATATATTCTAGATCAATACTAATACCAGACTATTGTAATACCAATTTATAAAAGGAAGCTAGGTATCCATTAAAATGATAGAAAATCAACAGGTGTTTTTTGTAACAGATCATTGAGTTGGATGTGAAATGGTTTAAAGCTTTAGCTATTCCAGGGGCTTCTCCAAAGTGTAAACTTAGTGTTTCCTTGAGTTAACACTGAAAGGAGAGCAGGATTGAGGGATGAAAGAAGGAATCTAGTCATCTGGTAATATGGCTCTGGATGATGTTTGCTCTAAATTGCTCCCAGCATCAGTATGTGGAAGGTGGACAGAGTGTGTGAACTTCAGAGCCCCTGCAGGGCTTCAGTTGGTTTGAATAAAATGATACTGGTTATCCTGCCACCTTGTGGCTATGGGCCAACATGCCAGGGTGTGGAGAAGGAAGGGAGGAAATTAATCACAGAGTTGCCTGACTGAAGAAGGAAAGCTCAGAAACACATCTTCTTCTCTCTTCCCTATAGAAGTCAACTTGCCCATCACTTGATTAGCTAAAAGTGAATAGGGCTTAAAGTTCAGTCCTTGAGTGAAATTTTGCTTATATAGCCCTCCCAGGACTTTTGTCCTATCAGAGTTTCTTGTTGCACAGTGTGCTCCTTGTGATCAAAGGTTAGTTAATCTTGTCTCTCCAAAATCTAAAGTTTAAATCCTTATTCATTAAATCAGGCTGTTTATCAAGTATAGTGCTTTACTAACGAGATTATTTCAGAAATAAGCAAACAAAACAATAAGACATGTGCTGTTTGTTTTTTGAAACAGGGTCTTGCTCTGTTATCCAGGCTACAGTGCAGTGACACAATCACGGCTCACTGGAGCATTGATCTTGTGGCTCAAACAATCCTCCTACCTCAGCTTCCCAAGTAGCTGGGGCCACAGGTGTATACCAACATGCCCAGCTAGGTATTTTTATGTCTGTCTGTCTGTTTGTTTGTTTGTTTTATTTTGCAGAGTTGGATGTCTCTCTAGGTTGTCCAGGCTGGTCTCAAACTCCTGGGCTCAAGTGAACCTCCTGCCTTGGCTTCTCAAAGTGCTGAGATTATGGGCATGTGCCACTACACCTGCCCAATATTGTTGACCAGAGTAAAGAAAAGACATAAACACCCAATAACAGTTAGAAGCCATATTCAGATTAGCTATAATTTTCACTAGAACCATCCCAATCTCTTGAAAGATAAAACATCAAATTAAATGTAGCCAAATCTAATTGCTTCACCTCTGATTTTTTTTAATCACTTGAAAAGGGTAATGGTTCCCTCACATTTTGTATAAAAAATCTACTAGCACAGAGCCTGGCTAGGGGAAGGCTCAGAAACTTGAATGTTAAATAGGATCCCAGGTGATTCTTACACACACTGAAGTATAAAGGTCACTGGACCATTCTAGTGACCATGGGTCCCCTCTGGTTGGCCTGTAGTTGTAATCTATGGGAACAAATTTCAAACTACCACATCTGAGGAATAAGTGGAGGTTGGGAGGTTACTTTTAGAAGGTAATTGGGAATGTACTCGAATTTGAGATTTGTTAAAGTTCATTTTAGTTATCACATATGAAAGAAGAAGCACACATGAGGAAAGGAGAGCTCCAGGGCTCAATGATAATTCAGTATGCCACAAGAGAACACTGAGACACAATTAAATGAAATCACAACAGTGTAGATGAGCAAGATAAAAATATTGAAGTAAAGATATAGAAATTTTACAAGAAGAAACAATTAGAAATTCTGGAGCTAAGAATTCTATGACCGAAATAAAAAAAAATCACTAGTGGGTGTTCAAAAGTAGACTTGACCAAACAGAAGAAAGAATCAGCTAATCCAGACACCAGTCATTTCAAATTATATAGACAAAGGAGCAAAAGAAAAAAGAATGAAAAAGAGCAAATGAACCTATGGACTTAAGGGACATCATAAAGTGAAATAGTATACTGATCACAAAAGTTCCAGATGGAGGAGAGAAAAATAAGAAGGAAAGTACAGTCCTGGCTAAAAGCTTGCCAAATCTGTAGAAGGAAAAGGACATACAGATACATGAGGCCAAATGGAACTCAAATAAAACAAATTCAAGGGAAGTCCACACAAAGACATGTTATAATTAAATGTCAAAAGTCAAAAAGAGTGAATTTTGAAGAAGTAAGACAATGCTGAAAGAGAAAAATTCTCAACCAAGAATGCAATTTCTGGAAAAAAATTTTCTTCAAAAATGAAGAATAGATGAAGACTTTCCCAAACAAAAGCTGAGAGAGAAAACTTCATCACCACTAGATTTGTCATAAAATAAATGACAGGCGAGCTCTTTGACTCAAACAAAAAGAAACTAAATAGCAAAACTAAGCATATTAAAATATAAAACTTACTGGAAAAGCTAATTATTTAAACAAATACAAAATTGTGCAACATTGTAATGGTGGTGCACCTTTTTCTAATATGAAAGTCAAAAGACAACAAAGTAGAAATTATTGTAACTACAGAAGTATAATAGTAGATATACACATATAAAAGATGTAACTGTGACATCAATAACAAAGTGGGAGAACTAAAAGTGTAGAATTTTTATGTGATTAAAGTTGAGTTGTTATTAGCTTAGAATAAACTTTGCCTCCATATATATGATGTTTTACATAAGCCCCAAGGTAACCAAAAAATAAAATACTACAGAAAATATACAAAAGAAAAAGAAAAGGAAATAAATACATATCAATACAAAAATATCAATAAACACAAAAGAAAACAGCAAGAGAAAAAAGAAAGACAAAAGAATTATAACACAGAAAGAAAAAATAAAATGAAGTGCCATAGCAAGTTCTTACTTATTAATACAACTTTGTAAATACAGTTGTCCCACAGTATCCCTGAAAGATGGGTTTCAAGATCCCCTGTAGATACCAAAATTTATGGATGCTCAAGTCCCTTATATTAAGTGATATAGTATTTGCATATAAACCATGCACACCATCCTCTATACTTTAAACCATCTCTATATTACTTATCATATCTAATAGAATGTAAACAGTATATAAATACCTGTTACACCATCTGGTTTGCATTACTTTTATTATTCCATTGTTATCATTGTTATTTTTATGGGGGTGTGTGATTTTTTATGCATGGTTGATTGACTCTGTGGATGTGGAACGTACATCCAGCTGACTGTAAATGGATTAAATTCCCCAGTCAAAAGACAAAGAACGTCTAAATGCATTAAAAAATAAAATCAAACTATAGGCTGTCAACAAGAGACTATAGATTCAAGGACGCCCAAAGGCTGAAAGTGAAGGGAGGAAAAAAATACTCCATGCAAATCATAATCAAAAGACAGCAGGAATGGCTAAATTTATACCAGGCCAAATAGACTTAGGTTAAAAACTGTCACACGAAATAAAAAAGGTCATTATATAATGATAAAAAGGTCAATTATCAGGATGTTAGAACAACTCTAAATGTATAGGCACCCAAGATCAGAGTACCTAACTATATATAAGGCAAACATTGACAGATTTGAAGGGAGAAATAGCAATAAAATAACAGTGAGGCCCATCATTACACCACTTTCAATAATGGGAATGAATCTCTAGCAGAAAATCAGTAGGGAAATAGCAATCTTAAACATCCTGTAAAACAAAAGGACCTCATAGACATGTACAGAACTATCCAGCAACAGCAGAATACACATTCTTCTCAAGTGACCATATAACATTTTTCAGGATAGGTCATCTGTTAGGCCACATAACAAGCACAAGTAAATTTAAGAATATAGAAATTATGTAAGTAGGAAAAGTATCTTTTCTATCTATAGTGATATAAAACTAAAATCAATAACAAGCAAAACTAGAAAATTCACAAATATATGGAAATCAATACACTCTTGAAAAACCATTATGTCAAAAAGATATCGAGGGAAATTAGAATGTATCTACATATAAAAAAGACCAAAAACACAAAATAACAAAACTTATGGATGCAGCTAAAATGGTATTGAGGCAGTATAGCAATAAACATCTACTCTAAACATAAGAAAAATGTCCCAAAACAAACCCACCTTACTTTAAACTTCAAGGAAGTAAAAAGGAACAAATTAACCAGAGGAATTAAATAACAGATTAGAGTAGAAATTAAATAAATCAAATACAGAATAGGAAAACAATAGAAAAAATCGATGAAATATAAAATAATATTGACAAATCTTAGCTAGACTAACCAAGAAAAAATAGAGAAGACTCAAATAAATAAAATCAGAAATGAAGGAAGAAACAATACAACTCATGCCATAAAAATACAAATGATCATAAGGGATTACTATAAACAATTATTTGACAATAAATTGGAAGGCCAAGAAGAAATGATAAATTTCTGGAAATGTACACCCTACTATGACTGAATCATGAAGAAATAGAAAATTTAAACAGGCCGATAATGAATAAGATTGAATCAGCAATAAAAAACTGATTAAAAACCTCTCAGCAAAGAAGCTCAGGAAGAGATGGCTTCGTTAATAAATGCCACCAAACATTTTTTAAAAATACCAGTTCTTTATATACTCTTCCAAATTATTGAAGAAAAACCACATTTCCAAACTCATTAAATGAGGCTAGTATTTCTGTGATATCAAAGACAAAGACTTTATAAGATAAGAAAATTACAGGTGAATATTCTTGATGAATAAAGATGCAGACATTCTCAACAAACTGAAATACTCACAAACAGAATTCAACAGCACATTAAAAGTATCATACCTCATGATCAAGAGGGATTTATCCCTGATATGCAGGGATGATTCAATATATGCAAATCAATAAATGTAGTACACCACATTAACAAAAATACAAAAAACATATAATCTCCATAGATGCAGAAAAAGCATTTGGGGCTGGGTGCAGTGGTTCACGCCTGTAATCTCAGCACTTTGGGAGACGAAAGTGGGCAGATCACGATGTCAAGAGATCAAGACCATCCTGGCCAACATGGTGAAATGCCATGTCTAACAAAAATACAAAAATTGGCTGGGTGTGGTGGTGCGTGCCTGTAACACCAGCTACTCAGGAGGCTAAGGCAGGAGAATTGCTTGAACCTGGGAGGTGGAGGTTGCAGTGAGCCAAGATTGCACCACTGCACTCCAGCCTGGTGACAGAGTGAGACTCCATCTCAAAAATAAATAAATAAATAAATAAATAAATAAATAAATAAGAAAAAGAAAAAGCATTTGGAAGTGGGTGGAGCAAAATGGTGGAATAGAAGTCTCCATCAATTATCCTCCCACAGGAACACCAAATGTACCAACTGTCTACACAAACACAGCACCTTCATAAGAACCAAAAATATGAGCACTCACAATACCTGGTTTTATCTTCATATCATTGAAAGAGGCACTGAAGAGAGTCAGAAAGAGAGTCGTGAATTGTTGATGCCAACTCTCCCTCATACCCACTGCAGCAGCCACATGGCACAGAGAAATATGTGTTTGGGAGAGGGAAAGTGCAGCAATTGTGAGACTTTGCATTGAACTCAGTGCTGCCCTATCACAGTGGAAAGCAAAACTGTGTTGAACTCAGCTGACACCCACCCACAGAGGGAGCTTTTAGACAAGCTCCAGCCAGAGGGCAATTTGCCCACTCCAGCAGATGGAGCTTGAGTCCTGGCAAGCCTTGCCACCATGAGCCGGAGTACTCTAGGGTCCTAAATAAATTTGACAGGCAGTCTAGGCCACAAGGACAGCAAGTCCTGGTGCTGAGCTGGGCTTGGAGCCAATGGACTTGGGAGCACATGACTTACTGAAACAACAGCTGGGGCAGCTAAGAGAGTGCTTGCCCACACCTCCCCTAACCCCAGGAGCACAGCTCATGGCTCCAAAAGAGATCCTTTACTTCTGCTTGAAGAAAAGAAAGGGAAGAGTAAAGAAGATGTTTGTCTTGCATCTTAGATACCAGCTCATTACAGTAAGAAAGAATATTGGTCAGTCATGAGGCACCATTCCAGGCCCTAGCTCCCAGATGACATTTCTAGACACACCCTGGGCTAGAAGGGAACCTGCTGCCTTGAAGTAAAGAACCAGTCCTGGCAGGACCCATCACCTATTGACTAAAGAGCCCTTGGGCCCTGAATAATGAGAAGCAACACCCAAGTAGTATGCCATATGCCTTGGGTGAGACTTGAGACATACCAGCTTCAGGTGAGACCTAGCACATTCTCAGCTGTGGTGACTACAGTGAGAGACTCCTGCTTGAGAAAAGCAAAGAGAAAGGTCAAGGGGACTTTGTCTTGCACCTTAAGTACCAGCACAGTCAAGTGGGCATAGTGCATCAAGGGGGCTCTTGAGGTTCCCTATTCTAACCCATGGCTCTTTTATGGCATTTCTGGAGCTTCTCTGGGCCAGAAGGGAGCCCATGTCCATGAAAGGTGATTCCCAGGCATAGCAGCATTCACCAGAAGTTGACTGAAGAGCCTCTGGGCCTTAAGTACACACAGGTGGGAGTGTGGCAGTTACTTACCATGGGCCTGTGAGGGTGGTGGCCACAGGGTCATTCTCCTCTGCCTGTGGAAAGAAGAGGGAAGAGTGGGAGGGACTGTGTCTTGTGGCTTGAGGACCAGTTCAGCTGCAGTATAATAGAACATCAGGTAGACTTCTAAAGTTTTTGACTCCAGTCCCTGGGTACCAGACAGCACCTCTAGACCTACCTGGGGCCTGGAGGACTCACTGCATGGAAGGGAAGGACACAAACCTGGCTGGCTTCACCACCTGCTGATCATAGAGCCCTAAGGCCTTCAGTGAACATAGGCAGTATCCAGGTAGTAGGCACAGCAGGCCTTGGGTGAGACTGAGTGTTGTTCTGCCTTTAGGTCTGACCCAGCATGATCCCAGTAGTGGTGGTCACAGGGGTGCTTCTGCCACTCCACCACCAGCCTCAGGCATCTCAGCATAGGGAAAGAGAAACTCCATATGTTTAAAAGAAAGTAAGAGAAGAGAACAAAAGTCTTTGCCTGGAAATCTGGAGAATCTTCTGGATTTTATCCAAGACCACCAAGATGGTACCTCTGTGAGTCTGGAAAGACCACAGCATTACTGAGCTTGGGTGCCTTTGAATGCATAATCATTCATCATAACCAAGCAGGATTTATCCCTGGGATGCAAGAATGGCTCAACATATGCAAATCAATCAGTGTGATACATTTATATTAACAGAATGAAGAACAAAAACCATATGATCATTTCAATTGATGCTGAAAAAGCATTTTATAAAATTCAGTATCCCTTCATGATTTAAAAAAAACTGGCTGTAGAAGGAACATGTCTCAACACAGCAAAAGCCGTATATGATAGACCCAGAGCTAGTATCAGAATGAATGGAGAAAAATTGAAAGCCTTTCTTCTAAGATTGGGAACATGACAAGGATGCCTGCTGTCACCACTGTTATTCAACACAGCACTGGAAGTTCTAGCTATAGCAATCAGACATGAGAAAGAAATAAAGGGCATCCAAATTGGAAAGGACAAATTCAAATTATTCTTGTTTGAAGATGATATGATCTTATATTTGGAAAAACCCAAAGAGTCCAGTTTATTAGAAGTGAAAAACAAATTCACCAAAGTTACAGGATAAAAAAATCAACATACAGAAATCAGTAGCATTTGTATATGCCAACAGTGAACAATCTGAAAAAGAAATAAAAAAGAATTCCCATTAATCATAGCCACAAATAAGATTAAATACCTAGGAATTAATTACAAAAGTGAAAGATCTCTAAAATGAAGACTATAAAACACTGATGAAAGAAACTAAAGATGACAACAAAAAATGGAAAGATATTTTATGATCATGGATTAGAAGAATCAATAATGTTTAAATGTCCACACTACACAAAGCAATCTATCAATTCAATGCAATCCTTATCAAAATACTAATGACATTCTTCACAGAAATAGAAAAAAACTATTCTAAAATTTATATGGAACCACAAAAGACCCAGAGTAGCCAAAGCTATCATAAGGAAAAAGAACAAAACTGGAGGAATCACATTACCTGACTTCAAGTTATACTACAGAACTATACTAACCAAAACAGCATGGCACTGCCATAAAACCTGACACATAGACCAATGGAAAAGAATAGAGAACCCAGAAAGAAATCCACAGACCTATAGTGAATTCATTTTTGACAAAGGTGCCAAGAACATACACTGGGGAAATGTCTCTTCAATAAATGGTGCTGGGAAAACTGGATATCCATATGCAGAAGAATGAAATTTGACCCTATCTCTTGGCATATACAAAAATAAAATCAAAATCTCACAGGATGTATAAAACAAAAACACAATAAAAAAGGTATTCAGGCAACATATAGCATAATGAATTGAATCATACCTCATATCTCAATATTAACACTGAATGTAAATGGCCTAATGCTCCACTTAAAAGATACAGAATGGCAGAATGGATAAGAATTCACCAACCAAGGATCTGCTGCCTTCAAGAGGCTTACCTAACACATAAGGACTCACAAAAGCATAAGGTAAAGGGGAGAAAAGAAAGATATTCCATGCAAATGGACATCAAAAGCAAGCAGGAGTAGCTATTCTTACATCAGACAAAACGAACATTAAAGCAAGAGCGGTTAAAAAAGAAAAAGAGAGACATTATATAATGATAAAAAGCCTTGTCCCACAGGAAAATATCACAAATCTAAATATATATGCACCTAACACTGGAGGTCCCAAATTTATAAAACAATTACTAATAAACCTAAGAAATGTGGTAGACAGCAAGACAATAATATTGAGGGACTTCAATACTCCACAGACAGCACTAGAGAGGTCATCAAGAAAGAAAGTCAACAAAGAAAAAATGGACTGTATCCTAGAACAAATAGACTTAACAGATATTTACAGAACATTCTACCCAACAACTGCAGAATATACATTCTATTCATCAACACATAGAACATTTTCCTAGATAGACCGCACAATAGGCCACTAAACAAGTCTCAGTAAATTTAAGAAAATCAAAATAACATCAAGTACTCTCTCAGAACACAGTGGAATAAAATTGGAAATCAATGTCAAAAGGAACCCACAAAACCATGCAAATAGGTGGAAATTAAATAACCTGCTCTTGAATAACTCTTGGGTCAACAATGAAATCAAAATGCAAAAATTTTTGTGAAGTGAATGATAATACTGACACAATTTATCAACTTTGCTCTGGGATAAAGCAAAGGCGGTGCTCAAAGGAAAATTCATAGCATTAAATGCCTATATCAAAAAGTCTGAAAGAGCACAAATAGACAATCTAAGGTCACACCTCAAGGAACTAGAGAAACAAGAACAAACCAAACCCAAAACAAGCAAAAGAAAATAAATAACAGAGATCAGAACAGAACTAAATGAAATTTAAATCAAAAACATACAAAAGATAACTGAAACAAAAAGCTGGCTCTTGGAAAAGATAAAATTGAAGACCATTAGTGAGATTAACCAAGAAAAGAAGAGAGAAGATCTGAATAAACTCAACGAGAAATAAAACAGGAGATATTACAACCGATAACCACAGAAGTACAAAAGATCATTCAAGGCTACTGTGAACACATTTACGTGCATAAACTAGAAAACCTAGAGGAGATGGATAAGTTCCTGGAAATATACAACCCTCCTAGTTTAAATTAGGAAGAAATAGAAATCTGAACAGACCAATAACAAGCAGCAAGATTGAAACAGTAATTTTTAAAATGCCAATTAAAAAGAAAGTTCTATACCAGACAGATTCACAGCGGAATTCTATCAGACATTCAAAGAAGAATTGGTAGCAATCTTACTGAAATGATTCAAAAAGGTAGAGAAAGAGGGAATCCTCCCTAAATCATTCTATAAAGCAAGTATCACCCTAATACCAAAACCAGGAAGGGACATACCAAAAAAAAAAAAAAGAAAGAAAACTACAGACCAATATCCATGGTGAACATAGATACAAAAATCCTAAACAAAATACTAGCTAACAGGTTTTTTGAAGAATAGATGGTTGTAGATGTGCAGTCTTTTTTCTGAGTTCTCTGTGCTGTTCCATTGATCTATGTGTCTGTTTTTCTACCAGTACCATGTTGTTTTGGTTACTGTAGCCTTGTGGCGCAGTTTGAAATTCAGTAGCATGATGCCTCCACCTTTGTTCCTTTGCTTAGGATTGTCTTGGCTATACAAACTTTTGTTCTGGTTCCATATGAATTTTAAAATAGTTTCTTCTGATTCTGTGAATAATGTCAATAGCACTTGCACCTCCTTGGTTAGGTATATTCCTAAGTATGTTTATTTATTTACTTATTTATTTGTCGTTATTGTAAAAAGGGATTGAATTCTTGACTTGATTCTCAGCTTGATCATTGTTGTTGGTGGTGTATAGGATTGAATTCTTGATTTGATTCTCAGCTTGATCATTGTTGTTGGTGGTGTATAGTCATGCTACTGATTTGTGTACATTGATTTTGTATCCTGAAACTTTACCGAATTCATTTATCAGATCTAGACGCTTTTGGATAAGTCTTTAGGGCTTTCTAGGTATATAATCATATTATTGGTGAACAGCAAGAGTTTGACTTCCTTTTTACTGGTTTGGATACCCTTTATTTTTCTCTTTTCTGATTGCACTGGCCAGGACTTCCAATACTATGTTAAATAGCAGTGGTGCAAGTGGCCATTCTTGTTTTTTTCCAGTTCTCAGGGGGAATGCTTTCAACTTTTCCCTGTTCAGCATAGTGCTGGCTGTGGGTTTGTCATAGATGGCTTTTATTACCTTAAGATATATCCTTTTTATGACAATTTTGCTAAGGGTTTTGATCATAAAGAGATGCTGGATTTTGTCGAATGCTTTTTCTGTATCTAATGAGATTATCATATGATTTTTAATTCTGTTTATGTGATATATCACATTTGTTGACTTGTGTATGCTAAACCATACCTGCATCCTTGGTATAAAATTTAATTGATCATGATTATCTTTTTTATATACTGTTGGAATCAGCTAGTGTTTTGTTGAGGATTTTGTATCTATGTTCATCATTGATACTGGTCTGTAGTTTTCTTTTTTTGGTATGTCCTTACCAGGTTTTGGTATTAGAGTGATACTGGCTTCATAGAATGATTTAGAGAGAATTTCCTCTTTCTCTGTCTTTTCAAATAGTTTCAGTAAGACTGGTACCAATTCTTGTTTGAATGTTTGATTAAATTCAGCTGTGAGTCCATCTGGTCCTGGACTTTATTTTGCTGGCAATTTTTAAATTACTGTTTCAATCTTGCCACTTGTTAGTGGTCTGCTTAGAGTTTCTATTTCTTCCTAATTTAATCTAGGAGGCCTGCATATTTCCAGGACTTTATCCATCTCCTCTAGATTTTCTAGTTTGTGCATGTGAGTTGTTCATAGCACCCTTGAATGATCTTTTGTATTTCTGTGGTATCAGTTGTAATATCTACCATTTCATTTCTAAAGGAGCTTATTTGGATCTTCTCTCTTCTTTTCTTGGTTAATATCACTAATGGTCTATCAATTTTGCTTATTTTCTCAAAGAACCAGCTTTATGTTTTAGTTACCTTTTGTATGTTTTTGTTTCAATTTCATTTAGTTCTGCTCTGATCTTTGTTATTTCTTTTCTTCTGATTGGTTTGGGTTTGATTTGTCCCTATATCTCTAGTTCCTTGAGGTGTGACCCTAGATTGTCTATTTGTACTCTTTCAGACTTTACAATGTATGTATTTAAGGCTATGAACTTTCCTCTTAGCACCACCTTTGCTGTATCACAGAAGTTTGGAATAGTTGTGTCACTCTTGTCGTTCATTTCAAAAAGATTTAAAATTTCCATCTTGATTTCATTTGTTGATCCAAAGATCCTTCAGGAGCAGACTATTTAATTTCCATATATTTTTATAGTTTTGAAGTTTCCTTTTGGAGTTAATTTCCAGTTTTATTCCACTGTGGTCTGAGAGTGTACTTGATATAATTTCAATTTTCTTAAATTTATTGAGACCAGTTTGGTGGTTTATCACATGGTTTATCTTCGAGAATGTTCCATGTACTGATGAATAGAATGTATATTCTGCAGTTGTTGGGTAGAATATTCTGTAAATATCTGTTAAGTCCATTTGTTCTAGGATATAGTTTAAGTTCATTGTTTCCTTGTTGACTCTTTGTCTTGATGACCTGTCTAGTGCTGTCAGTGGAATATTGAAGTCCCCCATTATATTGTGTTGCCATCAATATCATTTCTTAGGTCTAGTAAGAACTGTATTAAAAATTGAGGAGCTCCAGTGTTAGGTGCATATATATTTAAGATTGTGATATTTTTCTGTTGAACCAATCCCCTTATCATTATATAATGTCCCTCTTTGTCATTTTTAACTGTTGTTGTTTTAAAATCTGTTTCTGTTTTGTCTACAAGAATAGCCACTCCTGCTCATTTTTAACTTCCATTTGCATGGAATATCTTTTTCTACTCCATAACCTTAAATTTATGTGAGTCCTTATGTATTAGGTGGGTCTCCTAAACACAGAAGATACTTGGTTGGTAAATTTTTATCCATTCTGCAATTCTGTGTCTTTTAAATGAAGCACTTGGGCCATTTACATTCAACATTAGTACTGAGATGTGAGGTACTGTTTTATTTATCATGCTAGTTGTTGCCTGAATACCTTGGTTTTGGGGTGTGGGTGTGTGTGTGTGCATATGTGTGTGAGTTTTATAGGCCCTGTGAGATTTATGCTTTAAGGAAGTTCTATTTTGGTATATTGTGAGGTTTTGTTTCAAGATTTAGAGATCCTTTTAACCTTTCTTATAGTGCTGGCTTGGGAGTGGCAAATTCTCTCAGCATTTGTTTGTGTGAAAAAGACTGTATCTCTCCTTCATTTATGAAACTTAGTTCTTCTGGAGACAAGATTCTTGGCTAGCAATTAACTAGTTTGAGGAGGCTAAGGGTAGGACCTCAATCCCTCCTGGCTTGTAGGATTTCTGCTGAGAAATCTGCTGTTAATCTGATAGGATTTCTTTTATAGGTTACTTGATGGTTTTGCTTCATGGCTCTTAAGATTCTTTCCTTCATCTTGATTTTAGATAACCTGATGGCTATGTGCCTAGGTCAAATTTTTGTGATAAATTTCCCAGGTGTTCTTTGAGTTTCTTTTATTTGAATATCTAGATCTCTAGTAAGACCAGAGAATTTTTTTATTAATTTCTCAAATATGTTTTTCAAACTGTTAAATTTCTCTTCTTCCTTGGGAACACCAATTATTCTTGGGTTTGACCATTTAACATAAGCCCAAATTTCTTGTATGCTTTGTTCATTTTAAAATTCTTTTTTCTTTGTCTTTGTATGTTTGGGTTGATTTGAAAGCCTTGTCTTTGAACTCTAAAGTTCTTTCTTCTACTTGTTCTAGTCTATTGTTGAAACTTTCCAGTGCATTTTGTATTTCTCTAAGTGTGTCTTTCATTTCCAGAAGTTGTGGCTGTTTTTTCTGTATGACATCTATTTATCTGTAGAATTTTTCATCCACATCCTGTATTTTTTAAATTTCTTTAAGTTGATTTTCACCTTTCTCTGGTATCTCCTTGAGTAGCTTAGTGATCAACCTTCTGAATTCTTTATCTGGAAATTCTGAGATTTCTTATTTGTTTGGATACATTGCTGGAAAGCTAGTGTGGTCTTTTGGGGGTGTTATAGAATCTTGTTTTTTCATATTACCAGAATTACTTTTCTGATTCCTTCTCATCTGGGCAGACTATTTCAGTGGAAAAATCTGGAACTCAAGGACTGCTGTTCAGATTCTTTTGTCCCACAGTTGATCCCTTGATGTGGTGCTCTCCCTCTTTCCCTAGGGATGGAGCTTCCTGAGAGCCAGACCGCAGTGATTATTGCTTTTCTGGGTCTAGCCACCCAATGTCTAGCTACCAGGCTCCAGGCTGGTACTGGAGTATGTCAGCAAAGAGTTCAGTGATGTGATCCACCCTCAGGTCTTCCAGCTGTGGATACCAGCACCTGCTCTGGTGGAGGTCACAGGGGAGTGAAGTAGACTCTCTAAGAGTCCTTGGTGATAGACATGTTTAGTGTATGGGCTTTCTTAAATGCTGGTTATGCTAGCAGTGAGGTTGTCTTGTGGATATACTCAGGGCCTCTGGTTAGCCAGGATGTTGCAGGCTGTGGAATTAGCTGTTGTTTTCTCCTTCCTGGGAGGAGGGTTATTCTGTCATGAGTTGCTGTAATGTCGTGAGTTGGTGGCCTCTAGCCAGGAGGTGGTGCTTTCAAAAGAGCACCAGGGATTTTTGCCTATCTCATGGAATTTGCAGTGGCATGGTGCTTCTTTCAAAAGATCCGTGGACTCTTTTAGTTTTCCCGGCACATTCCTGTGGTGGTTCTTGGAGCAAAAGTCCACAGTGTGAGTCTCCACATGCTGTTCTGTCTGTCCAAGTGGGAGCTGAATCTTATCCCTGTCTCCTATCTGCCATCTTCTGTGAATGACTCTTTTAATGTACTGTTGAATATGGTTTGCTAATATTCCGTTGAAGCTGATATTCTGTCAAAGATTTTTGCACCTATGTTCATTAGTGAGACTGGCCTATAGCTTTCTTTTCTTGTAGCATATTTGTCTGGCTTTGATATTATGGTAGTGCTGGTATTGTAAAATGAGATTGAAAGTATTCCTTCATCTGTAATTTTTGGCAAGAGTTTGAGAATAATTGACATTAGTTCTTTCAGAGTTAGAATTCAGGCATGAAGCCATCTGGTCCTGGCCTTTTCTTTCATGGAAGACTTAATTTGATTAAATCTTCTTGTCCATTTGTTCCATTCACCTTTACAATTTCTTCATGAATCAGTCTTGGTAGCTTATATGAAGAAAGGGGAACACTACTATACTACTAGTAGGAATGCAGATGAGTACAGCCACTATGGGAAATATGTAGGTTCCTCAAAAAAAAGAAAAAGAAAAATAAATCTAACACATAATCCCACAATTGCACTGCTTGATATATAGCAAAAAGAAATGAAACCAATATATAAAAAATATATCTGCACATTCATGTTTATTGCACTATTCACAATAGCAATAGCGCTATTCACCATAGCCAAGATATGGAGTCAAGTGTCTATGAATGGATAAAGAAAATGTGGAGGAGGAGCCAAGATGGCCAAATAGGAACAGCTCCGGTCTACAGCTCCCAGCATGAACGACACAGAAGATGGGTGATTTCTACATTTCCATCTGAGGTACCCGGTTCATCTCACTAGGGAGTGCCAGACAGTGGGTGCAGGTCAGTGGCTGCATGCACCGTGCGTGAGCTGAAGAAGGGTGAGGCATTGCCTCACTCGGGAAGTGCAAGGGGTCAGGGAGTTCCCTTTCCTAGTCAAAGAAAAGTTGGTGACAGAGGGCACCTGGAAAATCGGGTCACTCCCACCCGAATACTGCACTTTTCTGACGGGCTTAAAAAATGGAGCACTAGGAGATTATATCCTGCACCTGGCTCAGAGGGTCCTATGCCCATGGAGTCTCACTGATTGCTAGCACAGCAGTCTGAGATCAAACTGCAAGGCGGCAGCGAGGCTGAGGGAGGGGTACCCGCCATTGCCCAGGCTTGATTAGGTAAACAAAGCAGCCTGGAAGATCGAACTGGGTGGAGTCCACCACAGCTCAAGGAGGCCTGCCTGCCTCTGTAGGCTCCACTTCTGGGGGCAGGGCATGGACAAACCAAAACACAGCAGTAACCTCTGCAGACTTAAATGTCCCTGTCTGACATATTTGAAGAGAGCGGTGGTTCTCCCAGCACACAGCTGGAGATCTGAGAATAGGCAGACTGCCTCCTCAAGTGGGTCCCTGACCCCTGACCCCTGAGCAGCCTAACTGGGAGGCACACCCCAGCAGGGGCAGACTGACGCCTCACACGGCCGGGTACTCCAACAGACCTGCAGTTGAGGGTCCTGTCTGTTAGAAGGAAAACTAACAAACAGAAAGGACATCCACACCAAAAACCCATCTGTACATCACCATCATCAAAGACCAAAAGTAGATAAAACCACAAAGATGGGGAAAAAATAGAGCAGAAAAACTGGAAACTCTAAAAAGCAGAGCGCCTCTCCTCCTCTAAAGGAACGCAGTTCCTCACCAGCAAGAGAACAAAGCTGGACAGAGAATGACTTTTACGGGCTGAGAGAAGAAGGCTTCAGACGATCAAGTTACTCCAAGCTACGGGAGGATATTCAAACCAAAGGCAAAGAAGTTGAAAACCTTGAAAAAAATTTAGAAGAATGTATAACTAGAATAACCAATACAGAGAAGTGCTTAAAGGAGCTGATGGAGCTGAAAACCAAGGCTCGAGAACTACGTGAAGAATGCAGGAGCCTCAGGAGCCAATGCGATCAACTGGAAGGAAGGGTATCAGTGATGGAAGATGAAATGAATGAAATGAAGCAAGAAGGGAAGTTTAGAGAAAAAAGAATAAAAAGAAATGAGCAAAGCCTCCAAGAAATATGGGACTATGTGAAAAGACCAAATCTACGTCTGATTGGTGTACCTGAAAGTGATGGGGAGAATGGAATCAAGTTGGAAAACACTCTGCAGGATATTATCCAGGAGAACTTCCCCAATCTAGCAAGGCAGGCCAACATTCAGATTCAGGAAATACAGAGAACACAACAAAGATACTCCGCAAGAAGAGCAACTCCAACACACATAATTGTCAGATTCACCAACGTTGAAATGAAGGAAAAAATGTTAAGGGCAGCCAGAGAGAAAGGTCAGGTTACCCTCAAAGGGAAGCCCATCAGACTAACAGCGGATCTCTCAGCAGAAACTCTACAAGCCAGAAGAGACTGGGGGACAATATTCAACATTCTTAAAGAAAAGAATTTTCAACCCAGAATTTCATATCCAGCCAAAATAAGTTTCATAAGTGAAGGAGAAATAAAATACTTTACAGACAAGCAAATGCTGAGAGATTTTGTCACTACCAGGCCTGCCCTAAAAGAGCTCCTGAAGGAAGCGCTAAACATGGAAAGGAACAACCAGTACCAGCCACTGCAAAATCATACCAAAATGTAAAGACCATCGAGACTAGGAAGAGACTGCGTCAACTAATGAGCAAAATAACCAGCTAACATCATAATGACAGCATCAAATTCACACATAACAATATTAACTTTAAATGTAAATGGACTAAATGTTCTAATTAAAAGACACAGACTGGCAAATTGAATAAAGAGTCAAGACCCATCAGTGTGCTGTATTCAGGAAACCCATCTCATGTGCAGAGACACACATAGGCTCAAAATAAAAGGATAGAGGAAGATCTACCAAGCAAATGGAAAACAAAAAAAGGCAGGGGTTGCAATCCTAGTCTCTGATAAAACAGACATTAAACCAACAAAGATCAAAAGAGACAAAGAAGGCCGTTACATAATGGTAAAGGGATCAATTCAACAAGAAGAGCTAACTATCCTAAATATATATGCACCCAATACAGGAGCACCCAGATTCATAAGGCAAGTCCTGAGTGACCTACAAAGAGACTTAGACTCCCACACATTAATAATGGGAGACTTTAACACCCCACTGTCAACATTAGACAGATCAATGAGACAAAAAGTCAACAAGGATACCCAGGAATTGAACTCAGCTCTGCACCAAGCCGACCTAATAGACATCTACAGAACTCTCCACCCCAAATCAACAGAATATACATTTTTTTCAGCACCACACCACACCTATTCCAAAATTGACGACATACTTGGAAGTAGAGCTCTCCTCAGCAAATGTAAAAGAACAGAAATTATAACAAACTGTCTCTCAGATCACAGTGCAATCAAGCTAGAACTCAGGATTAAGAATCTCACTCAAAACTGCTCAACTGCATGGAAACTGAACAACCTGCTCCTGAATGACTACTGGGTACATAACGAAATGAAGGCAGAAATAAAAATGTTCTTTGAAACCAATGAGAACCAAGACACAACATACGAGAATCTCTGGGATGCATTCAAAGCAGTGTGTAGAGGGAAATTTCTAGCAGTAAATGCCCACAAGAGAAATCAGGAAAGATCCAAAATTGACACCCTAACATCACAATTAAAAGAACTAGAAAAGCAAGAGCAAACACATTCAAAAGCTACCAGAAGGCAAGAAATAACTAAAATCAGAGCAGAACTGAAGGAAATAGATACACAAAAAACCCTTCAAAAAATTAGTGAATCCAGGAACTGGTATTTTGAAAGGATCAACAAAATTGATAGACCACTAGCAAGAATAATAAAGAAAAAAAGAGAGAAGAATCAAATAGATGCAATAAAAAATGATAAAGGGGATATCACCACCGATCCCACAGAAATACAAACTACCATCAGAGAATACTATAAACACCTCTATGTAAATAAACTAGAAAATCTAGAAGAAATGGATAAAGTCCTCGACACATACACTCTCCCAAGACTAAACCAGGAAGAAGTTGAATCTCTGAATAGACCAATAACAGGCTCTGAAATTGTGGCAATAATCAATAGCTTACCAACCAAGAAGTCCAGGGCCAGATGGATTCACAGCTGAATTCTACCAGAGGTACAAGGAGGAACTGGTACCATTCCTTCTGAAACTATTCCAATCAATAGAAAAAGAGGGAATCCTCCCTAACTCATTTTATGAGGCCAGCATCATCCTGATACCAAAGCTGGGCGGAGACACAACCAAAAAAGAGAATTTTAGACCAATATCCTTGATGAACATTGATGCAAAAATCCTCAATAAAATACTGGCAAACCGAATCCAGCAGCACATCAAAAAGCTTATCCACCATGATCAAGTGGGCTTCATCCCTGGGATGCAAGGCTGGTCCAATATACGCAAATCAATAAAGGTAATCCAGCATATAAACAGAACCAAAGACAAAAACCACATGATTATCTCAATAGATGCAGAAAAGGCCTTTGACAAAATTAAACAACCCTTCATGCTAAAAACTCAATAAATTCGGTATCTCAAAATAATAAGAGCTATCTATGACAAACCCACAGCCAATATCATACTGAATGGGCAAAAACTGGAAGCATTCCCTTTGAAAATGGGCACAAGACAGGGATGCCTTCACTCACCACTCCTATTCAACATAGTGTTGGAAGTTCTGGCCAGGGCAATCAGGCAGAAGAAGGAAATAATGGGTATTCAATTAGGAAAAGAGGAAGTCAAATTGTCCCTGTTTGCAGACGACATGATGGTATATCTAGAAAACCCCATTGTCTCAGCCCAAAATCTCCTTAAGCTTATAAGCAACTTCAGCAAAGTCTCAGGATACAAAATCAACGTACAAAAATCACAAGCATTCTTATACACCAATAATAGACAAACAGAGAGCCAAATCATGAGTGAACTCCCATTCACAATTGCTTCAAAAAGAATAAAATACTTAAGAATCCAAGTTACAAGGGATGTGAAGGACCTCTTCAAGGAGAACTACAAACCACTGCTCAAGGAAATAAAAGAGGATACAAAGAAATGGAAGAACATTCCATGCTCATGGGTAGGAAGAATCAATGTCGTGAAAATGGCCATACTGCCCAAGGTAATTTACAGATTCAGTGCCATCCCCATCAAGCTACCAATGACTTTCTTCACAGAACTGGAAAAAACTACTTTAAAGTTCATATGGAACCAAAAAAGAGCCTGTATCACCAAGTCAATCCTAAGCCAAAGGGACAAAGCTGGAGGCATCACACTACCTGACTTCAAACTATACTACAAGGCTACGGTAACCAAAACGGCATGGTACTTGTACCAAAACAGAGATATAGATCAATGGAACAGAACAGAGCCCTCAGAAATAATGCCACATATCTACAACTATCTGATCTTTGACAAACCTGAGAAAAAGAAGCAATGGGGAAAAGATTCCCTATTTAATAAATGGTGCTGGGAAAACTGGCTAGCCATATGTAGAAAGCTGAAACTGGATTCCTTCCTTACACCTTATACAAAAATCAATTCAAGATGGATTAAAGACTTAAATGTTAGACCTAAAACCATAAAAACCCTAGAAGAAAACCTAGGCATTACCATTAAGGACATAGGCATGGGCAAGGACTTCATGTCTAAAACACCAAAAGCAATGGCAACAAAAGCCAAAATTGACAAATGGGATCTAATTAAACTCAAGAGCCTCTGCACAGCAAAAGAAACTGCCATCAGTGTGAACAGGCAACCTTCAAAATGGGAGAAAATTTTCGCAACCTACTCATCTGACAAAGGGCTAATATCCAGAATCTACAATGAACTCAAACAAATTTATGAGAAAAAGACAAACAACCCCATCAAAAAGTGGGTGAAGGACATGAACAGACACTTCTCAAAAGCAGACATTTATGCAGCCAAAAAACACATGAAAAAATGCTCACCATCACTGGCCATCAGAGAAATGCAAATCAAAACCACAATGAGATACCATCTCATACCAGTTAGAATGGCAATCATTAAAAAGTCAGGAAACAACAGGTGCTGGAGAAGATGTGGAGAAATAGGAACACTTTTACACTGTTGGTGGGACTGTAAACTATTTCAACCATTGTGGAAGTCAGTGTGGCAATTCCTCAGGGATCTAGAACTAGAAATAGCATTTGACCCAGCCATCCCATTACTGGGTATATACCCAAAGGACTATAAATCATGCTGCTATAAAGACACATGCACACGTATGTTTATTGCGGCATTATTCACAATAGCAAAGACTTGGAACCAACCCAAATGTCCAACAATGATAGACTGGATTAAGAAAATATGGCACATATACACCATGGAATACTATGCAGCCACAAAAAAGGATGAGTTCATGTCCTTTGTAGGGACATGGATGAAATTGGAAATCATCATTCTCAGTAAACTATCACAAGAACGAAAAACCAAACACTGCATATTCTCACTCATAGGTGGGAATTGAACAATGAGAACACATGGACACAGGAAGGGGAACATCACACTCTGGGGACTGTTGTGGGGTGGGGGAGGGGGGAGGGATAGCATTAGGAGATATACCTAACGCTAGATGATGAGTTAGTGGGTGCCACGCACCAGCATGGCACATGTATACATATGTAACTAACCTGCACATTGTGCAAATGTACCCTAAAACCTAAAGTATAATAATAAGAAGAAAGAAAGAAAGAAAGAAAATGTGGAGTACTATTCAACCACAAAAAAAGGATGAAATCTTGTCACTCACAGTAACATGGATGGAACTGGGGGTCATTACATTAAGTGAAATAAGCCAGGCAAAGGCAGACAAACATCACAAATTCTCACTCATATGTGGAGGCTAAAGAAGTTGATCTCATGGAGGTAGAGAGTAGAATGATGGTTACCAGATACTGGAAAAGGGGTAGGGGATTAAGAGAGGCTCGTTAATGGGTACCAACATACAGTTAGATAGAAGGAATAAGTTATAGTGTTTGACAGCATATTGGGTGAATATAGTTAACAACAATTTATTGTATATTTCATAATAGGTAGAAGAGAACATTTCAAATGTTCCAGACACAAATAAATGATGTATTTGAGGTGACAGATGTCCTAGTTACCCTGATTTCATCATTATACATTGTATGCATGCATCAAACTATACCATGTACACTGTAAACATAATTATTGAGTCAATTAAAAATATGTAAATGAAGAAAGACATGATACTCTCAAAATCTCAGAAAATTCTCATAATTAAATTAAATCCACTTATATTTGGGAATTTATTATATAATATATAGAGCGTGCTTGGGGAGAACAATAGACAGAGTGTGTTGAAAGTAAGCACTACCTGCACCAACTCTAGATTTCGATCATTGCCATAAAATCTGTTATGGCATGACAAGTTGTATATTGTGCCACTTGTCTCTCTCCTGCTTGAATTCCACAGGGCTCTTAGTAACCCTGAGAGCCTTTACATATAGCCTGGGGAAGGTAATGAAAAGAGAGGGGCCCAGATTTCCTGGATCATGCTGCCTCAGCTGCAGTACACCTTCCAAAACACCCTGATTGACAAACAAAGGAGCTGCGATGATCAGGTTTACCCCAGATGCACCATTTTCTGTCAGTGGCTTCCACATCCAGTTTCTTCCCAGAGTTTCAAGCCAGAAACTTAATCAGGACTTGGTTTCCCTTGGGTACTCCTAACTTAATCAGTGACTTCCAGGCCCCATGGATGTTTTCTCTTCAGCTATGAAATATCCTATTTGGCCTGAGTTTAGCCTTGTCCTGGGACATCCAGAATGACATAGTTTGGGCACCCCCAGAACTTTACAGTCTGAGCTCAGCTATCCACTGATGAGTGAGATGAGAGGCAATGAGTTAACTAGAGATGTCACTGAACCTCAGTTGGTAACCACGGCAGTGATTCCAGGAAGAGAACACAGAATAAGGGAAGCAGAGAAGGCAAAAAGAGAGAAAAATGTAAGAATTATGAAGAGAGAAAAACATATGGGATTCAAACTTAATTTGAATAATTTATCTGAAATTGAAACACTGAGAAAAATTATGTTGTTTTTCCAGAATGACTGTCTTCTTGAGGCAGATGATATGTCAGAGAAGATTGTTACTTTTTTCTGAAGTTACAAATAGTAATATCTGATTTGGGGGGTCATGTACTAATGCAATCTCAACATAAATATTAATTTTACATGTATGCCTGTGCATGTGTGTGCATAAGGAATTGTACAAAAGAGGTCAGGCAGTCATCATCAAAGTGACAAAGAATCAATGAAAACCTAGGCAGTACCATTCAGGACATAGGCATGGGCAAGGACTTCATGTCTAAAACACCAAAAGCAATGGCGACAAAAGCCAAAATTGACAAATGGGATCTAATTAAACTCAAGAGCTTCTGCACAGCAAAAGAAACTACCATCAGAGTGAACAGGCAACCTACAAAATGGGAGAAAATTTTTGCAATCTACTCATTTGAAAAAGGGCTAATAACAAGAATCTACAATGAACTCAAAGAATTTACAAGAAAAAAACAACCAACCTCATCAAAAAGTGGGTGAAGGATATGAACAGACACTTCTCAAAAGAAGACATTTATGCAGCCAAAAAACACATGAAAACATGCTCATCATCACTGGCCATCAGAGAAATGAAAATCAAAACCACAATTAGATACCATCTCACACCAGTTAGAATGGCAATCATTAAAAAGTCAGGAAACAACAGGTGCTGGAGAGGATGTGGAGAAATAGGAACACTTTTACACTGTTGGTGACTGTAAACTAGTTCAACCATTGTGGAAGTCAGTGTGGCGATTCCTCAGGGTTCTAGAACTAGAAATACTATTTGATCCAGCCATCCCATTACTGGGTATATACCCAAAGGATTATAACTCATGCTGCTATAAAGACACATGCACATGTATGTTTATTGCAGCACTATTCACAATAGCAAAGACTTGAAACCAACCTAAATGTCCAACAACGATAGACTGGATTAAGAAAGTGTGGTACATATACACCATGGAATACTATGCAGCCATAAAAAATGATGAGTTCATGTCCTTTGTAGGGACATGGATGAAACTGGAAACCATCATTCTCAGCAAACTATTGCAAGGACAAAAAACCAAACACCGCATGTTCTCACTCATAGGTGGGAATTGAACAATGAGAACACATGGACACAGGAAGGGGCACATCACACACCGGGGACAGTTGTGGGGTTGGGGGAGGGGGGAGGAATAGCATTAGGAGATATACCTAATGTAAATGACGAGTTAATGGGTGCAGCACACAAACATGGCACATGTATACATATGTAAAAAACCTGCACGTTGTGCACATGTACCCTATTTATTTATAAATAAATAAATTTATTTATTTATTTATAAATAAAAAATAAAAAAAGCAGTCACCACTTAACATAAACTTCTTTACTTAACCTGATCATCTGCCAACACTCTGAAATTTTCATATTTTTAACTAAGGCACAAAAATTAGGGGGAAAGGAAAGAGAGGTGTTTGTGATGTTGTCTCCAATACGTTGAAGAGAAAGTTAATGATTTGACTAAAAACATCCAGTCTAGATTAGACTTCATATTCAAGTTTTTCCTGTGAACATATACCTCTTTTATTATTTTATTTGTTAAATTTTATTTCTAATGAACACATGATAATTATATATTTATGGGATACAATGTGATGTTTTGATAATCATTTACATTGTGAAATGATTAAATCAAGCTAATTAATAAATTCATCATCTCCTGTACTTATTTTTTGTGGTTAAAACATTTGAAATCCACTCTTTTAGTAGTTTCTAAATATATGGTGCATTATTATTTATTATAGTCACCATTCTATGAAAGAGATCACTAAATCTTATTCCTTCCATCTAACTGAATTGTTAGATGTTGATCCTTTGATCGACATCTCTCCTCCCCTCAGCCACCTCTTCCATCCAGCCTTAGTTAACCACCATTCTACTCTCTACTTCTAAGAGTTCAACTGAATGAGGTATCACCTCATATCTGTAGAATGGCTATCATCAAAAAGATGAAGGATAAGTATTGCTGAGGGTGCAGAGAAAAGTAAACATTTGTGCACTGTTGGTGGAAATGTAAATTAATATAACCATGGAAAACAGTATAGAAGTTCCACAAAACACAAAAATAGAACTACCATATGATTAAGCAATTTCACTTCTGGGCACATATCCAAAGAAATTGAAATGAGTATGTCAAAGAGATATCAGTACTCCTAAATTCATTGCAGCATTATTCGCAATAACCAAGACATGGAAGCAACCTAGGTATTTGTCATGAGATGGGTAGATACACAAAATGTGATATATACACACAGTGGAATACTATTTGGCCCTTAAAAAATAGAGAAATTCTGCCGTTAGTGACAATGTGGATGAACCTGTAGAACATTATGCTGAGTTAAAAAAAGCCAGACACACACAGACATCTTAAAATCCTCTTCCAAGTTATTTTGACTTTTGGAATATTTTCTACAATAAAATATGTTAAGGGATAAAGCTTCATAGACCACTGTGGAGCTAAGGGAGAATTCAGAGCAACCTGCAATCCCAAAGCGTTAGTTCTTCTTGCCCTCTGCAGATTGTAGAGACTTTGCCCGAGATAACCCTATTAGAGTATAATTCTGCCAGTGTTCTTACTTACAGCCAATAAAAGCTAACTGTAGCTGATTATGTAAATGAAAAAGGATTTATTGATGGAGTAGTAGGAATCTCACAGAACCAATGAAAGCTGAAGCCAGAGTTGAGGCTCAAATTCAAAGATACATATGCAAACCATCGTGCAGAACTGAAGATGAAAAATCAACATGACTGCAGCCATGGCTGTGCTATCGGCCACCAAAATGCTACATGAGCACCACTGTCATTCTGTTCTGGCAACTTGTCTTTTCTGCAATAAGTGTGCTACCTTCTTCATTTTTTTTTTTTTTTTTTTAATTGAGACAGAGTCTTGCTCCCTCTCAGGCTGGAGTGCAGCAGTGCGATCTTGGCTCACTGCAAGCTCCGCCTCCCAGTTCACGCCGTTCTCCTGCCTCAGCCTCCTGAGTAGCTGGGACTACAGTCACCTGCCACCACGATGGCTGATTTTTTTTTGTATTTTTAGTAGAGACGGGGTTTCACCGTGTTAGCCAGAACGGTCTTGATCTCCTGACTTCGTGATCTGCCCACCTCGGCCTCCCAAAGTGCTGGGATTACAGGCACGAGCCACCACGCCCGTCCTCTTTATTGTCATTTCTTATGCCAATATTTCAACATTGTTGCTCTTCCTGCTTCTGCTTCTTGATTCAAAGCCTGGTATACCTGTATCTGGTGGAGCCAAGAGTATATTCCTACACCTTCAAGTGTAAGGGAAGCTGGGAGAGCTAATATCTGGCAATATAAACAACGATTACATAAATAGAACTCCAAGCCTGATAATATTGGGATTACCTCAAACATAAAAAGGGATGGAGATACTGGACAGCAAACACACACACACACACACACACACACAGAAAAAAATAACAACTCAAATAAGCCATTCATTTTGACTATCCCATATCTCTGAGCTATGTTTCCTCTAGAGGTTACACAGGGTGGGAATTAAATTATCCACCTATGCAACAGCAGTGAAATGGGAGCAGGATGAGTAAGCGGTAAAACACTGTCTTGGGTAGTTGAGGACTTGTCTATCTCATGATGAATGCTGTTAGAAGATACTGTGCTGCTTGTAAGTTACTACTGCATTATCTGGAGTTCTGAGAGTAAAAGTTAAGCTAAAGGTAAATAAATTATCATCTGGAAAATCTCTGTAAGCCGCAGTGAAAGTTAGTGTTGTGCACTTGCCTTTCATCCTTCTTAGAACTAGTGAAGAATGGATATAGAGGATTCTTCACTTACTGTTTCTCTTTAAGCCAAAAATTCTTAGACTTGGGGGAGGGGGCCACTGAACCATAATTAACTGAATAACTAAAATCCTCACTTGTATCTAAGCTCTCATTGTGCTTGAAAAAGATGTTCATATATAAAATTGAAATATTTTAAATTAAAGTATGTTTTGTTTTAGTCTAAATGTGTACATAAAAGCATAAAAGTTTTAATAACTGGGGCTTGCTTAGCTACACTGAAATGAATTGTATTCCATTTTGTCTACTTTTTAATTATACAAATCGTATATTTTATAGTAAATAGTCATTGTAAAGAAGAAAACGACAAAATAATGAAAATTTTCACATCTCCACACCTCTACACACACACTTGCCTCCTCAGCAATGTGTTTAGTTTGGTGGATGTATTTCTAAGTCCTCTTTCTGTACATATAAAAGCAAAATCTCTGGGTTTTGAGTGGGTATATAAATTGGATTATACCTAAGTATTGTTCTACAACTGATTGACCCTCCCAACCACTCTGTACTCTCACCTAAACAGCAGTGTCTGAAAGGGAAATTCTAGCCAGCTCTGCAGGTACTTCTGTCAGTTTGGGACAAATCAGGACAAAGAAGCTGAAGATACAATTCTTCAGGAAAGACTTTCCCAGGAGATGGAGCATGGATGTGTAAGGCCACTAGTTCCACCATGTAGCACACTCAGTGGGTTCTTTCCCCTGCCAAAATCAGGATTTCAATTAGGAAAATACGTGAAATAAGAGCATGCTTGTTCTCTCCAGGCAAAGAAACTTTACTCTGAAAAATAAAGTCAATTCACTATTTGTTTAACCTCAATATTATTTGAGGTCTGTATTTAGTCGTTAGACCTCTTTTTAACCTGTACTGTCCAATACAATTAGACAGTACTGTCCAATACAATAGCCACGACCCACATGTGGTTACTGAGCACCTGCAATGTGACTAGTCCTAATTAAGATGTGCTCCAAGTATAAAATCAAATACCAGTTTTGAACACTTGGTGGGATGAAAGAATGTAAACATCTCATTAATAGTGTTTATACTAATTACATGTTGCAATACTATTTTGGGTGAGTTGGCTTAAATAAAAATATTAAAAATTTCACGGCTGCTCTTCAGCAAGGTGGAGTGGGCGCACCACGCGCCCTTCTTCCCTGAGCTGCCGGTAGCCGGCCAGGTGGCGCTGCTGCGCCTGAACTGGAGCGAGCGCTTCGCTCTGAACGCGGGTTAGGGGGCATTGTCCCTGCACACTGCGCCGCTGCTGGCCGCCGCAGCCTCCACGCAGAGCCCATGGCCGCTGAGCACGCCCTGGCCTTCATGGACCAGGTGCGCGCCTTTCAGGAGCAGATAGACAAGCTGGGCCTCTGCAGGTCGACTCGGCCGAGTATGGCTGCCTCAAGGCCTTCGCGCTCTTCACGGGCGACGCCTGTGGCCCACGTGGAGAACCTGCAGGAGAAGGCGCAGGTGGCTCTCACCAAGTACGTGCGGGCGCAGTACCGGTCCCAGCCCCAGGGCTTCGGGCGCCAGCTGCTGCGGCTCCCCGCCCTATGTGCGGTCCCTGGCTCCCTCATCTCCCAGCTGTTCTTCAACGCCTGTTGGGGAAGACGCCCATCCAGACGCCAGACATGCTGCTGTCGGGGAGTACCTTCAACTGGCCCACATTTCGGGCCGGTGACCACGACGGGGCCGCGTGCGCTGTGGCCGGGCCTGCAGACGGACCTCAAGGGACAGGGAATGCTGAGGCCTCCAGGGGCCTCCCGGGACTCAGGACCCTGGCTTCTCTCCTCAGACTTCTATTTTTTAATGACTGTGAAATGTTTGTCTTTTCTGTTTTTTAAATGATCATGAAACCAAAAAAAGACTGATCATCCAGGCCTCAGCCTCCTCCTCCCCAGGATCCTGGCCAGGATGGAGGTAAGGGATGGAGGGTCCAATCCTGGGACAGCCTTGTCCCTCAGCACCTCAGGCATGAACTTGTGGGACGGTGGGGTTGGCTTCCCTGGCATGATGGACAAAGGCCTGGCGTCTAGACCGGAGGGCCGCTCCAGCAGGCAGGAGTTGCTAGCATATGCCAGGCAGATCCTCTGGACACGTAATCTACCTCAGACAATATGTGATGACTCAATCAAGGCCAATAATAAAGACATTTCCTACCAAAAAGTAAAAAATAAATTTCGGCCGGGCACGGTGGCTCAAGCCTGTAATCCTAGCACTTTGGGAGGCCGAGGCGGGCGTATCACAACGTCAGGAGTTCGAGATCAGGCTGGCCAATATGATGAAACCCCGTCTCTACTAAAAATACAAAAAAATTAGCCGGGCGTGGTGGCGGGCGCCTGTAGTCCCAGCTACTCAGGAGGCTGAGGCAGGAGAATGGCATGAACCCGGGAGGCGGAGCTTGCAGTGAGCCTAGATCGTGCCACTGCACTCCAGCCTGGGCGACAGAGCGAGACTCCGTCTCTAATTAATTAATTAATAATAACAAAATAAATTTAACCAGTTTTTCTTTACCTTTATTAATGTGGCTTCTAGAATATTTAAAATGATTTATGTGGGTCACATTATATTTTTATTGAACAGCGCTGATTTGGACTGATCTCAAAGATTTCAATAGCTCTAAATACCATTACTATGTTGACAAGTCTCGAGTTTTTATCTCCACTCCCAATCTTGTATCATACCTCAAGACTTGCATATCCAATTGCCTACTTAAATTTCCACTTTGATGTTTATTAGTTTCTAAGTGTACTTCCTATCCTTTATTTCAGGGTACCTGCTTCAGCCATGATCTTGGCATAGGATGAGAAACCCTGGCTAATGTGCATAGTTCAAGTATGGGTTAGTCTTGTTCTGTCATGAGACAAAGTAGATTACCCTAGTATATTTATGTAACCTGATAATATTTATATAACTACATATAGAAGTACTTACATTTTCATTCTTTTCCCTTTTCCAAGTGGAAACAACCACCTTAATTGAAAACTTGGATACTGCTAACCAAATCTAACTTTGTGTATAAAATGAATTTAAATATAGTACGTATAATTTTAAAATTATAATAGACATTTCCATATTTTAACAAAAAGTCAGTAGGCAATAATTACTTAAGGTTAGTTATTTTTTGAGATATTAAATTTCTTCTTTTTACTTTCTTCTTAAAGCTGAGAAAAATAATTTTTGTTCCAAGGATACACCTCCTGAGATTCCCAAAGTGCTCTCTGGGCTTGTCCTTCCCCAGGTTATGTCTTTAATCCTGTCAACATTCATGTATAAGAATTCTGGGATATCAGAATCTTCCACCCAAACAGCCCATGGAGATTCAAACCAGTCTTGAATCTGTTGCGTTTTTCAATGGTGCATCTTCAGGCACATTTTTAAACGAAACTTCTCGCCTTTCTTAGTAGCCACCATTTGGATTTGGATCTCTAAGTGCACTTGTTAGAGCATTTCCAAACTCATTTTGATGATTGCCTTGCTTTCTTGCTCACATTAAACTTGAAATAGGAAGGACAGAACTCCCGCACTTCCTGCAGGTCTCCTCAAAATTTAGCTTAACTGAAGCCTTCCCAGACTGTTCTATTTAAAAGAGCATCCCCACTCTCACTAGTATCTATTCCCATCACCTGCTTTGCCCTTCTTCAAAGAATGTATCACTACAGGAAATATTGTATCTGAAATATTTATTTCTCTATTTCTTGATCCCTGTCTTCCCATACTGTAATATAAACTGCATGAGAATAGGTATCACTGCTATAGCTTCAGTGCTCAAATAATGCCTAATACATAATAGGAGCTCAATAAATGTTTGTCAAATAACCTTGTTAACTAACTCAATAATTGAGTTATTACTATTGCAGAAGCCATTCAGGAGCAGTAAAAAGAGAGTATAACTCATATTTCCTGCCCTAAAGAAACTTATATTCTAACTGGTAGGAAAGTTAAAAAATAGCACAAACAATGCTGTAATAGATACCCAAAAGGCAGACTAATTTTGAGTAAATATTTGGCAAAACTCAAAAGGCAATGAATTTAGAAAATAACATTATGATATGCTGCAGTGGGCAAGGAAAGTTTTGTAAGAGGTATCTAAACATGGGCAAGGTATGAATAGAACAATCTTAAGCTCAGGTTGTAAAACTAAGATTATACCCTGTAAATTAGACAGAGTGAGTCAAATGGGAGTGATGAGACATATATTAAGGTAAAAATAAAGTTTAAGAAGAAATTGAGAACATAAAAACTTATACAAGGTAAAGAATTCGGGATTTTTCCTGTGTTTAGGTAGAGAGAAAATAAGTGACTGATGGAGGTTTAAGAATATAATTCTGGAATTTGACAAGGGAGATAACAGAGACAGACCACTTATGAAGTGATTATGCCATCACAGATATGGAGTGCTCGGAACCTGCACAAAAAAGATGAGCATAAAGATAACAAATGATCCCAGGAAAGATGCCTAATCTGTTTAATGACAGATTAGAAGTGGGAATGAGATGGTAAGGAATTCTATTGTCAAGATTTCAAGTTCATGCTATAAATCAATAGATCCATTAGAAAATAAGGATGGCTAGAGCTAAGTTAAAAGGAGATTAACAAATTTAGGATTAGACATTTGAATTTGAAAATATCCAGCAGGATGCTGCAAATATTTAACTATACTTTGGTGGTAAAGTCAGTGCTGGAGTTACTCTAGAATCAAGATTTAGCACAAGATTTCCTCATGGAGTGTAGTACTGCAAATTAGTAATAAATTGCTACTTAAAAAAAAGAAAGAAATTAGAGGGTAGAAATTACCCCTGAGGAACAGTTTTCCAGAGTTTTATGAAGAACCACACACAAAAAACGTGCTTAATAGGCCTAGATTGTCAGCAATCTCACAGATTCTATAGCACTTTGGTTTGCACTGGGCATTAACTGACCTTTTTGTGTCTACCTATGCTAAAGTGTTAGCATTGGCAAAATGTGAGGTGTCAATCAAGTCAACATAATATTATTGAAGGCCCTTGTTGGTCCCAGAAGTTATACTTCAAATTATAAAGAATACAAAGGCAGATCCTTAAAATTGTCCCTGAATTGTTGAGTTTTGAGTGTGTGTGTGCGTGCGTGCGTGCGTGTGTGTGTTTTAATCTGGTAATTTGAAAGATCAGTGGAAAACTATTTGCATAGTTGCAATACATTCAACCATTGCTGTGCTCTCAAAAAAAAAAAAAAATTTGCTTCAATGAAGGCAGAATCTGAGGATGCTGAAATGTACCAAGCAGTATGTATTGAAAAGCAAAAGAGTAAGCAGAAGCTCAGTTTTAGAGAAATAGATGAAAATATTATTATGTAGAATTGCAAAATTAAAAAATCTATTTAAGGTACAAACATATCTGGACCATAATAGTAATAACTTCCTAAGACTGCAACCTTGGGTCCAATTAATTCTTTCAAATTATCTTCCCAATATATAAAAGTAGAACAAAATGAAAAAAAGCATGATCTCATTGGTCTTATGATCTTTCATCCTCCTAAACATTAATGATGCATTGTATTAAATTTGACTCTTAGATCCTTTAGAAATTTCCTACTATAACACATACAGAAATTTCATTTTTTTTGCTATCCCTCCCCCTCCCCCCACCCCACAACAAGCCCCAGTGTGTGATGTCCCCCTTCCTGTGTCCAAGTGTTCCCATTGTTCAATTCCCACCTATGAGTGAGAACATGCGATGTTTGGTTTTTGTCCTTGCAATAGTTTGCTGAGAATGATGGTTTCCAGCTTCTTCCATGTCCCTACAAAGGACATGGACTCATCAGTTTTTATGGCTGCATAGTATTCCATGGTGTATATGTGCCACATTTTCTTAATCCAGTCTATCATTGTTGGACTTTGGGTTGGTTCCAGGTCTTTGCTATTGTGAATAGTGCCATAATAAACATACGTGTGCATATGTCTTTATAGCAGCATGATTTATAATCCTTTGGGTATATACCCAGTAATGGGATTGCTGGGTCAAATGGTATTTCTAGTTCTAGATCCCTGAGGAATTGCCACACTGGTTTAACCAACAGTGTGCTGATTCCTCAGAAATTTCTTTAGTGCCTCTTTCATATCCTTGTTCTGGAAACTGTAGATCAGGGGATTAAAGAATGGAGTCGCCAGAACATAGAACAAGGTCACAAACTTCTGTATCCCATGATAGTCCCCAGAACCTGGGCTAACATACATCACCGTAAGGCAACCATAGAAGAGTGACACTACAGCAAGGTGAGAGCCGCAAGGTGAGAGCCACAAGTTGAGAAAGCCTTATGCCTTCCTAAATCTGAAGGCTCCTGTAGCACTGTGCTTAGGACACAGAAATAAGTCCCAAGGATATACAAGAAGGTAGGAAAGATGATGAGAGAGCTAATGATACCACAAGTCAGAGTAATTCCAGGTATTGGAGCACAAGACAGCCCCAGCAAAGGTGCCAGATCACAGAAAAAATGGTTGATAGTGTTTGGACCACAAAAGGGCACCTGAGATATTAGTGTCGAAGGGGTCAATAACCAGAGACAGCCACCCACCCAGCAGAAGATCACAAAATGATCCCAAACATGATAGGTCATTAAGGTGGGATAGTGCAAAGGTCTACAAATGGCAAGAAATCTATCAAAAGACATCACTGACAGAAATAAGCACTCTGCAGCACACATGGAGAAGAAGAAGTAGAACTGGGGCAGGCAGCCAGCATAGGAGATGCTCTGTGTATGGGAGATGAGATTGGTCACCATTATGGGCACATCAGAACTGACATAGCAGATCTCCAGGAAGGAGAAATTGGCCAATAGGATATACATAGGTGTGTGGAGTTTCTGGCTTGACCACACAGCACAGATGATGGATGTGTTACCCAGGAGGGTCAGAAGGTAGATGAGAGAGAAGACCACAAAAAGGAGGATCTGCATCTCCCTGCGGCAGGGGAAGCCCAAGAGGATGATCTCATTCACAAATCCAGAGATATTAGTGGTCTCCAAGGTCCTCATTGGTCTGGCCTGTAGAGGTGACAGAGATAGTAAGAACCACAGAAATTCTGCCCTGTCTCTTTTCTATCTCTTCTTCTGGTGAATAGATACATGTTTATTCTCTTCAATTTGGGTTTGTGACACTGCTGTCTTCCCCTTGGAAGGATGAGCTGTTCTTTCCTTTTCATCTCCTGTCCTAGTTTATTCAATAAATAGTCATTTTGCAAATTATTGTTCTAGAAGATAAATAACAATGAATAAAATAAAAAGAGTCCCTGTTATAGAGCTTATGCCAAATACCTGTTGTTCAAAGCAACTTCAAGCAGTACGTTGATGGCTCCAAAAGTTCTATATAGAGCAGGCCTTGGAGCATACATGTACTGGAAGAGATCTGAGGAGATTTACCTTGGAACATAATTTGCATAGCAAAGATACTGTTTTTACTTCAATTGTATGCTTCTGATAACTTCAGGAGAAGCTGATACAAATTATGGGGTTGATGTGAGCATCCCTCCACCTATATCAAAATGCTGCCATTGACACGGTAGCAATAGAATGTGACAAAAACAAAACTTTTCGTGGTTGTCTGAGACACACAGACAATATTCATTTGGAAATAATAACAAAAGGCTTTTGAGAAGAAAATGAACCTTGAGAAAATATAGAATTTTCCATAATGATGGAGGGAGAATATTATTTGCATATAATAAAAATGTCAAAAGATTTGGATACAAAAAATTACAACCAGAGAAGAGTCTAAAATAGTACAAGTGTACTTGCAAAAAAGTTGTGAGATATAAGGTATAAATATACGGTAATCACATGGCAGAGGACTTGCTGCCAGTCTAACTAGTTCAAGTTTAATTTGCTAGTCAAGGAAAAACAAGATGTACTAGTAGAAGAATGAAATAATTGAAGCTTTATGAAAACATTTTTCAAGACCATTTGGTGCAGGTTAATAAAATTAGCAAAAAAAAATTGGAAATTATTTCAATAGCCCAAGGAAAAAGTGTAAAAAGCTTGACCTGGGGCAATGTACATACAAACAAATACCAGGGAAGGGACAGAGGTAATTAAATTCTGCCCAAGAGGCAGAGGATGAGAACAAGAAAAAAAAAAAAAAAAAAAGCAAGGTTTCACTTTCCATTTGCCACAGATAGTCCTCTGCATGGGGTATCTCACAGGCGAGAGCCACTTCCAACACAGTAGTTGTGCACTGAGGACCTTTCTGTTCCAAAAGATTAGCCTACTGAAGGGTCATGTTGGATATCTCTTAGATTCCCCAGTCCTTTTTTCTTTTGACTCTTTTGAATCAGAATGTTACATTTCATGAAATAAATTAGCTACCACTTACAAAGTTTTCTTTCCAAGTCACACACAATGAGTGAAGATATGCTATGCTGTATCTGTGTGAAAGAGAACAATAAACAAGAGAGTTAGTCCAAATTATTGCCCAAACCTGCACCAAATGGTCTTGCAAAATGCTGTTTCCATAAAGCTTTGAACATTTCATTCTTCTAGTACATCTTGTTTTTCATTGACTAGCAAATTAAGCCTGAACTAGTTAGACCAGCAGCAGTGACTCCCATTTTCCTGTCTTCTAAGAATATAATCCTTTTGAAGATAATCTGCAAAGACAAAATTACAATTTGACAAAAAAATTCTTAATTCCATGTCTAATAAGCCTAATAATAAGAAAGCTGTTTGTGAAGGAAAATAGTTATGAAAATGTATGCTCCTTTTTATACCAACATCTAAAACAAAGTGGACTTCGAGATACAGAAAAGTTACTGCTCCACCTGCCTATAATTCCATATCCTAAATGTAGCCGGGGAGTCAAACAGCCTCTAAGCAAAGCACCTTTTGATTCTTTTCTTTACACAGGCCCCTTTCAGGCTTTACTCAGATGTAGAACATGCCACAAATCTCCCCATTCCTCATTACTTATCCCTTCCAGACTCTGAGGCTCTGTCTCTGGAGATCTCAATCCTGGGACCAGTGGGGGCAATTAACGTGCATTATACAGGCTTGAGTATGTTTCATCTTCAGAGATAATCATATAGTAGACAAAAACTACATAATATGCATACAGGCTCATGTGCAGTCACACACACACTTACATACACACAGATCAGGCTGTTAACATAGCAGTATTCCCTCCAGAGTTTCCTCTCCTAATCTTAATAAATTATCTTTGTGCCAACAAACTTTTTCTGCCGTGAGAGGCACCATTACCTTCAAATTTTGTTAATCTCAGAAACTAGACCCAGAATTTTTTTTTCTTCTCAAACAGTTTAATAACAAATAAACAAATGAAGGTACCACACTTGGCAGATAAAAAATGACATTTTGTCCATGTGTCTGTGCAATTAAAACAGATTTAGGTTCCCCATTGGGACAAAAAGAAAAACACACCAAAAAAGGAAGGAGGTTCCTTTGAAAAACATACTCCCTTGCTCCAAATTTGTAACAATTTTTTTTTTCTTTTTAAATTCACTACATGAACTCTGTGATGAGGTAAGAAAAGTGACGAGGGCTCTTCTTGCCTTTTTTCTTAAACCATTAAAGTAAAATCCATAATTTTCTACAGAGTACAACACAAGTTCACACAAAAAAGAAATTTTCTTTTGCAAATCAAAACAGGAAAGAAAGGAAAAGCTCAAACAAGGTGAAGGAAAAGCATTTCTACGGCTGAATCACGACTGAGTTGATCGAAGCCCGTTGTTGCTGCAGAACAGACTGTGCGTTTGGTCATAGCGGCAATTTTTTTTTTTCTCTTCACATTGTGAAATCACTTTACATTGTTTTCTAGTAGAAAAGGCAAAAAATTGTACAAAACCCCTAGTGTTAAATATGTTTGTACCAATAAAAAACTCACACAGGTTTGTCTCCAAAATGTAAAGTTTCTTTTTTTTCTTTGCTTTTTAAATTATTCACAAGACCCACAATTTTTCATCCACGTTGCCCAATTGGCAGTTTGAAGATCTTGCCCACTAAATCCAGAAGGATCTTATTCCCAGAAATCCACAGAGCTACCCATCTTTATTTCTTATAAACTCTTTTTCTTCACATATAGATCGAACAAGATAGATGTCAGTCAACCCAGAAGTTAAGACATCAATTGGGTGAAAAAGACAAATCCATTTCCTCTTTTTCAAGTGTAGATCACATTTCTAAGTCTCCTTTAGAGTTAGGTGTGGTCATGTGACTGAGTTCTAGTTCATAGAAAACAATTAAAACTGCTGTGCAACACTTCAGGCACTACCCATACAAGGACCTTGATGATTTTTGATACCGTTGAGCACAATGACATTGAAAGACATTTGTGAAGATGATGAAGTCAAAGAGAAGTCCTGAATTTCAGAATCAGCACTTGAAGAACCTGCCAATCAGGAGCACCCATTCGGATTTTAAGTGAGCAATAAACTTCTTTTGGCTCATGCCTGTAATCTCAGCACTCTGTGAGGCCGAGGTGTGTGGATCACTTAAGGTCAGGAGTTCGAGACCAGCCTGGCCAACATGGCAAAACCCTGTCTCTACTAAAAAATACAAAAATTAGCAGGGTGTGGTGGCACACACCTGTAATCCCACCTACTTGGGAGGCCAAGGCAGGAGAATCACTTGAACCCAGGAGGTAGAGGTTGCAGTGAGCCAAGATTGCACCACTGCACTCCAACCTGGGTGACAGCGAGACTCCATCTCAAAAAATAAAGAAAGAAATAAACTTATTTCATGTTTGATCCACTTTTAAAAAAATTGTTTGGAGAAGGACGTGACCAATTGAAACCAATATTTTTACATTTTGAAGAATGTATTAAAAAAAGAATTTGTGAATGGCTGTATCAACATATAATTCAGGGGCTTATTCCTTTCAAAGATTCAATTCTGAAATAACAGGAATAAATTAAGGAAATAATTTTTGGAGACTGAACAATTACTAGGAAGGAATAGAAAGTGAGTGTTAGTGAATACATTTACTACAAGATCACCATTAGGTTGTATTTGAATTTGAATATGATTTCCTTTGAAATATATGATCTTGTGCCTATCTACATTCACAGCAAGCACAATCCTTCCTTTAGTTTAAGCCAAAACCTGTGGTGCAGAAATAAGAAAAACCTTAAGCAGTAGGAAGCAGTGTGGAGTTTTTCAGTTTTTTGAATGCAAAGGTTTACAGAGACCTGAGGACCTTCAATTAAGTGAACATAGTTACAGGGGGAAAAAATAGTAAGAATTATCCATACCATCAGCGTTCAATTAACAGTAGTGAGAAAATACAGCTGTAAACCCAGTTGAAGAAAGTTGAGGATAGGACAAATTCAGAAGCTCTTAAAATCCTGGTAAGTAGAATTAAATTTTATTTAAAGCCAGCCATGAAAATTAAAAGTTATAATTAAAGTTTAATTAAAATGTAGAGGGTTTAAGACTTTATGTGAGTGGTATATCACTTTCTTAGATGCTATAAAATTAAATTAGAAATATTGATAGAAAACATGTTCTTGAAAATATTATTTTGCTGCCCTGTTTCAGGTATCTCTATGTCTATAAATTCAATTCCTGTCTCCCATGGGTTTGCTAATGCTGGTCTTTCTGCCCATACGCCCTCACTTTCTATCTCTGCAGTAAAATGTCACCATCCTTCTTAGGCAAATCACACACTATCTCTTAAAACTTCATTCTGAAAATTGCATGCGATTACATCTATTCAGAAATCGATAGGCAAATCAGGGTAGTCTTTTGGTCACACCTAATTTCCAAGTGTCAGGGAGGTACAATCCTATCATGCACTCAGGAGGAAAAACAAAATATTGGTGAACACAGTAACAACCACCACAACATTTAAGCTTCCTTTGTTCTTCATGTAAGCATATAATTAAACCTTTATTAAAAGGATGTAAAACAACTATATGTTTAAATTGACTACAATACTTTAAGCTCTTTGAAGCAAAGGTCTTTTCTTGCCTTTTGTCTTTTTACCTTAGAAAGCCCTCAGGACCATGGGTTCTTACTTTGTATATAATAAATTTATTTATAATTTTCCTTCAGTCAAAAATTCACTGAGTGAAGATGAGTACTATATACAACCTCTTCCAGGATACCCCTTTCTGGATATTGGTCATGCATACACTCAACACCATTGCCAAAATTTTGACAACTTGCCCTCAGAAAGATTTACTAGCTACTTTGTTAAATTTTGATTCTTCCCTTTTTTCATTTAGTTTATACCCTTGAATCACAGCATTTCACACATACATTGCTTTACATATCAGAGTTCAGTACAGGATAGAAAAACAACTCCAAGTATTTTAAGCAGAAAGAAATTTAACAGGGAATTAATGCTTGATTAACTCTTTTTCCTTGTTATTCATAGTCATCCTTAGAGAGGTAGCATAATTTTACCACATTAGGATAATCTGCACTTTCAGTATCTTGTCTTTCAATATCTTAATGTTTCAAAATGCTCTGTACTATACATTTGATGATATTTATCATACATGATATCATTAATTGATTCAATCCTTGAGTCAATAAATATTTGTGAAATAACTACTATTCACCAGACACTTTTTTCACTCACTCTTGATATCATAGTAAGGAAATCTGCCTCCAAAAAGTAATTAATTTGTGACATAGCAAACCCCAGAAGGGAAAATTTGAGGTAACACGATGAGTTCACTTGTACACATGGTCAACTATGTGTCACTGAGGTATCCAAGTAAAGACAACCAGTCAGTGATTGGACAGAAAAGTCTCAAGCTCAGGAGAGGGTAATATATATATTAGACATTAGAAGCTGTTAGTGCAGAAAGGGCATTTGGACCTGAAGTGGGTATATACTTCCTAAGAAATACTGCCTAAGAAATATTCATGAGAAAAGAGCAGAGAGTCTAATGTCAAGCCACCAGTAATGCCATAATAAGCACAAAAAAAATATAGCGGATAGGTGGAGAAGCAAAATACCAAAAAAGAAACAGGAAGAGTAAGTAGAGGGGGGGAAAAAAACAGAAGAAAATAAGCAAAGAAAATTGGATTTTCTTTGAATTTTCCTTTAGAGAGCAGTCAGTCTGGTCAAACGCTGCTAAAAAGTCAAACGATTCACGAACTTACAAGTGACCATTTGATTTAGGTACATAAAAATCACTGACGACTTTGGCAAAATTTCAGAGACATTGTGGAGAAGGAAGCCAGATTGCTGTAGGCTGAGGAATGAAGTGACAATGAGAGACAGAGAGAACCGGTGTAGACATGGGGCTTGGCTAAAGGAGAGGAGAGAGATGAAAACTGAAGGGGGATGTTAGATCAACGAAGAATTTTGTTTTGTTTTGTAAGGTAAGGTTCAGCAGGAAAAGGAGAGAAAGGTGGTAAGCAAAGGTACTTGCTCCCTGTAACTGTGGTGGAGGATGGAATACACAATGTGAAGGGGGAGATTTCAATTTGAACAAAAGGGTAAGAATCTCTTTTATTGTTTTAGGAAGAAATGAAAAGAATGTGAGGACAGATTCTTTCACTTTAGTATCTTCCAATCATCAATAACAATCTTCCTGTGTCATACTACTGGTTTGTCTTAAGTGATGTCCTAAGTGAAACACAGTACACTAGCTTTGCCTCCAAAGCTTTCTTTTACTTAAGTAATCCATCCACATAGAAAAAATAAATAAATAAATATTGAATAGTATTGTTAGACAATAAGATAGCTCTCCCACCCAAGACCCTCAGTTCTTCTGAAAGAAAACTGCTGTTCCTAAGTCACGTATAGATAATCAGTGCCTTTACAAATATATGTAAAAACACATGGTTTTGGGCATTTAATTTTTAATTTACATAATGTATAATATTAACATGCAATAGTTTTACGTATTTACAAGGTACATGTGTTATTTTGATACAGCTATATAGTATGTAATGACCAAATCTAGGTAATTGGGATATCTGTCACCTCAATCATTTATCATTAATTTGTAAGCACATGTTTTTAAATAAATTATAGTGTACTAATCACACTTTTCTGTACTTTAATTATTTCACTTAGAACTACTTCTTGGACATATTGCTTCTCATCAAAATGTATACATCTATCTTAATTCTTAATGGCTGTGTAGTTTTTCATTCTCTAAATGTAACATGATTTATTGATTCAGTCACCTATTAATAGACATGTATTTGTTTCCAGGATTCAGCTATGACAAACAATGCTGAAAGCTTATTAATATATGTAGAAATTTGCAAAATATACAATATCTGAAAGAAATATTCTGGAAAGTGAAAATTCTGAGTCATAAAGTGTGCACTTTTTTTTTTTTTAAACGGAGTCTCTCTCTGTCGCCCAGGATGGAGTACAGTGGCACGATCTTGGCTCACTGCAACCTCCACCTCCCGGGTTCAAGCGATTCTCCTGCCTCAGTCTCCTGAATAGCTGGGACTACAGGCACCTGCCATCACACCCAGCTCATTTTTGTGTTTTTAGTAGAGAAGAGATTCCACCATGTTGGCCAGGCAGGCCTCAAACTCCTGACCTCAAGTGATCCATCCTCCTCGGCCTCCCAAAGTGCGGGGATTATAGGCATGAGCCACCGCACCTGGCCTAAGTGTGCACACTTTAAATTTTGGTCAATATGGCCACATTTCCCTCCAAAGAGGTGTCAGTGCTTTCCTCATTACTGTTGCTTTTCTCTCTAACCTTGGCACCAAGGCCTAGCTTTTCACAAGTTCTTCAAAATGAGCTTCACAAATTATTTTAGCCACAATGTTTTATGGCTTCATTATGGTGATATGAATACTGTCCACATAAGTGACATTAATTACTGTCAGTTGAGAGAATACGGTACATATTCTTGAAGTAAGACTCTTTCATCAAAGATGACCCAATATCTACCCTTTAAATCTATATTGTACACACTTAATAATATAAGGTTAATGACCACATGAAATAAAGATATGGAGTAGGAGAAGGCTGCACCAACTACCCACAATGCATTATAGAACAAACCTAGCACTGCCACTATTTCAATATGGGCATAGATGGATACATGATTCTTCAGAACTCATTAGATCTGTTACCAGGTTAACCAGTTATTCCCCATAAAACTCATGACTTCTTACAAATCATTTGCTGGAGAATTTTTATATCCTAATTTCTTGAGATGGGCTCTACATTGCGGCAGATGGCTTTTTGACCTCTTAACTGTACACTCAAAGTTTATCTGGCTTGTAAAAGCTCTATGACATTTAGGCCAGACTGTATCATACATTCTATATGCAATAGAAAAAAGGTTCCCAAGGATACAAGCTATAAACAAAGCGCTTGTAGTAGTGTAATATAAGGGAGTAATAGTTGTTGCTATCATTATTATTTTTTTAATTTTAATTGACATACTAATTATACATATTTATGGGATAAAATATGATGCTTCAGTATGTGTATACATTGTGTAATGATCAAATCAAGGTAATTAGTGTATCCATCACCTCAAACATTTATAATTTTTGCTGTGAGAACATTCAAAATCCTCTCTCCTAGCTATTTTGAAATATTTAGTACCTTATTATTAACTATAGTACCCCATTATTAACTATAGTACCCCTAATGTTCAGATGCCAAATATGTGACAGAGACCTCAGGGATTATTCTTCTCTTTGGTTCTAAGGTGAATTAAAGTTCTAAAATGTTAGTTTGCGCATGCACAATTAGAAATAAGATACGATTTTAATTGAATGCCTACCCAACTGAAATACCAAGCCATTAATCAATTTAAATTCTGACCACATTAATGTAAACAGATTTCTCACCATGATTTTTTCATACTTTGAGATGTTGGCAATGGTTTCAAGGAGGAGTTGTGAAATTCTCAAAAGATTTCAACAATGGGATTAATTTGAATTCACCTTCTCCTTAAAGTTAATTGGATAGCTTACAACACAGTTGAGAAGGAGCTAAATTGTGATCTCAAACAATGAAACAGCACAGAATCTCAACTTTAAAATGCCAAATTTTCTTTTTTTTAACTTTTATTTGAAGTTCAGGGGTACAAGTGAGGTTTGTTACATAGGTAAACTTGTGTCATGAGGGTTTGTTGTACATATTGTTTCATGACTCAGGTATTAAGCCTAGTATTAGCTAATTTTCCTGATCCTCTCCCTACTCCCATTCTTCACCCTCTGAAAGACCCCAGAGTGCATTGTTTCCATCTTTGTGTCCATGTCTCATCATTTAGCTCCTGCTTATAGGTGAGAACATGCAGTATTTTGTTTTCTGTTCCTTTGTTAGTTTGCTAAGGATGATGGCCTCCAGCTTCATCCCTGTCCCTGCAAAGGACATGATCTCATTCTTTTTGTATGGCTACCTAGTATTCCATGGCATATATGTACCACACTTTCTTTATCCAGTCTATCACTGATGGACATTTAGGTTGATTCCATGTCTTTGCTATTGTGAATAGTGCTGCAATGAACATACGTGTGAAAAATGGCAAATTTTCAAAAATGAAAATCTTATCATGTCACTTCCATGGATTCAATCTTTAAATATTATTTCTCACCTATGAGGTCAAGGTCATCCTATTTAGCTTATTTAAATTCCTGCATTTCTAACTTCATCTCCTTTCAGGACTCCCACATTCACTCTACACTCCGTCATACATTAGGATGGTTCTATATGCTCCTCCTTGTGTAACATCAGTTTTCATAAATTTGAGAGCCCAATACAAATGTTAGTTACAATTACTTTGCTCTGATTCCAGGGAAAATTAATTTCTCCTTTCTGTGATTACTTTACACTTAAAAATAAATAAACAAGACTCATCCTTCTGCTGTCTGCAAGAGACAAGTTTCAGGTGTATCTTTGCTTTTAAGCATTTTTTAAATTTATTCTTTACAACAGGACTTAAAAGAAAATTTATCCCACCAAGATATCCCCCATTCATGTATAAATGTTAAACTGTACACATAACTTTCCTCAGGTCAACTTTCATCTCCTTATTTCTGAGGCTATAAATCAGAGGGTTTAAAAGTGGTGTCACAGTTGAGTAGAACATGGTCACAAATTTCTGAAGCCCAGGCTGATTGGCTGCCCCTGGGATGACATTCACAACCATGACTGAGCCTTAGAATAGGGACACCACCACCAGGTAGGAGGCAAATGTGGAAAAGCCTTTTTCCTACCTGAACCTTTGGGAGCATGAACCACAGCTCAAAGAACCAGGGAGTAGGATGCAAGGATGTAGAGCAAAGTGATGAGGAGTATCACAGCACTGAAAGTGCTGCAAGTCAGGGTTGTCTTGGGGACACAGACACATGATATGGCCAGCATTGCTCCTAGTTAACACAGGCAATGATCAATGACATTTCAACCACCAAATGGAACTTGGGAGACAAAGGTAGACAGAGGAAACCCCCACCCAGCAGGCAGACACAAGAGTTCTGCAGACTTTCCTAGTCGTTATAGTGGGATAGTGTAGTGAATGACAGATGGCGACATATCTATCAAATGCCACAATGGCCAAGAAAAAGAAATCTGTGGCACAAATGGAGAGGAAGATGTAGAACTGTAAGATGCAGCCATTATAGGAGATGGTCTTGGAAGTTGAACGACATGTTTGGCACATTAGAATTGATGGAGCAGATCTCCAGGAAAGAGAAGTTAGCTCACAAGGTATACGTGGGGATATGGAGGTGCTGGTCCCACCACACCACACAGATAATAGTACCATTGCCCAAAAAAGCCAAGTTGTAGATGATGGAGAACAAAACACAAAGGGGAATTTCTACTTCTTGGCTATACAGGAAACCCAGGAGGATGAATTCATGAATAGTAGCAGTGACATTACTAATATGTGAAGTATGCATTTCTCTCTAACCTGTGATATGTACAGACATAATCAGAACTACATATTAAGTCTCCTATTTTAATTGGAAGTAGTTGGTATTGTAAGTAGAAAATAAAATTGAATGTTAATACTTAGTCAACATAGAAAATGTTTATCAAAATAGCACAATTGGAAGGCAAACAGGAAAACATCATTGGTGTTAGGCATTTTATTTTAAACATTTCCTCCCGAGTAATTTTTTTCCTATTTCAGCCTGAAAAATAAGAGAGCTAAATCATTATCACACCTTAACTGACCATCTTTATTTAACTTGAGTACAGCTAATAAGCTTGAGAAAGGTATTTCTGTCCTTGAGGTGGGCTTGAAATGTTTCATTACCTACATTATCATTTGAGTCTGAATCACAAGGTCAATAAATTCTCCCTATTTAGCTACATCAGTATAGACAATTACTAGGTCAGTCACAATAATAATGCACCTTTCTAATTATATCAGTTAATCCATAAATTAATCAATCTCCATTAAAAACTCACACCCCCAGATGATTCTGGTAAGAAAGACAACTCTTGGCATTAGAGAATTACTGTTATGCTGTATGGATGACAGAGAAGTTTGAACACAAATATGGTTGTTTCAGAAGCTTTAAATCAACAATAACGTTTATTCATTATTGAAATATGCAGGCTATATTATTGAATTAGAAGCATAAGTCTATAAAATAAAATACAGCTAGTAACTAACTGAACATCAATTCATCAATTCACAGCCTAATTTGGGAAATGTAGCATGTGCATTAGAAATATGGTTAGAAATTTCTTTGTTCACATTCACTCAGTCTTTTAGTCCTATTTGCAAAATTTGCCAGTTTACTATTTTCAGAATAATATCACCTACTTTATTTGTTAGAACAGGTTCTTCACTCATCTATTTTTTTCTAAGTATTTTACATTATTTTAAATACCCCTCAATTTTTATTAAACATATAGATCTTAGTAAAAAAAACAGAAGGCTTGACATCTTAATGATTTCTGAGTGGAAAGTCAAAGTGACTTTTTTTTTTGAGAGGGAGTCTCACTCTGTTGCCCAGGCTGGAGTGCAGTGGCACGATCTTGGCTCACTGCAAGCTCTGCCTGCCGGGTTCATGCCATTCTCCTGCCCCAGTCTCCCGAGTAGCTGGGACTACAGGCACCCACCACCACACCCAGCTAATATTTTTTTTTTGTATTTTTAGTAGAGACGGGGTTTCACCATGTTAGCCAGGATTGTCTCGATCTCCTGACCTCGTGATCCACCCGCCTCGGCCTCCCAAAGTGTTGGGATTATAGGTGTGAGCGACTGCACCCGGCCAAAGTGACTTTTTAATAATGAAGAGTCATTACAACTCAATAGCAAAATACACATAACAAAGCAAACATTAGTCAACTCGTTCAGCACCCAATATCAACCTGGCAAAGCTCCAACTTGTTCTCATTGGTCTCTATTGTCTTTGATCTACTACGGTTCGGGAGGGATGACCTCTGAATGGTAATTCACAATGGGGTCTCTGGGCAAGGTGAAGAGCAGGTAGTCACCCCGAGAGACAGGCCTGTTGAGCCTTCTCTAGGGCTCATCGAATGTGACCAGACAAATAAGGAGGGTTCTCTGAGTTAGGCCTGCTGAACTTCCATCAACAACCCCTTCTGAGGTCCCTTCTGCATATACAAACACACACAAAGACAAGACAGACAGAAGGCCTTCCAAATCATATCCCTAACCAAGAACTCCAAGAATATCCCTTCCAAACTGTACTCCTATTCTCCATCTGAGAAACCTCCTCAAAATCTTCCTGATTGAGAAGTCTCCCAAACCAAGACTCTTCCTAATAGTTAGAAAGAGCCAACTGATCCCCTCTAGGAGCCAAACAGACACCCCACAATGGGGATACAACACCACACCATAGGTCTACAGAATCAGTTGGGAGAAGGAAAGAGGCATTGGCACCTAGGATACTCACCAATCCAGACACTCCACAATGGTGCTACAGACAGACACCCTGTGATAGGGCTGCAGTTGAGGGACATCTCCCTATGACTATTTCTCCATTGCAATTAAATCCATGCACGATTGGTTGCAGTGCTCTGCCAGTAGAGAGAGTACCAGAGTCAGCCTCCAGTTCAAGAGAACTAGGCGGCCACTTGGGCTGGCTTCTGGATCCATCGCTGAAGGGGGGCCACTGATCCATGGGCAGGTAGCCACAAGGGCAATCCTGGATGAGCCAGTAATCCAATTAAGAAACTAGCAGATGAAAAATCTTACAAATGCTGAATCATCTGTCTATCTGTGTTTATATGTGCTGTGTGTATGCGTGATGTTTATATATAAAAGAGCTCTGATTAATTGGCTTAGAAAAATAAGCGCTTAAATCAAATATTTTGTCAGAAAAATAGAAACTGTAATGCCTTTTTGTTCACATGACTTTAGTAATCTTTTGGAAATAAAGAGTTTAAAAGATTATTGGTAAAATAAAATGTCTTGAAAACATAGACATTTTGTCTAAATTAAGGTCAGATATCAGATTTGCTAAATGCTTTAAGGTCAAACTGTATCCTTGATCTTTGAAAATTGCTCAGTTTACCTACTTTGGAGCATTAGATTATAGATGAGGCCTGGAGACATGTGGAGAGCCATGCCCCTAGCTATGCTGAAAACAGTCAGACCTTATCTTCACTTCTGTCTAATGTTCTAGGCTCCACCCCTGATACATAATTAAAATCTCTTACCAGGTTTTACACTTAAAAAAAAAGTTGCTAAGAGTTAACATTGTAACATGAAATTGAGATTACTGGAGAAACAGTTTTACACACAAGGTGTGTAGGAAATGTGTTTTTGGTAAAAGATTATAAGAAGACATAGGAATATGGCTTTTGTTAAAGGAAATGTAATTTTGTCTAGTTCAGAGGGTTTTAAAGATTGTCTTAACCTAAAAGAGTAACAGGACAAAACTGAAGATTTAAACAAAGTGAAAAGGGTTTGCAAAGGGTTAATCTTATTTTTAAAAAATTATGTGGGTATAAACAATGTGACTAAGATTTAAAAGAAATTATTTAGGTTTTTTCCATAGTTTAAAACGTTAAAATCATACTTATGTGGGGCCAGAATCTGGGCTCACGTGTCCGAATAACAAGGTTTTCTTAGAAAATTGATCTGCTGTTTGATAGAAAATTGTAAAGGGCTCAAAAAAGTTTATGAAACTCTTACCTTACAGTCAAACTAACTAAAACTGGATAGAGATATAAAATTTTATTTTTTAAAAACTAGCCATATTAAAGATGCACTAATGCAAACATGAAATTTGATAGTCTCCTTTGAAGACAATTTTTATGTAATGTTAAAAGATAATGAAAGGGTTTTGTTTTCTCCTTTGGGTAAATGGCAGGGGGAAAACGGGAGGAGAGAGAAGAGACAAATTCAGTTAGCCTTATCCTATCTATCTATATTGGGTCTTGTTTAGAAAGCTAAATTTCCTCTATCAGAGTAAAGGTTCTTTTTTAAAATTTTTGAAGTTATCATTTTGGCCAAATGAATGACTTACAGTGACTTGGGATCCTATTTTGTGATATCCAGTGTTTTAAAACTTTGATATTTGATAAACTTTTCAAAATCAAATTATAAATTATGTATCTTCCTAGCCCAATCTTTTAGACATTAAGTCCTCTAAAATCCAAAAATGACATTTGATTTATTTCATATAAAAATCATACAGGAAACATTTTCAGATATGAAATGGTGTTTGGCTTTCTTTGGGCTGTATTTGTGTAAATGTATTATTGGCATATGTTCTGAAATTATGTAAAACTCCTATAATTCTAATATGACTTAGTATATGTTATCAGTAATAATTATAATTATTATGTTAACTAACTGTGTGGCACAGAGGAAACAAATTTCCTTGTCAATCATGTCTTTAACTGTGGCTGCCCTAAAATGCTTTTGTCATCCACAGACAATTGTTGTCTGGTTTTGCTCCTCTTTAAAAGATAGTTTTATAATGAGCTATAAAATGTAACAAGTGTTCTTAAATGCAGGATTCTGATTAATAACTCTAGAGATTGTGACATTAGAGTAGAGGAAAAGCTTTCAAATAGAAGGGTGAATGGTGTTTGGTTTTCTTTAGACCATATACGTATAAATATGTTGTTAGTATGTGTTCAAAAACTTATGGGAAATTTCTATAATTCTGATATAATTTAGTGTACATTATTAATAATTATAATTATTATGTAAAATTATATGCCACAGAAGTAACCAAAATTCCTAGTCAATTGTAGCTTTAATAGTGGCTATAGACTTTTGTCATCCATAGATATTTTGTCTTGCTTTGGTCCTTTTCAGAAGGCAGTTTATGCTCAGATATAGGACTCTGAATATAGGTCTCAAGCAACTTTAAAAATTGTGCTATTGGAATTGAGGAGAAACAAAACTTCTAGGACTCTCATGGAGAGCTAATGTGTTAAACATTGCTAATCCTTTTGTTTTCAGAGTCAAGATAACATTTCTTTAGAGCTATTTGCGACTCATAACAAGTGAGTAAAATATACTCCTGTGAAAAAAATTTTTGGAGCATATTTGTTTCTCTCTACCTGATTTCTCCAGAATTCGGAAACTATGAGTATTCTCAATTTATGGCAGTATAGTTAATTGCATAAGTGCAATAAGAATGTGTTCTCTTTTGTAACAGGACACAACTGGAGAAATTGGTTATTTTACCAAGGCTTTGACTGGAATGGCATCCTTGCTTTAAAGAATCAAAGTTGACTTACAGAGCCAATTAAAGGCTCTTGGGGAATCTGGCCTCATACCTTGTCCACACAGAGTCCCTGTACAAGGTTTCTGACCTGTGATAAGTAAAGAATGTCACTTTCTAGGAGGTCCAGGAGCTCCAAGTCATCTTGGAACCTCAAAAGGAGAGAAATTTACCCAACTCATAGGTATTTGAGGGTACAGAACCATGGCTGGGCTCGGCTTTTAAAAAGTCTTGTCTGAGATTCCTTGTGAAACACAGTTCCATCAAAGCCAATTAAAGGTGTCCTTGTTCATTCCTGGGCATATGCTGGACTAACTTTGGGAGAAACTTAGCTTATAGTTAACAGCCCTTTCCCAAAGCCGACCTCCTTCTTGCCTGGGGTCTAGATTGCCTTTGTAGGACTAACATTAGCCACAAGATTAGAAATTATGGTTTAGGAGTCATGCAGCTGGAGGCTACAAGATTCTGACCTTCCTTAAACTGCTCCTAAGTTCAGTGCTTGAGATATTTTACAGCCCCTGCACTTGATGGATCAGCTGGCATCACCCAGATCAATAAACTGACTCATCTGATCTTGTGGCCCCCACCCAGGAACTAACTCAGCACAAAAAGACAGCTCTGACTCCCTGTAATTTCATCTCTGAACAGTCAGCACTCCTGTCTCACTGGCTTCCCCATCACTCACCAAGTTATCCTGAAAAACTCTGCTCCCTGAATGCTCAGGGAGACTGATTCCAGTAATAATAAAGTTCTGATCCCACACACACACACAGAAAGAATTCACAGAGAGCTAGAATTAAATTTTAGCTCTGTTAAATGTCAGCTTTATAACCTGAGACAAGTGACCCTCTCTCTCTCAGTTCCAGTTTCTCTATCTTCAAAATCAAGGTAACAATAATACCCACCTGTGAAGTTAATGAAGCATTAAATATGATCATGTGCACCTGGCACAGTACTCAGCATAAATACTTAGTGCATATCTGCTAGTTTTAGCACCATAATTACCATAAGCAAAATATGATCCAGTTATTCCCGAAAAAGTATTTGTTTGAACCCAAAGGGAGCATATTCAGCTTCCAGACACATTCTTAGATTTCGGTAGTCAATCTCATGATTGGTAGGAGTTTAATACATTTTTCATGGATTTTTAGATTAAGAATGCTAACTTACAGTTGAAAATATTCTAAAATTGCATGGAATAGAACTCAGAATAAATTTCAATACAAATAACATTATATATAAATTCCCAAATAACCTGCAGAGACTTAATTTGATCATTGAAATTACATTAACTATTCTTTAATCTCTAAGCTGAGTCCCTTTTAATATTATTCTATACCACTTTCCTCTTTCTCTGATTTCTAAATTGCTGGCTCTCTTCAGTCCTTTCCACAAAATGTTACAGCTACAGATTTTTTTACCTAGGCTTTTTAGGGGTAGGGGATGCAGTTTTAATTAACTGCAATAGAAAAATCCTTTCTGTAAAAAAAAAAAAATCAATTTTAATGAAAACTTGGGACTCCAGGCACAGTTCTCTTCTCCACTGCCTTGCATATGTTAAAGCTGGGATGGTAGAGGTGAGGTTGTGTCCTTTCAGTCTGAGTTAGCAACACTTCTTTTACTCAGAGAAAGGCTACAAATAAGCTGTTGGAATGCCATACTTTAGCATATCTTCCCATGTCACAGAATGGTAAATGGAAGAGCCAGGATTTGAACCTAGGTCTACATGATTCCAAAGTTTATAATCAATCTAATCCAAATAAATTGCTAACTGAAGAAGTGTAGAGAGGGCTTGATGCAGTAATAATTTTCTGGAAGTCTGTCCCCTGCTTTGCCTCCCATAGAATACTATTGCCATTCCCTCCTAAGTCTTCCCTTCCTTTCCAACCTAAAATGAATAACAGTTAGTAACATGGAACATGCTCCCCACCTCCCACCCCCTACCTTCATCTTAGCACCTTTTTCAACATTACCTGAATGAGCACACTTTAAGCAAAGTTGACAATAAACAGGATATGGCACCACACAACATGAGACCTTGATCCCTGAGATGATTGTGGCCCAGGTGTGATTATAAAGAAAAACAGAAAGGTGAATTGAAGTGAGCAAGGAACAATTTGAAGTCACTGTGGAAGGTAACTATGAAACAGAAAGTTACCATATGGAAGTTCTGTTACTGGAAAAACTATTATGTGACCAAAGGAGATATTAAAATTATGTAACATGTCAATGAAGACTGGGTTTTTCATACTGCAAATGACTAACAACTCACTTAAAAATTTTTAGGAGAGGGCCGGGTGCAGTGGCTGATGCCTGTAATCCCAGTACTTTGGGAGGCTGAGGCAGGTGGATCATGAGGTCAGGAGATCGAGACCATCCTGGCTAACACGGTGAAACCCTGTCTGCACTAAAAATAAAAAAATTAGCCCAGCATGGTGGCAGGCACCTATAGTCCCAGATACTCGGGAGCCTGAGGCAGAAGAATGACATAAACCTGGGAGGTGGAGCTTGCAGTGAGCCGAGATCACACCACTGCACTCCAGCCTGTGTGACAGAGCAAGACTTTGTCTCAAAAAAAAATAAATAAATAAAAATTAGGAGAGAATAAGACCTAAAGTTTGAGACATGTGAAGATTTTTGCCAAGATAGGTTTCCTTGTATGTCAGGATCTTTTGAGAGAATACTGTCTATTCTTGCAGTAATTTTATCAAAGAGTAAACTCACTGGGCCTGTCACAGATAATATACCAAGCAGGGTGAAATGCTCTTAAGTGATTACCTGAAAACATCTTCTCATTCATTCAACACGCATATATTCGTCATCTATTGTGTGAAAAGTAGACTAAAATTGGGGGAGGGGGACTCATTCACACTAACCCTGCTGAGATATAGCCAACCTCCAGCTGAATCCAAGGATCCTGTCTGTAGGAAACATCATAAATTTCTAGCATTCACTCACTTCTGGCTTTGATGTATTTACTGTTTAAGAAAAATACATCTTCTTTGTCATAGTTACTCCCTTTCCTTTAATGTGTTTGCTTTCTCCCAAGATTCTGGCAAAAGGAACACTGGGAGACGTTCTGACTGCCCTCTAGGGCAAACAGATTTTTTTTTTTAATGAGTTGTGAGAAAGAGGCAGCTTGGATGCACAGTTTCTGGGTCCCTTGTGAATGCTTCTTTGAGAACTACTTTTTCAGATGAGAACAGATGTGATTTGGCCAGATCAGTATCCCTCTTTGTATCACAAACATCAAAGTGATTGTCTTTTAAATTACCACAGCAGATAAGTAATAAAGATAAAAACAAAGAAAGGGTTCACATATTCTATAACTGGCACCCCTCCTTCTTTCTTCCTTTTCCCAGTTTTTTGGTGGCAGTCATGTAGTTGTTGATTGTCAGTGCAAAATAAACATGATGCCACTGGGGCTGTTCCCATTATTTTAGTCAAAGAACATCTTTATTTCTGCCTTCATTTAGTTATTTACCCAGTAGTCATTAAGGAGCAGGTTGTTCAGTTTCCATGTAGTTGTGCAATTTTGAGTGAGTTTCTTAATCCTGAGTTCTAGTTTGATTGCACTGTGGTGTGAAGACAGTTTGTTGTGATTTCTGTTCTTTTACATTTGCTGAGGAGTGCTTTGCTTCCAATTACATGGTCCATTTTAGAATAAGTGTGACGTGGTGCTGAGAAGAATGTATATTCTGTTGATTTGGGGTGGAGAGTTCTAAAGATGTCTATTAGGGATGCTTGGTGCAGAGCTGAGTTCAAGTCCTGGATATCCTTGTTAACTTTCTGTCTCATTGATCTGTCTAATATTGACAGTGGGGTGTTAAAGTCTCCCATTATTATTGTGTGGGAGTCTAAGTCTGTTTGTAGGTCTCTAAGGACTTGCTTTATGAATCTGGATGCTCCTGTATTGGGTGCATATATATTTAGGACAGTTAGTTAGCTCTTTTTGTTGAATTGATCCCTTTACCATTATGTAATGGCCTTCTTTGTCTCTTTTGATCTTTGTTAGTTTAAAGTCTGTTTTATCAGAGACTAGGATTGCAACCCCTACTTTTTTTTTGTTTTCCATTTGCTTGTTAGATCTTCCTCCATCCCTTTATTTTGAGCCTATGTGTGTCTCTGCATGTGAGATGGGTCTCCTGAATACAGCACAACAATGGGTCTTGACTCTTTATCCAATTTGCCATTCTGTGTCTTTTAATTGGAGGATTTAACCCATTTACATTTAAGGTTAATATTGTTATGTGGGAATTTGATCCTGTCATTATGATGTTAGCTGGTTATTTTGCCCATTAATTGATGCAGTTTCTTCATAGCATCGATGGTCTTTACAATTTGGAATGTTTTTGCAGTGGCCGGTACCAGTTATTCCTTTCCATGTTTAGTGCTTCCCTCAGGAGCTCTTGTAAGGCAGGCCTGGTGGTGACAAAATTTCTCAGCATTTGCTTCTCTGTAAAGGATTGTATTTCTCCTTCACTTATGAAGCTTAGTTTGGCTGGATATGAAATTCTGGGTTGAAAATTCTTTTCTTTAAGAATGTTGAATATTGGCCTCCATTCTCTTCTGGCTTGTAGAGTTTCTGCTGAGAGATCCACTGTTAGTCTGATGGGCTTCCCTTTGTGAGTAACCCGACCTTTCTCTCTGGCTGCACTTAATAAGAAGTGACAGAGCATAAAAGTTTGGAAAATGTGCAGCCTGATGATGATGCAGTAGAAAAGAAAAACCCATTTTCTGGGGAGCAATTCAAGTGGCAGAAATTTGCATAACTAACAAGGAGCCAAATTCCAATCATGAAGACAAGAGGGAAAATGTCTCCGGGGCAGGTCAGAAACCTTCACATCAGCTGCTCTCATCACAGTCCCAGAGGCCTAGGAGGGAAAATTGATTTCCTGGGCTGGGCCCAGGGCACCCTTTCAGCCTCAGAACTTTGTGCCCTGCATCCCAGCCACTCCAGTGGTGGCTTAAAGGGACAAAGGTACAGCTCAGACCATTGCTTTAGAGGGTACAAGCTTCAAGAATTGATGGCTTCCACATGTTGTTGAGCCTGTGGGTGAACAGAAGTCAAGAACTGAGGTTTGAGAACTTCCATCTAGATTTCAGAGGATGTATGAAAATGCCTGGATGTCCAGGCAGAAGTTTGCTTCAGGGGCAGAGCCCTCATGGAGAACCTGTGTTAGGGCAGTGCAGAAGGGAAATGTGGGGTCAGAACCTCCACCAAGAGTCCCCAGTGGGACACTCTGGGTGGATCACCTGAGGTCAGGAGTTTTCAGCGAGCTCCCTTAGTGGACCTGTGAGAAAAGGGTCACCATCCTTAAGATCCCAGAATGATAGATCCACCAATGGCTTCCATCTTGCATCTGGAAAAGCCACAGGCATTCACCTCCAGCCCCTGAAGGCAGCTGGGAGGTGGGCTATACCCTGCAAAGCCACAGAGCCAAGCTGCCCAAGGCCATGGGAGTCCACATCTTGCATCAGTCTGTCCTGGACGTGAGACATGGAGTCATAGGAGATCATTTTGGAACTTTAAGGTTTAATGACCACTTTATTGTCCTTGCAAGGGGCCTGTAGCCCCTCTGTTTGGGCCAATTTTGCCCATTTGGAACTGGTATATTTACCCAATACCTGTACTCCCATTGTATCTAGACAGTAACTAAATTGCATGTGATTTTACAGGCTCATAGGTGCAAGGGATTTGCCTCATCTCAGATGAGACTTTGGACTTGGACTTTTTAGTTAAAGCTGGAATGAGTTAAGAATCATGGAAGGCATGATTATGGTTTGAAATATGAGGACATGAGATTTGAGAGGAGCCAGGGGTGGAATTATATGGTTTGTCTGTGTCTCTACCCAAATCTCATTTTGAATTGTAGTTCCCATAATCCCCATGTATGATGGGAGGTTCCAAGTGGGAGGTGATTTAATCATGGGGATGGTTACCCTCATGCTGTTCTCATGATAGGGAGTGAGTTCTCAAGAGATCTGATGATTTTATAAGGGGCTTTTCCCCCTTTTGCTCTGCACTTCTCCTTGCTGATGCCATGTGCTTCCCCTTCTGCCATGATTGTAAGTTTCCTGAGGCCTCCCCAGCCATGCTGACCTGTGAGTCAATTAAACCTCTTTCCTTTATGAATTACCCAGTCTTGGGTATATCTTTATCAACAGTGTGAGAATGGACTAATACAAGTATTATGTTAGCTACAGGTTTTTGTAGATATTCTTTATCAAGTTATGGATGTTCTAGCCTATTCCTAGTTTGCTGAGAGTTTTTATCATGAATGAGTGTTTTTCAAGTGTCGTTTCTGCATCTATTGACATGATCATGTGATTTTTCTTTTTTAGCCTATTTATGTGGTAGATTACATTAATTTTCATTTATCACACTAGGTTTGCATACCTGAGATAAATCCCACTTGCTCATGCTGTATAATTCTTTTTTATATATTGTTGAATTTGATTTGCTAATATTTGGTTAAGGATTTATACATCCATGTTCAGGAGAGATGTTTGCCTGAGTTTTCTTTTCTCATGATGTCTTCATTTGGTTTCAGTGTTAGGGTAATCCTTTTCCCATAATGATTTAGATATATTTCCTGTGCTTCTATTCTCTGAGAATATAGAAAATTGGTATAATCTCTCCCTTAAATTTTTGGTAAAACTCACCAGTGAATCCATCTGGGCCTGATCCTTTCTGTTTTGGAAGGTCATTAATAATTGTGGCTCAATTTCTTCAATAGATATAGGTCTATTCAGATGGAAAGACCTCACCTCTTAAAAAAAGAAGAAATATGAATGGCTAATAAATAAAAGATATATATAATTAGGGACCAGAAAATGCAACCTTAAAAGTGAGATATGAATGTTTTTCTTATAGAATATACAGATAAAGTTTTCAAATACTGTAAGATGCATCCTCATCAACACATATATTAAGAATATATTTTGAGGCCAGGCATAGTGGCTCATGCCTGTAATCCCAGCACTTTGGGAGACTGAGGCGGGAGGATCACCTGAGGTCAGGAGTTTGAGACCAGCCTGGCCAACATGATGAAATGCCATCTCTACTAAAAATACAAAAATTAGCTGGGTGTGGTGGCTTGCACCTGTAATCCCAGCTACTCAGAAGGCTGAGGCAGGAGAATTCCTTGAACTGGGAGGCAGAAGTTGCAGTGAGCTGAGATTGTGCCACTGCATTCCAGTCTGGGTGACAGGGCAAAACTCTGTCTCAAAATAATAATAATAATAATAATAATTAATAATAATAATAACAATATCTTTTAAAAATAAATTTAGCAATATGAGGCCGGGCATGGTGGCTCACTCCTGTAATCCCAGCACTTTGGGAGGCCAAGGCAGGCAGATCCCCTGAGAACAGGAGTTCAAGATCAGCCTGGACAACATGGTGAAGCCCTGCCTCTACTAAAAATACTAAAATTAGCAAGGCATGGTGGCTTGCGCCTGCAGTCCCAGCTACTTGGGAGGCTGCAGCACAAGAATTGCTTAAACCCACCACTGCACTCCAGCCTTGGTGACAGAGCAAGACTCTGAGAAGGAAGGAAGGAGGGAGGGAGGGAGGGAGGGAAGAAGGAAGGAAGGAAGGAAGGAGGGAAAGGAATTTAGCAATATGTATTGAGGATATTAAATTGTACATGCCTTTTGACCTGAGAATTTGAAGTAATCTACTCTAGGGAAATATTCTAATATTAATTAACCCCAAAATTTTTGTTGCATTATTTTAAGATTAAAACATTGAAAATAGCCTACATACATCAGGAGAATGTAATGAAAGTAAGATTCATCATTTTGTAGCTTTAAAAATATTTGAGTTTTAATTGCATGAAAAAATGCTTATGTAAACAGGACACTAAAATGTAAATGTATGATTTTGTATATGTGAAGAAAAATGGTTACGACAAAAAAAAAAAAGGAAATACACCAAGTTTTTACCTGAACTTATGTTTGCCTGGCAAAATTGCTGGTAATTTTTGTTTTATTTCACTTTTCTTAATCTTCTAAATGTTTACCTGTTTAAACATATATTGCTTTGATAATCAGAATAAAAAACCCAATTTTGAAAATTTGAAAGAGTGGTACCTGGCAAGAATTAAATAAAATGATATACACATAAGAATTTGTCACAGTGCCTGGCATGAGAAGAGTTATCAATAATTATTGTTTTCCTTCCCTGCCATGTCAAGATTTAGGGCAAATAGTTTAATATTTAAGAACTCCGGTTCTTTTCTCAGACAGAATTGAACTCAGAGATTGGATTTCTTATTTATTTCAAAGTAAGACCATGAACAAATTATTTTTCTAAGCTTCAATGATCTCACCTATAAAATAAAGATAATATTAATATCTAACTTATTGTATTATTATGAGAATTAGATGAGCTTATTCATAAAAGTTATCTCAGTGCCTGAAATATAACAAACTTCAATAAATATTAACTGATAACATTTGTATGGCAAAGTGAAAGGTCAACTACAGGTGTGGCTAGACTTTTAGGTCCATGTAATGAATTCAAAAATGAGTAAACAAAATAGAGTTCCCTTTAAACAGAGAAAGGGTCTCAGAATTACATGCCAAATGGGCAAAGTGTTACATCTGTTTAACACTGTTTAAAAGAGTATCTGATGTTTGAAATAAACTCTTCAAAGGATGGGTCTTTGGAGTAATGTTAAACTAGATGAGGAATCTCAGCACAAAGATTCCCCTTTAGAGGGGCTGGTTTTGGCATCAAAATAGTTTCACCAGGGACAGAGGAATCCTAGCTTTCATTCTTATTACTGCTGGGGGTGCAAGGGGGTGGAGTGGGGAGGAAGTTTTGTTTTCTCCATGTTTGATCTTAGCCAAAAGGCTGAGAAGCAATAAGTCATGTTTTTTCTAACTTAAAAAGAAAATCTCCAAATGCACTCAAAGTGTAAGCACAAGGGACAGAACTCTGAGCTCCAGGGGAAGTGAAGAGCAGGGAAAAGGCTCTTTTTTTGTTCCCTATTCCAAATCAGTGTCTGAATTCACTCTTTTAACAAAGGCAGGTGCTCATATTTCATTAATATGGACAGAGAAACATGAATTTTGAGTATGGAAATGCAAGTTTAAGAAAGTACCTTTCTACCTTACCATTTCTGGCTTAAAAAAAAAAAAAAACACAGACATTACTTTCTAATGATATCAACTGGAAAGGCAAAAGAAAAATTAAAAGACAATTATGTTGCCATCATTTAATCCTTTCTACTATTATCTTGATTTTTTATCTTTACTCGAAACTGCAGCATTCTCCTTTAAATAAAATTTACTAAAGTAAAACTCATAATGCAAACTAATGCCTTTTTTTATTGTTTCTTTTAAGAAAAAACTAAGAATGAAGATATGACTTCTTCCAATGAGAGAAGAATAACAGTGTAGGTCTTTTCCAGAAGCTGACAGTTATTCCTCATAACATTGGATTCATTTTTTTAAACTTAACTTCTAATCGCTGCCTAGGTTTATGAAATGGTATCATTCATCTAAAAGCAAAATACAGCTTTTAGGATACCCTGTTGGGAATTTTCTTTCTCCTCAACCCTGGCTGACACAGAGGCTGACTTCACTGGCTTTAAATCCAAGTAGCAAATGAAAGAAAGATGATATCCGACAACCTACATGGTAAGTCAAATGGCACAACAGGGCACTTACTAGCACCTGGGAATACTCTAGGAATAGCAAAGATCACAAAAATTGCCTAGGGAAGGTACAAGATCCAGAAGAGTGAGTACCTTCAAAAACAATATTTTATAATGACTGTTTTTCTCAGCTTATAAAAGTAATATATGTTGCTCATAGGAATTTTGAGAAACATAGACCTGTATGCATAAAGAAGAAAATTACAGAACCTGTCATTTGACCTTGTAATACTTGCCCCTATTAATTTTAAGTTTTATTTCTTTACAGGAATTTTTCTGTTCTTCTGTGTTATTTACTTTTTCTACAAAAATGTATTTAAAGACTATATAAACTCACTATGCAAAGAACTCTGTAAAGATTGCATAAGAAGAAGCTATATAAACCTTAGCTACTCAAAGTCAGTATTACCTTATTGCTTATTAGAAATTTGGAATCCCAAACCCCATTCATTTCTTTTGAGTCAGAATCTACATTTTAACAAGCTCCTCAGGAAATGTTTCTGCACTTCTATGATTAACTTCTTTATTACTAATTTTTTCCACATGTCCAATTTCTATTTAATGGGTATAAATGTTTAAAAGCTCTGAGTATTTTTAAGTGGCCCACAAGAAAATTTGTTTACAAGTTTATATTCCCTCCAGTAGTTTTTCTGAGCATCTTTTTATTGCACCTCCACCAACACTGGTGTCATAATTATTCATCTTTGCAAAAGCAAAATTATATATCTCATATTTAAATTAACAACCTTCATCTAGAAATGTGAAAGTTATTGACTTAGCTCTCACAATATACACTGAAATTTTATATTCACATTTTTAAATGCCCCTTAATTTTATTGAAAAGAATACTATTTCCAATTTTAAAGGCATTTCAGCATGCAGGTATATAAATATATGTTCCAAAATATCCATTGCATTGAAAAGCATATAAAAACATAGTACTCACTTAGTAAACTTTTGTTGAGTTTTTGAAGTGGTTTAGGCCAGTAATCAGCTATAACGTGGAATAAAATTTAGAAGACAAGCATGAAAAGATTGTATCTATCACATGTCTGCTCAATAAATGGTAACAAGGTGACATTTTACATAAAATGAACTAAAATTCATGATGGAACAGTAATCAAAAAGTTAATGCTGTTATTTAAAGCAATTTTACTGAAAATATGTTAAGAAATATTGTTCTTTAATTATACAACTGCTGAAATTATATAAGATGAACGATAATGTAGCCAGTTCTTAAATTATCCAATAACAGAAAACCCAAGTCATCATGTCATCTTTGAAGTAACCCTAAGGGGAAAAAAATTTGGAGAGAGACAGAGATAGAAACACAGACAGAGAGAGAGTGAATGGTGAAATAAAGTGGTTAGAAAGAAAGAATGGCCTTCTCTAAGATATTTGGTGATATTGTCCCTGGACTAAGACCTAAACAAAAAGATCTTCCAAACTTCAGCTGAGAGCATTGTGGTGAGAGGGTCTTCCTGCTTGCAAGGTTTATGAGATGTACAAAGGTGAACAAAAAAGAATGGGCCATCTCTTGCCCTCAGAAGAGAGAGGCGCTGGACCCATCATAAACTAGAATACGAACATTCCAAAGGATTATCTCCATACCAGAGAAAGAAGAACAAAATTGTCAAAGACAATTGACATGAAAATCCAGCAAATCTCAATTGTTTTAAATAGTGTAAGTTCCCCCAAACACAGGCAAATTAAATCTAAGTGTGCTGAGAGAATTTACAGAAGTGATTTCAAAGCCATTATTGGTTTTCTTAAAGAAACCTGGAGAATGGAAGAAAATTTTTAAAAACTGAAATTGAGCAAAAGTTTTTTAATGCCATAAAGTACAAAAGCTGCTTGTAAAACTTTTTTATAAACAATCTATTTAATACTGTATGCCAGAATGTTTTCCAGAGATACAATGCCATTTTCTTTTTTTTTCTTACAGTCTAGAGGTCTTTTATTTTTTTTTTAACGTCTAATATGCCATGAATTCATAGGGAATAGGTTCCAGCAGCTCAGGCTCCTTCCCATTGGTTCTCACAAAGTGTGCTTTTCTGGGTGGTGCAGGGTGGTGAGTTGAACCCAGGTACCTTTGTCTTTGGCTTCTTTTTTTTCTGATCATTTTCGCATTTCAGGAAGCTATCTTGGCTCTTAGAGTGCCTAATGTGTTCCATATGCACATTAATTCTCTTGGCAAGAGTCTTGCCCTTAGTTTGTTTACAACAATGCCAACAGCATGCTGGGGGACACTGTAGACTCTTCCAGTTTCGCCATGGTGACACTTGTGGGGCACTCCTTTTTGAACAGTACACATTCCCTTGATGTCTACAATATCACCTTTCTTATAGATTTGCATATACGTGGCCAAAGGAACAATTCCATGTTTTCCAAAAGGCCTAGAGAACATATATCGGGTGCCACTCCTCTTTCCCTTTGTGTTTGTCATTTTGGTGAAGTACTGGAAGACGGCAGTTCTGGCTGAAAGGCTACAATGTCATTTTCAACATCTTTGTATGATTTATCTATTTTTAGCCTAGCTGTCTGTATACAATTGTTGCTAACAATAAATGTTAACCTGAAAAGGCATTTTTTCATGTCCTACATATTTTAATCAGACTTACATGAAACATACAAGAAATGTTTCTCAAATAAAATAAAATAGAGAAAAAAGCTAATGCTTTGAAAGTCAATGCAAAGCCAAAAATATCTTAATAGACTGAAGCAGTTGGTGCAATTCAATCATTAACCTCCCTCACTTCAAAAACTCAACAACACAAGTGTCAGGGCCAATCTGATTTTAAATCAATCTATTTCTCTTGTAGGCAAACTCTAAGTGCTTTAGTAAAATGAAAAACCTCAATAAAAATCAAAAGTATAAAGTAACTGACCACTAAAACTAATGTTCACTTAAGTCTGCATGAGTTTCTACAGCAAAAAAGGTTATAGCACCTCTGTGCTCTGTGTCAATCACACAGTATAAGGGGTATTATGCTCAGTTGTAGTACATCATATTTTCAGAAAAACATGATCAATCAAACGAAGGCTACCAGGATGATGAGCATCTGGAAATCACACCATATTCAATTGAAGAAACCAAGAATGCTCGGTCTAAATAGAAAAGACTCAAAGAGGACGTGGGTGCTTTCCTCAAATATTTTTCAATGCTGCTTTATAGACTTATTCTGAGCACGATATAGCAGAAAGAACAAGTTATGCCTAGTGCTGCCACTCACTGTCTGCGCATCTGGGCTGGTTACTCAGCCCTCCTATGGCTCAATTATTACTTCCATAATTATTGCAAGAGGAAGAAGAGTAATGCATGTTCAAAATCCTAACGGAGTATGTGCATAGGGTGGGCATGTTATAAGTGTTAGTTTCCCCTTTCTGAGGCAGAAGTGAGACCAAAACAATAAATCAAAATGGGAAAGTGACTCAGGAATACAAGAGAGAACAAGAAAATTTATTGCAACTTCTAAAACTGAAAGCTTCTCTGAAAGAGATGCCCTGCCTTCCTTCGTAATGAGCTCTTTGTCATTGGTTATTCCAGCAGAAGCTAGATAATCAACTAACAAGAAGGTAAAAGAGAGGGACTCTTAGAGCTGGTGGAAGTGAGGCTGGAGAACCCTTAAAGTCTCTTCCAGCTCCAAGATTCAGTGAGTTTAGATCAAGGAGAAAATGGGATCTTTAAGGTTCCATTCTAATCCATAATTTATCTGAGGCCAGTGAATGCGAGCAATACATTATTCCAAAAAATAGAAGGACAAACTTGACTGTATTTCCTTCAGAACACAGGAGAAAATGGGTGAACAAGGTACAATGTTCCATTTCCTTAAGTGGGTCCCTAGGACATAACACCTTGAATCAGTTGTCCCTCATGCAATAAAAACAAGTAGGAAACAGGGGCGCAAGGAGGTAGTGGGAGAAAGGGGATAATATATCTAATTGATGAAAACATTAGAAATAATAAAAGCAATGATAAATTAAGGGCTTCAAAGAAGACAAAAAACTGCTCACATCTTGGGGATTACATTTATGCAGGAGTTCACCAGATTTTTTTTTCTAATGAACTGATGTGGTTAAGAAAATGTGGACAGAGCATTTGAGCTCTGGGCTTCTAGACTGGAAGGCATGTAGAAGGAAAAAGACAGGTGAAGCAGGGATGAGAGGTCCATATTCTAAATTTCTAGGCTAAATTTTGGCCTAAATCAAAGCCTAAAATTTGCAACGATTTCTATTTCCCTATGTTCAAAAATCGTAGCCAGGTTTCTCCAGGGATTAATAAAACACTAAATCAAAAAATACCAGAGAGTAAATAGGTTGCATGCAAACTGGACTTCCACAAGGATGCCTGGTTTGAGATGATGGTTTTCAGTGCTGTTCTGTTATGGTTATGAGTGTAGTCTGATCCTCACTTCCACAAAAGTCCCCCAGAGAGCAGGGTGAGGAAAGGGCAGTGTGGGAAGAGATCAACCAGGAAGTTTTTCAGATTGCAACCTAAGTAGCCTTAATACAAACCACAGTGTAGCCATCAAGAAAGGATCCTGTCGTATAAGGCTACAGTGATATTCCTGCCAGGAAAGATAGCCTATCAGGAAGAAAATGAGAATTCAGGTGTGTCTGGTTGGCACAAAAAATAAGTTTTTTAAAAAATAACATGTATTATGTATATTTAAGGTATACAACATGATGTTACCAGATACATATATAAAGAAAATGATTACTATAGTGGAAGAAATTAATACACCCATCATCTCACAAGGTTACAAAGTAGTCTTATAATAATGAAGTCCAGAGCCCATTCCCCCACCACTTGTGGCAAGCATACCTATAATCTACTCATTTGGCAAATATCCTAAATACAATACACTAATATGAACAATTGTCTTCATGTTGTACATTAGATCTTTTGGCTTGTTCAGCCTACATATTTGCTATTTTTTTTTTTTTACCTAAATCTTTCCATTTCAAAAAAAAAAAGTCTTAATAAGAAACCTTATCACGAGGGAGTTACATCTTTGGTGTGGTCTAAAGGGCCTGGAAAGCACTCTCCTAATCATACACACACACACACACACACACACAGAGAAAGACTTACACACTTGTACTTAACCTGTCAAAAGGCTAAAATTTCACAGGCAAAAAAACATCCTTTTGCATTTTGAAACCACTTTAATTCATAAGATTAACAAGGGACTGTAATATCCAACATAATAATACCTGAACAGTTTATAATAGCTCATATTTCTGTAGCATTTTATAATCTGTAAACTACTTTTGCATATACATATTGTTTCATGCAATTCTCATGTCAGCTTTGCTATGTATGTATTATTAGTCACATTTCACAGAGAAAGTAATGTAGGCTCAGAGATTAAGTCCTTTGCTGAAGAAACACTGCTTACTAAGTGACAGAGCAAGGATTTAAGTCCAGATCTGTTACGTCTCCAAAGCTCGTGCTGAGACACACTGGTGGATTACAAACCCCATCTGGATCCCAGAACTGTATACATTCCAAAGCCTTCTTCGTATGATTCTTATAATAACAAAGTCCAGCGCCCATGACTACACCATCTTACAGATAGAAAGTAAATAACGATAATGGCCTAGAAATGGTCACTTAACGTAGCTAAGTTGTAACTTGCTTAAAATCACTTTGTCACTATGCAGTTATTTTCATATCTGGCTTCTTAAGTCTCATGTTCTCTCCTATAATCTGCTTGAGTAATATTACTGTTTCATTTAGTAAATCTGTTAATTTTAATTTTTTTTATGTGAGTTACCCATACCAACACTGACCTCTCAGTTTAGCTTTAGCCAGCCACCTATATGTATTTTCCATCATGTTCTCCAAAGCTGGCTGCACCAGGCAACCCAATGAGAATGCAGAAAGGAAATTTTGAATTTATATTTTTATTTTGATTCCAATAAAACTTTTTCAAAGTGTTACCAATTTTTACTATGTTGATGGACAGTAGTTTATATATAATTTATAGTGAATAGTCTTATATAGAAGGGTATACTCAAAAACTGTATTGTTGGGGAGTCTGATCAAAAAAGAAGTAGAAACCACTGGTCTAGTCTATACCCCCTTCCCTATGACCAGGAAAGTGTGCTTGCTCTCCTGGGGAGGAATTGGGAGGAATAATTCCCTCTGGATATGTAATTTGTGCTCTAATCCTCACAGGATGGCAGAAAATGACCTCAGAGGCCAGAAATATCTCCAACACTGTGAGAGATTTAATCCTCTTGGGCTTCTCTTGCCTCTGGGAAATACGGGTCTTCCTCTTTTTCACATTCTTTGTGACTTACATACTGACTCTCCTTGGAAACCTGGTTATCATGTGTGCAGTGCGCTTGGACCACAGGTTCCACACCACCATGTGCATTCTGCTGGCCAACTTCTCCTTCCTGGAGATATGTTATGTCAACTCTGATGTGCCCAACATGCTAGCAAACTTCCTTTCCAAAAACAAAAGCATTTCCTTAGCTCGATGTCTCCTCCAGTTATACTTCTTCTTCTCACTGGGCATAACTGAATGCTTATTTCTCTCCATCATGTCCTATGACTGGTTCCTGGCAATCTGTTGCCCCCTACACTATCCTACTGTCATGACTATTAAGTTTTGTAGCAGCCTGATCATCTTTTTCTGCATCTATGGTTTCCTCTGGTTTCTAGTCCCAGTTATACACATTACCCAGCTGCCATTTTGTGACTGAAACATGATTGATGACTTTCTATGTGACCTCAGTCCCCTGCTGGCCCTGGCATCAGCCTGTGTCCCAATCCCAGGGACTGTTCTCATATGTGGCACCATGAATTCACTCCTCATCTTTGCGACTATTTTCTACATTATTGGCTCCTATACCCTGGTGCTGAGGTCTGTGATGCAGGTACCCTCGGCTGCTGGCCGGAAGAAGGCCTTCTCCACCTGCTCCTCACACCTGGCTGTCATGTTTTTATTTTATAGCTCAGTCATGATGACATATGTGAGCCCAGGGTCAGGACGAGCAGAAAGCATGCAGAAGTTCACAACTTTGTTCTACTCAGTTTTGACCCCTTTGTTCAACCCCATGATCTACAGCCTCCAGAATAAAGAAATGAAGGATGCCTTGAAGAACGTTCTAGGGGGCTCCTAAAATTGGTCTGTGATGTTAGTGAGTTATTCCCAAGTAAGTTCAGACTGTGAGCCCTCTAGCAGTGAAGAGCTGAGAAACTGGCAAGTAGATGTGAACTTTTCAAAGGAGACATTTCAAAATCCTAAATGCCATGTTATCAATGAATCCTTTCCCCAGGCAGAATTAATTGCCTCTTCTACAGCACATTACTTACACTTCTATTTAACATGTCTTTCATTCTTTCTTGTATTATGCTCAGCTATTTACAAATGTGTCTTCACATGCCTCCCATCTTTATTAGATTTTAAGTTCCTTGAGAGCAGGAACTATGCTTTATTAATTTCTGTTAATTCCAGAACCCAACACGGTACCTAGCATATATGTCAATAATATTAATTTAAATAAAATAAATATATTACTTCATATTTCCTTATTAGTTTCTATCATTTTTCATGGTCAGGACAATATCTAAAGAAACCACACAAACTCTGTAACAATCTATATTTTATATGTTTTATACATGAAATGAAAAGAACTTTCATATAAGAACATGAGGTCAACTTTGACTGGTAGGACGAGCTATTACCTGATAATCGAATCAATGGAAAAGTTTTACCACATGAAAGTGAATGTCTAAGAAATCATCTCCTTCCTTCCCCTCCTCAATCCCTTTGTCTGATGTCAGTTGCATTATTTCATTTTCTTCTTACTAACCATGCTTCCACTCCTGTATATTTTAAAATATGTCCCACAATCCTTGCTACTGAAAGTGTGGTCTTTGATCATCAGCTGGGTGTCACTGGAGAGCTTTTTAGAAGGCAGGGTCTGAGGACTGGATTGGGGCAGTTCCAAGATGGCCTAATAGGAACAGCTCCAGTCTACAGCTCCCAGCGTGAGTGATGCATAAGACGAATGATTTCTGCATTTCCAACTGAGGTACCAGGTTCATCTCACTGGGGATTGCCAGACAGTGGGTGCAGGACAGTGGGTGCAGTGCACCAAGTGTGAGCCAAAGCAGGGCCAGACATCAGCCCACCCAGGAAGCACAAGGGGTCAGGGAATTCCCTTTCCTAGCCAAGGAAAGGGGTGACAGATGGCACCTGGAAAATTGGGTCACTCCCACCCTAATACTGTGTTTTTCTGATGGTCTTAGCAAATGGCACACCAAGAGATTATATCCCGCACCTGGCTCAGAGGGTCCCACACCCACAGAGCCTCGCTCATTGCTAGCACAGCAGTCTGAGATCAAACTGCAAGGTGGCAGCAAGGCTGGGGGAGGGGCGCCCACCATTGCTGAGGTTTGAGTAGGTAAACAAAGGGGCCGGGAAGCTTGAACTGGGTGGAGCCCACTGCAGCTCAAGGAGTCCTGCCTGCCTCTGTAGACTCCACCTCTGGGGACAGGGCATAGCCAAACAAAAGGCAGCAGAAATCTCTGCAGACTTAAATGTCCCTCTCTGACAGCTTGGAAAACAGTAGTGGTTCTCCCAGCATGCAGTTTGAGATCTGAGAACAGACAGTCTGCCTCCTCAAGTGGGTCCCGGACCCCTGAGTAGCCTAACAGGGAGGCACCCGCCAGTAGGGGCAGACTGACTCTCACATGGCTGGGTACCCCTCTGAGACAAAACTTCCAGAGGAATGATCAGGCAGCAACATTTGCTGTTCACCAATATCCACTGTTCTGCAGCCTCCACTGCTGAAACCCAGGCAAACAGGGTCTGGAGTAGACCTCCAACAAATTCCAACAGACCTGCAGCTGAGGGTCCTGACTGTTAGAAGGAAAACTAACAAACAGAAAGGACATCCACACCAGAACCCCATCTGTATGTCACCATCATCAAAGACCAAAGGTAGATAAAACCACAAAGATGGGGAAAAAACAGAGGAGAAAAACTGAAAATTCTAAAAATCAGAGCACCTCTCCTCCTTCAAAGGAATGCAGCTCCTCACAAGCAATGGAACAAAGCTGGATGGGGAATGACTTTGACGAGTTGAGAGAAGAAGGCTTCAGATGATCAAACTTCTCCGAGTTAAAGGAGGAAGTCCAAACCCATGGGAAAGAAGTTAAGAATCTTGAAAAAAGATTAGATGAATGGCTAACTAGAATAATCAATGCAGAGAAGTCCTTAAAGGACCTGATGGAGCTGAAAACCACGGCACGAGAACTATGTGACAAATACACAAGCTTCAGTAGCCGATTCGATCAACTGGAAGAAAGGTTATCAGTGATGGAAGATCAAATGAATGAAATGAAGCAAGAAGAGAAGTTTAGAGAAAAAAGAATAAAAAGAAATGAAAAAAACCTCCAAGAAAAATGGGACTGTGTGAGAAGACCAAATCTACATCTGATTGGTGTACCTGAAAGCGTCAGGGAGAATGGAAGCAAGTTGGAAAACACTCTGCAGGATATTATCCAGGAGAACTTCCCCAATCTAGCAAGGCAGGCCAACATTCAAATTCCAGAAATACAGAGAACACCACAAAGATACTCCTCAAGAAGAGCAACTCCAACACACATAATTGTTAGATTCACCAAAGTTGAAATGAAGGAAAAAATGTTAAGGGCAGCCAGAGAGAAAGGTCAGGTTACCCACAAAGGGAAGCCCATCAGACTAACAGTGGATCTCTCCGCAGAAACTCTACAAGCCAGAAGAGAGTGGGGGCCAATATTCAACATTCTTAAAGAAAAGAATTTTCAACCCAGAATTTCATATCCAGGCAAACTAAGCTTCATAAGTGAAGGAGAAATAACATACTTTACAGACAAGCAAATGCTGAGAGATTTTGTCACCACCAGCCCTGCCCTAAAAGAGCTCCTGAAGGAAGCACTAAACATGGAAAGGAGCAATCTGTGCCAGTCACTTCAAAAACATGCCAAATAGTAAAGAGCATTGAGGCTAGGAAGAAGCTGCATCAACTAAAGAGCAAAATAACCAGCTAACATCATAATGACAGGATCAAATTCACACATAACCATATTAACCTTAAATGTAAATGGGCTAAATGCTCCAATTAAAAGACACAGACTGGCAAATTGGATAAAGAATCAAGACCCATCAGTGTGCTGTATTCAGGAAAACCATCTCACATGCAGAGACACAAATAGGCTCAAAATAAAAGGATGGAGGAAGATCTACCAAGCAAATGGAAAACAAAAAAAGGCAGGGGTTGCAATTGTAGTCTCTGAAAAAACAGACTTTAAACCAACAAAGATCAAAAGAGACAAAGAGGGCCATTACATAATGGTAAAGGGATCAATTCAACAAGAAGAGCTAACTATCCTGAATATATATGCACCCAATACAGGAGCACCCAGATTCATAAAGCAAGTCCTTAGAGACCTACAAACAGACTTAGACTCCCACAAAATAATAATGGGAGACTTTAGCACCCCACTGTCAACATTAGACAGATCAATGAGACAGAAAGTTAACAAGGATATTGTCCCTGTTTGCAGATGATATGATTGTATATCGAGAAAACCCCATTGTCTCAGCCCAAAATCTCCTTAAGCTGATAAGCAACTTCAGCAAAGTCTCAGGATACAAAATCAATGTGCAAAAATCACAAGCATTCTTATATACACCAATAACAGACAAAGAGAGCCAAATCATGAGTGAGCTCCTATTCACAATTGCTTCAAAGAGAATAAAATACCTAGGAATCCAACTCACAAGGGATGTGAAGGACCTCTTCATGGAGAACTAGAAACCACTGCTCAAAGAAATAAAATAGGATACAAACAAATGGAAGAACATTCCATGCTCATGGGTAGGAAGAATCAATATCGTGGAAATGGCCACACTGCCCAAGGTAATTTATAGATTCAATGCCATCCCCATCAAGCTACCAATGACTTTCTTCACAGAGTTGTAAAAAACTACTTTAAAGTTCACATGGAACCAAATAAGAGCCCACAATGCCAAGTCAATCCTAAGCCAAAAGAACAAAGCTGGAGGCATCATGCTACCTGACTTCAAACTATACTACAAGGCTACAGTAACCAAAAGAGCATGGTACTGGTACCAAAACAGAGATATTGACCAATGCAACAGAACAGAGCCCTCAGAAATAATGCCACATATCTACAACTATCTGATCTTTGACAAACCTGACAAAAACAGGGAATGGGGAAATGATTCCCTATTTAATAAATGGTGCTGGGAAAACTGACCAGCCATATGGAGAAAGCTGAAACTGGATCTCTTCTTTACACCTTATACAAAAATTAATTCACGATGGATTAAAGACTTAAATGTTAGACCTAAAACCATAAAAATCCTAGAAGAAAACCTAGGCAATTCCATTCTGGACATAGGCATGGGCAAGGACTTCATGTCTAAAACACCAAAAGCAATGGCAACAAAAGTCAAAAGTGACAAATGGGATCTAATTAAACTAAAGAGCTTCTGAACAGCAGAAGAAACTTCCATCAGAGTGAACAGGCAACCTACAGAATGGGAGAAAATTTTTGCAATCTACTCATCTGACAAAGGGCTAATATCCAGAATCTATAATGAACTCCAACAAATTTACAAGAAAACAAACAAACAACCCCATCAACAAGTGGGCAAAGGATATGAACAGACACTTCTCAAAAGAAGACATTTAGGTAGCCAAAAGACACATGAAAAAATGCTCATTATCACTGGCTATCACAGAAGTGCAAATCAAAACCACAATGAGCTACCATCTCACACCAGTTAGAATGGCGATCATTAAAAAGTCAGGGAACAACAGGTGTTGGAGAGGATGTGGAGAAATAGGAACACTTTTACACTGTTGGTTTGACTGTAAGCCAGTTCAACCATTGTGGAAGTCGGTGTGGCGATTCCTCAGGGATCTAGAACTAGGAATGCCATTTGACCCAGCCATCCCATTACTGGGTATATACCCAAAGGATTATAAATCATGCTGCTATAAAGACACATGCACACGTATGTTTATTGTGGCACTATTCACAATAGCAAAGATTTGGAACCAACCTAAATGTCCAACAATGATAGACTGGATTAAGAAAATGTGGCACATATACAGCATGGAATACTATGCAGCCATAAAAATGATGAGCTCCTGTCCTTTGTAGGGAAATGGATGAATCTGGAAACCATCATTCTCAGCAAACTATCGCAAAGACAGAAAACCAAACACCGCATATTCTCACTCATAGGTGGGAATTGAACAATGAGAACACTTGGACATAGGGTGGGGAACATCACACCCTGGGGCCTGTCAGGGGATGGGTGGCTGGGAGAGGGATAGCATTAGGAGAAATTCCTAATGTAAACGATGAGTTGATGGGTGCAGCAAACCAACATGGCACATGTATACCTATGTATCAAACCTGCGCGTTTTGCACATGTACCCTAGAACTTAAAGTATAATTTAAAAAATGTTGTATCCAAAATAGTTGTCTCTTCTGAATGTTCTTTACATACTTATATTTGGAAGATTACACATAGTAAAAAGGATTGAGAATATGAAGAAAAGTTTGTATGGCAACTTATGCAGTCATTCGTTTAAAATATTTCTGAGAAAAACTATCTCCGCATTGTACTAGCTTTTGGATTATCCCAGATTATCAAAATTTCCTTCCTTCCCTCAGGGAGATCACAATTCTGTAATGGAAGTAAACTTTTTTAACCTTTCTTGTTCAGTAACAGTTTGATTGAAATATAATTCATATACCATACACTTCACCCTTTTAAAGTGTACAATTCAGTGTTTTTAGTTCATTTACATAGTTGTGCAACTACTACCACAATAAACTTTAGGATAATTTCACAACCCCACTTCCCCTACCACCAAAAAATATTCCAAACCCATTAGCAGTCGCTCCCTGGAAACCACTAATTCACTTTCTGTCTCTCTGTATTCACCTATTCTGGGTATTGCCCTAATACCAAAAACAGGAAACGACATAACAAAAAAATAGAACTGCAGATCAACATCCCTGATGAAGATAGATGCAAAAATCCTTAACAAAAAACTAGCTAACTGAATCCAACAGCATATCGAGAAGATATTCTACCACATTCAAGCAGGTTTCATACCAGGGATATAGGGATGATTTCACATATGCAAGTCAATAAATGTGATACACCACATAAACAGAATTAAAAACAAAAATCACATGATCATCTCAATAGATTCAGAAAAAGTATTCAACAAAAATCCAGCATCCCTTTATGATCAAAACTTTCAGCAAAATCAGCATACAAGGGATATACCTCAATGTAGTAAAACCCATTTATGACAAACCCACTGCCAAAATAATACTGAATGGGGAAAAGTTGAAAGCATTCCCTCTGAGAACTGGAACAAGACAAGAATGCCCGTTGTCACCACTTTATTCAACATAGTACTGGAAGTCCTAGCCAGAGCAATCAGACAAGAGAAAGAAGTAAAGGGCATCCAAATCATTAAAGAGGAAGTCAACCACTCTTTGTTGATGATATGATTGTATACCTGGAAACCCTAAAGACTCCTCTAAAAAGCACCTAGAACTGATCAATGAATTCAGCAAAGTTTCAGGATACAAAATCAATGTACACAGATCAGTAGCCCTGCTACACACCAACTGTGACCAAGCCGAGTATCAAATCAAGAACTCAACCCCTTTTACAATGGCTGCACACACACACACACACACACACACACACACACACACACACAACTTAGGAATATACCTAACCAAGGAGGTAGAAAACAAAGCAGTATTCCTCTACAAGAAAAACTACAAAACACTGCTGAAAGAAATCATAGACGACATAAACAAATGGAAACACATTCCATGTTAATGAATGAGTAGAATCAATATTGTGAAAATGATCATACTGCCAAAAGCATTCTACAAAGTCAATGCAATTCCCACCAAAATACCACCAACATTCTTCACAGAACTAGAAAAAAAAAACCCAAAATTCATATGAAACCAAAAAAGAGCCTGCATAGCCAAAGCAAGACTAAGCAAAAAGAAGAACCTGGAGGCATCACATTACCTGATTTCAAACTACACTATAAGGCCATAGTCACCAAAACAGCATGGCATTGGTATAAAAATAGGCACATAGACCAATGGGACAGAATAGGGAACCCAGAAATAAACCTAAATATTCACAGCCAACTGATCTTTGACAAAGCCAACAAAAACATAAGGTAGGGAAAAGACACCCTATTCAACAAATGGTGCTGGTATAATTGGCTAGCCACATGTAGGAGAATGAAACTGGATCCTCATCTCTCTCCTTATACAAAATCAACTCAAGATGGATCAAGGACTTAAATCTAATACCTAAAACCATAAAAATTCTAGAAAATAACATCAGAAAAGCCCTTCTAGACATTGGCTTAGGCAAGGATTTCATGACCAGGAACCCAAAAGCAAATGCAGTACAAACAAATAGATGGGACTTAATTAAACTAAAGAGCTTTTGCACAGCAAAAGGAAAAGTCAGCAGAGTAAACAGACAACACACAGAGTGGAAGAAAATCTTCACAATCTATACATCCAACAAAGGACTAATATCCAGAATCGAAAACAAACTCAAACAAATCAGCAAGAAAAAAAATAATCCCATCAAAAAGTGGGCTAAGGCCATGAATAGACAATTCTCAAAAGAAGATATCCAAATGGCCAACAAACACATGAGAAAATGCTCAACATCATTAATGATCAGGGAGATGCAACTCAAAACCACAATGCAATACCACCTGACTCCCACAAGAATGGTCATAATCAAAAATTCAAAAAATAATAGATGTTGGCATGCATGCAGTAAAATGGGAACACTTCTACACTGCTGGTGGGAATTTAAACTAGTACAACCACACAGAAAATGGTGTGGAGATTACTTAAAGAACTAAAAATAGAACTACCGTTTGACCCAACAGTCCCACTACTGGGTATCTACCTAGAGGAAAAGAAGTCATTATACGGAAAAGATACTTGCACATGCATGCTTATAGCAGCACAATTCGCAATTTCAAAAATGTGGAACCAGCCCAAATGCCCATCAAGCAACGAGTGGATAAAAAAAAATGTGGTGTATATATATGATGGAATACTACTCAGCCAGAAAAAGGAATGAATTAATAGCATTCGCAGCAACCTGGATGGGATTAGAGTCTATCATCCTAAAATAATGGGATTAGAGTCTATCATCCTAAAATCATGGGATTAGAGTCAAAGATCTCAGGAATACCTGATGAACAAGTTGTGTTTATCACTCAGCATAGCAAGGGATAACATATTTCATGGGGAAACTCTGGGATGTCTCAGTATGAAGATGTTAGAAAGAACCTATTTTAGGATTTGTGCTATGTTGGGTGATTTCGGGGAGGGTCTAAGGAAGTGGTAGTTTGCTCCAGTTGGACGCTGTCAGAAAGCAAGGGCAGTTCTATGACTAGGGTTTTTGTTTGTTTGTTTGCTTGCTGGTTTTTTTTTTTTTTTTTTTTTACTTTAAGTTCTGGGATACATGTGCAGAATGTGCAGGTTTGTTACATAGGTATACATGTGCCATGGTGGTTTGCTGCAGATTTCAACGCGTCATCTATGTTTTAAGCCCCACATGCATTAGGTATTTGTATGACTAGGTATTTTAACAAATCTAATCTATAGGCTGAAAGATTTGCCTCCATCCTAGAGGAGGTATCTATCTCTAAAATCATTCTTGCGATTCCTCGGCTGTCTGCTGTCTTCTGTCTGCGGCTGTACGCTGCCTGCTGTCTCTCTGCTTTTTATGTGATTGGCATTCAGTAGAATGCAGGTTCTGAGCACCTCATGTAGCAGAATGAGAGTCTCCTCTGCTGCCATCCTCATCAGCTTCCCTTATGCCTTGTTTACTCTTCATTCTACCACCGCAAGGTGTTTCTCTCCAACCCCTCTCCTCTCAGATTGTTCTCACACAGAGGCCATCATTTCCTAACATTGTGCTGGGCCAGAAGAACAGTAACCAGATCCTTCCCATACCAAAGCGGCAACCATTTCGGAAAAGCCTCCTTCATGTTGCAGCCATTGGACATGATAATACATGTGATGTGCTGCCATTTGTTGAGAATCATGTGAAAATTAAGCTTCTGCCCCATCACACTAAAGTTCCAGCCCTGAGTCCCCACGGTTTTCTCCCTAGGCTAAGATAGAAAGGAAGAACATGAAATGTGCAGAAAGCATTCTCTTAAGCAAACATGTATAACTTGTCTAAATTGTAATTATTTCCTGGAACAGGATGCACCTCTAACCTCTACAGGCAGATCACAGATTCCATTGTCCAGCTGTATAATGAATTCTTCTTCTCAGAGAAGAAGAATCTCCCCAGCTTGCCTGAATCAAATTTCTAGAGGTAAACGGTGAAAGGCCACAATATGAAGTCACTCTCAGATGAGTCCCTTCTCTTGTCACACCCCACAGTAGAAACAAAAGAGGACAGGGAGGCCAGAGCTGCTCAAAGCCTTATAACCCACAATTCTCGTAGTTATTCTCAACTTATAGAGGGCTGCTTTCTAGATGCTCCCCCTCCAGGACTGCAGACTGCCAAGCTCCAGGAATAAGTAGCTCTGAGAAATATATTATTTAGCTGCAAGCCACACTCACTATTGCAAATTGGAGAAAAGAAGGACAAACTTAAAAGGTGAAAAGATTAAGAGAACAACATGGTGAAACCGCATCTCTAATAAAAATACAAAAATTAGCCGGGCCTGATGGCATGCACCTATAGGCCCAGCTACTCGGGAGCCTGAGGCAGGAGAATCTTTTAAACCCAGAAGGCAGAGGTTGCAGTGAGCCAAGATTGTGCCACTGCACTCTAGCCTGGGTGACAGAGGAAGAATCCATCTCAAAAAAAAAAAAAAGAAAAAAGAAAGAAAGAAAAGATTTAAGAGAACAATTATTTTAATTGAATACACTTTGTCAAGATTAAATCAACTTTCCCCTAGAATACTGAAAGAATAAGCAATCACAATTTAGATTCTAAGTAACTGGTCTTTGAGGAAGTGTGAAAAGCAAAAAGGTGCCAGAAGCCAAAAAAAGGAGCAAAAGTCCTACTTTTCAAACTGATGAAAATAAAGTACTAAAAAATTGAAATCACCATAGTTCTTCTTGGTTCTTGGCAAAATACGAATGTACTAATTCAAATTATAATATCCTAGCTACCCTATTGTGTGCAGCTCTTACCACTGAGGAGAAAAACCAAACCCAAACAAAAGTGTGTTCAAGTCGGCAAAAATGTTTACAAACCTGCAAAATCTCTTCAGCCTATCCCTTAAACTCCAGACTTGGTATTTACGAAGTTCTGCTGTGTATGATACCCACCTTAATAACCATTCTTGCACAAGTTCTGTTAGGTATAAGCCAAGATGACACGAGTTTTTTTGTTTGTTTGTTTGTTTTTTACCCTCTCATGCCTATGTTTGCTTTTGCTTCCAAAGGCCCTTCTGAGTAAGGACTGTCCTCAGACTACTGGAGTCACTTAGTCACAAGCTCACCTGAGGCTCAGAGCTGGCAACACCTGGGAGTTTATGTCAATCCCACAGCACCCAGCAACCCTGCCTGCAAAATATTTACCCATGAGTGACAGGTTCACATGTATGAAAGCCCAGCTCCTTGACTTGAGGGGCAACTTTTGCGGTGAATTAGCTTTGGGAAATGGAATCCAGAGGCCAACTTTGCAAAAATGCAGATAGATAAAATAGGAAGAAATCTTTGCCTTGGAAGTCCAGTTGAGAAAGAGAGTGATTTACTTGAGACTGTGAAAACAGAGACTAAAATCTTTACTTTCTCTGGGAAAGAAGCTGATGGTGAAAGAGAAACAAAGAGAATGGTGGGAAATAGGGTGGGCCTATTCAGTAGCTTTAAACCATTCTGTCATATTATAAAGCCTGGTGAGGTTTTAACTAACACAAGTGCCTGGACTCTACACATAGAGATTCTGATTTAAATGCTTCCAGGTGGGTGGAAGCCATTAGTAGTCTTAAAAAGCTCCCAAGTGATTTTACCATGTGGCTAGAGATGAAAAGGACAATCTACCTACTAGAATCTCAAGTCACCAGCATTGAAGTGTCCCAAATGTGCAGCAACCTCATAGAAAAAACTTAACACCACCCATTGATGGAATCTGCCTTCCTCTCTCCATGGTCTTGTTTGCATAGCGTGGAACATGGAGAAGAGATAAAGAGGTAGATGGAGAGATTGAACCTGGAATTTGCCTATGGAGAGCAGTTTCTCAAACTTTTCTGACCACAAGATGCAGTGAGAAATATACAATACTTTGTGATCAGTTTTTTTGTTTTTTTTTTTTAAGACGGAGTCTCCCTCTGCTGCCCAGGCTGGGTGCATTGGCATGATCTTGGCTCACTGCAAGCTCCACCCTCCTGGGTTCACACCATTCTCCTGCCTTAGCCTCCTAAGTAGCTGGGACTACAGGCACCCACCACCACGCCCAGCTAATTTTTTTTTTTTTTTTGTATTCATAGTAGAGACGGGGTTTCACCATGTTAGCCAGGATGGTCTCGATCTCCTGACTACGTGATCTGCCCACCTCGGCCTCCCAAAGTTTTGGGATTACAGGCGTGAGCCACCGTGCCTGGCCAACAATTTTTTTTCTTTTTTTTAATGAACAGAGCATCAGTAAATGATACTGCAAGTTTAAGACACGTAATAGTCAAGTTAAAGGAGTCCTCCAGGCAGAAAGAAACTGACACCAGATGAAAATCTGGATAAAAAAAAAAAAGACACTAGAAATGACATCTACATAGGCAAATATATAATTTTAACATCTGACTGTTTAGCTGGGCACGATGGCGCACACCTGGAATCCCAGCATTTTGGGAGGCCGAGGAAGGTGGATCACTTGAGGTCAGGAGTTTGAGACCAGCCTGGCCAACATGGTGAAACTTCCTCTCTACTAAAAATTCAAAAGTTAGTCAGATGTGGTAGCCCATGCCTGTAATCTCTGCTACTCAGGAGTCTGAGTCAGGAGAATTGCTCGAACTCGGAAAGCAGAGGTTGCAGTGAGCCAAGACCGTGCCACTGCACTCCAGCCTGTCCGATAGAGTAAGACTCGTCTTAAAAACACCACCAACAACAACAAAAAAACAAAAACAAACAAACAAGCAAAAACACATCTCACTCTTGAAACAAAATAGAGATGGATTGTAAGGTTTATAACACGCGTAAAGTAAAATGCGTGACAATAGCATAAAGGCAGGGAGAGGAGTTATGTGAAGAGGTATGATACCACTTGAAGGCAGACTGTGATGGGTTAATTTTTGTGGAAAGCAAGGCAGAATTTTTGAAGTTTGTTTCTTCAAATACTTTCAGTTTCCTGTACATACAAGCTAGTTTGTTCTGCAGAGATCTTCTTTTCTAGGAGGCTCGGAGGGGGACCTTCTGCTGTGTGTCCTCCTGGGATGCACAAGACACAAGGGAACAGTCTTTCACTTTTCAATACAGTGATAGGCCTGAGGAGAAACAACTGCAATTTTTTTTTTTTTGATGAGTTGGGATTCTCACTGGTCTTGAACTTCCGAGCTCAGTGGAGGCTTCCCCTACGTCGGCCTCTCAAAGTGTTGAGATTAATAGGCCTGAGGCACTGCACCTGGCCACAACCACCAACATTTAAAATCATGTCCCTGGGTGGATTTGAACCACCAACCTTCCAGTTAACAGCCGAACGCGGTAACCGATTGCGCCACTGAGGCAACCTCAATTGCCTCCTTTCATCTCCATGTAGATTAAGCAATCACTAAACTCTAGGGGTTGCCATTTGCTTTCTGCAGGACAACTGTGCAGACTACAAAGCTTTGGAAAACCGGAGAGGCTGAGTCGACTAACCGTGCTGTTGCACGTTAGAAATGCGTGCATCGCGTGACTCTGAAGCCAGAAGGGCGGCCGAATGGCTTTCACCCTGCGTTGACCGTCGCCTGCTTCAGAAGCCAGTGCCTCTGGAAATGCCTGGATCTGCGACCCCAGTCTGAGCCAAGTAGGGCCCAAGGGAAGCTGAACTCCCCGACGGCTCTCATGGTAGCTCTTTCTGTTTTTTTGCGCCACCTTCAGGCAATCATCTGCTCCGCTTGCTCTCCCCTCACTCAACTTGGCTTCAGTAGATGGGGTCCCTGGGGCGGGAGCGGGAAAGAGGCAGGGGAGTCAAAAGGGAAAACGTGAAAAGGAGGAGGGAGAAGCAGGGGAGACCAGGACGAGACAATGGGACAGCCCAGGACGCCGGTGCAGAGGGCACCGGCTGGATGCAGAGAAGATGGGACATGTATCAGAATGGAGAGGGGGAAAAGGGGAGAAGATGTGAGAGAAAATCACAAGAACCTGTAGCTGCCCAAGAATAAAGAAGTAAAAATCGCATAATGTTTTTACATTAATAAAAATAAAATCGGGGGACCAGGCGCGGTGGCTCACGCCTGTAATCCCAGCACTTTGCCAGGCCGAGGTGGGTGGATCAACTCCTGACTTGAAGTCAGGAGTTCGAGACCCGCCGGGCCAACATGGGGAAAGCCGGTCTCTACTACAAATACAAAAATTAGCTGGGCGTGGTGGCGCACGCTTGCAGTCTCAACTACTCAGGATGCTGAGGCAGGAGAATCGCTTGGACCTGAGAGGCGGAGGTAGCAGTGAGCCGAAATCATGCCACTGCCCTCCAGCCTGGGCGACAAAGCAAAATTCTGTCTCTCAAAAAAATATACAAATAAATAAAAGAGGGGTGGGGAAGCAAACGACGGGCAGTAGATGTGTGGGGCGTGTTGGGATTCTGTAGTGGTTTGTAGTCTGCGTTGTGCCTGCAGCAACCTCTGTTCTAATCCGAATCCTGGTACAGTCAGACTCTATCTTAGACCCACTGGGGCGAACCCACGTGTCTTTTGGTTTGCTTTTGATTCCTGCACCAGCTGCGGCCTTTATCTGCAGCCAGAAAGCCAGAAAGCAGGGTTTACCGCTGGCCCCACAGCGCCATACTGTCTGGGGAAAAGAAGGAAACCCAAGAGTACACAAACAATGGCCCAAAGAGAAACCTTCCAAGTGCTCTATGCCTCACCGTTTAGCAGAAAATATCAAGCAACTCTCAATCTAGCTGGTCTGTAGCTTCCACGAATGAAATAATGTATTTATTGCAGTCTTTCTGGTTGAGATACTTCAAATATTTGGTGGAACTTTTAATGAGAGAGAGAGACACTCTCGAGTGTGGAAGAAAAAAAAGAGGGGATGTGAAGATGAGGCGACTTTAGGACAGAAAAAAAAAAAGAGACGAGGAAGCCATGTAAACGTTTTCGGGTGGGCTTGAGGCGATGTCAGTTTTGAACCCCGTTATGTCAGGTAAAGAGCGCAGCCTCGTCTAGCACAAACATCGTTTCCCACATTGAGGAAATCAAAGGGATCAGCAACTCTAGAGTGCGATGAAGAAGCTTCACTCTGGGCGAACCCCCTTCGTGACCACGGTCTGTCCCCTGCCAGGTAAGTGGAAATGAGCACATGGCCTGCAGGGACAGCGCAGCCTCCTCGCCCTTGCCGGTCGCTCAGGGTCACCACCCTCCCCACTGCCGCCCCTCGCCATTCTTCCAAACCACTCTCCACCAAAGATTCCACCGACAGTCACCCCACAAGACAACCCAGGCCGCCTCTCAGCAGCGGCTCCCGCCCCGCAGCCACCGCGCCCTCTCACCCCCGCAGTTCTGCCCGCCGCCTCTGCCGAGTCTGTGCACTGCACCCCCCTGGCTCCCGCTCTCCCCCGAGCTTACAGTGCACGCGGGGTTCTTCCGAACCCCTCTTGGGAGTACTGAATGGAAAAGGGGAAGCGTGTGCAAGTGCTTGGTGGAGTATAGACATCGTGGGATTTGACTGCGGTACCATCGCTTCCACGTCCTAGTGCTGATTTTTACACCTGCCTTCTGCTTAGGGTACCGGCAGCAGTTTTCCATCTGTGCCTACTCCACCTGCTGTCCTTGTTGCCTCAGCGAACATCACCTCCCTCTACCGTTCAATCAGCAAACGGGACCGCCCTCGAGGACCTCACCCGCCGCTCACCCCCCTAACAAATTCGCGGGCTTCGCCTCCGGTCGCCTCTTCCGAAGGCCTAACGAGCGCGTTAGCTGCCAACGGAGGTGAGGAGGCTCCGCTGACTGGCTGGTGCCCGTGTCCGGGGCTGCCACAAACGCCACGACTTGGCTTGGCCTCTCTCTTAGTTATTCGCAGCTCAGCGCGATAGGCGCCTCCGGGGCAGCGACGGGAAAGAGGGTGGGCTTATTGGGTGCAGCTCCCCCGGGGGCTGGCAATCTCTGCACGGCTGTATACACCTGAGCGAGACGCTCAGTCGCTCTCTAAAGCTGCTTCCGCGGATGAGGGACACGGAGATAAATAGGAGCTCTGTGTCGTGAGAGATGGTCCACCAGGACTTGCCCTCCTTCGCCCGGCTTTGCCCCTCGCTGCGGAGACTGTTCTGCCTCTGGCCCTTGCAGCAGGCCGGCTGACAGCCATAGTGAAGGAAGATTCCTGCCGGAGGGCGGCAGTGCAAAATAATTCCCTGACCGGGAATCGAACCCGGGCCGCGGCGGTGAAAGCGCCGAATCCTAGCCACTAGACCACCAGGGACACAAGGGAGAATGTCTTCTCTCTCTTCTTCCGTCAGAAGCGACAGTTTCCCTGAGCTCTGGGAGGACTTGGGTCTTGTGAGGGTCGCTCTTTGCTCCTGGAGTCTCTCACAAGGCCATTCCCTTCCTGCTTTCTTCAAAAAAAAAGCCTGCAAGCGACACACCGAGGGCTCCGCGAGGGACACCGAGGCCTCGAGTCCCGAGTCCTGGAGCGAGTTGCAGCGACCCGGCCGCAGCTCACCACTGAACTAGAGATGCGCCTTTGCGAGGCGGCAGCAAGTGACCAGCAGGTCGTGGGTCGCCAGGTCCGGAGCCGCGCACCAGGTTGCCAGGAGGAGGCGGGAGCGGGGTGAGACAGGGGCATCCTCTGCATCCTAAAGGACCCAGACGCCAGCACCCTCAACATCATAAGGATTCAGACGGATGCGGAAACCGAGACCGGCTGGATGGGAAACTCTTTCCTGGAAGGCTCCGGGACCCTCAACTGGTCTCCGACCTTCCCCTGCAGCCGTGACACCTGCCATTTTCCCATCTTAGGCGACGGCAACGCCACCCTTCCGTTTGCTCCGGGCAAAACTTCCAGAGTTCCCTCTGACGCTGGACTTTTTTCCTCAGATCCAAGATCCAACTGGTCATCAATTCATGATTTCCCATCGGCTAAGTGCGTGAGCATTGATTTACACGCGAGTCTCTCCACCTCTGCGGAATGGCTACTTTGGGCTAGGGGAGGGCCGGTGGGTTGCAAGGTGTTTAGCAGCATCCGTCGCCTCCGCTGACTAGATAGATGCCAAGGGGTTAACATTCTCCCTCCCTGCTTCCCCTAGTCGTGACCTAGTGTCCCAGCGGGGATGGGAGAGGCGTGTAAGGGCGAAGTTGCCCCCTCTTGAGAACGACTGATGCCCGTTGTCCTGCTCTGAGCTTGTGCAGAGGACTCTCCAGATGAAGGCTCGGGGGTCTATCCAGCTTGAGACCCCTCGGTCTCCCGCACAGTCGGACCTTGGGATTGGAGGCTTTTAACATCTCCACATCATGAGATTCGAAACCTTTAGGTCTTTTCTTCCATTCTGTCCTCCAAATCGGCCTCTTCCGAGTCTGTCGACCAGGGCCATCCAAGCAGAGGGCTGGGTTCGCTCAACGAGGCTCCTCTTGGCCCTCCTGGAGCTTCAGGCCTCTTTTGGTTGCAGAGAAGCTTTATGGGCCACTTCCTTCGGCATCCCTGGGGGCAGGTGCGCAGTGCCCCGGGAAGAAGAGTTTGACTGCGGTTCTCGACCCCCGGCGCCCAAACTCCATCACTGTGCGCGCGCTCTTCCAGGCTCCTGCTGGTCCCACTCGCCGAGAGTTAGGTCTCGGGTCAGCCTGAGCTCCCGAGACGCCCAGTCCCGGAAGGACACGTAGGGGAAACCAGCTGCTCACTTTGGTCTTGTCCGCAAGGGACCCCTTTCTGCTGGGAAAGAAAGGCAGCGAGTCCTGTCCTGTTGGGTAGGCAGAAGAGAGAGGTCCCTTTTATAAGGGCATTAGTCCCATTCAGACTAATGGGACTAAATCCAGAGACTGTGCTGAGTGTTGTGGATTTTTTGCATGTTCATCCTCTCCGCAGACAACTGGAGATGCATTGTCTCCAGAGGGTACAATAGAGAATCTTCCATCACAAGTCAGCAACCAGCATATGTGAGTGAGAGCATGTGTCCCACTCAGAAATGAGAGTGTATTAGTCCGTTTTCACGCTGCTGAGAAATACATAACAGAGGCCTGGATGAAAAAGAGATTTAACTGGACTTACATTTCCATATGACTGGGGAGGCCTCAGAATCATGGCAGGAGGCAAAAGGCACTTCTTACATGGCGGCAGCAAGAGAAAATGAGGAAGAAGCAAAAGCAGAAACCCCTGATAAACCCATTAGATAGTGAGACTTATTCACTCTCAGGAGAATAGCACAAGAAAGATCCACCCCCATGATTCAATTACCTCCTCCTAGGTCCCTCCCACAACACATGGGAATTCTGGGAGATACAATTCAAGTTGAGATTTGGGTGAGGGCACGGCCAAACCATATCAGAAACGGATGAAGTGACAGCATATCCTGATGTGTGTGATGGTTTTATGAGTTATTACCTATTTCAAAATTTATTGCAATGTATAAAAAAGAACAAGGACTTGCACTATCTGACTTTAAGGCTTACTATAAGCTATTATAGACAAGGCATCAGGAGTGACAAATAAACAGACTGAGTTAAGAGACTTGAAACTGATCCACAGCTATACAGTCAATAAATGGGTTTTCAATAAAAGCAGTTCAATAAAAGAAAATAAATCATTTCAATTAATGGACTTTTATATGGAAGTGGGGAGACCAACAATGTTATTCTCCCTCACACTACACACAAAAGTAATTTCAGGTGCATTATACACCAAAACTTAAAAGGTAAAGATATAAAGCATTTCAAGGATACTTTGTGACTTGTTGGTAGGCAAAGATTAGCCTACCAACAAGCAGGACACACAAAAAATATATATATAAGAAAGACATGATAAATGAGACTTCATCAACATTAGCCACACCTTCTCATCAAAAGATAGCACTAAGAAAGTGAAAAGGCAAGCAAGCCACAGACAGAAAGAAAATAGCCACAAAACGTATCTGACCTCCACACCCTGCAATTATAATTATAGTGGTCTGGTACACTGCACCTAGTTTCTGCTGGAGTATTTTCTGGGTGTATCTAATGAGTAAGAGAGGGCCCCATGGGATACTCCTTCAGTTCCCAGATGAACAGTGGGAAAGACTCCACGTTGACCAACCCCAGGGGCCTGAAAACCCAGGTCCTCAAGGAGGGTAGAGGATACCTGGACCCCGACCCAGACCACTGGATGGGCTGTACCAAGAGACCCAGTAAGAGAAGGGATTTCCTCCTGCCTCAGGTTCTCTGTTCTTCTGTGGTTAGACCACCTGAACCCAACTCCCTCCCCAAGCACTGGAGATGGGCTTTTCCAAGGGCTAGGGATCTTGCTGTCCTGAGAACAGCTGAGCAAGGGGGTCGAGGAGGAGGTTGGGTGGTGGAGGAGAGGAAACCAGCTAAGATGCATGAAGCAGTTGGCTATACCAGGCACAGAGAGGACCCGCTGGGACCCAAGAGCCTGCATATGAAGCCAGGCCTTGGGCCACCTTGTTCCTCAAAGGGGTGCCTACTTCCATGGGGTCTTCAAAGGGACTGTGGAAAGAGAGGCCTTCAGACCACACCTCTGAATGCTTTTCCACCACAGCATGCCCTGTGGCCTTTATCCTGCTGGTGTGGAACAGTCAGACCCCTGCAGGGCTGCAGAGCCTCTATACTGGGAGGCATCCCAGCCTGAGTGTCAGAGCTCAGAGAGCAGGTCCCCAAGCAAGCAGAGAGGAGGGCACCTTTTGGACAGAACGTGTGGGACAAGAGCGATGGCTCATCCGTTCAGGTTCCTCACAAAATGAGAGTCAGGAAGATCAGGGCGCAGACCTGATTTCCCACCCAGGGCTGAAAGCAGACAACCAGAGGGAGAGCAGCACCTGGGCCAATGAGGTAGAAGACAGAAGACCTCAGTGTACTCCTGCCCTCAACCTCACCCCCTCCCACCCACATCCTCCACGCCCCCTGACCACCTTCCTCAGAAGTGTAATAGGAATCCAGATTCCCCCTGGCCTGGTTGCTGCGAGAGGCACAGTGGCCTGATGGAGCCTGAGGCAAGCGTGGGAAGATGTGGATTGTCTAACTGGAGGTTGGGAGTTCAGGGTGCAGAAGGAGAAGCTTGGAGTGCAGGGTTTGGTGGTATGCGTGTGGCAGTAGGCAATAGAAAGAGACAACTAGGTCACTTGAAATACCATGAGAATTCAAATGTAGAAAATTCCCGGGGAAGTATACGTGCAGGCATTCACGAGATCCAAAAAACAGCTGCTGCACAACTGCATGTTGCAAGCAAGCCCTAAATTGCTGATTTTGAAACAGCCTGATGGGTTCACAAAGACAATTTCTGAACAGTCTTAAGAGCAGAGGTGCACCAAAGCCACTGTGCCCTGCAGCGCAGGATCCCAGAAAGTTCTTTAAGGACAATTTATGGAAGATTTTTGGAGTTGTCCTTGGTAACCCCCAAGAATGTTTTGGTTAGTAGAATTTTAGATGTCATCAATTTAAAAATTAAAACTAAAACTCTGGAACTCATAGAGAGATAAAATTAAGAGAATACATTCACTATCCTGAGTAGAAAGATTTCTTATAGAACATAACAGGCTTTAAAAATAAAGAAAAAATATGGCAAAATTTCATCAAATTAAATGCTTTCAGAACTAAAGTTAAAATCTGAAGCCACCCAACCAACTGGACAAACTGCTTCTTGTCCAAGGAGACCCCAGAGAAGTCTTAAATACTGAGTTCCTGCCCAGTATTTGGAAGCTCAGACACCTCTCCTTATACTCTCTCCCTCTTGTGGTTTAGACACAACTGACCAGCATTATTGTTAAAATAGAGACCACAAGAATGACAGAACAGACTCCTTATAGTAGTAAGATGCCATATTATAAACAAGACCTAAGGCCACGCCAGGCAAGGTTAAGTCATGCACCCCTCAACTTAAAGAATAAACTATGTTCTAATTGCCACAGGTTTTTTTCTTCTTCCTTTTTTTCTCTAGCTAAACAAGCACTGGCCTTGAGATAAGCAATGCTGAAGCACTTGCAGCTCACTCATTACCATAAACTGACTGAGCCCTCCCTACACAAGCCATAACAACTACAGCTTTGATTGGACAAGAGACTGATTTCAGTAACTTTCTCTTGATAAGAGACCACTGGCTGTGGACTGGTTCTGGACAGTTTACAGAGGCTGTGCGCTTGATTGCCTTTGTGTCCCTGCTTCACCTTTTGAAGCATAGGGCCTAATTATAATGTATTTAAATGTTGTCTCCACCCCAAAGTGAACATGGGTTGCATGCAACAGGCATGTTTACTCAGCATGCATGCAGCAGGATTCCTTCATGAATATTCAGAGCTCCTCCTATTCCCTGTTGAATACGCATATGTGGCCCACCAGATCAACATAAATCCCTGTTCCCCCCTCCCCTCCCTGAAAACCTACTTTTCGGGTTTCAGCAGGAGGGTATGCCTTCCAGTCCGTGGGAATGGCCACCTTGCAGGCTATAACCCTTTATAAAAAATAAAATTTCCCTTCTAAATTTATAAATTGTGTGATTTTTCAGTTGACAGCTTTCAGTCAGACTTTTGACTGACTGGGAAAAGTCATTTGCAATATATTTATTTTAAAAATGACTCCTCAGGATAAAAATCAATGTGCAAAAATCACAAGCATTCTTATACACCAATAACAGACAAACAGAGAGCCAAATCATGAGTGAACTTCCATTCACAATTGCTTCAAAGAGAACAAATTACCTAGGAATCCAACTTACAAGGGATGTGAGGACCTCTTCAAGGAGAACAACAAACCAATGCTCAACAAAATAAAAGAGGATACAAATAAATGGAAGAAACATTCCACGCTCATGGGTAGGAAGAATCAATATCATGAAAATGGCCATACTGCCCAAGGTAATTTATAGATTCAATGCCATCCCCATCAAGATACCAATGACTTTCTTCACAGAATTGGAAAAAACTACTTTAAAGTTCATATGGAACCAAAAAAGAGTCTGCATTGCCAAGTCAATCCTAACCCAAAAGAACAAAGCTGGAGGCATCACGTTACCTGACTTCAAACTATACTACAAGGCTACAGTAACCAAAAGAGCATGGTACTGGTACCAAAACAGAGATATAGACCAATGGAGTAGAACAGAGCCTTCAGAAATAATGCCACACATCTACAACTATCTGATCTTTGACAAACCTGACAAAAACAAGAAACGGGGAAAGGATTCCCTATTTAATAAATGGTGCTGGGAAAACTGGCTAGCCATATGGAGAAAGCTGAAATTGGATCACTTCCTTACACCTTATACAAAAACTAATTCAAGATGGATTAAAGACTTAAATGTTAGACCTAAAACCATAAAAACCCTAGAAGAAAACCTAGGCAATACCATTCAGGACACAGGCATGGGCAAGGACTTCATGTCTAAAACACCAAAAGCAATGGCAACAAAAGCCAAAATTGACAAATGGGTTCTAATTAAACTAAAGAGCTTCTGCACAGGAAAAGAAACTACCATCAGAGTGAACAGGCAACCTACAGAATGGGAGAAAATTTTTGCAATCTACTCATCTGACAAAGGGCTAATATCCAGAATCTATGAAGAACTCAAACAAATTTACAAGAAAAAAACAAACAACCCCATCAACAAGTGGGTGAAGGATATGAACAGACACTTCTCAAAAGAAGACATTTATGCAGCCAAAAGACACATGAAAAAATGCTCATCATCACTGGCCATCAGGGAAATGCAAATCAAAACCACAATGAGAAACCATCTCACACCAGTTAGAATAATGATCATTAAAAAGTCAGGAAACAACAGGTGCTGGAGAGGATGTGGAAAAATAGGAACACTTTTACACTGTTGGTGGGACTGTAAACTAGTTCAACCATTGTGGAAGTCAGTGTGGTGATTTCTCAGGGATCTAGAACTACAAATACAATTTGACCCAGGAATCCCATTACTGGGTATATACCCAAAGGATTATAAATCATGCTGCTATAAAGACACATGCACACATATGTTTATTGCGGCACTATTCACAATAGCAAAGACTTAGAACTTATCCAAATGTCCAACAATGATAGACTGGATTAAGAAAATGTGGCACATATACAGCATGGAATACTATGCAGCTATAAAAAATGATGAGCTCCTGTCCTTTGTAGGGACATGGATGAAGCTGGAAACCATCATTCTCAGCAAACTATCGCAAGGACAAAAAACCAAACACCACACGTTCTCACTCATAGATGGGAATTGAACAATGAGAACACTTGGACATAGGAAGGGGAACATCACACACCGGGGCCTGTTGTGGGGTGGGGGGAGGGGGGAGGGATAGCATTAGGAGATATATCTAATGTAAATGACGAGTTAATGGGTGCAGCACACAAACATTGCACATGTATACATATGTAACAAACCTGCACGTTGTGCACATGTACCCTAAAACTTAAAGTATAATAAAAAAAAGTCAAAAAAAGACTCAATTCCTGAATATATAAGAGAACTTTTGTAAATCAGTAATATAGAGCTAAGCCAAATAAAATAGGGCAAAATATTTGAATAGGCTTTTGCAAAGGAGAATTTCTTATATGCTGGAAGACATAAGAAAATATGCTTCATAGTATTGCTCATTAGGCAAGTACAAATTAATTCCACACTGAGATATCACTAACCACTCACCAGTGTATGGCTACTTTTTTTTTTTTTTTTTTTCCCTGAGACAGGGTCTCATTCTGTCACCCAAGCTGGAGTGCAATGGTGAGATCTTGACTCACTGCAACCTCCCCCTCCTGAGTAGCTGGGACTACAGGTGCCTGCCACCATGCCCAGCTAATTTTGGTATTTTGAGTACAGACAGGGTTTTGCCATGTTGGCCAGACTGGTCTGAGAGCATAGCTACATTTAAAAGTTAGTACACCAAATGCTGACAAGAATTTGGTGCCACTTCAACTGTCATCACTGGTGAAAAAAGCATTCTAGAAGACTGGCAATTTATACTAAGGTTAAACTTATACTCAGGTCATGACCCAGCAATTGAAGGACTTCCATGAATCTCAAGTGCACACAAAGACTGTTATAAGAATATTCATCACAAGAATTCAATAACCCCAAAATTGAGAAGTGATCTATGAAACTACATGGATATATCTCATGGGTATAATGAACGTAACTGCAGAAAAAAGGCCAGATATATTCACTTGTGTGAACTTTAAGAACACGCAATTGTAACCTATGGGAATAGACATCAGAATAGTGATTAACTAAGAGGACACAGGGTGGAAATCGCCTGGACAGGGCCTCTAACAGGCCTTTTTCAGATCATGGCAATTTTCTATAACTTGAGCTGGGTGGTGATAACATTGATCAAAACTAAAGAAATTGCACTAAAGATCTGGGCACTTTATGTGAACTGTAGTTCATTTACTGTTCTCATTGCTTGAACCTGGGAGACACAGGTTGCAGTGAGTCGAGATTGAGCCATGACACTCCAGCCTGGGTGACAGAACAAGACTACATCTCAAAAATAATAATAATAGTAATAATTTACTGTTCTCCTAAAAATTAGTGGATGGGGAATGGAGGCAAGCCAGTGCAGACCATGACAACTCGTTTAGATTTTATTGTAAACCCATTAAAAACTCGTTCTCATTTTGTGTTCTTAAAAAATCCCACTGATACAGCCGTTTTCTCTACCAGAAAAGACTATAACCACATTATTTCATCAGTAGAAGCTACAGACAAAGGACCCTTGAGAGGCGGCATCTTCACCTACGGGAATTTTTTCTGCTCAATTGTGAGACAAAGAGCATGTCCACGTTTTCCTTTTGGCCAGGCCGCCCCATAGTTTCTGCACTGTGGGCTAAACTCCAGAAGCTGGCGCCCTTCCGGGCCAGAGGTTTACTCTGCTCTCTGGAGGCTGCTAGGACTAAAGGCAAAGCAAACGACGGGTCTATTAGCCACAATTGCAGGATAGAAAACACTGCTGTGACTCACATTAGAACCCAGGTTGCGGCAAGCACAGCTACAAGTATTAACCACTACACGACCACAAAGCCTGCTGACAACCATTGCACTTCTTATATTTTTTTAATGTAAAAACACTCACTTTTTTATCTGCTTTATTCTTGGACGTCTGCAGATTTTCGTGCTTTCCTCTCTTTCATGCGCTTCTCCGTTTCTCTCCCCATTCTGCTGCATAATTTAAAAAAAAAAAAAATCTCATCTCTCAGGATCCGGCCACCGCCTCTACAACAAGCCTCCTGGAAGGTCTCTTTGTCCCATTGACATCTCTGCCTTCTTTCGCTGCTTTTTTTTTTTTTTTTTTTTTTTTTAACGGAGTCTCGCTCTGTCGCCCAGGTGGAGTGCGGTGGTGCAATCTCGGCTCACTGCAACCTCTGCCTCCTGGGTTCAAGAGATTCTCCTGTCTCAGCCTCCCAAGTAGCTGGAATAGCAGGTGCATGCCACCACATTCGGCTAATTTTTGTGTTTTTAGTAGAGACGGGATTTTTCCATGTCAGACAGGCTGGTCTTGAACTCTTGACCTCAAGCGATCCATCCGCCTCGGCCTCACAAAGTGCTGGGATTACAGGCGTGAGCCAACGTGCCCGGCCAAATTTCAGGCCAACACCTGTCGACACACATTGCCAGACACACAGAATACCTCGCAGAACACCGATGGGCCCACAAAACACGCGGAGGCTGCCGTGGCTGACGACGTTAGCAAATTCGTTTCACGGTGTCTGGGGTACAGCCCTGAGGGTCCACTGGCCACCTCTGCGCAAGGACCAGTCTCCGCCGCTCCCCTCATCTCCACGCAGATTCTTCCCCACACACCTTCCCTTTCTTTGGGCCGCTGAAGCCTCTTGGACCTCTGAGGTGACTGTCCTGCCCTCAGCTTCTCTCCTTCCAAGAGCGTCCTTTCTTGATCCTCTACACAGTGGCTCAGCGGTAAGCCCAAGGTCCAGCACGCGAATCAGGAACCTGATGATTCTTCGGGTTTGCAGGGATCCGCCCCGTGAATAGATGAAAGTAACAGGTACCAATATCAAAACTGCAGTGACTCACCGGAAACACTTCACGCTTCCCACTTCGCTAAGCTGTTGGAGTCCAACAATTGCATGGGTCCTGGGTTAGTGTCCTGAACGTCTCTTGCCACTACTCTGGTAACTGTTGTCACTTTACCTTGTGGTGGCCAAGCCCCTAAATGCACTATTAGGTTATGCAGTATAATTTTGCAGCGTAAAAGACGGTAAAGAGCCATAATGAAGTGAAAAAGACCCTCCTGCATTGGCCGGGAATTGAACCCGGGTCTCCCACGTGGGAAGCGAGAATTCTACCACTGAACCACCAATGCCTCTCAGCAATCCTCTGGAGGATAACAGAAAAGAGTATCCAGAAAGACTTACAAACTTCCAAGTGCCTTTCTTCAAGTGTCGACTAAAAGCTAACAAAGACATCCGAACCAAATGTTTTTATAGGAAACTTTTACTAGACAAAGTTATAAATATCAAAATAGCTCATTTGGCGGATCAAACTACTAACTCTGAAAAAGGTCTTTCTACCTGCATTATAAACCCCTATAATAAAACATCAGAAATTCATTCATGTTTCTTTTTTCTAATCCTAAATCTTCCATTGTCAATCTCAAACTGCTGCCTTAGAGGTTCTGAGGAGGTAACCTAACTGGTAGTTTAGGTAAGTAAAGTTCAAATCCAGGGAATAAATAAGAAGCAGAAGCAGAATTAGAAGAAAGAGGAAATAAAAGGACAGAATCAATGTACAGATAATGAAGAAACAAAGGTTGGTCCACTAAGTTAGTCTTTTGTCACTGGTTTTTTTGGCAAAACAGTAATGATCGGTCTCGTAATCATTATAATACTATTATTTGTCTGCTGGAAGATGTATAAAGCATTTGAAGGAAATGTGATATGAAAAGATGAAGAACCCTTGCTGTCAATGTTTCATTGTTTGGGAGAATCCCAAACATATGCTTTGATGTATTAGCTATGAAAGGAGTAGACTAGTTTAATGAAATATTGACCGGTCAAAATATTAACATATTAGTCTTTTGATGAAGTTCAAATAGTAGAGAGATTTCTTTCCTCAATTTTCAATGGAAACATTCAACTGAAGAGACAAATCCAGAGTTTTCCCCACATGTTGGGTCTGGGAGTCATTATGACTTTTTCAAAGACAGGAGCTGTGACATGGAATCATGCTTCTTCCCTAGCTGAGAAGCCAAGCTAGGTCCAGGCTGAGTCATAAACTTGAGCCCACCAAGGAAATCACCCTTCACATTGACCTCGCAGAGCTTTGGCTGTTCTCTGTTCTTTACCCAACACCCAAGACACACACCAGCTCTGGCCAACAAACCTTAACGTATGATCTATATCAACCAGAGCTACATTTATTCCCAAATCTCCTTCTAAAATACAAACCTGTACTTTCTACTCTCAACTTCTAAATTTACAAAGGCCTCATATGCATCTCAGAGTCACAGATGCTAAAACTTAACCGGTTTTCTGAGGATTATTTGGGGAAGGGGTATGCATTCAAAATCTTTTGTAGATAGATAATTCGTGTGGTTTCAGAATATTGACTCTATGAGTTCCAGATGCAGATTTAGAACCTTTTTTAAAAATATTTTGTTTTTGTTGTCTCGCAAATCAGCCAGATCTGCAACTTATCAGAGTAAAGCGAAGCCAAGCAGGACACTTCCAGGCGATAGAAGAGAATGAAGGGAACCTTAAGGAATTTCTGGAAGCAAAGCTAATATTAAGCAGGCCTCTTGCTGGCAGACCAGTGGAAATTGTAGCCTGGTCAACAATCTGTCTAGATCGAGGAGTTCTAAAATGTAGCCACAGGTTCAACTACTTTTCTGTTTGTTTCCCAACCTCGATTAAACTCACTAAATTAAGGGACAAAAAGAAAAACCAAAAAACCACATTTCCCACCAGTCTCGAGCCAAGGGCCTTTCACATGTGAGGCAAACATGATAACCACTACACTAGAGAAACTGCACATACACTGGAAAAGGCAAAACATAATCATGAAAATCTTAGATCAGCCATTTCTATTATTGTTTCCAAAGTAAGAAATTCAACTGCATTTTGAAATTCGACTGAAAAAAGCCCAATAAGCACCAGCCATCAAGAAGACTATGGCTCCCAATAGGCCCAGGCTTAGCGTTCCGCAGCTACCCCCAACAGGAACACCATGGGGACCCACACCCGGGCTTCAGGATCCCGCATCCTCCCCTGGGTATCCAGTTCCAGAACTAAGCGCCCTGTGCGGGATCCTCCCGGCTGACACTCTTGGCTCCCAGAAGCTGCAGGAGCCGGCGGGCTTTGAGCGTCGGAGCCCCGGGCGCCCCGTGCCTCGCAGGAGTGTGGACGCTGCCCTTCTAGGGATGGGGACCCCGCCTCGGAGCCTTTTCCCCCGCGCCAGCTGTCAGAGCTCTTGGCTCTTCCCGTCCTCCCAGGAACCGTAAGACCCTCCTTGCCCTCCCTTCCGCAGGCCAAGGGGCGCGGGCTGCGCGCTCTTTCCTTGCGGACCCTTTGGCCTCAGCGCCTCGACGTCTTCCTCCCAAAGGGCATCCTTCACTGCTGCTGTCTCTTAGTCTGTCCCACTCAATGTAAGTAATAGTTAATCACACTTTCAAATTCTAGCAGGTACCGTAGCAAAGGCTGTGTCTCAGGGCACTTGGCTGTTTAAAAATACGGGCACATCAACTCAGGCCAAGCCACGCCTTCATGAGGCCGAGTATAAAACCCTGGAAGACCCAGGGGAAGCCCACTTAGATTTCACGATCGCTCCTCTCTCCCTCGTCGGTCTTCTGATTCTTCTTGAAGGGCAGTTTCATTTTACCCTTTACAAAACTGAAACGTCTTATTTGTGCTTTTTGTAATTGTTCTGTTCAATAAGGTTTTGGAGTGCGCATTTTAACCTAAGAGGGACGAAGAGATAAAGGCGGTTTTCACAGAAAGCGTCAGGATGGATTTTCACGTTCACCTCGCAGCAGATGGCCAACAGGCAGAAAGTCTCTTTTTGCTTGAAGACATTAAAATCAATCTCTCTCTCCCCCGCCCCGCCTTCCCTCTCTCTCTCTTAATGCCAAAAATTAGCTTTTTGGGAGGCTGAGGCAGGAGAATCGCTTGAACCCGGGAGGCAGAGGTCGCAGTGAGCCGAGATCGCGCCACTGCACTCCAGCCTGGACGACAGAGCAAGAGTGTCTCAAAAGTTTGGAGAAGAAGGTGCTATTTTACCTAGTTGCTTTTCTTATTGCAGTGGTGACCGCATTGCCTTCAAACCTGAAGTCCCAGTGCTTCCACCCTGGGGAATATGCAGACCGCTTGGTCACTGGACGCCAGGCCGCAGTGCTGGCCTAGTTCTGCTTTTGGCTTTAAATGCAGTTGGGGGAGGCGACTGGACCTCACCAGAGACTGGTGGGATGTTACCCTCACCAGCGACTGGAGGGCCGAGCTCCGAAAGAGGCCTACTTCATAGCCTTAAATCAGGAAATGTCATGAAATCCCACCCCTCTACTGCCCCATTCCCATATTCTATCTCTTCCCCTGGCCACTCTGAGAGGATTCGCCGCCTTTCTGTCGCGTCTAGACCCTTTGGAGTCCCACATGGACAAGACAAAAGGGGCATTGCCTTTTCCTACAGGAGCGGGAGGAGTCCTCACAGCGGAGGAAACAGGCTCACAGAGCGCATCCCCACACACTTGAGCCCTGCCGGGTTCCAGAAAAGCCAACAAAGCATTCTCTGAAGCTTCTCTTGGATATGTACCCAGAAATAGGGTTACTGGATCATAGGGTAGATTCTATTTTTGGTTTTTTGAGGAAGCTCCATACTGTTTTCCACACCAGCTGTACTAATTTACATACCTATTCACAATGTGTGTGTTCCCTTTTCTCTGCATTATGTCTAACACATCATTCACGTTTTTGACAAATGCCACTCTAACAGGTGTGAGATGATACTCATTATGGTTTTAATTTGCATTCCTCTAATGATTAATGATGCTGAACATTTGAGAAAAGCTCATTTTTAATGCCTCAATGTTGAGAACTGACAACATTATTGTGAAAGATAGGAAGAAATAAGGTAAAAACAAAACAATGTCATTCAAACAGGATATCAGATTTGCACATAGGCCTTTGTGGGGCAAATGGGAACCCAGCGCACAAAAAGTTGAATTATATGGAAGCAATATCACAAATGAGTTAGGAAATGTGAAAAAAATAACCAATAAGAGAGATATAATTAAAAATAGACCTAATGGATTCACACTATCACTACAAATACTGGAAGCCCGGGAGTTTCATTTGGGAGAAAGAAATATTTGCTTTCATACATGATCAAAACTAATGAAAAAGTTAGATCCTGAGTTACTTTTCAGGCCTTTACGTTTAAAACTTAAAGTTAGCCAAAGAAAGTCCACTTTGAGATGGAAATATGAAAACCCAAATTAGCCTGGGGAAAAATCAGACCCCTAGACAATGTTTGATTTTCTCACTTTAAAGTGGGAAATTAGATCAGATGTACCTTAAGGTTTTTCTGGTGTTAACATTCGTGGTTCATAATTTTTTCTTTTTAAAGAAAATAGGTAGATTGAAACCAATAGAACAAGATAAATATATATTCAGAAGGCACTTTAATAATGGGTAAACTTCATGAAAGTTAGACATTATTAAGCAGAAGGAACCCTTAAGGCCTAGAAAAGAATAATGCTGTGTCTACACTCAAGACTAACGGCAAAGTGTGTTTTAGTTAAGTTACTTGGCAATGACAACATCACACAGTTTAAATGAGGGGTGGGATCATAAGCTTTCAGAAGTAGTTTTATTGGGTCCCCCTTCCTTTATTTTGTCACAAATGCTGGGGGGCACATATGGAGATGGCCATCAGCCTGATTAAGCCTGCCAACAGAGTCTTAGAGACAGACACTCCCAAGAGCCTGTCAAATCTCAGGCTCACAAAGCCCAAGGAAGATTGGGTGCCTGGGAATTGAGTGGCTTTGTCTAAGGATCTTTCTTCTTTGACCTGGGTGCACATGTCTTCACAACCTCAACTGCTATGCTACTGAACACCATTGCACATGTATACTGTGAATCAACCCTACCACAAACCTGTGACCTAGATTTGAACATACTTTGTTATGGGGAATAGCAAAAGTCAGTGGCTTTGCACCAACCCCATCAGCTCTGTCAATCATTGATCCATATAAGCTGTTCAGGGCCCTGCTCTGTTCAATGTATTGGTGACCTGAATGGAGATCTAAAGCATATAATTAATTCTACAAATCATCACCAATCAGGGGGCCACTACATGATTTGTGGAAATGCACATCGAATATTTGGATGACTTGGATAATTGGGGAATGATTCAGTATAGCCAGAATGAATATATAAGTGACAATTACAAGTGACAATATTTATAGAGATAAAAGAAAACAACATGACCCAGAAACAGCTGTGGGGGAGGGGTGGAAAATTCAGAGGTGGAAATTGACCCTAAGTTAACTAAGACTCCAAATGCTGCCACTGAGAAGATAAAGAAGCCAATGTGACATTGGGACGTAGTAAGATTAATATTGGACAGACAGGCAGGAACTCCTTGTACTGAAGTAATTAGTCATATGATAAGTAGATTATCATACTCAGATTTTGATTTCCACCCTTTTAAGAGTGCAGGAAAAGACCAAAGATAAGCCCAAAATGAACAATAACAAAGTCTAAAAGTTAACAAATTCCCATTTGAGGAAAAGCCATAAGATCTGCTTTAATTAAAACATTGATGAATAACTTCAAGAGTGTCCTCGAGAAATAGAAAGGTGCTGGGCAATTGTTCCTGCCTCTGTTTCCTCCACATGCTGAGATTTGTAGAGAGAGTTTGTCTGGCAGCATCGGCACAAGGATAATAACCAAAAAGTGAGGTTGGCTGCTTGGCAGGGTGGCTTCACCTCCACCTCTCAGTAGCTGCAGAGTGTGATTCTTCTACTGCCGATGAAATAGTTGGTGTTGGCAGGGCGTGCTGGCTCATGCCTGTGATCCCGGCACTTTGGGAGGCTGAGGCGGGCAGATCACGAGGTCAGGAGATCGAGACCATCCTGGCTAACATGGTGAAAGCCCGTCTCTACTAAAAATACAAAACAAACAAACAAACAAAAAAATTAGCCGGGCATGGTGGCGGGCACCTGTAGTCCCAGGTACTCGGGAGGCTGAGGCAGGAGAAAGGCATGAACCCGCGAGGTGGAGCTTGCAGTGAGCCGAGATCGCGCCACTGCACTCCAGCCTGGGCGACAGAGCTGGACTCCATCTCAAAAAAAAAAAAAAAAAGAAATAGTTGGTGTTCTCTTCCCTGTGTAGCTCCACCTTATTCTAATTCTGTGACTGGGTCTGCTGACTCTTTCCCCAGTGCCGAGTCCTCCCTCTCAGCTGCCCTTGAGAGAGTCGGAGTTACAGGCAGGGCCTCAGGCTTTGCGCCCAGATATCTTAAGCCATCAACTCCTGCCATCCAGGACTCAAGTGTTGCAGAGCTGATGAAGCGTCCCGACTTGTGATAAAACTCACAGGACCCTGTCTCCTCAAGAAGAGAAGAATCACCACATTCACACCCTCCAGCCCTGTTTCAACCTCGTTTGTTTGCATTTGTTTTTAATTTCTTATGTGCTTTTCTCCCTCACCATCTCTGGATTCTCTTCGTCTCTATGGGGAAATTCCTCCTGCTCATTTGGTGTGTCCTTCCCACCCAAACCAGTCCCCAGGGCCCTTATTGCCTGACTAAGGCACTGAGGTTGGGTTGCTGGAGGCGCACCAAGGTAGAGGTCTCTGTTCCCATGTGACACCTAGGAAGGGTGGAGAGAGAGGGGGTGAGTGTTGGATGCAGGGGCTGCCTCCTAATCCTGATGCTAGCTTGGTACAGCCCCACAGCCCCCCTTCCTGGCCCTGCCCACCCCAGTAACCCTGTGTCACTCCTTCCGGCATTCCCTGAGCCCCTGGGAGTCAGGGCTGTGGCCCTGGGCATGGAGCCAGTCTCCTGCTGTGACAACCAGGTGCCTGTCACGTAGGCAGCTCGCAGTCAGGACCTGCAGCCTCTGAAAGCCCTGCACGGTGCTGCCTATTGGCTACGGTTCAGAGAGGGCCAATTAGTTGCCCAAGGACAGAAGCAGGACTCAAACCTGGGATCCGCTTGACCCAAAAAAACCATTGCTGAGTGAGGCCTGGCCAATCCCTCCAGGGAAGACAGAGAGCACAGAGCTACCTTCCAGGCCTGTGGGAGTCTGGGAGTGGCCCAAGCCAGGGGCGGGGCAGCAACAGGCTTTAGGACTTGAACTGGCTCTCCTCCCACAGGACAAAGACAATTCTGGTGCCACAGTCTTGCATCTGGCTGCCCACTTCGGCCACCCCGAGGTGGTGAACTGGCTCTTGCATCTTGGCGGTGGGGACCCCACCATGGCCACAGACATGGGTGCCCTGTCTATCCACTACGCTGCCACCAAAGGAGACTTCCCCTCCCTGAGGCTTCTCGTCGGGCACTACCCTGAGTAAGATCACCCCTCTTAAGGGGTCCCCTGGGTGGGCCGGGCCAGGGCTTTTGGGGAGGCCTGGGATTTTCCACGCCTCTCTGGCACTCCAGGGCAACAATCCCTCCAGTGGCCATCCTGGGGCCAGAGAAATGGCTCCCACTCAACGTGAAATTTTCCCCTCCTGGAAAACCCCTTCTGGGGCTGCCCCCAGAGCCTTGCAAGCAGGTGCTCCCAGCATCCTCAGCTGCCCGGCCGCACGCAGCTGGACATGGGAGGCTGCGCACACAGGTCAAGGTCACCTGTTCCCCTTGGGCTGCTTCCGCCACAGGGGCTCTGTCTGGCTTAGGCTGTGCTCATTTGCAAGACTGTTCAGAATGGAGTTGGAGGCAGCAAGGGCAGGAGCACCTCCTAGGCCCTAGTCAAACAGGCAGAAAGGGAACCCCATTAGTTACCAAGCAGTTAAGGGAGAAAGACCCCTCCCAGACACCCACCCCACCTCCTGACCCCAGAGCCCCTGGCTGGAGGCCATCCAGAGAGCAACTTGTTATCTCCTGTGGCCCCTCAGCCCGTTCCCTCTACCAAGGGAAGCACAGGGATCCCAAACCTCCTGGGGAGTGGTCTGGGAGCTCCCCCGGGTGGGGTGGGGGGTCGTACAGAGCAGGGAGCATGTGTGAGTCTTGGGGAGGGAGGGAGGGACTCAAGTCTTAGGTGCGCCTGGGGAGGCAGGGATCCTGGGAAAAGCTGCCCAGGCCCTGTCTGAGAGGGTAGGGTGTCAGATGCCACAGGGGTCTGAGCAGGGAGTGGGGTGCTCTGATGGGTAACCCTCTTTAGTCTAAGTGGGAGCCTGAGATGTAAATGTGAATGTGGACCCAGCCTTAGGATGTGAGCAGCTACGAGGTGAGAGGGACTGGCCTGTCCCCACCACTGGTCAGTTTCTGGGTGTGCCTGCAGGGCCCCTGGCCACGAGGGAGCAAGCTGGAGGCCAGTTCTGGCCATATGGCCATGTGGCAAGGTGGCCAGGGCTGCAGCCTCTTGGGCCCAGGCACACTGGCGTGGATGTAGGGTGGCCCTAGGACCAACCAGGCTGGGCTCCAGTGGTCCCCTCGGCCAAGGACAGGGGAGCTGGGCCTGGTTCCATCCTTGCTAAGAAGGGGCTCCCTGGTTTGGTTAGTGGGAGACCCAACAGGCGGCACCCTGAGGAGGGGGCGCCTCACAACCAGCCCTGCCAGGCCTTCTTGGTGGCCGCTTTGGTACGAATTCACTGCTTCCAAACAAACTAGGGTTTGGATCATGTCAAAGTCAGTGGGATTTAGACTAAGAGGGCCCCAGGGACCCTTGAGTAGAGGGTTCCAACTGGCTCCTGTCAGCACCTCTTGGAGGCTGTCCCAGATTCCTGAGTTAGACTCTCCAGGTTGGGGCCTGGGAGCCACACCTGGGACATGGCCCCATCCTCACAGCGGTGATTCTGATGCACCTGTCCCACACCCCCACTTCAAGCAGAGGAGAAGGACAGGTCTTGAGAGGGGCAGGTTCCCCTGATTGCGGGACCAATATGGCCCAAGTGTGAACTGGAAGACGCTGAGCCCGCCTTCTGCAAGTGCTGGTGGGGCCCGCCAGCCCCCGAGCCTTCCTCACTGAGAAGCCACGATCCCTCCGTGGGCTGGATCCCAGGTGTTAGGAAGACTGGTTGTGCTGTGGAACGCCCTCCAGGGCTCTGGGGCTGGGGAACCCTGACCCCCTCCCAGGCCATGCCAGGTGCTGTGTGTGATTGAGCGCTGGTGCCGACTCAGTGGCCAGATGGCCTGGAATGACGAGCTGCCAGCCCCCCAGGAGTCACCATGAATCTCGGGGAGGTGGACAGAGGGCTTGGGCTCCGTTCCCCACAGCAGCATGTGACTCGACTGATAAGAAGGTGTCTTTGTCTGGTTGCCATGCTGGGCTCATGCAGGAGAGGCAGCTGGGAATTGGGGTTGGGGGCTGGGATACCCACTTAACCTCCTATCTTGGGGGTAGGGATTCCTGCTCACCGAGGCTGTGGATATGAGGGCTGGAAGCTGGGGAGGGCAGAGGCTTGAGCTGCCCCAGGCCACAGGCCCCAATCAGGGGACCCAGGGGACCCAGGTGGCCCAGCTTCATGCTCTTGTGAGCCTCTGGGGCCTGCTGTGAATCACTGTGAATTATTCACAAGGCTTAGCTCTCTCGCTGGCGCGTGGGTGAGTGCTGAGGAAGGAAGGGCTCCCAGACCTGCTGGTGGGAAACTCAATCCTGCCCAGGGAGGCTGTGGGTGGCCGTGGGACATGGAAGTGACATGCTGCAGAGGAGCTGGAAGGCTGGACAGCCTCGGGGAAGCTCAACTAATTCCAGAGCTACACCTTGGGGTGTTATAATAGAAAGCGCTTGAGATTGCAGGAATGTCCTGCACGTCCCCCACACCTTCCCGTCTATCCCGTTCATGGGACCAAGTCTTCCCAGAAGCAGAAGACTTGTCACAGTGACCTCAGGGGCTGCTGCCACGTGGGACCCTCCCTCTGAGCCCTTGTAGAAAAGGGATCTCTCATACAAAATTAGCCAGGCATGGTGGCACATGCCTGTAATCCCAGCTACTCAGGAGGCTGAGGCAGGACAATCGCTTGAACCCGGCAGACGGAGGTTGCAGTGAGCCAAGATCGCGCCATTGCACTTCAGCCTGGGCAACAAGAGTGAAACTCCATCTCAAGGGGGAAAAAAAAAAAGAAAAAGCAAAGGGATCTCTCAGTTGGGAGGCATGGGGCTTGCAGGAGCTGGGCTGGGCAAGTCCCAGGCCCTGGGTCTCAGGGAGATTGAGTTGGGAGGGTTGGCCCTCCCGGCAGGAGCTCCAGTGGCTGATGGAGGGGAACAAGGGGTCCAGACCCCCAATCAGGGCAGAGTGAGGAGGGGCAAAGAGCAGGTGGCCCCAAGGCCGGTGGCCACCCTCCCAGGAGGGTCCTGGAGCCCAGGAGCTCACTCTTCCCCCCTCACACCTGCTTCTGGCTGCCCCAGAGCCTGAGCAGCTGGGCAGGGCTGTGGGGGTCAGGGAGCCGGGGATCAGATGGGACCCTGAGGCTTGAGCTTCCAGGCTGGGGAGTGAGGAGGCTCCACGCTCTTCCCCTGGGCTCATGGGCGCTGCCAGTCACAGCAAGCTGGAAAACCAGTTAGCCCAGAGATTTTATCAACTTCAGCAGGTGCCTCCTTCCCCCAAAGCCTCCCCTACCCCTGACCAGACTAGACTGGAATGGGATTGGAAAGTACCTGGGGCTGGGTACGGTGGCTCACGCCTGTAATCCCAGCACTTTGGGAGGCCGAGGCAGGTGGATCACCTCAGGTCAAGAGTTCAAGACCAGCCTGACCAACATGGTGAAACCCCGTCTCTACCAAAAATACAAAAATTAGCTGGGTGTGTGGCTGGGCTATGCCTGTACAGGTGGCACATGCCTGTAATCAATCCCAGCTACTTGGGAGGCTGAGGCAGGAGAATCGCTTGAACCAGGGAGGCAGAGGTTGCAGTGAGCCCAGATCATGCTATTGCATTCCAGCCTGGGCAACAGAGCAGACTCTGTCAAAAAAAAAAAAAAAAAAAAAAAAAAAAAAAAAAAAAGAGAATGAATGAAAGAAAGGAAGGAAGGAAAAGAAAGAAAAGAAAAATAATCTAGTGCTGAGTATCTTCTGGGGGTCTGGCACCACCCAGTGTCATCTGAGCCACACAACCACCCCGAGCAGTAGCTATGTAATCAGCCCATTTTACAGATGGACTCATTCAACTAATGTTTATTGAGCATCTTCTATGTGCCAGGCAATATTCTAAATGCCAGTGATATGCTGGTGAACCAGACAAACGTCCCTGCCTCGTGGAGCTGACGGGTACAGAAATGGTGTTTTAGAGAGGCTGATTCACCAGCTGTGGTCACCACTGGCTTGCTGTGTGGCCTTGAGCAGGCTGTACCTCCTCTCTGGGTCTCTTGCCCACTCCTGGTCCAGGTCCTAATCACTCAGGGCCTTTCAAGTCCACTGGAGACTTCCCCTTTTCCCTTCCTTTGTGCAAAGCTTCACGGAGTCTGGCTGCTCCCATGGCCCAGGGGTTCAGGCAACCCCCACCTGGGACAGAAAGGGAGTTTCTTGGGAAGCCCCAGCAACTCTCAGCTTAGAGAGCCCCAGGGCCCAGGGCTCAACTCTCCCCCGTAGAAGGCTGGAGGCTCTGCCTGGGGTGGTCCCTGATTCTGCCACAGGCCGTGGGGGCTCATTCCTTTTTAATCACCAGCCCCAGATCTACCCTTGGTGTTTGTCAGTTCACCTGGCAGCAGGTAGTGGGGGCGGGGCCTGTGTCCACACTGAGGAGGTGGCTGCTGTCCTTGACCCCCTGACCCACGTGGAGGCTCTGGGAAAGGAAGGGCCTGGTGGAGTCCGGAGAAGCCCCTCACAGCAGGAGACCATCTCGTGTCTCCACCAGCAGCTCCTGGTCCCAGCTGTCATGTAACCGGGGCTAGTGCCCCTGCCCTACCCTTCTAAGGGGGAGAGCTGAGCCTTGGGCCCTGGGGCTTTGTAAGCAGCATGCTGCTGGGGAGTCCCAGGGCTTCTGAGAAACCCCCTTTCTGCCTCACGTGGGGGCTACCTGAACCCCTTGGGCTCAGCTGGGCCATGGGAGCAGCCAGGCTCCATGAGGCTGTGCACTACAGAACGGAAAAGGGGAAGTCCTCAGTAAGCCTGAAAGGCCCTGGCCTTCACCCGTCCATGTCTACCCGCAGCCTTTGAAAACACAAGTCCTGCTAGGCGCGGTGGCTCACACCTGTAATCCCAGCACTTTGGGAGGCTGAGGTGGGCAGAACACGAGGTCAGGAGTTCGAGACCAGCCTGGCTAACATGGAGAAACCCCGTCTCTACTACAAATACAAACATTAGCCGGGTGTGGTGTCACGTGGCTGTAGTCCCAGCTACTCTGGAGGCTGAGGCAGGAGAATTGTTGGAACCCGGGAGGCGGAGGTTGCAGTGAGCCAAGATTGTGCCGCTCTACTCCAGCCTGGGCAAAAGAGCGAGACTCCGTCTCAAAAAAAAAAAAAAAAAGAAAAAGAAAAGAAAAGAGAAGACAATGCAATTCCTGGTCTGGTGCAGTGGCTCATGCCTGTAATCCCTGTACTTTGGGAAGCTGAGGCGGGCGGATCACAAGGTCAGGAATTTGAGACCAGCCTGGCCAATATGGTGAAACCCCGTCTCTACTAAAAAATAGAAAAATTAGCTGGGCATGGTGGTGGGTGTCTGTAATCCCAGCTACTCGGGAGGCTGAGGCAGGAGAATTGCCTGAACCCAGAATGTGGAGGTTGCAGTGAACCAAGATCGTGCCACTGCACTCCAGCCTGGGCGACAGAGCAAGACTCCATCTCGGGGAAAAAAGTTAGCCAGCTGTGGTGGCTCCCGCCTGTAGTCCCAGCTACTTGGGAGGCTGAGGCATGAGAATCACTTGAACCTGGGAGGCAGCAGTTACAGTGAGCTGAGATAGCACCACTGCATTCCAGCTTGGGCAACAGAGCAAGACTCCGTTTCAAAAAAAAAAAAGAGCACATCCCATCACAGGCTTCTGGCCACTGAAGCCTGCTTCACTTCCTTACAATGAAGGCTGCTCACTTCCTTACAATGGCCCAGAGGCTGTCCCTCCTCCGGGCTGTGGTCCCCTCCAACAGGCCAGCGCCCCTGCCTTCACAGAGGCTGATCCCTCTGCAGGGATCAGAGATCCCCGCCTGCTCTCTGCCTTCCTCCAAGTCTTTGCCCAGACCTCACCTCAGCAAGGCCAACCCTGAGCCTCGCTGAAACTGTCACCCACGCCCATGATGCCCACTCACTCTCCCACTGGCCTTGTTCCCTGCCTCCCTTTTTCTTTGAGACTTGAGTCTTGCTCTATCGCCCAGGCTGGAGTGCAGTGGCACAGCTCTCTGTAACCTCCACCTCCCAGGTTCAGGTGATTCTCCTGCCTTAGCCTCCCAAGTAGCCAGGATTATAGGTGCATATGGCACCACACCTGGCTAATTTTTGTATTATTAATAGAGATGGGGTTTCACCATGTTGGCCAGGCTGGTCTCAAAGTCCTGAACTCAAGTGATCCACCCACCTCGGCCTCCCAAAGTACTGGGGTTACAGGCATAAGCCACTGCACCTGGCCTCCCAGCTGCCCTATGGTCGCCTGGCTTTGCATTCTGTGTGCATCCTGTGTGACAGCCGAAAGCTAACCCCTACGAGAAGCCCCTGAGACACATTCCATCTCTTCACTCCCTGCATTTCCAGATTTCTGGCCAGGCCCTGCATCACACAGACAGATGCGTGTTTTCATCGCATCTGTCCCGGACTAATGAGGCCAGGGGCTTTGCGTTCCCGGCTCTGTATGCCCAGAGCCTGACTCCAGTAAACATCTGCTGAATGAGTGCGGCATGGAATCCAGGGACTTGTCCACTCCTCCTGCAGCTGATTGCATGTGACCCTAGACGAAACTCCCCTCTGGGCATTCCCGAGCCTATCTGGCAAGTGGACCCAACCTGCCCTACCAGGCTGAGGCCATGAGTGAAGAGACATCCCCTACTCCTGGCCTGGATGTCCCTTCTCATATTTATTCATTCGACAAACAGCAACTGGGTGCACCCAACTGCCTGGCCTGTCATCATGTCAGCCACACATTCTTCTATCCACCTGTGTTTGGGTCTGAGGAATAGGAGAACGAGATAATTCAGGAGTGACAAGTGCTATATAGTGAAATGAGCAGTTTGGTAGGAAGCGATGGAGATGGTTCTTTAAGTTGAGGGGTCAGGGAAGCCAGGCATCTTTGAGGAGAGGAGAGCTGAGACCCTAATGAAAAGAGGGTCGGCCTCGCAGCCCTGCCGTGATGGAACTGGCAGTGATGTGGGGAGGTGTAGAGGCCTCAGGTGGGATCAAATTTGGCCTAGTTACGGGCCAGGAGGAAGACCTGGGAGGCTGGGAGAGTTGCAGGCAACTGTAGGCTTCTGGAACTACTCCATGCTAGCTGAAGGGCTGGGGTGTAGAACCTTTCTCACATCAGGGCTGTATTTCCTCCCTGGGCCAGGCCTACTGGGGAAGCTTTTAACACAGGCCAGGAAGTTTGACTGGAGGACACCGAGAGCCGTAGAGCCACCAAAGGCTCCGTGAATTTCAATTCAAGGCAGTCACAGGCCGCAACCGGACTGATCCTCGGAGGGACAGCCTCTTCCTGGCCTCCCTCTGGGGAGGCATTACTGGCAGTGGGGAGGGCTGCGGGGATCATTCTGCAGCCCGAGTCTGGCTCCATGGGCAGCTCACTCCCTGCGGCGGTGTTGGCAGTCAGCTGGCACCAGTCTCCACCGGAGATTCCCACAGCCCACACGGGCGACCCATGTTTCTTTTGTGTAATCAGAGGTGACCTGATGAATAGTTACAGTTTGTCCATAGCATCTTTGTTCCCAGGAGAAAGAAAACAAATCATGATTTCTATGATCATTGCCAGGGAGTGTCTGATCTACAAAGAGGGTTTGGGTCAAAGCCAGGGCAAAGGGCAAGGCCTTGGTCTGCGAGCATTTTTCTGCAGCTGTCACTGTGGTCGGGGCTAGAGCTGGCAAGGGTCTGGGAGTCAGACGTCTCCCCCAAGACCCATCCTCTCCCCTCTAGGTAGTGTTCCCCACAGCAGAAATGATGCCTAGCCTGGCCCATACTTGGCAGGACCTGGACACCCCAGGCCAGCCATAGACCCCCCTGGCAGCTGGTCCTCCCAGGCACAGGGAAGGATCCTAAAGTTCAGCAATGGCTGTGCACCAGGCACCAGGCCTGTGCTCAGGGCTCTGCAAGCACTTCTCAGGCACTCCACACAAGGTCAGAATGACAACTGTTGCCCCCATTTCATGGATGGGTTTGGGAACACAAAGAGACAAGAAGCAAGACTGTGGCACAGCTCAAAGGCACGGGACTCGAGCCAGGTCCTCCTGCGGGGCTGTGCCCCAGCAGCTGTCAAAGAGTGTTCCTGAGTTCCCAGCAGTGAGGTCAGTGGGGAAGGGCAGTGGTCTGTGCGGTGGGAGGGAGGGAGGCAGAGGGACAGACCGACCAAGAGCAGAAGCGGTGTAGACGTGGCACATTTGGAGTCAGAAGCAGGCTCTGCATCAGATGCAGCCTCAAATCGGGGCTCTGCCTCTTTCTCACAGAGTGATCTTAACTCTCTGTGTCTCAGTTTCCTCATCTGTACCAGGAGAACACTGCTAATACCTGTCCTGTGGGGTTGTTACAAGGACCAGCTGAGAGAACGTGTGTGTTGTACTCATCACAGTGCTTGAGACAGAGTAATCATTCAGTAAATGGTGGCTGCTATCACTATTATTTACTATTATTACTTTTATTAATTCCTCTCTCCAGTGATGGGGATTTTATTTTCTCATTTATTTATTTATTTTAGAGACAGGATCTTGCTCTGACACCCAGACTGGAGTGTAGTGGTATGATCATAGTTCCCTGCAGCCTCAACTTTCTGGACTCAAGTGATCCTCCCTCCTCAGCCTCCTGAGTGGCTGGGACTACAGGTGTGCACCAACACACCTGGCTCATTTTTGTATTGTTTGTAGAGAGGGAGGTCTCCCTATGTTGCCCAGGCTGGTCTCGAACTCCTAGGCTCAGGCAGTCCTCCTGCTTTGGCCTCCCAAGGTGCTTGGATTCCAGGTGTGTGATGGGAATTTCATTTTGGTCCTTATGCCCATCCATATCTTTGTAATACTCCCCAGTGACTGTGAGAGTGCCCATTGTTCTTCTTGTCCTCAGGCCAAGGCAGAAGGGGATGTTGAGCCAGGACCCCCTCCCACCCAGCCCATCAGCATATCTGCCCCGTGTTCTGGGATATTCCAGGCTGGAGTCTCTGGCTCCATAATGCGGTGCAAGAGTGCAGATGGTGAAATACTAATGAGAATGGTGATGCGCTCCAGCACTTACTGAGGGCTCATTCTGTGCCAGGAACTTGGGCTGGGAGTGCCAGCCAGCGGCCCTGCAGGAGGCTGTGGATACCACTGCCCCCTGCTGCTCAGATCCTGCTTGACGCCAGCTTCTCAAACCTTCTCCGGCTGGCTGGACACCCCTGGGTCATGGATCTCTGCCAAGTGGGGAGTGCTGGGAGAGCAGAGCTCACTGCAGGTCTGGCCCCCCACCAGCTGTGCACACTGCCGTGGGCCTCTGCAGAAACAACCCAGGGGGCCCCTACCAGCCCCCGATCCCCAACACCCTGCACTCACTGTGCCTTGGTTACCGGGTGAATAATTTAGGCCGCTGAGTGTCGGTCATGAAATATTAAACAGCCTGTTCCTGATGCACCAGCATGTGCGTGGGGGTGACACTGGCACTGGGGTGTGGAGGCTGGCAGCCATGAGCCAGCATGTTTCTGAACATAGATACATAGCTGGGTCTTCTGTCTCCCTCATCTGTGTCGACGGGACCCCCTCTGGATCACCAGGCATGGTGCCTGCTCCCCGCACCATCATGAAGTGCCCGGCTCAGCATCAGCCCCAGCAAATGGCATCCCTGTGTCTAGGGAGTGGGGAGGGAGGAGAAATCAGTGAGTGGGGGTCCATGGGGGCTGCAGAGTCAGGGGTCTCAGTCAGAGTCAGCCTTGGGGTCTCAGGAGTCAGGGAAGTGGACACAGAACCAGGGCTTTAGGGACAGAGAGATGTCAGCTGGGAGGGGCTTAGGATATGTGTGAGAGGGAGGGAGAGGGCACACGTGACAGGGGTCAGAAGAGGGGCTAAGTCATGTTGGGAACAAGAGGGTGGGTGGAAAAAGTGGGGTAGCCTGGTGCAGGTTGATGGGCAGGCAACAAGTGGATGCGCAGCTGGATGGGTGGGTGAGGGATGAATGCGGGGTGGAGCATGTGGTTGATCTGGGGGTGAAAGACTGGGGGAGGTAGATGGGCAGGATGTGAAGTCCTGTGAAGAATTGGCGTCCTAGGCACAAAAGGTGAACTGGAACCCAATAGGTCGCAGCCCCCAACCTGGAACTTCTCCTGGCTCTGGGGTTAGGCTGTGGCTCTATCTAGTGTCCTTCGCTGGTAACTGCACCCTTGGCTGTTCACACCCAGCAGCCCAGCAGCCAGGACAGCTCTGCTGTTCCCCAGTTAGGCCCCCTCTGGGCTGGCAGAGCAAGGATAAGGGACAGTGACAGCCAAAAACTAGGCCCTAGGAGAAGCCCCTGAGACACATTCCATCTCTTCACTCCCTGCATGCCCTTATTGCCAGCCAGGCCCTGCATGCAGAGACAGATGGGTGTTCAAATGCCACTTACCAGCTGTGTGACCGAGGACAGAGCTGAGTCTGTGCCTCTGTTGTGGGACTATGGGTGATGGCACAGAGTCTCAGCCCCACCTGTGAGCCTCCCCAGCTGCAGCTGCACCATTGATTGATTCTGATTCTGGCAGGTCCCCTGCTAGGTCCCTTACCAGTGTAATCTCAGTTGATGATCACAGTAATAGTTGATGGCTGGGCGCGATGTCTCACAACTGTAAACCCAGCACTTTGGGAGGCCGAAACAGGCGGATCACTTGAGCTCAGGAGTTCGAGACCAGCCTGGCCAAGATGGCAAAACTGGGTTTCTACTAAAAATACAAAAATTAGCCAGGCGTGGTGGCACATGCCTGTAGTCCCAGCTGCTTGGGAGGCTCAGGCAGGAGAATGGCTTGAACCCAGGAGGCAGAGGTTGCAGTGAGCTGAGATTGCACCACTGCATTCCAGCCTGGATGACAGAGCAAGACTCCGTCTCAAAAATAAAAATAAAAAAAGAACATGCTTGCTAGTGCCGTAGCCCAGAGCTAGCACAGCAGAAGCATTCAGTACATAGCGGACATCCAGAAGGCTGCCACATTAACAAAAACAGCAACAACAAAACCCAGGACGTTTGACTAGCTTTGAATCTCAGATAAACAAGTTTTATTTTAGTGTAAGTATGTCCCAGGCAATATTTGGGATATAGAATACTAAAGCATTATCTATTTATCCGAAATTCAGATTGAACCGTGTGAACTGCATTTTGTCTGGCAACCCTTACCACCTGCACTCTGGGAACTCAGTCTTCTGGGGGAGGCAAAGGTCAAAGTCAGTTATGGTCGACCAAGCATGACAGGTCATGCTCATAGTGGCCCTGGGCAGTGTGGGGGAGGCCAGCAAGGGGGAAATAACTCAGGGTGGCCCTCACGGAGGAGGGATGGGTACTCAGTCCTCAAGAGGGAGGAGGATGGAAGGACATTCCAGATGGAGGGGGCACACGATGAAAGGGATAGAGGTCAGACATAGCAGGTGTGGGGACTCATGGTGACAGTGGGTGAGAGGGGAGGAGAGGCCAGCTCACATCTTTGTAGACCTCGGTTAAAAAGTGGGACCGAGGCTGGGCGCGGTGGCTCTGTAATCCCAGCACTTTGGGAGGCTGAGGCGGGCGGATCACGAGGTCAGGAGTTCGAGACCAGCCTGGTCAACATGGTGAAACCCTGTCTCTACTAAAACTACAAAAGATTAGCGGGGCGTGGTGGCGCATGCCTGTAATCCCAGCTACTCAGGAGGCTGAGGCAGAAGAATCGCTTGAACCCGGGAGGCAGAGGTTGCAGTGAGCCAAGATCCAGCCACTGCACTCCAGCCTGGGTGACAGAGATAGACTTCTCAAAAAAAAAAAAAAAAAAAGTGGGACTGAGGGCAGGGCAGTGCTGGGTGGGACGCCCTCAGGGGCCTCTGAGGGAGGGTGGCTCAGGACTCAGTCCAGGGGGCGCCCCCCTGGCTGCAGCAGGCTGGTGACAGAGCCCTCTCCCACCCACTCTCTCTGACGTCCAGGGCTCCCCGGGAGGGGACGGGGGGCGGGTGAGGAGGCCTCGGAGGGGGTGAGGCTCTGAAAGCCCACGGTGGGCGCTGTGTCTCTGCAGGGGAGTGAATGCCCAAACCAAAAACGGTGCCACGCCCCTGTACCTGGCGTGCCAGGAGGGCCACCTGGAGGTGACGCAGTACCTGGTGCAGGAATGCGGCGGAGACCCGCACGCGCGCGCCCACGACGGCATGACCCCACTGCACGCCGGGGCGCAGATGGGCCACAGCCCGGTCATCGTGTGGTTGGTGAGCTCCGGTCCCGGGCCGGGGGGAGGGGAGGCAGGGCGGAGCCGGCAGGGCGGGGAGTGGAGGGAGCGGGGTCATCGGGGTGGGGCGGGGGACCGGGGACCAGGCCTGCAGGAGCCTGGCCCCCAGCCCCCGCCCCCTCTCCCCGCCCCTCCCGCCCAGGTGAGCTGCACGGACGTGAGCCTGTGGGAGCAGGACAAAGACTGCGCCACCGCCATGCACTTCGCGGCGAGCCGCGGCCACACCAAGGTGCTCAGCTGGCTGCTGCTGCACGGCGGGGAGATCTCGGCTGACCTGTGGGGCGGGACCCCGCCGCACGACGCCGCCGAGAACGGGGAGCTAGAGGTCAGCTCGGGCCGGGGTGGGGGCGCGCGCCCTCTGCTGGCACGGCGCTCTCGGCATGGCCCTGCCTGGGCGCGGGGGTCCCAGCTCGCGGCCGCGGCCGGGTCCTTACTGCGTGCCCCGCAGTGCTGCCAGATCCTGGTAGTGAACTGCGCGGAGCTGGACGTCCGCGACCGCGACGGGTACACGGCCGCCGACCTGTCGGACTTCAACGGCCACGGCCACTGCACCCGCTACCTGCGCACGGTGGAGAAACTGGTACGATCCCTGCGCTGCTCCTGTCGCATTCTCTCTTCTCGCCCCTCCACTCCAGTGGTGGGTGTCGTCACCCCTTTTACCAAGGAGGAAGCTGAGGTTCAGGGACGTGAAGCCCGCTACCCCACACGACCTCTCAGCCTAGAACCACTGCCTACTGGGGACTGAGGGAGTAGAGGCACAAAGGTTAATGGAAAGAGAACAGGGAAGAACAGGGTCACCCCAAGGGGTAAGGCTGGAGAAATCACCAGACAGGCCCCATTGGGAACAGGCAGGCTCATTCACCTACCCATAGACATTAGCTTGGGTATAACTCACAGCCACCCTCTGCAGAAGAGAGTGTAAGTGTCCCGTTCCACATATGGATAAAGTGAGTCTGCTGGGCACCAGGATCCCATCACCAGTAAGTGGCAGAGTGGAGAACCTACCTTGATGGCCTGACCAGGAGCCACCTCTCGGCCCCTGCATCATATATTTGCTGACTTCATGGCTGGGTCATAACTGGAAACCCATGCTACTCTTTTAAAATTATGTTATTATGGTGAGACAGCCACGAAGTGACCTACTGGGACTTGAACTCAGCTGTGGATGTCTCCAAGTGAGGGCTCTGCACCATCTGGTACAATGCCTGCTTTGAGGCAATAGGCAGGGAAGAGAGTGGGCCTCGCAGCCAACCCCAAAAGGATGCGGACCAACTCCATGGGGCAGCCTGGCCGTGGAGGGGCTGTGAAATGAGGCCCGGAGAGAAGAAGGCAGATGGTCTGTGCTCTGAGCACTGTCTGTCCATCTGCCCTCCCTGCCAGCACAGGGGGATGGTCCTGGCTCTGGGAGCTGCAGAACACAGCAAGGCCCAGAGGCCAGAGGCTGCAGGTGGGCCTGAGGATGAACTTCCCCCCAAGAAAGAGTCTCTGAAAGAGAATGAATGGCCCAGCAGGTAGTGAGCACTCTGTCACTAGGGTATATAAGCCGGAATGGACACCGGGAAGGGCATTTCTGCATCAATGGTGGATCCCCTTCAGTTAAGAGAGTCTGTGACTCTGTTGAGGGACCGTGGGGGGTGGCACCAGAGTCCAGGGCACCTGAGGGCCTCTCTGGATGCAGCTGCTAGTGGTCATAGGACAGCAAACACTATTCATTGGATTCTGACTTAGGCAGGTACCCTGCCGAGTGCCTTAAAGGTGTAATCTCAGTTACCCTTCACAGTACATTAAAAAAATAGTTGGCTGGGTGCAGTGGCTCAGGCCAGGCACTGTGGCTCATGCCTGTAATCCCAGAACTTTGGGAGGCCGAGGCTGGCAGATCACGAGGTCAGTAGGTCAAGACTATCCTGGCCAACATGGCGAAACCCCGTATCTACTAAAAATACAAAAAAAAAAAAAAAATTAGCCAGGTGTGGTAGCACACGCTTGTAGTCCCAGCTACTCGGGAGGCTGAGGCAGGAGAATCGCTTGAACCCAGGAGGTGGAGGTTGCAGTAAGCCAAGATCATGCCACTGCACTCCAGCCTGGTGACAGGGCAAGACTCCGTCTAAAAATAAAATAAAATAAAAAAGTTGACAGGCCGAGTGTGGTGGCTCATGCCTGCACTTTGAGAAGCTGAGGCAGGTGGATCACCTGAAGTCAGGGTTCAAGACCAGCCTGGTCAACATGATGAAACCCCATCTCTACCAAAAATACAAAAATTAGCTGGGTGTGGTGGCGGTCGCCTGTCATTCCAACTACTTGGGAGGCTGAGGCAGGAGAATTGCTTTATCTCAGGAGGTCGAGGTTGCAGTGAGCCGAGACCGGGCCACTGCACTCCAGCCTGGGCAACAAGAACGAAACTCCGTCTAAAAAAAAAAAAAAAGTTGACGGTATGGCATTTACTGGGCGCCATGTCCTGGAGCTCAGCAGAGCAAGTAGTGCTGTTACCCCCATTTGCAGATAAAGAAACTTAGGCACAAAAAGCATAGGTGACTCGCCCAAAATAGCTAGTAAGTTGGGGAGGGGAAGTTTGAAGCCACTGTCCCAGACTGCAGAGCTGGGTGGCTCAGGCCAGGCGCAGTACACCTGCTGTGTCCCAGCCTCTTATCTGCTGTCTACAGGGGTCAGGGCTTGGTGCCCTCAGCACCCACTGCTGTTGCCCAGGTAAAGAGCACCTTTGGGTGCTGCCCACGCCACCTCCTATGGCTCCCCTGACTCCTGCAGTAGGTAGCAGGGCCTGGTCCCCTGGAATGGGTGGGGTGTGTGTGCCCTGGTCCCCTCACTCAAGCAGGACCAGCTGCGGCAGGGACAGATCCAAACCACAGAAGACGCTGGCCCAGAAAAGGCAAACACTCCCGCAGAGCCCCTAATTACGGGGCCAATGAGCGCGGCCGCCAAGCCGTTACCTGCTGCCAGGCCTGCCTCTCTCTCCCAGGGGGCTTGTGACACTTCTTAGGCAGGGAGGGGGCACGGGGCAAGGAGGTGCAGGTCTGGGCAGGAGGCAGCGGAGCAAGCGGGCTTGCCGGCAGCAGGGGCAGCATGGGCAATGTAAGCAGGGCCCCCACCACAGCCCCCTCTGCACCGGGAGGGGACAGGCCTGTGGTCAGACGCACAGACCGGGCAGGGCGGGGGAATAGCAGGCCTGGCAGCCTGAGCTCTGGCTGCCCATCACTGCTCAGCTGGCCATCCAGGCCCCACCCTTACCCAAAGGTCCCCATCAGGAGACAGGCCGGGCTGGTGTTGGGAGTCTGCCCCAGGTCCCAGGTCCAGCGGGGAGAGCCGGCTTGCCAGCCAGGTAACTAGGGATGGGCCTGTGCTGTGCCCCTCCCCATGGAGCCTCTGCCGATCCGTGAGGGAGAAGGCAGATCTCCTGGCAGTTCTCCCCTTGGGGTGCAGCTCAAGGCCCCCTCCTCGTTGATCTCTCTACCCTCCTAATCAGGGAGGAGCCAGGGGAGGGAGTTTCCCAGGAACCTGGGTCCTGCTGCCTGGCAGGGCTGGGCTTGAATCTTAACCTGGAGGAACCTGAGAGACCCTCTAGTGATGGGGAAGAGACCCCAGAGAGGGGTGTGGCTTGGCCAAGATCCCATGGGGAAGGCATGGCTGAGTAGGACCCTGGCCTGGAGAGCAACGCATCTTGGGGTGCTGTTGCCTTCATGGCCTCCCTGCCGCCCCTTCAGAGCGTGGAGCACCGCGTGCTCTCCCGGGATCCATCCGTGGAGCTGGAGGTGAAGCAGCCGAATTCAGGCATGTCCTCACCCAACACCATGGTCCAGCCTCTGAACTTTGACCTCAGCTCGCCCACCAGCACCCTCTCCAACTACGACTCCTGCTCCTCCAGCCACTCCAGCATCAAGGGCCAGCACCCTCCACGTGGTGAGTGTGCCCAGGAGGAAGAGGGGGAGGGAGAGCAGACTGAAGCCAGACTACTGGGCTGTGAGGGTTGGCCTTGGGCCAGCCTGCCACAGCCAATATCGGAGACCACCCTCATCACTTGCTTTTAAACATGGGGAGGTGACACCCTTTCTGGTGAGAGACAGATGTCACTCATACTTGTGTGTGCTCATCACAAACATACATGTACATCCACATGTACTCTCCCCACCCACAAAATCCACGTGTGCCGCCCACCATTCAATATTCTTAGCTACTCACACACAAAAGCACACACTTGTACATGTGTACATACAGCATACAGATATGAACACACATACAGAGCCATGCTAATATCCGCACACACCCACCTTAACAGAAGCACACAATGCTCTATTTCCATACTACAGATATGCACACACACACACAACCATGTCCACAGAGCAATGCACACACATTCGTTAATACAAAGAAGCATGTGCACAAATGCGTACACACTCAAACATACACAAATGCACAATCGCCTCGGCAGACTGCAGGCTTGTGTGTACACACACCCTGACCATGCCCTGAGCATGGGCGTCCGTCCACTTGCAATGCCTGCTTCACGCCGCCAGATGGTGGCCTCCAGACCTGGCAGGGGTGCCCTGCAAAGATTGGATGTGGCCATCCATACGCCCAAGGAGTAGACACTCCCCTTACAGGTGACCCTGCCCTCTAGACACACCAAAGCCTCCAGTGCTTCCCCTCCAAACTGGAGTGCCTGGTCTTCCCCCAATAAGTGCTGGGCTGGGGCAGGGCAGGGCCAGGGAGAGGAAGCCCAGCAATGCCAGGGGCCACAGCAGGTGTACCAAGTCGTACCCAGAGCCCACCTTGGCACTCGGCAAGTTGTTTCCAGGTGGTGGAGAGTCTCAGTCTTGGGGGACAGCCTGTCTGCATGCTCCCAAATCTGGCCCTTCCTTCTGCCTCCCCAGGCCTTTCCAACACTAGAGCTGCAGACACACAGAGCTACATGGACATGCTGAACGCGGAGCTGGGCCTGCCTCGGGGCACGATTGGGAAGCCCACACCCCCACCACCCCCACCCAGCTTCCCCCTACCATCCCCACCCCCAGGCACCCAACTGCCCCCACCCCCACCTGGCTACCCAGCTCCCAAGCCTCCTGTGGGACCACAGGCAGCTGACATCTACATGCAGACCAAGAACAAACTCCGCCACGTGGAGACAGAGGCCCTCAAGAAGGAGGTAGTGAGCCCTCAACCCCTGCCTGCCTCCCAGCAGGGGGACTGGGCTGATGGGGGCCAGTGAGGCCAAAGGCCTGGCCTCACTAGTGGGCAGAGGGTGGGGGGTCCCTGAGTCCATGGCATGTTCAAGAGTCAAAGCTCCTGGCGAGTCCCACGAGGCATCAGGGCTGGACACTGGACTGGGAGGAGAGTAAGAGCAGGTCACTGCCCTCCATGGGAGCTGGGGGGTGAAGGACGCAGGTCCAGACAGCTGTGCCTCCCCAGGAACTGAGCCTGTGCCACCTCTTGCACAGAGTGGCCGGGTTGTCATGGAGTTGACAGAGAATGCATGGAGACTGCCCCTCCCCAAGCATGCCCCCAGCCCCCACAGCCCCAGGCTCAGTCGGAGAGTGTCACCCAAGGGAGGTGGCTGCCAGGTGGAAGGTGCCAGTGGCATGGCTGTGGAGGTAAGGGCTGGAAGGAGGGTGGCGGGAAGGTGAGCAGGCCCTAGCAGGGCTGGGCGCCTACCGGCAGTGGGGGCTGGGAGGAAGTGAAGCTGTGGCTGGTTGCAGTTTAGGGCTTGAGCTCCTGGGGGAAAGGGCCAGGCCTGAGCTGGGAGCCCTGGAGGGAAGCGAGCCTGTGTGGAGAGGATGAGGCCAGTGTGGGCAGGTGGAGTGTGAGGCGCCAAGGGATGTCTGGGGCCTGCAGCCGCCTGGCTGAGGCTCTGGAGCAAGGGTTGGGGCAGAGGTCTGGTCTGAGCAATTCTGGGTATCCTGGGCAGGGTGCCCTGGGGAACACTGGCGTTCTGGCCACAGGAACAAAGCAAGGATGGTCTAAGAGGTGAGGGGACAGCCTGAGGTCACAGGTGGCCAGATGTGGTGTGGCAGCTCCCTGGGGTCCTGCTGGAGCCTGGGACCTTGCAGTTCTCTCTGAAGCCCAAGGCAAAGCCACCCCAGGGCCAATTCATACAAGGTGACTCAGGTCACAAGACCAGTGGGCAAGGGAGGCATGGGAGGGACACCGAACCTGCAGGCCAGCTCCAGTAGCTGCCCTCTTCATGCCACCTTAGACCAAGCTCCCACAGTGGCTTCCCCTTTCATCTCTGGGAGGCAGAGGGGGCCGGGCGGGTAGGGCTGCAGGGGCCCTGGAATCGCTGAGCTCCCAGCACAGACTGTGGGCCCCGCCCAAATCCACAGGACAGGTGGCCCAGCCAGTGCCCCGTCTCCACCGCTGAGCCCAAGTGCCAGGTCTGCGTGGTCCCCTCCTGGCTGTGTGAGCCTCCTCCCGGCTGTGTGCGTCCCTCCCAGCTGTGTGTGCCCCTCCCGTCTGTGTGCGTCCCTCCTGGCTGTGCGCGTGCTGGGCCGCAGGCGCCAGGGCCCGGGCGGGGAAGCTCTACAAAGGGCTCTTTGTGTCGCCGCGGCGCCTCCCGCGCGGGTGCCTGACCGCTGGCGGGAGCAGGGTCGTGGCGTCGGAGCCTCCGGGCTGCAGGGGGCGCGGAGCGGGCGGGTTGGCCCCGAAAACAAATCCTGCGGTGTCGCGTTTCCTGCAACGTGAGCCAGGTCGGGCGGGGTGAAGGGTCTGAGGCCACCGCAGGGACGCGTGGGCTGGAGAGTGGGGCAGGGGACAGCCCCCACCCGGTCACTCAGTCTTTGGCCCGGCCGCCTCACTCTCCCTCACTGAGCTGGGCCTAGTTGGGGGCGGCTGCGACGGGGCGGGAAGCGGCGCTGTCACCGGATCCCGCCTTACGGCCCCTGAAATCCGAGGCTTGAGCGCGGGTGTCGGTGTCGCTTTCGTGGATGGCGATGGTTTCCAGATGCAGGAGGGGAAGGGTGGGGACGCGACACGGAGCCAGGAGCCAACTATGAGAGGCCCCCTCTGCCCACGGTCAGCCCTCTCCCGTCTCGGGCGGGGATGAAGGTGGGGGCTCAGCTCCCAGCTTAGGGAGAGGCGCAGGGGGCGGGGTCACATCTGGCCGGGGGCGGGTGCAGAGCCAAGGCCAGGTGTGGCAGAGTAGTTGGCGCCCCCGTGGCATCCGCGACGGCTGGCGGGGTTCGGCCTGGGATTAGCGGGCACCGGGTGATGTCAGGCCGTCGGAGCCCATAGGTTGGCTGTGCGCGGGCGTCTGTAACTTGAGAGGAAGTATCAGGTAACGCAGGTGTCGGGTCCTGCCGCCCCCGCCGCCAGGTGCACAGGGAGGGCCACCAGCACCGTGGCAGGTAGGAGCAGCCCCCGGACGGGCAACCGGGGTCCGGAGCAAGCCGGAGCCTCGGAGAGCACAGGCTCTGGAGGGGGCTCCCTCCGGCCCGGGACCCCCGAAAGACAGGGCTCCGCGGAGCCCTGGGGACCCGCAGTCCTTCTGACAGCCGAGAGTGGAGTGCAGCCGAGAGCCTAGTGAAGGCTCAGCTGGGAGGTGCCCCTTCTCTAGCTCCCCCTGGCCTCGGGGCTGGGCCACCCCGCCCCTGGGCCCGCCCCTTCTGGCCTCAGTGGGGGCCCCTGTGCCCCTTGGCCTGTGCCCAGAACCCCTCCCTGTAAGGCGGGTGGAGCCTGCCCTTCCGCCGAGGCCCCCATGAACCTCGCCCGCTGCCCACCGTGAGAACAGGGGGTCTAGGAAGTCGGCTGCTGCACCCCCCGACGGCCGCTGGCCGCGAGTCCCCAGGAGGTGAAGAGCTGGGCGGGGAGACGTGGGGGCGCCTACCGGGCAGGTGCCCGAGCCCCATCGGTCACGGCCAGGACGGGCTGCGGAGGCAGGATTCCAGCCGCAAGCCCCGCGCCTTCAGCAAGCAGCTCAGCACGGGGGACTACTACCGGCAGCTGGGCCGCTGCCCGGGCGAGACGCTGGTCCCACGCCCGGGCATGGCGCACAGCGAGGAGGTTCGTGCCCGCCAGCCCGCGCCCGCCGGCTGCCCGCAGCTCACTCGAAGGCCCCTCCGCTCCCCCGCAGGCGGCGCAGCCGTCGCGGATGCTACAGGGGCGCCAACTACTCTACCACACCTGGCCGCGGCTCTGCATCCGCCCCCGGCCAGATGTGACCCCGAACCCTGCGCCTCTCCCTAAGCTGGGAGCTGAGCCCCCACCTTCATCCCCGCAGGCGGAACTCCCTGGGAACCACGTGCCTAACGGCTGCGCCGCGGACCCCAAGGCGTCCAGGGAGTTGCCCCCGCCGCCCCCGCCGCCATAACCGCCGCCGCCCCTGCCCCAGGCCAGGAGTTCGCCGTCGGTGGTCCCGCCTCTGCCCCTGGAGGGCGCTGGCCCTGTCTGCTGGCAGCGCCGCTCCTCCTCGTCCACAGGCCGTGAGTAGGGGCAGGTTGAGGGGTGGGGGGTGGCGCTAGCCCTGAAAGGGGAGGGAAATCTAGACACCGCCCCCTCCCCAGCTGTCACTGCCCCGGTCCTTCCTCTTCTACATGTCTTCCGGCCACCCCTACCCCATTGAGTACTTGACCCTAAGAGAGGGCTCTGGGTTGCTTGAGGTCCTGCCAAAGCAGGACCGGGCTGCAAGGCCTGGGGCAAGTCCCTTCCCCAATCTGGGCCTGCCTCCCACCCCCTAGCTGTGTGGCCTGGGCAAGTCCCCTCCCCTCTCTGGGCCTGCCTCCCACCGGCTAGAAAGGGCCTTCCAGCTCTGGCGCTGGTATTTCCCATGAGCTGGTGCTGGTGTTTCTGATGAGCTGGTAATGGAGGGACACTTGATGTAGAACCAGCTTCAGAGAGGCCCCACAGCTGGCCACCCTTCCCCTTGCCCCGTCTATCCTGAGCCTCTATTTCTCTCTCCACGTCTTTCTCTTGTCTTTCCAAGCAGCACAGACCTGAAACCTTCTTAGATATGCCAGGAACTCTTCCTAGCCAGTTCCTGCCAGGGGCCCTGGGCCAGCCAGAGCCTCGCTATGGGGGCAAAGCTGTGACCCACCATGTTTCCCCCTCCCTCCCGGGTGACTTCCCTAGGCATCCTTTTTTAAGAGCTAGACTGGTGCAGGATTCCTGGGCTTCTTTTCTATAGGGTGGGACAGTGTCCCCCTGCCAGGACACCTAGAAGGCCCAGGACAGGGTGCCCAGATGTGGTGCTCCCTTCCCAGCCACTCAGGGCAGAGATCATGCTTAGTGGCACCCCCAAAGTTTCATCTCCCTGACTAGGAGTGCAGAGCAGAGCTTGTCCCCCTACAGTTCCTATTGGAGCCCCAGCCCCTGCAGATCAGAGCCCATGGAAGCATGTCCAGCACCTGCTGAGCCTCCTTCTCCTTCCCTCCACAGCCTGCAGCAGGGCTGGATTTAAGGGCGGAGAAAAATACACTCTGGGCTTCCCCAGACACCCCCACCCAGCACATCCAGGGCTGGGTGCCCTATCCCAACCCAGTGCCAAGGTGGAGGCCCTTGCTAGGGGCTACAGCCAGTGGTGGCCCTGCCCAGCCCTCAGGGGCACCAGCCAAGCCAGGAACTCCATGGACCACCCTCATGGGGCCCCAGAGCAGCCTGAGCCAGGGTCAGTTGGGCAGAAAAGCTCCTCCTCTCTTCTCCACTTCCCCACTACTGTTCTCCCTGGCCCGCTCCCTGTCCCCTGCTGTCCCAGTCTCATCCTGGCCCCCTCTCCCTCCTAACTCTGCTGTCACTTCTCTCCTCTTGGTCCCTAGAAGTGAGAGTCCTGAGGCACAGCAAGAGTGAGTAGTTGCATGTGCGGCTCCTGGCTGAGGCTGAGGCACGGGGTGGGGGGAAGAGGCAGGAAAAGCAAGGCAGGAGGGGCCCAGACTTGAGGAAAGGGCAGGGGCAGGGGCTGGCAGGCGAGAGAACCTCGATGCGTGGGTGGGGCCTTGCACCTCATACCTATCCTCATACCCACATATGCACCCAAGCATTCTGCGCCTGGCTGATGGTTTTGCCTACGTAAATGAGCCAGCCACACCGATTTTCCCTTTCTCCTACTCTTCTCCTCCCGGTGACTGCATTCTGGGATCTCCAGCCTGGGAATCCAAGAGCTGTCGGCCCATTTATTCCTCCCTCCCAGACCTGACCCCTTCATCAGGGCTCAAGAGACCTCTCTCTCCAAATCTCCATTCCCCTCCTCCGGCTAAGCCGGAAAATACACCCTCTGCCCTGGGTGTTTGCATATTACCCGCCTGCCCTTCTTCCTGGGTGCCTCCTGTAGCCTTAGTAAGGGCTCTGCTTTCCCCTAGAGCTGAGCCATGCTTTGCCATAAATGTGCTCCCGGCTTGCAACCAATGTGTCTGCTTGTGCGTCTGTCTGTGGCTGTGGTGGGGAGGGAGGGGACCAGGTGGGTACTTGCACTCTGGGGTCCGGACTCTGCATGTCCATGGAGGCCCCAATGGACTCAGTTCAAGGGTCACTGAGGCTTTGCTGATGTAGGGAGAGGGCCAGAGGGAGGCTCCACCCCAGCCGGGCTGAGCCAGGGAACCTGGGACAAAGGTCGGGTGGCTGATTCCAGGTAGTGTTTTGGAGCTGGGCAGTCAATGGCTGGGCGGAAATATATGCCCAAGAGCCACCATGAACTCCCAGGGGCCTCCAGGCAGGGGCCCTCCATCCCGTGAGTAGGGTGGGGAGGATGGTGGGGTTGCCACAGTCGGGGAACCAAGGGCCCGCCTCTGGGGGCCCTGAAAGCTGCCTGCGGGACCTGGGATCTGGAGAGCTGCCCGCTGGCGCCGAGGATGGGCACCCATCCAATCTTGGCTGGGGAAGGGGGCTGCAGAGGGGCGGGTGAGGGGTGGCAGGGATGCAGCCCCACCCTGGCCAGTGCCTCATCTCCTGCGTCCGCATAGGCACCAAGTCTTTCAATATGATGTTCCTGATGGGCGACAACTCGGAGCTACTGGCTGAGATTAAGGCAGGCAACAGCCTGAAGCTGACGCCGCAGAGCAAGGGGCTGATCACAGTGTTCTCAGGCAGCGGGCAGCCGGCCTTCCAGATAGGCAGACCTAGCAGGAGCCTGCGACCCGGCTTCCCTGGCCTTAGGCCACCGGGCGCTCAGCCCCACTGCTTCTCCCTGCAGCCCGATTCGCCGCTGCCATCTGTGTCACCTGCACTGTCACCAGTCTGGAGCCCCACACCGCCAGCTGTGGGGTTTCAGCCGCTGCTCAATGGAAGCTTGCTTCCTGTGCCACCCACTACTCCTGAGCCGGGGGTGCAGCTGGACGTGGAGGCGCTCATCCCCAGGCACGATGAGCAGGGTCGGCCCATGCCCGAGTGGAAGTGCCAGGTGATGGTGGGCAAGATGCAGCTGAAGATGTAGGAGGAGGAGGAGCAGAGGCAGAAGGTGGTGGGGTGGGGTGCCCAGGGAGCCCTGGGGTCTGCATCTGGATGCACAGCCCATCCCCCACACCAGCCCCAACACCAACCTCGGGACCTCCTATTTTCTTTCTTTCTTTCTTTTTCTTTTTCTTTTTTTTTCTTGAGACAGAGTCTTGCTCTCTCGCCCAGGCTGGAGTGCAGTGGCGCGATCTCCGCTCACTGCAACCTTTGCCTCCTGGGTTCAAATGATTCTCCTGCCTCAGCCTCCCAGGTAGCTGAGATTACAGGCGCATGCCACCACGCCCAGCTAATTTTTTTGTATTTTTATTAGAGACGGGGTTTCACCATGTTTGGCCAGGGCTGGGATTACAGGCATGAGCCACCGTGCCTGGCCATTTTCTTTAGGGAAAGCAGGGTGGCATGACCCCGTTTGGGGCTTGTCCCAGTCTCCACACACACCCCCAGCAGCTTGTCCTTGGAAGTGAGACAGCAGCCTTTCTCAGACTCTCCTTCACCTGCCTAGCACCTGGGATCTGGTTAAAAGGCCTGTTTGGATTCAGGAGGTCTGGGCGGGGCTGAGGCTCTGCATTTCTAGCCAGCTCCTGGGTGAGGCTGCTGATGACGCTGGTCCAAGGACCACACTGAATAGCCAAGAGGGCTCTGGTCTCAGTCTTAGGGACCTGGGCTCGATTGCTGCGCTGCCGCCTTCCAGCTGCAGATACTGAGCCTCATCCAACCTCAGTTTCCTTCTCTGTAAGGTGGGCTGATCAGCACCAGCTGGCAGGATGAGTTGCCTTCCATTCATCCAACAACTAATCCCCGAATGCCATTTATTTTTATTTTTTATTTATTTTTTTGAGACAGGGTCTCACTCTGTCACTGAGGCTGGAGTACAGTGGTGTGATCTTGACTCACTGCTACTTCCGCCTCCTGGGTTCAAGTGATTCTCCCGCCTCAGCCTCCCGAGTAGCTGGGACTACAGATGCCCGCCAACCACACCCGGCTAATTTTTGTATTCTTAGTAGAGATGGGGTTTCACCATGTTGGCCAGGCTGGTCTCGAACTCCTGGCCTCAAGTGATCCGCCCGCCTCGGCCTCCCAAAGTGCTGGGATTACAGGCGTGAGCCACCACGCCTGGCCCCCGAGTGCCATTTATGTGCTCCACACACTTGTAGCCTCTGGGGATTCATGGTTAACATATCAAGGCCTGCTCTAAGGTGGCTGCGGACATGTGTGCAAGTCACCAAGCACACAAAATGGGGCAGTGTGAGAGAGTGGGTGGCAGTGGAGAGAAGTACCTGGGCTGATGCAACACAGCCAGCTGCAATGGGGAACGCAGGGGACTGGGGCAGCCCTAACGGGCCACCTTATATGTGTGCTGGGGGGTGTGTTAGGGAAGGAGGAGGTGATGTCTAAGGTGACACTTGGAAGATGAGTGAGGGGTGGCCAGGAGGAGAGGGGGCTGAAGAGCCGCAGGTGGGACAGGGCAGTCTGGAAGTGAGAGTGGATGTGGCCCTGACTGTCCTGGAGGAAGGGGGTCGCTGAGCTGGAGAGACCTCAGTGGGGGCCAGGTTACCAAGACCTGGACAGAGACCCAGAAGAGAACGGACTTTCTCCTGGAGCACTGGGGAGCCGGGTGCGGGGAGTGTTAAGCAGGGAAGAGGCTGCTTCCTATTTGTATGTGGGGAGTGGATCCCATAGGGTCAAGATGAATCAGGGACCTCTGTGGAGGCGATGGCAGGCCCAGGGGGGGAAACTGGACATCAGAGGTGGAGAAAAGTGAGCAAATGAGAATATTACGGCGCCCAGCTGTCCAGCAGGACAGAGGGAGGGGAAGGGTGGGCAGCTCAGTGGAAGCTGCAGCTGCAGCCTCTTTAAGAGCGGAGTGGCCTCTCATTCTGCACAGAAAACATTGACCACAGGGAGCGGAAGGCTTGGGCCACAGGGGAGCTGGAGAAGGCGTCATGAGTCTGGGAAGAGAGGCCTCACAATAGCCGCCCTCGGATGGGTTGGGGAGGGCCACCGCGCTTCTCAGCTTCAACGTCTTTCGCAAGTTCCTTGGGTGGTGTAATGAGCGAACAAGCCAGGCATGGAGACCCAGTCTGCTGGCCTGTTCTTGCCGCCGCACCAGCGACCAGCGACCGGCCGTGCCCCCCGCCAGCGGCCAGAGTGGACACTGCCCAGAGCCTGGAGCGGCGGCTCAGGCCGAAGCCTCACCCCAGCGTCACCCCTGCCAGCCAGACGCGGTCCCTCCCTGCAGATGTAGCCCCGCGGAGCCATTACACCACCCAGGACATGCAAAAGGTTCCCGGCGCCAGGTCGGGAGCTGGGCCAGACGGAGACGCGCCTCCCTCCCCTCTCTTGTCTTCCCCGCCTTAGCTGATGGCGGCCAGCTCGTGCTGCTACCCCCGCGAGGGCTGGAGGTACTCCCGCGGGCACAACGCCATCCTCTGGCCCTTTGGCGAGCTCATGACCGAGGCCGACATCCTCCGCATGGAGCAGCAATCGAGAACCTGCTGGCAATCCTGTGCCTCAGGCGGGCCCACGGTGTCCGGGGGCTCCCAGTCGGCCAGCGGGCCGTGGGCGGCGGCGGCGCTGGGCTGGCCAGAGCCGGCCGCCACGTAGTCCTCCTCCAGGATGGGCTCACGGCCCGGGGCGCAGAAGCTGGAGGCGCGCCTGGAGCAACTGGAGCTGGAGCTGAGCAGCTGCTGCCCATCTCGGCCGCCCTGTGGAGGCCGCACTTCACCCTCGACCCGCGCCGAATGCATGGCCGCGCCGCCAGCCTGCCCGCCTGGTGCAGCAAGATCTCCACGCTGCTCAAGAGCATGGCCACGCTGCTGGCCGCGCTGGGCGGCCGGCCTGCGCACCTGGCGGAGCTGCTGACCGCTGACACGGGCCAGTCGCTGGCGCCGCCGCCCGAGGCGCCCTGGCTGCGGAGGCCGCTATGCCTGGGCCGCTCGCACTCGCTCAACTGGTGCCGCGAGGCTGTGGCGCGCGAGATCCTCGAGTGCGGCGTCTCCATGCAGCATCTCCGCGCCACCTACGAGCTGCGCGCACTGGACGCGGCGCCCCCGAGCTGTCCGCGGCGCCCCCGAGCTGTCCGCGGCGCCCCCGAGCTGTCCGCGGCGCCCCCGAGCTGTCCGCGCTGCAAGCCCCCGCAGTCCGCTGGCGCCCCCGGGCCGCGAGCCCATCCTGGAGAAGGACTACGTGGCTGTCGGCTCTGGCCAGCCCAGCGCCGCCGCCGCCCACGGCCCGCTGGCCGACTGGGAGCCCCCGGACACCCTGGGCCCGCCTGAGGCACAGGATTGCCAGGCGGCGCTGCCTGAGCCCGAGCAGCTGGCGCGCCGGCCGCCCCTCTGCACGGAACTGTGCGGCGTCCAGAACTACCTCGACCTGTGCAAGGAGCGCATCGTTTACCTCTTTCTGGAGCACTGGCGCCGCTGGGCCTTCCGCGGACCAGGCCGCCGCGCCCAGGCGCGTCTAGGCAGACTGCTGCCTCGCGTGACGGCCGCCTGTGCTGGCCGGAGCTGGAGGCCACGGACTCCCCCCGGCTGCCGGCGAGCAAGGGCGAGGCTCACAGCCCCGACGAGCGGCTGCGGCAGCTGCTGAGGCAGCGGCAGGCGGTGGGCAAGCTGCTGGACCACTGGCGGAGCCTGCTGCGGCGCGTGCCGGCAAGCCCGGGCCTGGCGCACTGCGTGTACTGGCCCCAGCACTTCCTGTGGCCCCTAGACTGCGGGGCACCCCCGCGCTACGAAAGCCTCACGCTGGACCTCTTCATGCTCGGCTACTTCCAGCTACTGGAGATGGGCCTGAGCCGCGAGGAGCGTAAGTTCCACCACCTACTGTGCTACAAGCTGTTCCACCGGCTGGGCAGCTACCCGTGGGAGCGCATCCGCCTCTTCCACCGCGTGGTGCTGGAGGAGGTGGAGGCCGGCAGTGCGGCTGGAGCGACGGCTTCGAGGACCTCAGGCACAGGTTCTTCGGAAAAGGCCTGGAGGCTGAGCCCGCCCCCGAAGAACAGGCGAAGAAAAAGGAAGAGAAGGGGAAAGAACAGGAGCGGACGGAAGAGGCCGCTCTGGTTCAGAAGGGGGACCCGCCCGCGGGGCAGCGTCAGGCTCTGGCCCCTGCGCCACAGCCGCCGCCCCCGCCCGCCGCGCCCCCCTCGCCCGCCGCGCCCCCCTCGCCCGCCGCGCCCCCCTCGCCCGCCGCGCCCCCCTCGCCCGCCGCGCCCCCCTCGCCCGCCGCGTCCCCCTCGCCCGCCGCGCCTCCCCCGACCTCAGACTCTCCGGGTTCCGAAGCCCCCGCCGAAGACCCCTTGGAACTGGTGTCTGAGATGGGCGAATTCAGCAACGAGGACATCTGCCGCTACATCGACCGCAGCTTCTCCTTCTGGAAGGAGAAGGAGGCAGAGCTGTTTGACATCTGAGCAGCGGAATTCGGAATTCGCAGTTGACCGTGGAGCGTCTTAACGTGGGCCTGGACGCCTGTCTGACGCCCTCCAGAGGCGTGGAGCAGCGGGAAGAACCCAGGAGTGTGGCCTTGAGCAGCCTGGAGGGCCCAGGACCAGGCTGCCTCAGCCTCTGAGGTCTCATGGTGAGCAGGCTGTGGGGCGTTGGTAGGATAGGCAGGGCAGGCACAGAACAAACCAGGTGTCCCCCTCTCGCCCCGTGGCCTTGCTGAGCTCTGTGTGGAGCCAGGCAGCAGAAGAAGCCCCTCTGAGTGAGGGGCTGCGGCTCCTCCTTGGGGCAGTGTGGCCTGCTCTCTGGTTTTCCACTGGAGTTCACAGCTACCTCCTTGGCTGAGGTCAGGGGAGCCACGTGTGCAGTGTTCGGTGTGAAGTGTGCCGTGTACAGACCCTTTCTCCTCTGTAACATTCAGGAAATACAACTCTTTGCTGTAAACTGCCTATGTTGGACACCACACCTGCCCCTGATGTCATTGCAGCCCCACGATTGTAGAGCACGTATCCAGTCTATTGGGAAGAGGGCAACCATGGGCTGAAGGTTCTTCGCAGGGGAGCCAGAGTCAGCCTGAGTCTCCCTGAGCCAAGAGGCTGGGTGGGGGCTCGCACCTGCGTCTGCCCAGAGGTCTTGGACCTGTGGCCATTGGCCACCTGCCCCTGTGGGGAATCAGGCTCAGGACCTCTGGGTCCCAGCTACTTCTTCTCTGCTTCTGTCTCACTCAGCTCTGATCTCTCTGGTGCCTCCTGTAGGACACAAGGGTCTGGGTTACTAGGGGAAAGGAGGCCAGCTCTGAGGGGGTGTGACCAGGCACCTCCATCCACTTGTCTCACAGAAATGCATCAAAAGGGTCACTTCCTGTGACCCTGACTCCTTGAGGTCCCCAGGTTGAGGGTGCCCCCTATCTCCCAGCCCCTGCAGGCCCTGAAGCTTTGTGGTTGTGTTTCAGGAGGAGGAGGAGGAGGCCTGGCTGGCCAGCATGCCCGCCTGGAGGCGGGACCTCCTGCGGAAGAAGCTGGAAGAAGAGAGGTGAGCTGGCGGTCAGGCAGAGGCTGGCCTGGCAGGGTGTCTTGACTGCGCCCCTGAGGCGGAGGTACCAAGTGACACTGTCTGTTTTTCCTTCCAGGGAGCAGAAGCGGTGAGTGCAGGGCTGGCCCCAACCTGCCACCCTTACCCCCACCCAAGTCACAGAGGGTCGTCCCTTCATCCAGGCCAACTTAAGTGCACCCTCCTGTCTCTTGGCCCTTGTAGCACAGCCTCCTTCCTCCCTGTAATATCCCAGACTGCTGTCCCCCAGAATCTCTCTTTCATGCTCTGAGAACTTTGTTCCCGGTTACTCAGTCCCTGCCTCCTATTAACCTGGCCTTTTCTACCCTTCAGTGAACCTAACCCCAGTATCAATCACCTTGATTGTCTGGCCCTTAGAACGTGTTTTCTGCCCCTAGTAATTTCACCCAGCCCAGTGCTGTCCGATAGAAATATAATGAGAGCCACAGATGTGATTTAAAATTTTCTAGTAGCCACAGTGAAAATGTAGAAGGATATAGGTGAGCTTAGTTTTAGTACTATTTGACACAAAATATCAAAAATATTATTTTGACACATAATCAATTATGAAAATTATTAATGAGATATTTTATACTCCTCTTGTAAAGGTAAGTCTTTGGCCAGGCATGGTGGCTTACACATGTAATCCCAGCACTTTGAGAGGCCAAGGCAGGGGGACCACTTGAGTCCAGAAGTTTGAGACCAGCCTGGGCAATGCAGTGAGACCTCATTCTGAAAAAAAAAAAAAAAAAAAAAAAAAGTGGGGTTTCACTCTTGTCACCCAATCTGGAGTGCAGTGGCGATCTGGGATCATGCAACCTCTGCCTCCTGGGTTGAAGTGATTCTCCTGCCTCAGCCTCCCAAGTAGCTGGGATTACAAGCATGTGCCACCACACTCAGCTAATTTTGTATTTTTAGTAGACATGGGGTTTCACCATGTTGGCCAAACTGGTCTCAAACTCCTGACCTGAAGTGATCCACCCGCCTCGGCCTCCCAAAGTTCTGGGATTATAGGCATGAGCCACCAAGCCTGGTCTTTATTTATTTATTTATTTATTTTTTTGAGACAGAGTTTTGCTCTTGTTGCCCAGGCTGGAGTGCTATGGCACAATCTTGGCTCACTGCAATCTCTACCTCCTGGGTTCAAGTGATTCTTCTGCCTCAGCTCCCAGGTAGTTGGGATTACAGGCGCCTGCCACCACGCCTGGCTAATTTTTGTATTTTTAGTAGAGGCCGGGTTTTGCCGTGTTGGTCAGGCTGGTCTCGAACTCCTGACCTCAGGTGATCCACCCGCCTCAGCCTCCCCAGGTGCTGGGATTACAGGCGTGAGCCTTCGCACCAGGCGTGCAAAATTTTTTTTTTTTTAGTTAGCTGCACGGGGCTGGGCGCAGTGGCTCATACCTGTAATCCCAGCACTTTGGGAGGCTGAAGCGGGTGGATGACCTAAGGTCAGGAGTTCAAGACCAGCCTGGCCAACATGGTGAAACTCCATCTCTACTAAAAATGTAAAAATTAGGTGAGCGTGATGGCGCATGCCTGTAATCCCAGCTACTCGGGAGGCTGAGGCAGGAGAATCACTTGAATCTGGGAGGCAGAGGTTGCAGTGAGCCAGGATCACGCCATTTTGTACTCCAGCCTGGGCAAGAGAGTGAGACTCCATTTCAAAAAAAAATTAGCTGGGTGGGCCGGGCTCGGTGGCTCACACCTGTAATCCCAGGACTTTGGGAGGCTGAGGCAGAATGATCACCTGAGGTCGGGAGTTCAAGACCAGCCTGACCAACATGGTGAAACCCCATCTCTACTAAAAATACAAAAATTAGCTGGGCATGGTGGTGCGCTCCTATAATCCCAGCTACTCAGAAGGCTGAGGCAGGAAAATCGCTTGAACCTGGGAGGCAGAGGTTGCAGTGAGCCGAGATCGTGCCACTGCACTCCAGCCTGAGTGACAGAGCGAGACTCCGTCTCAATAAAAAATAAAAAAATAAAATATTAGCTGGGCGTAGTGGCACACAGCCGTGGTTCCAGCTACTCGGGAGGCTGAGGTGGGAGGATTACCTGAGCCCAGGAGGTCGAGGCTGTAGCGAGCCATGCTCTCACCACTGTGCTCCACCCTGGCAACAGAGTGAGACCCTGCCTCAAATAATAATAAAACTTAGTCTTGAGATCTTATTGCTCTTATTGCCTGACTAAGGAGGTTCTGGGTAGGGAGTTCATTTTAGATCTGCTTTTTTTGTTTGTTTTTGTTCTTATCGAAAACTACCTTTGCAATCTCATGTTTCTCTTGGGCCCTCTTTAGTGGCCTAACTTCTTCAAACCATGATTTTCTTGTAGTTCGTCAAGGTGGCTTTGGAGACAAGTCTGGCAACTGTGGAGACCCAGAACCCATCTTTGCCTTGAGAATGCAGAGCTGAAAGAGCAGATGGGAGAAGAAATGTCTGATGGATGGGAGACTGAGGAAGACAAGGAGAAGGGCAAGGTGATGGTTGAGACTGCGGTTGCCAAAGAGGGTCTGAGCGAGAGTAGTCTTCAGGCTGAGTTCAGAAAGCTCCAGGGAAAACTGAAGAATGCCCACAATGTCATCAACCTCCTCAAGAACAACTTGTGCTGAGTAGCAAAGAAGGGAATAGTAAACTTACTCCGGAGCTCCTTGTGCATCTGACCAGCACCATCGACAGAATAAACACAGAACTGGTTGGTTCTCCTGGGAAGTGCCAACACCAAGAGGAGGGGAATGTGACTGTGAGGCCTTGTCCCAGACCCCAGAACCTTGACCTTGGGGCTACCTTCACAGTGGATGCCCACCAAGTCAATGTGAGCTTAGATGGAATGAAAAACAATTGGAGAAGGGCTCGAAATGACAGTGTTTACTTTAAAACGTTCTCCCATGTGAATCAGGAGGTACCAAGAGAAGGGTCTCTTTGTACCACAAACAATAGTAATAATATTCTGCCTACATTCAGCCTTTAGAAAGCCTTTTACAACATAAATATTTCTTCAGTACTTAATTTTTCAGATAACACACTAGGCATTGGCACGGGGCAATAAAACCAGTGGCTGCCCTTGAGATACTTAATATGGTAAGGAAAGATGGCACATAAACAGGTAATTTTAACAGGAGGGGGTAACTGCTGTAACACAGAGATGCATCAGGTTATGAGGCAGCCCAGACAAGTGGTATGTAATGACATCCCTTCCTTATCAGTGCCATTTTTTTTTTTTTTTTTTGTCACAGCTCATCACAGGTGTCTGTTCCTGGACCTCAGATAGATTATTGGGTTCCTGTTTAGAGAAGGAGCCATACTGAAGATTCAGTAAAATGGAGAATACAGGGGATTCTGAGAGAATCAATGGGACAGAATGTGAGGGGAGATGAGTGGAGGGTTCCACCCCTTCTCTTTTTGACCGCTGAGAAAACATTTCCTGAGAGCTCCTCTGTAGACTTGATTGCCGCTGTGCTGTGTGCTGTGGATACAGATATGAAGAAAACATTATCCCAGCATTCCAGGAGCTCCATCTGGAAAGCAAGTCACTGCCAAATGGCATGAGAAGTGCTGTGACAGACTTGAGTAAAGTCAACAGGTTTCAGAAGGGGCAGTGGTCGTCACTGCATGGGGGTGACCTCGGACTGTCCTGATCCCTGTCTTGGCCCCTTTCACAGTTGGATAACCAGTCCCAGCCTCGTGACCCTGGGCCTCAATCAGCGTTTAGCCCACCAGGGTCCACCCAGCACCTGCGCTCCCAGCTGTCACAGTGCAAACAACGCTATCAAGATCTTCAGGAGAAGCTGCTGCTATCAGAAGCCACTGTCTTTGCTCAGGCTAACGAGCTGGAGAAATACAGAGTTATACTTAGTAGGTAACTATGACTTATTAGGAAAGAACTAGCCTGTACATCTTATAAGTTCTGTGTGTTCTATACCGACATGACATGGTTATTGAGCACATGAAGTGTGGCTAGTGCAACTTGGACAGTTGGTTTTATTTAATTTTAGTTAATTTAGTATAAAGTGGCCATATGTGGCTACTAACTACCTTATTGGACAGTACAGGTGTAGGTGTCTTGGGACTCTAAATGAGTTCAGCTCCATTCAACATTTATTGAACCCTTGCTGATAAAGCACTTGCCAGCTTCAATGGGGCTGCTAGAGATGAGAGTGCACAATCCCAGACTTACAGATACCTTGTCCCAGCTAAGGCCTAGGTTACGTGAAGGGGAGATTATCAATGGCAAATGCAGGCTCCTCCTGTGGAAAGAAATTCTGCTTCCTGAAGCTGGTGGTCTCTTCTCCCACCAGTTCAAAGAAACTTCTCTCACACTGTGGATCTGCCCTCCCTGCCCCAAAAGGTTAGGGTATGTGCCATTGAGGCTGAGGGCATATGTGGGAAATTCAGACATTCTCTAACACCTGCTGCTGTCTCTTCCCAAGCAGGTGAATCCTTGGTGAAGCAGGACAGCAAACAGGTCCAGGTGGACCTCCAGGACCTGGGCTATGAGACTTGTGGCCGAAGCAAGAATGAGGCTGAACGGGAGGAAACCACCAGTCCCGGTAAGAGCACAGGGCGTGGGGCTCCCCTTCCCTCCCTGGAGTCAGCTGTCACATTTGGGTGCTGTTGGCCAATTCCACACCTGACAAGTAGTGGGGAAGAGGAGGACAGGAGGTTAATAGGAGAACTCTTACCCAAGATGAGGCTGAGTATAAGTTTGAATTTCTACAATTAGTTTGTGGCACACTGCTAATAATAATAATAATAATAATAATAATAATAATATAAAGTTCTATACAACTGATTATTATAGAAATACTAAGGCCTACTTAGAGACCATATGAGGTTTTGGAAACATGCAAACCATAAGTTTTGCAAAACAAAAAATAATTTTGTTTTGCATTATAAAAGGACTACAACTATAGGGCCACCCACCACATTGGAAACCAGAAGAGAAGAAAAACACAGTCTCTCTCATTCTTGAGGAAGTATAGTGTGGCAGTTCAGAGAAACGATCCTGGGGCCAGACTGGTTGGTTCAAATCCCAATTTGTAAACTTTCTAGTGTCCCAGTTTCTTCAAATGTTAAAATAGTGATAAAGGAACTACCTACCCCATCAGGTACTAATGTCAATTAAATGAGTAAATTCTTATAAAATGCTTTAGAACAGTGCCTGGCATCAGGTAAAATGCTGTGGATTAGTTGTGATTCTGACTACCACTGCCCTAATACACTGATGTTAACATGCTGATATATTTAGTCGAAGTCTTATTTTCCTTTGCCTATTTTTCACACAGTTGTAACCCAATAAACTTTTAAATTATACTAAAAAGTAGAGTGCATTAAACTTGCAGCATGCAGAAATAGCTTGCCCTACATTCTTGTGGCTCTCCTAACTGGATAAGGCCATGTTAATGTCTTAAGAAACATCAGTGTGTGTGGAATGAACACAGGACGTTGGAGGATTTGAATTGTGGCTCTGCCATGTGCTGGTTTGAGTGATCTAGAACAAGCTAGTTTACCACCTCTCTTTAAGTTTTGGTTTCCCCAGTCAGTAAAATAGAAAGTGGTGAAACCTAACTTGTAGGTATAAGGAGGATAAGAAATACTGTATTTGAATGCCTGGCACAGTGTCAGGGTTGAATAAAGTACTACTTCACCTTATTCCCTAGTAATTATTGTCCTCATGACCAAACCTGGCTCTTCTCAAAGGCAGTGGCCACAACAGCACATCCAACTTTTATTTAGGAAGACATCTTTGTCTTTTGTCAGAGTGTGAGGAGCACAACAGCCCCAAGGAAATGGTCCTGATGGAGGGGCTGTGCCCTGAGCAGGGGTGCCGGGGCTCAACGCTGGCTAGTTCCTCAGAGAGGAAGCCCTTGGAGAACCAGCTAGGGAAGCAGGAAGAGTTCTGCGTATATGGAAAGTCAGAAAACATCTCAGTCCTATGAAAGGACATCAAAGATCTGAAGGCCTAGCTGCAGAATGCCAACAAGGTCACTCAAAACCTCAAGATCTGGGTCTGGTCCCTCTTGGTTACAAGTGATTATTTGTCTAGTCTGGAAAGACCCTGGAAGGTGAGAGCTGTTGGCACCCTGGAGGGGTCTTCACCTCACAGTGTCACTGATGAGGATGAGGTGTGGCTGTCTAATGGCACTGGGGCTTTCTACTCTCCAGGACTTCAGGCCAAAAAGGACCTGGAGAGTCTCATCAAGAGAGTATCCCAGCTGGAGACCCAGCTCCCAAAAAATCAACTAGAAGTGAAGCTGGCTGAGGAGGTAAGATCAGTCTCGTGGCCTTGGTAAGGATGGCACTGTTTGGGCATTTTCTGGATTGAAAATGTGTAAGTTTGTGCTTGGTGTAGGGTAGCTCAGGCAGTTGGAAGAAAGAACATGTCTGGGTATTCACAAGGACACTGATTTAAATGGTAGATATAGGTCTGCGGAAAAGAGAGGTAGACAAGCAGGAGGACATAGTATGATGTCCCAGTATCTGGGAGATACCAGGTCTCAGGGAATTCCTCTCAGGGATATATTAGTAAAGTAATAGTATATATGGTATAGTATAGTATAGTAGTAATACTGGAATCAGATTGCCTAGCTCTGATGCTTACTACCCAACCTTCTTAACCTTTCTGAGCCTTTGTCCTTACCTATTAAATGAGATGATAAGAGAACTCATCTCAAAGGGTGGATATTAGGTTTCAATGAATTAATACAAGTGCTGGCCAGGCGTGGTGGCTCATGCCTGTAATCCCAGCACTTTGGGAGGCCAAGGCGGGCAGAACACCTGAGGTCAGGAGTCCGAGACCAGGCTACCCAACATGGTGAAACCCTGTCTCTACTAAAAATACAAAAATTAGCTGGGCATGGTGGTGCATGCCTGTAATCCCAGCTACTCAGGAGGCTAAAGCAGGAGAACCGCTTGAACCTAGGAAGTGGAGGTTGCAGTGAGCCGAGATGGCACCACTGTACTCCAGCCTGGGTGACAGAGCAAGACTCTCTCAAAAAGAAAAAAAAATTAGTACAAGTGCCTAGAATAGTGCCTAGCATATATTAAGCACTCAATGCTATTTGCCATAGTTATAAGTGTTATTGACACTTTGTGTCGAAAACACAGACATTCATCTTGGTATGTGTTCTGGTTACCTATTGCTAAGTAATAACTACTCTAAAACTTAATGACTTCAAACAATACTTTATTATGCTTCATGGTTCTGTGGTTTGACTGGGCTCAGCTGGGTGGCTCTCACTTAGGGTCTCTTGTTTTGGGTCTCATCACTTGATGGCATGAGAATTTATGTGATGGCCATGATTGTAAAACACAGTCAGCCACAAGTATCACAACAGAAGAAATTCAGGCACCAGGTGGTGGTTAAAACAGAAGACATGAAAGGTCCTATCTAGACTTAGGATGAAATGATTCTAATTATTCATTGAGTATCTGCTGTGAATCTCTGTGATACTGGTGCTGTAAGGGATGTGAAATGCAGAACTATCTTCATTCTCACAGACTTTATGATTTATCTAGGGACATATAATTAACATATATATAACAGTTGAAGAACAGTGGCATGGTTAATTTTTTGTTTTGTTTTGTTTTGTTTTGATACAGAGTCTCACTCTGTCACCCAGGCTGGAGTGTAGTGGTGCCATCTCAGCTCACTGCAACCTCTACCTCCCAGGTTCAAGCAATTCTCATCCCTCAGCCTCCCAAGTAGCTGGGATTACAGGCATCTGCCACCATGCCCCGCTAATTTTTTTATGTTTTTAGTAGAGGAGGGGTTTCACCATATTGGCCAGGCTGGTCTCGAACTCCTGACCTTGTAATCTGCCTGCCTTGGCCTCCCAAAGTGCTGGGATTACAGGCATGAGCCACCACACCCAGCCCATGCTAAATTTTTTAGTGAAATATTTTATCAGGGTAGAATTTACTCTTAAATACCTCCTATGGCTTATGTGCTGAAGTCAGCTTGGGGGAGTTCCTTAGAGATGTTCTCATAGAAATGTCTACAGAAGCCCCCATAACTTGTCATCCACTTTTTTCATACTTACTGTTTCCTATTCTGTCCTGCATTAGGAAATATGACTCCCTGATTTAGGATCAGGCCCGGGGAACTGTCTTACCTATGGCAAAAAATATGAGAAGGGAGAGGTATTTATTATCTTCTCACCCAGCATGCAAAAGATACAGTAAAATCTTTTGAGGCTCTCCTAAGGAGCAATGACATTGACTACTACCTGGGACAGAGCTTCCGGGAGCAACTCGCCCAGGGAAGCCAGCTGACAGAGACGCTCGACAGCAAACTCAGCACCAGTAAGTTGGCCACAGGGCTTTGGAATACTCTCAGTCACCCCCACAGTTCCAGCCCCTGGTGGCCACCACATCTCCACTGCAACTTTTTAACCTAGGGTCCTGTTTCCATTTCATTTCCTGGGGCTAATACAGGATCAAAACTGCTCAGTGGGGAGCATGGAGAGGAACACACAGGGCTGGAGATGCCATGGTTACAACTCTAGAAACTTCACCACTCACGAAATGTGACCTGTGGGGCAGGGGCAGCATCCCTCTGGTGCTAAGAGGGAGTAGGGGACATGAGATGGAAGGGCCTTGTTACAGGAGGAAGAGCCGTAAACTAAGAATTGCAAGACCCAAGCTCTAGGCTGGATGCTGCCACCAACTTGCTAAATGCCTTATCTTTGTGGTGTCTCCGTTTATGGCATGGTAATGTACATGCATGTACTCCACATATGGATAAAGTGCCATGCTCTTTTATACATGGTTTAGGCACTGGTTGCAGTAGTTCAAGGGCTACATTGGTTATTATTGAGGTCCTCTACTCAGAATTTCCAGAGAATATCCAAGGGAGTAAAGTAGGATCAGACTTGGGAGCCACCCAGCCCTCCTCCTGGTGGCAGGTGCAGAGGTGGGCCAGGGCTCCTTGTCATCTCCTCAGAGACCAGTGCAGGTTCTGCATGAAAGCTGTGGTGGGACATATGCACTGGGGTGCTAGTCTGCAGCAGGACATGGAGGCTGGAGTGTCCCACAGGGCAGCTGGGCAAGGGCCTCATGATTAATGGAACAAAAGACATTTTAAATGTTTTACCCTGATTTAGGGCAGAGGAAGTCATGATGATGACTAGCAGGTCAGGGACAGTGGGGTCACCTGTGTAGAGACACAACCTGAGGCCTTCCAGAATAACTATTCTAGATGCACACATGAAATGCTCACTACTCTGTCTCCAGATAGGCTCCTGCGTTTGTAATGCGGGAAGTGAGACCAGCCTAATTTCTTATAGTTTCTTTCTAAATTTGGTTTGCAGAGGATCATAAAAGTGAGAAAGATCAAGCTGGACTTGAGCCACTGGCCCTCAGGTAATTCAGAGGGGAATCTGGGAAAGAGATTGGGACTGAGGCCCAAAGGGTCAAGGGTGGCAGCAACTCCACAAATCAAGGGGAATAAAGGAAAGTGCTGAATGTATTGAATTCATGCATTCATTGAACACCTCACTGTTGTTTTTAACTAGATTCTTTCTTCTCTTTTGGTTTAATTACATTGGCACATTAATTCTCCAGGTTTAGTTACCTAGAAACAGTCTGAGCTAAAAGTGAGCTAACTAGGTTTCAAGAGTCTTCTGCCCCACTAAGGGTCCTGCTTTCCTGCTGTGTGTTTCATAAGTAGGATGAGCTTTTTCCAAAGTTGGCCTGCCCCAAGTTGGGTTGACAGCTAGTTTAATAGTCACTCAATTGCCCTGGGGGAAAAAAGAAATCATATAACAGTACCTGGTGAAAGAGGCCTAGAGCTCACCAGGAGGCTGCAGTGCCTCAGGACCCAGATCTCAGTGAGTTGCTTCATATAATGATCAATGAAATATGGGCTCAGAGTGCATTGTAGCCACTAGGTGGGGTTCTTTGTGTCATGCTTGTGTCTCAGACTACGTAAATGCTTCTGAAAATATATGTAGTGAAGGACAGAGTGTTGTTTTTTGTTTTGTTTTGTTTTTATTTCTAATCCATCATAGAAACATTGGTCTGAATTCAGTTAACTACATGATTCCACTTACCATGCTCTTGGATGTTGGGACAATGGTTTGCTCTGTGTTTCTCAATGCTTGCTTTCAATGTTTATGCTTGTGTTGTTGGAGATGGTAACAAAGAGTTCGCCGGCTGCAGCTGTTCCAGGGATCATACTTTAAGCAGGAGTGCCTTAAAAGGAAGGCTAGCTATGTCTTTGCTTGTCGTCAGCATATCATGTGGCCAGAGCACTGGGTCGCTATTCTCTCTCCATCTACACCCCACCTGTGCTCCATCCCTAAGCAGAGGTGGGTTATTTCCATTATTCTCTGCAGGCATGGTCCCCTTGGCTTACTTGGCTTTTCCTATGAGCCATAGTTAGGACAGGTTAGTTTGGGTGACTTTGGTTTTACCTGTTCTCCCCCTTCTCCCCACCAGGCTCAGCAGGGAGCTGCAGGAGAAAGAGAAAGTGATTGAAGTCCTGCGGGCCAAGCTGGATGCTCAGTCCCTCACACGCTCCAGCAGCCATGCCTTGTCTGACTCCCACCGCTCTCCCAGCAGCACCTCTTTCCTGTCTGATGAGCTGGAAGCCTGCTCTGACATGGACATAACCAGTGAGTACGCACACTATGAAGAGAAGAAAACTCCTGGTCACTCAGGTAGCCTCCATTTTCTGCGTGGTACCGTCTTTGTCTAGACTGAGTGGAGACTTCAGGAAACAGGCCTTATAGCTCCACCATGATGTGTATCAGGCTGAACATGGCTGTGGGGCCAAGTGCCATGCACAGGCACCAGTGGATCAGGATCTTTGCTCTGCTCCTGACTCTACAAGTTCCCTCTGTCACCCTGGCCTCCATGGGCATGTACATGCTGTTGGGCACAAGGTGAGCCATTGTGAGGAGAGTGAGAAGATCACGGCAGACTCTTCTTCCTCGGTGACTCTTTTGGATAGATCTTCTTTAAGATGGAAAACCTCGCTCATCTCTGCTACAATGATCTTGCCACTTATTCCTGAGCAGTGTTCCCTAAGTATACATGGGTGTCCACAGATGCTGCTAGGCTTGCCTGATATCTTTGGCGTTGCCATTTTCATGTTTCAGAGCTCAGAGCACCACTGTTGTCCCTAAGGTGGTTTGCCTCGCTCTAGGAGCTGTCTGCAAGCAAGGAAATGAACACGCAAACAGTGCTTGTGCTTGGTTCTTTCCCTGAAAGCAAGACTCTAGCCCTGGTACCCCTGGGTAAATGTAAGGCCAGGATTCCAATTCTCTGTAGAATATCAAATGTTTTCTTTCATTCATGGGTTTTATAGATTCCATCCATCATTCGAGTCATTCTGCTGTATTGTTTTCTAAACCATCATCAACCACTGCATCTCAGGGGGTTAAGGCCGAATCCAGGAGCAACCCCATCAGCTTGCCAACTCCCCAGAATCCCCCCAAGGAGGCCAACCAGGCCCATTCTGGTATGCAACAGCCAATGGGGCAGAAGCTTCATCTCCTCTTTCTCTGCTGCCTGTTTGACTTTTCTTCAAGGACGGAGGTTTGGACTGTTAGGGGCCTAAATGCATCAAAACCCAGACAGAATCAAGAAACCACTCTCATTCACCAATTGTGTCTGATTTAAGAAAATAGTTTAGAAAATAAGTAATCCACATCAGGTTTTGATCTGCATATCAGCTTTGACCAGTAATTGGCTAATCATTTAAAAAGAAACATTTTTATTGCTTTTCTCTCATTTTATCCTGGGAGCAAACAGGCAAAATGTTTCTCCCAGGATTACAACAGCATAGGATGAAAAGAAATTCACATCTACTGATCGACTGTGTATGTTACCCATTAAATCTGCATGGTGATCCTCTGCAAGAGGCAGTGCTACTTATTTCATAGCCAAGGATGCCGAGAACAGCCTCAGACAAGGTTCTGTTCGTAGTACGTTACCATTAATGTATGTATGAATGGATTGGCAGTCCTTGATTTGTACATAGTGAATATCTTGGGGGTAATTAAAGAGGTGCATTTCATTTACAAGTCCACCTTAGTTGCCGGAGCGTACACTGCTCATTCACAGCCCTGTACCAGGGATGGCAAGGAAAAGGCAAACCTTGTCTTCACCTCCTACCTCCCACCATAGCTGGCTGGCTGCCTTCAGTGTGGTTTGTTGTGAGGTTTGACTTGAGTAGAGGTGCTTCCAGAAAACGCAGTGCTTTCTTTTGCTGCCCTCATTTCCTTGAAGGCAATTCAACCAAAATCTTAAGGAAGAGGAAGTGTTCCAATGCTTCCTGATACTGGTTTCAAAGTTTCTAGGCCAGAGTGGGCAGCAGCTGCACCAGAATCATGAGGAAAAGTGGTGCTTCCAGAATTGTAGACATCTGCTTAAGTGTTTTGGATTCAAACAGAGCAGAAGATGAATAACAGAGGATTTAAAAATCAGAATGCCTCCTCAAAGAATGCTTGGGCTGTTACCTGGCAATTTGAGTGCATTTGCAGTATTGATCTGAAATGGTGTCAGCACCACTGGGATGTGTTTTAGGATGTAATCATTGTCTTCTACACTAGACATTCTCTACGGGTCAGCCTTGGTTTCTGCTCCCCCTCCATTGGCTACCTGCCCTTTAATTGCTTTTAGGGAAGAGGAAACAGTTTTAAACATTGAAACTTGCCAGGGTTTCTAGAAACCTGTCTGTAGATGGGCTGCCTAAAGATCACCAGGGAAGACCTTTTTTAAAATGCAAATTTCCTGTTCCAAGAATTTATAATTCTGTAAGTCTACATTAAGGCCTAGACAGAATCAAGAAGGCCTAAAGTATCTACATATATTAAGAGTTTTTGCTATGTGATTTAAATGCCCAGAAGGGTTTGCAAGCCATTTTGTCTAAGCCACTCTACCAAAGCATCTATGTTTAATTTGGTGAATGAACACGTTGATTTGGAATTGTGAAGTTTGTTTCCATCAGAGTCCTGAACTGCATGCACTAGTAATGAAAATTTCCCGACAGCCTTTGTTCACGTCTCTCCTACTCAGGATGGGACCTGATGCCATCAGAGAGGAGTTCTAGGTGGAGAAAGAGTCTTGTCCCAGGGCCAAGGACTGATATATGCTGGGAGCAGAGCCCCAGGGGCCCTTGAGAGCATTCAGGCTCCCTGACTTGTCCATGCCCAGGATTGCTGGGATGGGGCTCAATAATGCCACCTTACCTTCTTCAGCCAATTGCCTTCAAGATGTACATAGAGGATGTATGCAGGACAGCCCTGGCTGCAGAGAAGAGGGAAGGTCAGCCAGGCCAGCCTCTCTGGTAGCAATGGTCACTCATGGCTGTCTCATCCTGTACCACACTAGGTGATAGCCACTCTGCAGGGTGATGTCTGTTCAGGGAATGGTTTTACCTTCTCAATCTTTTACCCATTTTTTCTCTCATTTTCTCTTGATGATGTATCTCTTTTCTCCCTACCTTTCCATTTCTAGGCTTTCATTTTCACTCCATACCCAAGCTGGCTAGCCTTCCTCAGGCAGCATTGCCCTCAGCTCCATCCAGCTTCCTGCCTTTCAGCCCCACTGGCCCTCCCCTCCTTGGAGGCTGTGAGACACCGGTGGTCCCCTTGGCTGAAGCTCAGCAGGAGCTGCAGAAGCTGCAGAAGCAGTTGGGAGAAAGTAAGCACTTCTGCATTTGTGTGCTTGCGAAGGGCAGCCACACACTGTGTTGCTCTGCATGGCTCGGGCTGGATTGCAGAGTTTAAAAAAAACAACATGGGTACATGTTACACATGAAAGACTGAGGGAAAGCTCTGCTTGCTTATTTTTTGGAAATGTATTTACTGTTATTTCTCTGATGTGTATGTCTCATCAGTTAACAGGTAGATATGTTCACGGGCTCTAGACCTGGTGCTCTCACACTGTAGACAGTGTTGGTTACCACCAAGTGTGCTGAATCCCTGACAGACTGGTGGACTGCTCATTGGCAGGGAGGGAGACAGATGTTATGCTTTGCCTATGCAGGATGAAGTAGCCAAGAAAAAGATGGCCACGTTCAGTGGGCTCGTTTGTGTGGCTATTAGATTTTTCTGCTGTGAAATGCTGTTAATCAAGTTCAGTTCCTGACATCATAAGGTTGGAGCAAAAAGGGTAATTGTAGAAGGATTCAGAAGAGGAAATGATGAGCCCCTTTTCCCACTGCACAGGGTTCATCCCTGCTCTGGGACAGGTGACACGTAGGCAGCTTAGAACCACAGCACCAGCTATGGCATCTGACTGTGAATCCCACCCTTTGACTCCCAAAGATAATTGATCTTATGTAGTTATGTAGACTGTGGACAGTCACGTTTTAGCAAACGCTTGGATACATTTGTAGGCTGGATGCTCATCATGTCATAAACGCAGACACCACAAGGATAAGGCATTTAGCGAGTTGGTGGCTAAATGCACCATTTAGCAGCATCCGGGCTAGAGCTTGGGTCTTGCAATTCTTAGTTTGTGGGTCTTCCTCCTGTTTCAAGGCCCTTCCATCTCATGTCCCCTACTCCCTCTTAGCACCAGAGAGATGCTGCCCCTGCCCCACAGGTCACATTTCATGAGTGGTGAAGTTTCTAGAGTTGTAACCATGGCATCTCCAGCCCTGTGTGTTCCTCTCCATGCTCCCCACTGAGCAGTCTTGATCCTGTATTAGCCCCAGGAAATGAAATAGAAACAGGACCCTAGGTTAAAAAGTTGCAGTGGAGATGTGGTGGCCACCAGGGGCTGGAACTGTGGGGGTGACTGAGAGTATTCCAAAGCCCTGTGGCCAACTTACTGATGCTGAGTTTGCTGGTGAGCGTCTCTGTCAGCTGGCTTCCCTGGGTGAGTTGCTCCCAGAAGCTCTGTCCCAGGTAGTAGTCAATGTCATTGCTCCTTAGGAGATCCTCAAAAGATTTTACTGTATCTTTTGCATGCTGGGTGAGAAGATAACAAATACCTCTCCCTTCTCGTATTTTTTGCTGTAGGTAAGACAGTTCCCCGGGCCTGATCCTAAATCAGGGAGTCATATTTCCTAATGCAGGACAGAATAGGAAACAGTAAGTATGAAAAAAGTGGATGACAAGTTATGGGGGCTTCTGTAGACATTTCTATGAGAACATCTCTAAGGAACTCCCCCAAGCTGAATTCAGCACATAAGCCATAGGAGGTATTTAAGAGTAAATTCTACCCTGATAAAATATTTCACTAAAAAATTTAGCATGGGCTGGGTGTGGTGGCTCATGCCTGTAATCCCAGCACTTTGGGAGGCCAAGGCAGGCAGATTACAAGGTCAGGAGTTCGAGACCAGCCTGGCCAATATGGTGAAACCCCTCCTCTACTAAAAACACATAAAAAATTACCTGGGAATGGTGGCACATGCCTGTAATCCCAGCTACCTGGGAGGCTGAGGCAGGAGAATTGCTTGAACCTGGGAGGTAGAGGTTGCAGTGAGCTGAGATGGCACCACTGCACTCCAGCCTGGGTGACAGAGTGAGACTCTGTCTCAAAACAAAACAAAACAAAAAATTTACCATGCCACTGTTCTTCAATTGTGTATATATATATATATATACACACAAAATTAACATATATATGTTAATTTTATGTCCCTAGATAAGTCGTAAGGTCTGTGAGAATGAAGATAGTTCTGCATTTCACATCCCTTACAGCACCAGTATCAGAGAGATTCACAGTAGATACTCAATGAATAATTAGAATCATTTCATCCTAAGTCTAGATAAGACCCTTCATGTCTTCTGTTTTAACCACCACCTGATGCCTGAATTTCTTCTATGTTGTGATACTGTGGGTGACTGTATTTTGCAATCATGGGTATCTCATTAACTCTCATGCCATCAACTGATGAGACCCAAACCAAGAGACCCTAAGTGAGAGCCACCCAGCTGAGCCCAGTGAAACCAAACAACCATGAAGCATAATAAAGTATTGTTTGAAGTCATTAAGTTTTAGAGTGGTTATTACTTAGCAATAGGTAACCAGAACACATACCAAGATGAATGTCTGTTTTCAACACAAAGTATCAATAACACTTTTAACTATGGCAAATAGCATTGAGTGCTTAATATATGCTAGGCACTATTCTAAGCACTTGTATTAACTTTTTTTTTTTTTTTGAGACAGTCTGGTTCTGCCACCCAGGCTGGAATGCAGTGATGCCATCTCGGCTCACTGCAACCTCCACCTCCCAGGTTCAAGAGGTTCTCCTGCCTCAGCCTCCTGAGTAGCTGGGATTACAGGCGTGCACCACCATGCCCAGCTAATTTTTATATTTTTAGTAGAGACAGGGTTTCACCATGTTGGGTAGCCTGGTCTTGAACTCCTGACCTCAGGTGTTCTGCCCACCTCAGCCTCCCAAATTGCTGGGATTACACACATGAGCCACCATGCCTGGCCAGCACTTGTATTAATTCATTGAAACCTAATATCCACCCTTTGAGATGGGTTCTCTTATCATCCTCATTTAATAGGTAATGACAAAGGCTCAGAAAGGTTAAGAAGGTTGAATGGGTAGTAAGCATCAGAGCTAGGCAATCTGATTCCAGTATTACTACTATACTATACTATACCATATATACTATTACTTTACTAATATATCCGTAAGAGGAAATCCCTGAGATCTGGTATCTCCCAGATGCTGGGACATCATCCTATGCCCTCTTGCTTGCCTACCTGTCTTTTCTGCAGACCTATATCTACCATTTAAATCAGTGTCCTTGTGAATACTCAGACATGTTCTTTCTTCCAACTGCCTGAGCTACCCTACACCAAGCACAAACTTACACATTTTCAATCCAGAAAGTGCCCAAACAGTGCCATCCTAACCCAGGCCATGAGGCTGATCTCACCTCCTCAGCCAGCTTCACTTCTAGTTGATTTTTTGGGAGCTGGGCCTCCAGCTGGGATACTCTCTGGATGAGACTCTCCAGGTCCTTTTTGACCTGAAGTCCTGGAGAGTAGAAAGCCCCAGTGCCATCAGACAGCCACACCTCATCCTCATCAGTGACACTGTGATGTGAAGACCCCTCCAGGGTGCCAACAGCTCTCAGCTTCTGGGGTCTTTTCAGACTAGACAAATAATCACTTGTAACCGAGAGGGACCAGACCCGGATCTTGAGGTTTTGAATGACCTTGTTGGCATTCTGCAGCTGGGCCTTCAGATCGTTGATGTCCTTTCATAGGACTGAGATGTTTTCTGATTTCCCATATACCCGGAACTCTTCCTGCTTCCCTAGCTGGTTCTCCAAGGGTTTCCTCTCAGAGGAACTAGCCAGCACTGAGCCCCAGCACCCCTGCTCAGAGCACAGCCCCTCCACCAGGACCATTTCCTTGAGGCTGTTGTGCTCCTCACACTCTGACAAAAGACAAAGATGTCTTCCTAATTAAAAGTTGGATGTGCTGTTGTGGCCACTGCCTTTGAGAGGAGGCTGGTTTGGTCATGAGGACAATAATTATTAGGGAATAAGGTGAAGTAGTACTTTATTCAACCCTGACACTGTGCTAGGCATTCAAATACAATATTTCTTATCCTCCTTATGTCCACAAATTGGGTTTCACTACTTTCTATTTTACTGACTGGGGAAACCAAAACTTAAAGAGAGGTGGTAAACTAGCTTGTTCTAGATCACTCAAACTAGCACATGAAAGAGCCACAATTCAAATCCTCCAACGTCCTGTGTTCATTCCACACACACTGATGTTTCTTAAGACATTAACATGGCCTTATCCAGTTAGGAGAGCCACAAGAATGTAGGGCAAGCTATTTCTGCATGCTGCAAGTTTAATGCACTCTACTTTTTAGTATAATTTAAAAGTTTATTGGGTTACAACTGTGTGAAAAATAGGCAAAGGAAAATAAGACTTCGACTAAATATATCAGCATGTTAACATCAGTGTATTAGGGCAGTGGTAGTCAGAATCACAACTAATCCACAGCATTTTATCCAATGCCAGGCACTGTTCTAAAGCATTTTATAAGAATTTACTCATTTAATTGACATTAGTACCTGATGGGGTAGGTAGTTCCTTTATTACTATTTTAACATTTGAAGAAACTGGGGCATAGGAAAGTTTACAAATTGGGATTTGAACCAACCAGTCTGGCCCCAGGATCTTTTCTCTTAACGGACACACTACACTTCCTCAAGAGTGAGAGAGACTGTGTTTTTCTTCTCTTCTGGTTTTCAGTGTGGTGGCTGACCCTATAGTTGTAGTCCTTTTATAATGCAAAACAAAATTATTTTTAACTTATGGTTTGCATGTTTCCAAAACCTCATGTAGTCTCAAAGTAGGCCTTAGTATTTCTATAATAATCAGTTGGATAGAACTTTTTATGATTATTATTATTATTAGCAGTATGCCACAAACTAATTGTAGAAATTCAAACTTATATTCAGCCTCATCTTGGGTAAGAGTTCTCCTATTAACCTCCTGTCCTCCTCTTCCCCACTACTTGTCTGGTGTGGAATTGGCCAACAGCACCCAAATGTGACAGCTGACTCCAGGGAGGGAAGGGGAGCCCCACACCCTGTGCTCTTACCGGGACTGGTGGTTTCCTCCCATTCAGCCTCATTCTTGCTTCGGCCACAAGTCTCATAGCCCAGGTCCTGGAGGTCCACCTGGATCTGCTTGCTGTCCTGCTTCACCAAGGATTCACCTGCTTGGGAAGAAACAGCAGGTGTTAGAGAATGTCTGAATTTCCCACATATGCCCTCAGCCTCAGTGGCACATACCCTAACCATTTGGGGCAGGGAGGGCAGATCCACAGTGCCAGAGAAGCTTCTTTGAACTGGTGGGAGAAGAGACCACCAGCTCCAGGAAGCAGAATTTCTTTCCACAGGAGGAGCCTGTATTTGCCATTGATAGTCTCCCCTTCAGATAACCTAGGCTTTAGTTGAGATGAGATATCTGTAAGTCAGGGATTGTGTACTCTTATCTCTAGCAGCCCCATTGAAGCTGGCGAGTGCTTTATCGGCAGGAGTTCAATAAATGTTGAATGTGAAACGTGGCTGATCACTTTTTATTTTCAATCCAACAAATCTCCATTTCTGGTGAGAAAATCTTGCCAAAACCAACCAAACAAATGCATAAAAGTATATGAAAAAGAAAATGAAAGCTTCCCTGCCTCCCAATCCCACTTGCTTGGTGTCAGGTATTATTTATTACATAGAGGAAGGGAGTGAGGCACCCAGGAAGTCCCAAGTCCTGTTCTGACAATCATCTGGCCTCCCCGGGCAAAGGGAAAAGAGGGAAGGCAAAAAGAGTATAACATTACTGTGTGCAGAAATTTCCCCTTGGTACAGGAAACTCTGGTAAACTGAGAGAGTATGTTTTCCATGAGGGAGGCCTCAAGGGCTCTTCTCTGGCCCTAAGCCCAAACTGGATTTTGCCTGATTTTCTAAGGTGCAAACGAAATGGTAAAAGTTGATCAAAGGAGAGGGCAGAGAAAGAAAGAGGACGGCTCCTCCCTCACAGGTCCACCTTCCTCGGTGTTGCTTGAGGGATCAGAGGAAATGCATGAACATAGTTGCGTGGGAACTATGGCTGCTATATGAACTCAGTGCCCTCCAGTTAGGAGCTATTGTGAGGTTCCATGATGTAATGGTGAGCGCTTTGGACTCTTGAGTACCGTGATCAGCATTCAAGTCTCAGTGGGACCTTTCTGAATAATGCCTGTGATGTTCCTATTGCTCCCTAAGCAGAATGGGGGAAATTGCCCCAGTCATGGTCACCCACCCTCCAGGCCACTGGCTGTGTGCAGTTGGAGTCCCGGACCCAGTGACCCAGCAAGACCCCTCCCCTCTCAGGGTGACCCTGGGCCTCCAGGTGACAGGTCTCCTCCACTGAAAAGGCTGCCTCCCCTCAATCCTAGACCCCGAGTTTTCTTTTATTCCCATCATTGGGCCGTTGCCCTGTGTCTCTTTGGAAGAAATGACCTATATGAAAAACTTTACTTCCGGGATGCCCTAATTCCTTCATCCCTTAGGACGGTGCAGTTTTTCAGCTCCTGGTCTTGGCTCCAGTTCTAATGCGCACGTTTCATTTTCTTTTCATGGGATCCCCTCCAACTGGCTACCAGTGGATTCCTGTCCTTGGGGTCTCTGTGGATGGCAACAAGATGCTGCTCCTGTCCCAAATCCTGACACCTCTCTCCAGGGAATTGCCTCCCTTAGCCTTCTACATCTGCCAATATTTAGATTTGAGCCTGAGATCCCAGCATCTGTGGAGAACAGAGGTTCCTGATCCCTGGCCAGCTCTCCCACAGTGAAGGGGAGAGGAGCAGAGCAGCTGGGAGGGGCAAGTCTGGGGCCCTGGGCAACCCCCTTCTTCCTGCCCAGACTCTGCTCCAAGGAGCAGTTGCCTTAGGACCAGATCAGATGGAAACTCTTTTGTTCTCATCAGCAGAAAAATTTAGGCAAGAGCTCTGGAGGATGTTCCTAGCTCCTAAAAATGGTGTGGCCAAATCTCTGCAGTTTTGGAAATGCCCGAGGTTACCAAGTATTTTGAGGGCTCACTTTGGAGCCTCTGAAAAGGAGGGGTGAGGGCCCATGGAAGGCACCTGAGGGATGCAGGGGAGAGAGGGGAAAGAGCAGACAGGAGGGAGGAGAGAAGGAGGGAGGGGGAGAAAGGGCGTGTGAGGGCCAGGAGCCAGGATTCACCCTGACAGTTCAGTGACTGCTCCCTGCCCCCAAGGTTCCCACTGTGACACCTTCCAGCAGGTGGTTTCCATCTCTTATTGATGTCCTATGAACTTGGCTCTGTGGAATGGTCCCATCCTATTTGTCTGGCATGAGTCCTGGCAAAGTTTCTTTTCATCGTTTGGGGGATGAGATGGGGGCATATAGGTTTGCAAGTGACTAGGAGCTAAATCAGGACCTTGTGGAGCCACTAAGAGTCAACTGTCAAGTGGCCTCCTTCCCCCATTCCCTTGCAGGATGATTGCCTTCAGGACAGGGCTGGGAGAAGGCCAGGGCACCCAAGGCCACAGAAATGCCCAGGAATGAGTCCTGGCTGGAGATGACTTGGCTGAACTCACTGTGTACTTCCAGGGCGCACAGGGCAGGGACTCTGGGGTTCTGGCCGGGAGACTGAGCAAGGGCACCAGGGAGGTTATGCAGAAGGCTTCTGCACAGCAGGACAGACATTCTTCTTGGAGCCCCCAACCCAAATCAGGTCTTCCACCTCCTCTTCCTAAAGACCCTTTACTGCAGTCATTCTTTTACTAGAACTACAAGTTTATAGAACGTAAGATTGCAGTGCGCTTATCTGGCCAACCATCTTCAGGGGCCAGTGCCCAAGGTAACCTCCCTCCCTACCAAGACCTGAACTCAGGACCTTACCTTAAGGAGAAGATGTCTTGTTCTTTCTTTCCCACCAAAACTGTCCTGGCCCAGACCCCATTTCTGTCTGGTGACCAAGACAGTCCCCTCACCGTCTCCCAGGTTGGGGAGGGCAGATTCTCGTCAGCTCCCTGCCACTGAGAGACCCCAACAGTCTTGCTTGTCTCCAGCCCATAGAGGACTATCCATGGCCCATATCTCTCAAAACACTCCCCTCCCACTCTGAATCCACCCTCTACTGCATGCTCCCCTCACAGAACAGACGGGATTTTTTTCATGTCCTCGTTTTGCGTACCGATACCCCATATTGACTTTTCTGTCTTAGAAATACCTGTCCCTCTTTGGACAGTGTCTTCTTGGTACTACAGATGAAGATGTCCTGCTCTCCCCTGCTCAAGGAGAGAGTGCCTGACCTGAGCTGGGCCCATCAGATCCAGTACTTACCCGGAATAGGAAAAAGATGGGGAGGGTGACCAAAGATTACAAAAATCTCTGAAGCTTATCCACTTGAGAGAGAGTCCCTGAAGATACTGGCCTTTTGTTCCCGCTATGTATATCCAATGTGACTGAACTCTGAATAACATATACAAGTTACAATAATGTAGTAGTTGGCTCTCAAACTAGGACACAGACATGTTAGAGGGTAAGGTAGTGAGAGGCATGTTTGGGGGTGGTGGTGGTGAGCAAGTATGTGAAGGAGAGATAGTGCCTACACTTGAAAATCAAAAAGTAATAATATCTATTTAGACATGAGGAGATAAATAACTAAATAATTGCTTCTATGTGATGAAACTCTGGGAGTACACAAAGGGACTGCTGTTTTACTAAACAAATTTTCAAGTCTATATAACTTTGATAAAGCATCCAAATAAAAAAATTCCTTTCCCATATATGTATGTGTGTATACATGTATTTGTATACACATATATATTTGCATTTTTGTATTTTGAATATAAATTTTTATACAGTCATGTGAACCCCTCTTTTCATTTAAGGATTTATGTTTGATGTCATGCATGCAATGTGGTCCCACTGTGTGACTACAGAAATGCTGGCAAAAGTAAGTTCAGAGGAAATGGTAGGCAAGTACTTCCCAGTTTTGGCCAGAAGATGGAGAAAAAAAGAATTCTCATAAAATATTAAAAGTATGACTTGTTACAGCTTCTTTTCATAGTAATTTGGATAGAAATTAGCAAAATCAGAAATGTATAAATACTTTGGTCTGACAATTCCATCTCCAGGTATCTACGGAGAAATAGACAAGTGATGCATGACAGATACATGTGTCAGTCTGGTCCCTGCAGTTGTATTTGTAATAATACACACTGGAGCAATTTCATGGCCATCGGTTAGAGAATGTCTGAAGAATGACCCATTCATATCAGGAAGGACATTTCAGAGATCAAAGCCTAATTGAAATGCTGGAGGCCGTGACGCTGATAGGAGCTCGTGCGTGTTGACCAATTGCTATGTGACAGGCATTGGCTCCACGCTTTTCCTGCACTGCTCATTTAAACATTGGACAAATTAAAAGTGTTCTGATTTAGCCCATTAGACAGATAGAAATGGAAGCACAGAAAATTAATGTGTTTAACTTTAAACGCTAGCAGATGAGGTTTTTCACCCAGAGCCTGTGGCTTCACCATAGGTGTGATTCAGGCTCTGTCGTTCTCCACTTTAGGAATTTCCAGTATTCCAAATATGAGAAGCTGAGAAAACAAACAAACAATCAAACAAACTCAAAACCCTGAAAACCGGGATAAGTAAGGGTAGATGTTTGCTGGGTGTGGATTAATAATGAACTTTTTTTGCCCCAAGCAACAAAGAGGCACCTTGGAAAATAGACAAGAGACAAGAAGAAGAGAAGCTTTCAGATATATTTGGTCCAAGGAAGAGACTCTTCAGAGGGAAGGTCACATCAGCTAGAAACATTAATGAGACTGGATGGGCTCAAACCACCGACTTTTCAGTCCACTTCCGACAGCACTAACCTAGTGTTCCAGAGACACTGCTTGTTAAACAGTGAAAGCTGTTGCTCAATTGTGTCATCCATAATTGTCAAATATTGTCATTTAGTAGCACAAGGAAGTATTCTCTGTTGCCAAGCTAGAGTACCCATAACTCTTCTGTTTTGTTGAACATTCTTCCCCACCACAAACCCTCTTTAGAAGACTGAGGGCTCCTAAAACATCGAGGCCAAGAGTTCTGTCCTTGTGCATGTTTGGGCATTGGCCCAGGGCCAAATCAGTGGGCGACTCCCCCACGCACATGCCAGGTCCCCAGGTGACAACTACAGTCTCTGGATCTGAGGTCATCCACTTTCCCATTCCTAGCTCACCTCACCCATCATGAAGCCTGGTCAGGATTGCCAGAGACCCGAGTGGGCAGGTGCCCACCCTAAAGACAGAACCTGCTGTGTGCCCACCTTGCTGATCCCTCCATCCTTCTACACAAGGCTTTGTGAGCCAAGGACCTTGGGTTTGCTCACAAGGCAGCCCCTCACCTAGTAGGCATTAGTTCATTGTGTATATGTATATGTATATGTATATGTATATGTATATGTATGTGTATGTGTATGTGTATGTGTATGTGTATGTGTATATGTATGTTTATATGTATATGTAGTCCTCAGGTTGTATTCCTTAAATATATATAATATATGTAATTCCTTAAATATATAATTTTAATACAAAATTTTTAAAAGATTCCTTTCATAGACATTTATAATAACACCAAGAAATAGAAACTACATAGCAAAGATGTGAAAGCCAGCCAGGCTCGCCATAGCATCAAGAAATATAAACTACATAGCAAAGTTGTGAAAGCCAGCCAGGCTCGCCATAGTATCAAGAAATATAAACTACATAGCAAAGTTGTGAAAGCCAGCCAGGCTCAGCTTCAAATCCTAGCACTTAGGAAGGCCGTGGCAGGAGGGTCGCTTGAGCTCAGAAGCTTGAAACTAGCTTAGGCAACATAGTGAGACCTCATCTCTACTGAAAATCAGAAAAATTATTCGGGTGTGGTGGTGTGAGCCTGTAGTCCCAGGTACTCAGTGGATGAGACCCTAGGATGTCATCGGCCTGAAATTCCATGCTGCAGTGAGCTGTGATCTTGCCACTGTACTCCAACCTGAGTGAAAGAGTGAGATCGTGTCTAGAAACAAAAGAAGAAAAAAAAAAGGTGTGAAAGCCTATATATTGAAGACTACCAAGTATTGCTGAGAGGAGTTAAAGACCTTTGGAATAGAGAACGTTCCTTCTTGCATTTCAAGATTGCTTTTGTTTTGGGGGGATACTTGCTATTTTTTAGGAACATGAAGTTCTTCTCCGGCATTCCTGTAAAAAAGGCCACTTTTGATAGGATTGTATTGAGTCTGTGGATTGCTTTGAGTTGTATTTTTATCTTAACCATGTTACAACTTCCAACCCATGGATGCAAGATGTCTTTCCATTGATTTAGGTCTTCCTTAGTCTCCTCGAGCAATGTTCTGTAGTTGTCTGTGTACAAGTACTGCACCTTCTTGAACAAATTTATTCCCAGACAGCAGAGATGAGTGTGCTACAACATGCTGGTAGAGGGTACCCCAGTTGTGCTTGGGGCTTCCTATGCCTCATGGAAAAATGTGCCTTCCTTAATTTTTCCCATAAGAACCACCCTACTTCATGCCCTCTCTCTGTCCAAACACCAGGACAGCCCTCAGGCCAGTCTCAACTACCCAATGGATTGACAAAGGTGCAAATATGATTCAGTGGAGAAGGCATTCTCTTGTCAACAAATTGTATAGAAACAACTGGACATGCATATCCCCAAAGGAAAAAGATTCACCTGAACCTCAATACTGACAAAAACTAACTCAAAATGGATTATGCAACTAAATATAAACTATAAAACTAGAGAAAGTGTGGCAGAAAATATAAGACAAAATCTTCACGACACAGTTAGGCAAAGTGTTCTTTGTTATCAAGAAACACAAACCATTAAAGAAAATATTGATAAATTCAACTTTATAAAAATTAGAAGTTTTTGCTCAACACAAGACAGTATTAAGAGAGCAAATATAAGCTGCAGATTGGGAGAAAAACAGGGGAAATGACAAATGTGACAAAGGGCAAGTGTGATAGTTACTTGCACGTGTCACTGTGACCAAGCACCAGGGTGCCGGGACATTCGGCCAAATGTGATTCTGGTTGTGTTCCAGAGAGGTTTCGCATATGATTAACATCGGGATGGGCAGACTAAGTGAAGCAGATTGCCCCCCTTAACGGGGGAGGGACTCATGCAATCAATCAAAGGCCAGGAGAGAACTAAGAGGCCTAAGAGGAAACAAATGCTTTCCTGGGTATCCAGCTTTCCTTCCATCTTGGGAATTTCAGCCTCCATAATCTCAGAAGCAAATTCACATATGTATACACACACATATACATTTCATAGGTATGTGGCTAAGAGTGTATTTTTAAAAGTTCAGCCATGAGAGGATTGGTGAAGCCAGCCAATGAATAAGGGTGTGTTCTATTATATGACTCGGTCTTCTTTTGTACACGATTGAAGTTCTGCATTTGAAGTAGGAGGATAGGAGAGAGCAAGTCCACCTAGGATGATAACAGCTGAATCTCTCAACAGACACTTCAAAGCCCTAGGGGTTAACTTAGGGAGTCCAAAATCCCACCGGTAACCCTGCCCCTAAACACCAGGGCTAGGGAACACTGTGGCCCTCAGGTGATTTTCTTTAACCGGGTCTGGGAGCCACACAAGGGCAGAGGGAGCAGGAAACACTATGCAAATCGAGGCCAGGACAGCAGGGAGGGCCTGTTCATGACAGAACACAGGTAAAACTATCCTCAGAAAGAGCATGTGGAGAAACACAGATCATGCCTGAGACCTGGTGGATTAGAGCACTGGCTACTGGGGAATTGAAAGGAAGGGGCTTCACCATGCAGAGGACCAGAGGTGCCAGTCTTGGGAAGGCAGAATTGCTGGGAGATGGGGAGGCATGGACAAAGGAAGCATCCTCTGGAGACTCATGGTGAAGAGAACAAACAAATGAAGTAACTGGCAGAAATTATAGGTCCTGGTAGAACAAAATAGAATCCCACAACGAGAACATACACCATGTATGTTCTGCAAGGAAGACAATAGCTCCTAAAAACGCAAGAAAAATCATTTTGGGCAAGCACCTTATATCCAGTAATGCGATCCATGTATCAAGACCGTGAGGAAGATTATTAAACATGCTAAACTCAGCGAGACCTGATTCCCTCATGCGGACTCTGTTAAGGATGAGTACCACTCAGCAAGTGATGACTGTGACATTCACTTTATTTAATATATTTAATTGTGGATCTAAAGCAAAAACCAAGGTGTGGGCAAGATGACAACCACACAATGTCACTGGTATATGTTTAGGTTCAAATACTATTATGAGAAGTGGCAGGTAAAGCAGGTAGGAAAAAGAAAACACATCATATAATTGACTGTCATATGGAAATATTTGACGTTGAAAGTCATAATTTAAAACGTATAAACCAAATATTACAAGTGTGTCTAGTTCAAAGGGGGGAAAACTATGAAACATTTTTGGTCAATATCAAGCATGAGCTACATAACCCTTCTTAAATGCCAGAGACACACACACACACACAGACACACAGACACACACTCTCACAAAGAATATAAATAACTAGAACCAAGAAATGGAGTAAATGCATTCTGCTACATATGGTAAACATAGCCTACAAGGTGGAAGAGATTAGAAAATAAACAGGGAAATGAAAAGGTTTTTATTAATTCGCATCAGTACCCACCAAAACCAATCAGCATAACAAAAGATTATAACACTGAATGTAAAAAACAATCCAACAGTCCAGAGTGATAGGCAAAAGTTTTTAATTGTATAGATTAAAATAACTTTGGACAAAAATTAAAACTCAGGCAGAGAATGTTTTTTTTTTCAACAACAGACACTAGCAAAAACAAAGGCCCAGTAAAACTTGACACAGAAAATTTCCAGTGTAGAGATATGAATATAATAATAGACACAGGCAGGGATTATTAATAAATGATAAAATGTTTAGAGGATGATCATTGGAATACAGGACATTTATACTTTTAAAAACCACTCTCCCAAATACTTCATTATAAGTAAGGTGTCTCTAAAAGGGATAGATCTCCTAGATCCCTCCTTAACCAAGTCACCAGTCCTGATATCATGATAATGCTGATGCACAAACTAGACCTTCTCTGCTCACAGATGGGCTGAGGTTGGAAACTCACAGTATTAACTCTGCAGTGTTCTTGACAAAACGTTTAGGCTGAATTTCATCATGAAGACATTTTCAGACAACTTCAGAATGTAGACCATTGAGCCAGACAGCTGACCCGTCCTCTACAAACAAGTCCATGTCACCACAATCAATGACAACAACAAAAAGATGAGGAAATATTTGGGGTTCAAAATAACTAAAGAAATGTAGCTACATTATCATTTACTTCTTTTGAACCCAAAATATCTCTCCTCCTTTTTGTTGTGTGATTCGTGGTGACGTGGACTGTGAGAAGGAGAAAGGTCAGTTGTCCTGCTCAGTGTTCTACATTCTGCAGTTGTCTGGTGATTACCTCCTATGAAACTCAGGCTAGGCGTTTTCTGCAAGAACATGGCATTGTTCACATTCTGCACTGGCAGAGTCCCGGGTGACATGCTGTCTCTTGCCAGCGGCTCCTGACTCCTGTTCTTTACAGGATGGAATTGAAAGGAGCAGGGCTAAGGCCTCTCAATGCTGTTTGTCCATCTAGCTGTGGTCTTCCTAAGTATTGATATCAATTGGAGGCTGATGGACTGTGGCTTCTCTACTCAAAGGAGCCTAGTGGGTTAACAACTGTCAAGAGCAGTCAGTGGTTCTAAAATACAATCCTCAGCCAAGGATCCCTCCTGTGTTACAGATGGATCAGCTAAAACAAACCAACACTGAAGATACAAAGAATGGGGGTAGGTTCATTGAAACCAGGATAACACCTTTGGATGAGCTAAATACAAAGATGACACTGACCTTGAGCAGGTATAGAAGCTCAGAGACATGCCTGCAAAATGAAATACCTGAGGAACTTTGTAGCTACCCAGAGATATCTGGTTCCAATTAGAATGTCTGGCAGATCACTCCCGGCATGTGCTACATAGTCATGTGAACGTGTCACACCTAACTTGGGTCCAATGTCTTCAGACTGGGCACAGGTGGCCACTGGTATGGTCTGAGAATAGGAATAGAGCCACGCCCACTTTCCCATCCTATGTCTGGGCTTCCAAAGGGAACTACGGTTTCATTCAAACCTACATGTGCCTATAGGTCCTGCCTGCAGCAATGACATCTCTCAGCTTAGGAAGGGCTGCTTAGTGTGGGAATATGACTCCCATCTGGAAAGCCAGATGGTGCCTTATCACTGTCGAAGTAAAAAACCTATTTTCCACGTCAAGGGCCAAGCTGACGTTCTGTTCCTCAAATGAATAAAAGGCACTTCTGTAGTGCTGGAATGAGGCATGTAGTTCAAAGTAAGTTGAAGGAGTCGAATAACATCTATCCAGTGAGTCCTGCAAGACTTCAGGCTCTTCTGCTTCCATCAGCACCCCGTTGAGCCTGGAAAAGGAGACAAAACTAAAGAAGCAGCCAGGGAAAATCAGACACCACACAGCCCCAACTAGATTTCAGGGGTAACATAAGGAAGTGGTCCAAAAAGGAAAAGGATAGATCCATCAATGAGGTAAAAAAATTATTGCCTTTATGTTGGGATAGAACAGGGCCAGGTAGAAAACAGTGAAAGAGAAAGACAGAGAGAGAGAGAGAGAGAGAGACAGAGAGAGACAGAGAGAGAGAGAGAGAGAGAAAGTGAGCTCAGTGAATTGGCCAGGTGACACACTGATAAGGGAGTAAAAGGACACTCTGAGTTAGTGCCCTCACGATACACAGCAAACAGTGATCATGAGAAGAGTGAACTCAATAGTTTTCCATCAAATGTGCTTAAAATTCCATGCAGTTGCCGTAAGTGTACAACTTCTGAGGTATGGTCAACCTATGGTACATTAGTAAATGATAAGGGGAGGAAGAAATGGAAACTGAAATGTCTACTGCAATGAAACCCAATAGCAATGTCAGTAGGAGTAATTCAGCCTTTATTGAAAACATGAAATCAAACACACTGTTTTCCCTGGACCTGTTGTCTCTAGGTGTTAACACAGAATTAAGCGACCACAATTGCTGAAAGTTACCTGGGGCATGGTGGGTTTTGATCTTCTTCCCCTTCTTGGTACTTTTGAATTTCTGCAATAAATTCAGACATGGACAGACACATTAAGCTGATTCCCCTACACACATAACATTCCACTGTCTAATCCTCACACAGGGACCTCAGGCTCCTCAGCATAAGAATAGGACACTGTGAGAGATATATTTCAGGAGGCCTGAAGGCTGGTCATGATAGAGAGTCCTTGGTTTTGTCCCAGAAAATAAGGGTAAAATGTCCCTATTCTGGTAGATCATTATCCCAGTATCATTTGTCCCAAGTTTGTGCAAACGGTTATGCCATATTTTTCCAATCAATTTAAAGCAAATGCCCTCAAACGATTTCTAGGAGAAAAACTGCAATATTCAGCCCTGTCTCATCAAATACTCAGATTGTTCATGGTTGTGAGGATTTTAGACACTGAAATTAGAGTGAGAAAGGAAATCTACAAACCCTTGAGTCAAAATCATAGTTCTTTGAATTTGTCACATCTGCCCAGGTCCAATGCCTTGAGAGTAGAATCAGAGTGCCACAGGCATAGCCTGAGACTAGGAAGAGAGCCACACTCACTGACCCATCCCATGTTTGGGCTTCCAGGTAGAACTAGAGCTTCATTCAACCTATATGTGCCTATAGGTCCTCAGTGCAGCAATGACATCTCTCAGCTCAGTAATGGCCTCTTGGAGCAGGAATATGATCTCTATATGGAAAACTCAGTGGATCCTTATCACCTTTATAGAAAGGTACTCACCATCCACGTCAAGAGAAAAGCCAACATGTTCTTCCTCCAGTGAGTAAAAGGAACTTCCGTAGGGCTGGCATGGATCAGGCATTTCTAGATAACTGGAAGGAGTCGAATAACATCTATCTAGTGAGTCCTGCAAGTCCTCAGGCTCTACTACCTCCAGCAGCTCTCTGCTGAGCCTGGAAAAGTAGAAAAAGTAAAGAATAAGCCAGGGGAAATCAGACACAACAGAGCCCCAACTAGGTTTCATGGGTAGCATAAGGAAGTGGTTAAAAAAGAAAAAGGATACATCCATTAATGAGGTAACAAATTATTGCCTTCAGTTGGGATGGAACAGGGCCAAATAGAAAAGAATGAAAGAGAAAGACAGAGAGACAGAGAGACAGAGGCAGAGACAGAGAGCGAGCACTCAGTGAATTGTCCAGGTGACACACTGATGAGGGAGTACAGGACACTCTGAGTTACTGCCCTCAGGACACACAGCGTACAGTGATCATGAAAAGACTGTGCTCAATAATTTTCCATAAAATGTGCTCAAGTTTCCATGCAGTCACCATGAGGATACAGCTTTTGAAGTATGGTCGACCTACAGTAGATTAGTAAGTGACAAGGAGAGGAAGAAACGGAAACCTAAATATCTACTGCAATGAAAACCAACAGCAATGTGAGTAGGAATAATTCAGGCTTGGTTGAAAACATGTAATCGATAATGTCGGCCTGCTCTGCTTTCCCTGAACCAGGAGTCTCCAGGTGTCAACACAGAATTAGCTGTTGACAGTTGCTCAAACTTACCTGGGGCATGGTGGGCCTTGGTCTTCTTCCTCTTCTTGGTCCTTTTTAATTCCTGCAATAAATTCAGACAGGGACAGACAAAATAAGCCAATTCACCTACACCCATAACAGTCCACTGTCTAATCCCCACACAGGGACCTCAGGCTCCTCAGCACAAGAACAGGACAATGTGAGAGATATACTTCAGGAGGCCTCAAAGCCAGTCATGATAGAGATTCTTTGGTTTGCATCTCAGAACCAAGGGTGAAATGTCCCTATTCTGGTAGACAGTTATCCCAAAATCATTTATCCCAAGTTTGTGCAAACAGTTATGCCTTATTGTTCCCATCAGTTCAAAGAAAATGCCCCAGATGATTTCTAGGAGGAAAACTGCAGTATTCAGCCCTGTCTCATCAAATGCCCAGCTCATTCGTCGTTGCAAGACACTGAAATTAGAATGAAGGAGGAAATCTACAAACCCTTGAGCCCAAATCATAGTTCTATGAATTTTTTACATCTGCCTGGTCCAATGTGCTGAGAGTGGGCTCAGGTTGCCACAGGCATGGCTGGAGACTAGGAATAGAGCCATGCTCCCTGACCCATTTCATGTCTGGGCTTCCAACTGAAACTACAGTTTCATTACAACCTATATGCGCCCACAGGTCCTGCCTGCGGCAATGACATCTCTCGGGTCAGTAAGGGCCACTTGGAGCAGGAATATCACCCATATCTGGAGGACCAGGTGGAGTCTTATCACCTTCATAGTAAGGTACTCACTGTCCACGTCAAGAGCCAAGCCAAGGTGTTGTTCCTCCAATGAGTAAAAGTCATTTCTGTACAGCTGGCATAAGTCAGGCAGTTCCATATACCCACAAGGAGTTGAATAAAATCTATCCAGTGAGTCCTGCAAGACTTCAGGCTCTTTCTCATCCAGCAGCTCCCTGCTGAGCCTGGAAAAGTAGGAAAAGTAAAGAATAAGCCAGGGGGAATCAGAAACCACACAGCCCCAGCTAGATTTCATGGGTAACATAAGGAACTGTTTGAAAAGAAAAAGGACAGATCTATTAATGAGGTAACAAATTATTGCCTTCATGTTGGGACAGACCAGGGCCAGGCAGAAAAGGATGAAAGAGAAAGACACACACACACACACACACACACACACACATTGAGAGAGAGAGAGAGAGTGAGAGAGATAGTGAGCTCAGTGAATTGGCCAGGTGACACACTGATGAGGGAGTCAAAGAACACTCTATATTAGTGCCCTCAGGACACACAATGAACAGTGATCATGAAAAGAGTGGGCTCAATAATTTTGCATAAAATGTGCTCAAGCTTCCCTGCAGTCACCATGAGAATACAGCTTTTGAGGTGTGGTCAACCTTCACTAGGTTAGTAAATGATAAGGAAAGGAAGAAATGGAAACCTAAACATTTACTGTAATGAGAACCAAAAACAATGTTAGTAGATGTAATTCAGACTTGTCTGACAAGATGAAATCATTATTTTCAGCATGTACTGTTTTCCCCAGACTTGGCGTCTCCAGGTGTCAACATCAAATTAACTGTCCACAATTTCTCAGACTCACCTGGGACCTGTGGCCTCTTGGTACTCCTTTTTCACTTGATCACACCAATGTCCTGCAAATAAATTCAGACAGGGCCTCTTACATGAAGCAGTTCTTCCTTGCACACAGAAACATTCCTCTGTCCAATCCTAACACAGGGACATCAGTCTTCTCAGTGTGAGAACAGTAGACTTTGAGAGAAATATACCAGGAGGCCTGAGGTCAAGTCTTGAGAGAACTGACTTGGTTCCTTTCATGAGCCTTGGGCAAAATTCCCATTTTGGAATGTGATCTTCCCAGTGTGCTCTGTCCTAGGTTTGTGTACACAAATGAACAATGTTTTTCCCAATAGATTTGAGGCAAATCGTTCTAACGCCTCATAGGAGAGATATTACAATATTCAGGCTTCTCTCATCAAATACCCAGGATTTGATAGTTTATGAGATTGTGGACACTGAGATTTGATGGAGGGATGCAGTGTACCAGCTCTTGAGTCAAAATGAGACTTGGTTCTACACAGAAGCATCAGCTATCATGGCTTTTGTGGGTAAAAAGTCAGCCATTTATCTAGAAAACATACCAGCAAGATGATGGACAGATGAGCTACAACAAGCCAACTTAGAAGACACAGAAAGTGGGGATAAATTCAGTGAAACCTGGGTCACATCTTCCACGGAGAGGTAGACAAGGGTGACACTGGGCTTGGGCAGGTAAAGAACTGCACAGACATGCTTTGGGAACAAAACTCATAAAGAAATTTGTAGCTGGCAAGAGACATTTAATTCAGGTGAGCTGATCTGACAGATAACTCCTGGACATGTGCTGCACAGCTTGGTGTGAGTTTGCCACACCTGCCTTGAGTTCAATGTCCTGACAGTCGGTCCAGGGTGGCACGGGCATGGCCTGAGACTAGGAAGACAGCAAAGCTCACTGACCCACCCCATGCCTGTGCTTCAGACTCGATTCCAGAGTGATTGAAATCTACATTGTTATATAAGTTCCACCCACAGTGATGGCAACTCTCAGCCCAACCAGGGGCGCAAGGCCCAAAGATTATGGGGTCTACCTGGGACATGAACTGGAGCTTTATCACCTTCACAATGGAGTACTCACTGCCTATGTCAAGAGCCAAGCCGACTTGCTGTTCCTCTACTGAGTGAAAGGTGCTCCCGTCAGACTGGTATGAGGCACACATGTCAGGAGGAATTGAGAGAGTGGAATCACCTTCATCCCAGGACTCCTGGGGGGCTTCCTCCTCTTCAGACTCCTGCAGATTCCTGATGAGCCAGGCAGGACAGGGATGACAGAAGACATAACCAACAGAGATTAGACAACAAAACCTTCCAGATGATCTGATGGGAGACAGAATGGAGTGCTCACAGAAACCAAAGGCATTTTTCCTTCAAGAGAAATAAAACTATCCTTCTAAATGCAGGCTGGAGGTTGACTGCTCTGAGGACCGAACAAAAATGGGCAGCACATGCTCAGTACATTTGCCACAGATCAGCCAATGCAGGGCACCCAGACTCTCTCTGTAAACTACCATCATGACTTGCAGCACAGAGAACTAACACAGGGCTTCAACTACTTCGTATAAATTGGGTTGAATTTTACATGCAGCATTCAAGTGAACAGAGCCCTTGAGGCAGTGCAGACACAGATCTTGTGTATTAAGGGTCCCCTTTTTACAATATTTTGATATAATATGTTTATTTTTTCAATTTCTTTGCTTACACAAATACTAGCAAACATACTAACAAAAAATAAACAGAAAGCATATATACATTCTCTCCCTGGATTTAAACACATGGGAGAGAACAGGTGACACCAAGAAATCCCTGTTTGAAGGTCTGGAGTGGACCTCCAGCAAACTCCACCAGACCTGCAGCTGAGGGACCTCACCGTTAAAAGGAAAACTAACAAACAGAAAGGAATGAATGTCAACAAAAGGACATCCACACCAAAACCCCATCTGTAGGTCACCAGCATCAAAGACCAAAGGTAGATAAAACCACAAAAATGTGGACAAACTGGAGCAGAAAAGCTGAAAATTCTAAAAACCAGAGCGCCCCTTCTCCTCCAAAGGATCACAGCTCCTCACCAGCAATGGAACAAAGCAGGACGGAGAATGACTTTGATGAGCTGACAGAAGTAGGCTTCAGAAGTCGGTAATAACAAACTTCTCCGAGCTAAAGGAGGATGTGCAAACCCATCGCAAGGAAGCTAAAAACCTTGAAAAAAGATTGGACGAATGGCTAACTAGAATAAACAATGCAGAGGAGACCTTAAATGACCTGATGGACCTGAAAGCCATGGCACGAGAACTACGTGGCGCATGCACAAGCTTCAGTAGCCAATTTGATCAAGTGGAAGAAAGGGTATTAGTGATTGAAGATCAAATTAATGAAATGAAGTGAGAAGAGCAGTTTAGAGAAAGAAGAGTAAAAAGAAATGAACAAAGCCTCCAATAAATATGGGACTATGTGAAAAGACCAAATCTACATTTGATTGGTGTACCTGAAAGTGATGGGGAGAATGGAACCAAGCTGGAAAACACTTTTCAAGATATTATCCAGGAGAACTTCCCCAACCTAGCAAGGCAGGCCAACATTCAAATTCAGGAAATATAGAGAACACCACAAAGATACTCCTCGAGAAGAGCAACTCCAAGACACATAATTGTAAGATTCACCAAGTTTGAAGAAAGGAAAAAATGTTAAGGGCAGCCAGAGAGAAAGGTCGAGTTACCCACTAAGGGAAGCCCACCAGACTAATAGTGGATCTCTCTGCAGAAACCCTACAAACCAGAAGAGAGTGGGGGCCAATATTCGACATTCATAAAGAAAAGAATTTTCAACCCAGAATTTCATATCCAGCCAAACTAAGCTTCATAAGTGAAGGAGAAATAAAATCCTTTACACACAAGCAAATGCTGAGAGATTTTGTCACCAACAGGCCTGCCTTACAAGAGCTCCTGAAGGAAGCACTGAACATGGAAAGGAACAACATGTACCAGCCAGCCACTGCAAACACATGCCAAATTGTAAAGACCATCGATGCTAGGAAGAAAGTGCATCAACTAACAGGCAAAATAACCAGCTCACATCATCATGACAGGATCAAATTCACACAGAACAATAGTAACCTGAAATGTAAATGGGCTAAATGCCCCAATAAAAAGACACAGACTGGCAAATTGGACAAGGAGTCAAGACCCATCAGTGTGCTGCATTCAGGAGACCCATCTCACGTGCAGAGACACGCATAGGCTCAAAATAAAGGGATGGAGGAAGATCTACCAAGCAAATGGAAAGCAAAAAAAAAGCAGGGGTTGCAATCCTAGTCTTTGATAAAACAGACTTTAAACCAAGAAAGATCAAAAGAGACAAAGAAGGCCATTACATAATGGTAAAGGGATCAATTCAACATGAAAAGCTAACTATCCTAAATGTACATGTATCGAATACAGGAGCACCCAGATTCATAAAGCAAGTCCTGAGAGACCTGAAAAGAGACTTAGACTCCCACGCAATAATCATGGGAGACTTTAACACCCCACTGTCATATTAGACAGATCCATGAGACAGAAGGTTCACAAGGATATCCAGGACTTGAACTCAGCTCTGCACCAAGCATACCTAATAGACATCTACAGAACTCTCCACTCCAAATCAACAGAATATACATTCTTCTCAGCATCACATCACACTTATTCCAAAATTGACTACATAGTAGGAAGTAAAGCACTCCTCAGCAAATGTAAAAGAACAGAAATCACAACAAACTGTCTCTCAGACACAGTGCAATCAAATTAGAACTCAGGATTAAGAAACTTACTCAAAACCGCACAACTACATGGAAACTGAACAACCTGCTCCTGAATGACTACTGGGTAAATAACGAAATGAAGGCAGAAATAAAGATGTTCTTTGAAACCAATGAGAACAAAGACACAACATACCAGAATCTCTGGGACACATTTAAAGCAGTGGGGAGAGGGAAATTTCTAGCACTAAATGCCCACAAGAGAAAGGAAAGATCTAAAATCAACACCTTAATATTGCAATTAAAAGAACTAGAGAAGCAAGAGCAAACATATTCAAAAGCTAGCAGAAGGCAAGAAATAACTAAGATCAGAGCAGAACTGAAGGAGACAGAGACACAAAAAAACTCTTCAAAAAAATCAGTGAATCCAAGAGCTGGTTTTTTTAAAAGATCAATAAGATATCCCTGTTTGGCTAGTTCACCTGGCTTATCTGATTGCAAGTTCCTATCTTGAGAGGACTACGAAATTAAAACCAACACAAGGGCCACAAATAATGTACAACGTTGTTAATAAGGACAACTTGTAGCTGGGTGAATGGAAGAAAAAGTTCTATTCATTGCTTCCTCATTTTCTCTAAATCTACAATCTCCAGCTGCCCCTATTGAATTAACAGCCCACAATTCCACAGCATTACCTGGGAGACACTGGCCCTTTTTCTTCCTCTTCCTCATGATCACTTTCATATTCTGGAAACAAATTCAGAGAAGCAGGTCACATTAAGCAATTCACACTTCACATATGACCAAATCAGTGTCCAGTCATAGGACAAGGACATAACTATTCTCAGTGCAAGAATATGGATTCTGACAGGAGGATTCTAGGGTGCCCTAGATTAACTCTGGTGAGAAGTAGATGACCCTGCTTTCCAGACCCACAGGCCAAAATTTCCCTCTACGGGTAGACCAAAATGCCATATTCCCTGCCTGAGTCTATGCAAACTTAAACAAATTTTTCCACCAAAATAGCCAATAATTGGTCAAACAATTTTCTAGGAGTGTTGTTGCAATACTGACTTATATCACCAGGTAACATGGACATTAATTGTTTAGAGGGATCTACACATGAAACTCGACTGATAGATAAATTCTAACAACTCTTGCATTAAAAAGAATCTGTGATTTGGGAGATGATGGAAGGTGAATCATTTGAGGTCATGAGTTCAAGACCAGCCTGGCCAACATGGGGGAACCCCGTCTCTAATAAAAATACAAAAATTAGCCAGATGTGGTGCCGAGCACCTGTGGTACCAGCGACTCAGGAGGCTGAGGCTGGAGAATCACTTGAACCTGGGAGGCGGAAGTTGCAGCAAGCCAAAATGGAGCCACTGTACTCCAGCCTGGGTGACAGAGCGAGACTCCATCACAAAAAAAAAAAAAAAAGAGAGAGAATCTATGATGCTACAAAGAAACATTGGATCAGCCATTGCATTGATGGGGTGAAGAACCAGGGTCCAGCCTTGCTTTATGGAACTATATCAGCAAAGTAAAAAAGAAAAGTTTCTGTCCTGATTTCAAGGTGACTGTGCAGCTAAGCAAGCTGACTTGAAGGATACCAAGACTAAAGCTGAGAGCAGTGAAGCCTGGGGAACGATACTTCCAAATACAAAGGCAAGGCTGCCAGTCTCCTTAAAAAGGCAGAGAAACCGCATGGACATTGTTCAGGGACAGATGACTTAATCACAGGTGACAAGAGATACTGAATCGAAGCTATGAGGCCTCACAGATACCTCCTGTGTACCTCCTGCACTCAGGTGACTATGAGATTGTCACTCTTCTCTGGGGTCCAGTAACTTGACACTGGGGACTGTGAGACAAAGGCATGACATGAGCTGAGAAGGGAAGAAAACCTCCCTGATATCTCTGTTAAGAATCCCATAAAAGATTTTATTAAAACCAATTTGTGTGTATAGAGCCTGCCTCCAGAGTTTATCTTCCTCAGCATAGGAAAAGGCGTGAGACAAAGGAAAATAGAGGCTACCTGGGATAATGCATACAGCATCCGACATGTCATCATGAGAGGATGAGTCAATGAGAGTTGAGTCGACTTGGTCTTCCTCAAATGTGATTTTGGTGTTCCAGTGAGGCTGGTTGGACTCACAAGGGCCGTGGCTAGTTGAACAAGTGATGACACATTCCTCCAGTGAGTCCTCAGGGACTTCCTTTTCTTCAGCCTTCTGCACCTCCCTGAGGAGCCAGGTGGGATAGAGATGACAGAAGATTAAAGACAGAGGGATCGGACCCCAGGGAGTCCCAGCTGGTTTTGACAGGAGGCATTCAGAGAGTGGCCCCAGAAAGAAAACAGGAGGTTCCCTTTAAGAGGGAACAGGCAATCCTCTTCTCTCCGCAACAGAGCATGGCTGCCATGGGAGACAGAGAGGAAGAGAGCAACTGGTGTTCATTGCACTGGACAGATAGCAGCCGAGGAGGATGAAGACTCAGCTATCCCTGTACGGTACAGACATGACACCCGCCACACACAGAGAAACACAACAGCTGCCACACCCTGTGTCCAAGCTGGCTTGAATTTCACATTCTGTGGCCAAGGGAATGCAGACTTTCGGCCCATCGTAGATGCCAGAGAGGGCGTGCCTCCTAGACCTTTTTCATATGTTACCACCCATTACTTGCTCCCGATTATTCAGTGTTACCTGGGGGCACATAATTCCTGTACTTTCTCAGCCTCCTCAACTTTAACATCTTCATCCTCATCTTCAGCATTTTCTGTAAATACAGAAGTGCTCGTTCAGAGATTTCCCACTTCACACTCTGCAAGCACAGTCAGCCCAATGTGCACACAGACATGAACATCTAGGCATGGTCACGGTTCAACTGAAAGCTCTCATGTTTTATCTTTAACAAAATGCCCTGGCATGGTTTCCTGATCCATTGGGCAATGCCTTTCTGATCTGGAGGGCCACCATCAAGATGTGGCCAAATATTGAAAAGACCTTTTGCTCCCCATATGATGGAGGCTTCTACAGCCTCTCGCTGGACTGTGGCAGCTGTCTCCCCCATCCCACTACAGGTCTGATTCCCAGGCACAGGCTTGGTGTCCTGTCACAGTTCACATTTCAAGCCTAACTCTTTCTCTTAGGAGAGGACAAACTTGTCCTACAGTCCTCCGTGCATCAGGAGACTTCACAGGCCCTCCATGTGGCTTCTGCCCTATTATTCAGGGACATACTTTCTATGAGGAGTGTTCCAGTCTCAAGCACTTGCTACCACCAAATGCCCCCACATGAAGTGCCTGCTCCAACACCACACGGCAAGCGGCTTTATCTCATTTTGAGAAGCAGTCGTAAGTGTTCCCACATTTGGATGCTTCAGACCCTTGGAAGTGACAATTTGCTTGCATTTGCAGATGGAGACAGAGAAACTCGGGAAGGATAAATCACTCACTCACCGACAGTTACTAAGAACATTGCCAAAGAGACAGCCTGGGAACCTGCCTTCTGAGTCCAGAGCTCTTTTCACTCTAACAAGCGCCCTCCCATCACAGCCTCCTTCCTGTCCTTTAAAACTAGAAACGTGCTGCTTCTTGCTCCAAAGAAAACCTTCCATCAAGGAAGGAGGGACATTTGCAATACTGTGACCTCCAACCCCATGGGTTTGCCATCTCTGTTCTTACCCAGGAAGTCCTGGTCATGTCATGGCCACATATGTTTAGGGGAAAAAACACCCCCGATGCCACTGTCATTGTGAAAGTATGGAGGCCTGGAGTCTCTCATAAGCCTGGAGTTTTGGGTCATCAGGGCCTATGGCCACCTTACCTGGGCTGAGTTTTTGGACGAGGTGCTGTGCCAGCCTACATCCCTCAGCCAGCTGTTCTCGGAGGTCCGATCCCTGGGAGTTGTCTGGCTTATCCGGAGTGATGAGGGCCTGGAGATGCTGATTCAATGAGCGGGAGGCATCTCTCCCTTCCCGTAACTTCTCCCTTAACTGAGTCAGCTCTCGTTCCTGAGAGTGAACCAGGACTTTATATTGCCTAAGGTGAGATAGTAGAGAAAATTTAACAGTGGAAAGGGATGAGTGATTAGTTGCAATATTGCGACATAGATTCCTGAGCCAATGTCCTCAAGGAGACCTCCAAGCAGAAGGCCAGCACGTGTGTAAAGAAATGTCTGTGGCCAAGAGAAAGAATAAAAAGTGGTTCACAGGCTTCCTCTATATGAGAGAGGGCTCCTGGAAGACCCTCCACGATGTTCCATTCATCTTTCTCTTCTGGCAACAAAAGTAGGTGTCTTCCTAATTCAGTTTCGAAAAGACATCCATCCTTTCAGTTCTTCACTCTGGCCATGGACATTTCCACGTGAATATACACATAGTGCATCTTGCAGCGACTAGATACAAAGCCATGGACAGGAATGAGGCCAGGTGCAGATTGGGCCAATTGAAAAGACAAAAGAAAAGAATGACAGGCTCGAGAAGGCAACATTGATTGAGTGAAAGGATGAGAAGCCGCAGTCAGTCAGGAGGTGATTCTGACTAAGGGTGAGTGGGGTGGTGATGGCATATCATTTTGAGTATACCGAATGCTGCTGGGTGGTTCCCACTCCTTCGGTTAATTTTCTGTTATGCACATTTCACCTCAACAATTACTTGTTTGAAAAACAGAAAATAAGGCTCTGAGAAACAACCGCAACCCATAACTTATTATTATCCTTGTTCTCTGCTTGATAAATCTTTGTGTGTCGTGAGCCTGCCATGGCAATTCCTGCCTTTCCCCGGGCCCAGCTTAGCTCTGATTTCTCCCCACCGAGCTGCTGTACTTCAGAGATTCACACACCTGCCACCTGCCTGACGCCACGGGGCCCCCTCACCTGAGCTCCTCAGCTTGCCCGAGCTGCTCTGCAAGCTTCTCTTCCTTGAACAGCTGCTCATCCCTCAGCATAGATTTTATGAGGTCTTTGCAGTCTTCATACTCTGAGAAAAGACAGACACACCTGCCTCAGTGAAAGGCTGGACATGCTGTTCTGGTTACTGCATACAGGGCAGGAGCCAGGTCCATCCCAAGGACAAAACTGTCCCCACTACCAGGCTCTAGGCAGGGATTTCCACATCTTTACTCTTCAGTCTCCCGACTTGCTGGCATCTGATCCTCCAAAATTTAGAGATGAAGAAAGAGAAACTCAAGGCACATCAAGGAAGTTGACAAGATGATTCAACCACAGTGAAGTGGAGTCAGAATTCACAGTCCCGGAGGTCTGGCTCTGAATGCGAGGCCACTTTCCCAAGCCTTGCAGCCTCTCCTCTAAAACACTGCACTGGGGCGTGAAGTAGTGATTTCTTGTATAGTCGGGAAGGCCTCTCGGACTATGGGACTGATGGTTTCCCTTTTACTGGGAATTTCAAGGACAAATATGTCAAAGATCTTAAACATCTTTCATTTTTAAATGATATCTTCAGATGTGATTTTAAGAATCACATCTGAAGCATAAAGTATGAGACATAAGACGTAAGGCCATGAAGGAAATCTGCTCAAATACTAGTAAGGTTTGTGTTAATTTAAAAACAGTACAATGAAGAACTAATAGATAGTGTTTACTCTCTGCCAAAAAACGTTCTATGAGATTGACAAGAGCTCACGTAATTCATTGCAGCAATTTACAGAGGTAGGTATTCCTGTAGTACCCTATGCACAGATGAGGAAACTGAGGGACAGACAAGACAAGCAACTTGGATGGAGCCCAGGAGACAGGCCAAGGGTCCCTGTTCTGCACACAGCACTGATGCTTCCACACATTCTCAGGTGCGATCTTTCTTCCTCTTTAGGAACAAGAGAATGTGCCCCAGGAAGCAGGACTTCCCTCTCACCAGGCAACTCTCTGCTTTTCTTTTGATGAGTCTTGCCCTGTCACCAAGGCTGGAGTGCAATGGCATATTCTTGGCTCACTGCAACCTCTGCCTCCTGGATGTAAAGGATTCTCTTGCCTCATCCTCCGGAGTAGCTGGGATTACAGGCGCCTGCTACCACGCCCAGCTAATGTTTGTATTTTTAGTAGAGATGGGGTTTCTCCATGTTGCCCAGGCTGGTCTCAAACTCCTGACCTCGTGATCTACCCACCTCAGCCTCCCAAAGTGCTGGGATTAGAGGAGTGAGCCACCGTGCACGGCCCCTACTCCCTGCTCTTGATGCTGTCACTTATACATACCACAGGTTCTATTAGGAGCAGACTCCTCTTGAAGCCCCTCAGAGCGGGCACTGTGTACTATCACCAAGTTTCCCTCAGGGTCCCTAGAACAGAGCTTTGCCTATTGGGCCTCAACAAAAGCTTGAACAGAGTAAGGGTTCACTAGTCCCACACATTTAGAACAACAAACTAGATGTTATTTGTCTGCCGGATCTTATATGGTACAGAGAGGATTCTTGGAAACACGATTTAGACTCTTGGAGAAAACAGGTCATTCTGTGCCTGTGTCTGAAATGGATAACTGCAATTTTACCTCTAGGCCCACCCCCACCTGATTGCAAACATGGAAACTTGCTAAATACTTTGGTCAACCTCTGACTTCCAAATTTAACAAAATGTGAAAATGCCCATTTCTATTTTCCTAGAGGTATGGGAAGGTTGAACTTATTTTTGATGGAGAGAGCATTTAGTTTCTCCGAGAGAAGACAGGACATCATTCATCACTTTTGTGATGGTGAGCCTATAGAACTTACCGTACTTATTCTGCCCCTTGGCCAGGAAGTACGCCACTTGAGTTACAAGAAATTTCTCTTTGAGGTTTCTGAACTGCTCTTTGTTCTCTGCCAGCTGGGGGCACGATTTCTTGTTGATTTCTAGAATGTTCAACTCTGACTTCTCAGTGGACCAAGGGCGGGCAGATGCCACCATGCTGACGTTTGTGGCAGAAGAGGTGGGGTCAGGGACTGGGGAGAAGACACCCAAACACATGATGGGTTAAAAACTCGTGAAATCAAGTAGGTTTAATCAGGACTGAGGGATGTCACTGATAGCCCTGTCTACTTCTTTGAAGATGTTGTTTCCCTGGTTTCACTCTTCTCATCTCCACTCTTGATCTCCTTTAAGTCAACTTGTCTTAGCTACGCAGTCACTTTGAAACCAGGACATAAATGCTTCTACCGTTTTCTTGCTCATAAGTTTCTATAAAGCAAGGCTGGGCACTGAGTTGTTGACCCCATGAGCAGCCAATATTTCTGTGTAGCACAACAGATTGTTTTTGGTTTTTAAAATTTTTTTGTTTGTTTCATTGGTTCGTTTTTGGTTTTTTGTTTTTTGTTTGAGATGGAGTCTCACTCTGTCACCCAGGCTGGAGTGCAGTGGCGCGATCTCAGCTCACTGCAACCTCTGCCCTCCCTGGTTCAAGCAATTCTCATGTCTCAGCGTCCCAAGTAGCTGAGATTACAAGTGCCAACGACCATGCCAGCTAATTTTTGCATTTTTAGTAGAGATAGGGTTTCACCACGTTGGCCAGGCTGGTTTCGAACTCCTGACATCAGGTGATCCGCCCACCTCAGCCTCCCAAAGCGCTGGGATTACAGATGTGAGCCAGCGCCCCTGGCCAGACACTTATTATTAATAGCTAAGACAAGCCAATGAAAAGGAGAGAGAGTCTAGCCTGAGAGTAGTGAATGAGGAAGGGAGGATTGTCTGAGCCAGTCCTCCCACCTAAGCCTCCTGAGCAGTTGGGACTATATGCACGCAGCACCATGCCTGGCTAGGTTTTCGTATTCTTTGGAAAGATGGGTTTCAGCATATTGCCCAGGCTGGTCTTGAACTCCTGAATTCAAATGATCCTCCCACTTAGGCCTCCCAAACTGCTGTGATTATACGTGTGAGTCACCGCACCTAGCTGCATCCTGGTTTCTGACTAAACCAATATTTATGTATACAGCCTGTCCTCAGAATTGATCTTCCATAGCGTAGACAGAGGTATGAGACACAAGGGAAATAGAGGCTACCTGGGAGAAGGTTTCGAGCATCCTGCCATTCATCATCAGAGGATTCACTGTCTACAACTAGAGTTGAGTCGACTTGGTCTTCCTCAAATGTGATTTTGGTTTTCTGGTGAGGCTGGTTGGACTCACAAGGGCCGTGGCTAGTTGAACAAGTGATGACACATTCCTCCAGTGAGTCCTCAGGGACTTCCTTTTCTTCAGCCTTCTGTACCTCCCTGAGGAGCCAGGTGGGATAGAGATGACAGAAGATTAAACACAGAGGGATCGGACCCCAGGGAGTCCCAGCTGGTTTTGACAGGAGGCATTAAGAGAGTGGCCCCAGAAAGCAAACAGGAGGTTCCCTTTAAGAGGGAACAGGCAATCCTCTTCTCTCTGCAACAGAGCATGGCTGCCATGGGAGCCAGAGAGGAAGAGAGCAACTGGTGTTCATTGCACTGGACAGATAGGAGCCGAGGAGGATGAAGACTCAGCTATCCCTGTACGGTACAGACATGACACCCGCCACACACAGAGAAACACAACAGCTGCCACACCCTGTGTCCAAGCTGGCTTGAAATCCACATACTGTGGCCAAGGGAATGCAGACTTTCGGCCCATCGTAGATGCCAGAGAGGGCGTGCCTCCTAGACCTTTTTCATATGTTACCACCCATTACTTGCTCCCGATTATTCAGTGTTACCTGGGGGCATATAATTCCTGTACTTTCTCAGCCTCCTCAACTTTAACATCTTCATCCTCATCTTCGTCATTTTCTGTAAATACAGAAGTGTTCGTTCAGAGATTTCCCACTTCACACTCTGCAAGCACAGTCAGCCCAATGTGCACTCAGACATGAACATCTAGGCATGGTCACCGTTCAACTGAAAGCTCTCATGTTTTATCTTTAACAAAATGCCCTGGCATGGTTTTCTGATCCATTGGGCAATGCCTTTCTGGTCTGGAAGGCCACCATCAAGATGTGGTCAAATATTCAAAAGACCTTTTGCTCCCCATATGATGGAGGCTTCTACAGCCTCTCTCTGGACTGTGGCAGCTGTCTCCCCCATCCCGCTACAGGTCTGATTCCCAGGCACAGGCTTGGTGTCCTGTCACAGTTCACATTTCAAGCCTAATTCTTTCTCTTAGGAGAGGACAAACTTGTCCTACAGTCCTCCGTGCATCAGGAGACTTCACAGGCCCTCCATGTGGCTTCTGCCCTATTATTCAGGGACATTCTTTCTATGAGGAGTATTCCAGTCTCAAGCACTTGCTACCACCAAATGCCCCCACATGAAGTGCCTGCTCCAACACCACATGGCAAGCAGCTTTATCTCCTTTTGAAAAGCAGTCGTAAGTGTTCCCACATTTGGATGCTTCAGACCCTTGGAAGTGACAATTTGCTTGCATTTGCAGATAGAGACAGAGAAAATCGGGAAGGATAAATCACTCACTCACCGACAGTTACTAAGAACACTGCCAAAGAGACAGCCTGGGAACCTGCCTTCTGAGTCCAGAGCTCTTTTCACTCTAACAAGCGCCATCCCGTCACAGCCTCCTTCCTGTGCTTTAAAACTAGAAATGTGCTGCTTCTTGCTCCAAAGAAAACCTTCCATCAAGGAAGGAGGGACATTTGCAATACTGTGACCTCCAACCCCATGGGTTTGCCGTCTCTGTTCTTACCCAGGAAGTCCTGGTCATGTCATGGCCACATATGTTAAGGGGAAAAAACACCACCGATGCCACTGTCATTGTGAAAGTATGGAGGTCTGGAGTCTCTCATAAGCCTGGAGTTTTGGGTCATCAGGACCTATGGCCACCTTACCTGGGCTGAGCTTTTGGACGAGGTGCTGTGCCAGCCTACATCCCTCAGCCAGCTGTTCTCGGAGGTCTGATCCCTGGGAGTTGTCTGGCTTATCCGGAGTGATGAGGGCCTGGAGATGCTGATTCAATGAGCGGGAGGCATCTCTCCCTTCCCGTAACTTCTCCCTTAACTGAGTCAGCTCTCGTTCCTGAGAGTGAACCAGGACTTTATATTGCCTAAGGTGAGATAGTAGAGAAAATTTAACAGTGGAAAGGGATGAGTGATTAGTTGCAATATTGCGACATAGATTCCTGAGCCAATGTCCTCAAGGAGACCTCCAAGCAGAAGGCCAGCACGTGTGTAAAGAAATGTCTGTGGCCAAGAGAAAGAATAAAAAGTGGTTCACAGGCTTCCTCTATATGAGAGAGGGCTCCTGGAAGACCCTCCACGATATTCCATTCATCTTTCTCTTCTGGCAACAAAAGTAGGTGTCTTCCTAATTCAGTTTCGAAAAGACATCCATCCTTTCAGTTCTTCACTCTGGCCATGGACATTTCCACGTGAATATACACATAGTGCATCTCGCAGCGACTAGATACAAAGCCATGGACAGGAATGAGGCCAGGTGCAGATTGGGCCAATTGAAAAGACAAAAGAAAAGAATGACAGGCTCGAGAAGGCAACATTGATTGAGTGAAAGGATGAGAAGCCGCAGTCAGTCAGGAGGTGATTCTGACTAAGGGTGAGTGAGGTGGTGATGGTATATCTTTTTGAGTATACCGAATGCTGCTGGGTGGTTCCCACTCCTTCGGTTAATTTTCTGTTATGCACATATCACCTCAACAATTACTTGTTTGAAAAACAGAAAATAAGGCTCTGAGAAACAACCGCAACCCATAACTTATTATTATCCTTGTTCTCTGCTTGATAAATCTTTGTGTGTCGTGAGCCTGCCATGGCAATTCCTGCCTTTCCCCGGGCCCAGCTTAGCTCTGATTTCTCCCCACCGAGCTGTTGTACTTCAGAGATTTACATACCTGCCACCTGCCTGACGCCACGGGGCCCCCTCACCTGAGCTCCTCAGCTTGCCCGAGCTGCTCTGCAAGCTTCTCTTCCTTGAACAGCTGCTCATCCCTCAGCATAGATTTTATGAGGTCTTTGCAGTCTTCATACTCTGAGAAAAGACAGACACACCTGCCTCAGTGAAAGGCTGGACATGCTGTTCTGGTTACTGCATACAGGGCAGGAGCCAGGTCCATCTCAAGGACAAAACTGTCCCCACTACCAGGCTCTAGGCAGGGATTTCCACATCTTTACTCTTCAGTCTCCCGACTTGCTGGCATCTGATCCTCCAAAATTTAGAGACGAAGAAAGAGAAACTCAAGGCACATCAAGGAAGTTGACAAGATGATTCAACCACAATGAAGTGGAGTCAGAATTCACAGCCCCAGAGGTCTGGCTCTGAATGCGAGGCCACTTTCCCAAGCCTTGCAGCCTCTCTTCTAAAACACTGCACTGGGGCGTGAAGTAGTGATTTCTTGTATAGTCGGGAAGGCCTCTCGGACTATGGGACTGATGGTTTCCCTTTTACTGGGAATTTCAAGGACAAATATGTCAAAGATCTTAAACATCTTTCATTTTTAAATGATATCTTCAGATGTGATTTTAAGAATCACATCTGAAGCATAAAGTATGAGACATAAGACGTAAGGCCATGAAGGAAATCTGCTCAAATACTAATAAGGTTTGTGTTAATTTAAAAACAGTACAATGAAGAACTAATAGATAGTGTTTACTCTCTGCCAAAAAACGCTCTATGAGATTGACAAGAGCTCACGTAATTCATTGCAGCAATTTACAGAGGCAGGTATTCCTGTAGTACCCTATGCACAGATGAGGAAATTGAGGGACAGACAAGACAAGCAACTTGGATGGAGCCCAGGAGACAGGCCAAGGGTCCCTGTTCTGCACACAGCACTGATGCTTCCACACATTCTCAGGTGCGATCTTTCTTCCTCTTTAGGAACAAGAGACTGTGCCCCAAGAAGCAGGACTTCCCTCTCACCAGGCTACTCTATGCTTTTCTTTTGATGAGTCTTGCCCTGTCACCAAGGCTGGAGTGCAATGGCATATTCTTGGCTCACTGCAACCTCTGTCTCCTGGATGTAAAGGATTCTCCTGCCTCAGCCTCCCAAGTAGCTGGGATTACAGCCACCTGCCACCACACCCAGCTAATGTTTGTATTTTTAGTAGAGATGGGGTTTCTCCATGTTGTCCAGGTTGGTCTCAAACTCCTGACCTCATGATCTACCCACCTCAGCCTCCCAAAGTGCTGGGATTACAGGAGTGAGCCACCGTGCACGGCCCCTACTCCCTGCTCTTGATGCTGTCACTTATACATACCACAGGTTCTATTAGGAGCAGACTCCTCTTGAAGCCCCTCAGAGCAGGTACTGTGTACTATCACCAAGTTTCCCTCAGGGTCCCTAGAACAGAGCTTTGCCTATTGGGCCTCAACAAAAGCTTGAACAGAGTAAGGGTTCACTAGTCCCACACATTTAGAACAACAAACTAGATGTTATTTGTCTGCTGGATCTTATATGGTACAGAGATGATTCTTGGAAACACGATTTAGCCTCTTGGAGAAAACAGGTCGTTCTGTGCCTGTGTCTGAAATGAATAACTGCAATTTTACCTCTAGGCCCACCCCCACCTGATTGCAAACATGGAAACTTGCTAAATACTTTGGTACCTCTGACTTCCAAATTTAACAAAATGTGAAAATGCCCATTTCTATTTTCCTAGAAGTATGGGAAGGTTGAACTTATTTTTGATGGAGAGAGCATTTAGTTTCTCAGAGAGGACAGGACATCATTCATCACTTTTGTGATGGTGAGCCTATAGAACTTACCGTAATTATTCTGCCCCTTGGCCAGGAAGTATGCCACTTGAGTTACAAGAAATTTCTCTTTGAGGTTTCTGAACTGCTCTTTGCTCTTTGCCAGCTGGAGGCACGATTTCTTGTTGATTTCTAGAATGTTCAACTCTGACTTCTCAGTGGACGAAGGGCGGGCAGATACCACCATGCTGACGTTTGTGGCAGAAGAGGTGGGGTCAGGGACTGGGGAGAAGACACCCAAACACACGATGGGTTAAAAACTCGTGAAATCAAGTAGGTTTAATCAGGACTGAGGGATGTCACTGATAGCCCTGTCTACTTCTTTGAAGATGTTGTTTCCCTGGTTTCACTCTTCTCATCTCCACTCTTGATCTCCTTTAAGTCAACTTGTCTTAGCTACGCAGTCACCTTGAAACCAGGACATAAATGCTTCTACCGTTTTCTTGCTCATAAGTTTCTATAAAGCAAGGCTGGGCACTGAGTTGTTGACCCCATGAGCAGCCAATATTTCTGTGTAGCACAACAGATTGTTTTTGGTTTTTTAAATTTTTTTGTTTGGTTGGTTGGTTCGTTTTTGGTTTTTTGTTTTTTGTTTGAGACAGAGTCTCACTCTGTCACCCAGGCTAGAATGCACTGGCGTGATCTCAGCTCACTGCAACCTCTGCCCTCCCTGGTTCAAGCAATTCTCATGTCTCAGCGTCCCAAGTAGCTGAGATTACAAGTGCCAACCACCATGCCAGCTAATTTTTGTATTTTTAGTAGAGATGGGGTTTCACCACGTTGGCCAGGCTGGTTTCGAACTCCTGACATCAGGTGATCCGCCCACCTCAGCCTCCCAAAGTGCTGGGATTACAGATGTGAGTCAGCGCCCCTGGCCAGACACTTATTATTAATAGCTAAGACAAGCCAATGAAAAGGAGAGAGAGTCTAGCCTGAGAGTAGTGAATGAGGAAGGGAGGATTGTCTGAGCCAGTCCTCCCACCTAAGCCTCCTGAGAAGTTGGGACTATATGCACGCAGCACCATGCCTGGCTAGGTTTTCGTATTCTTTGGAAAGATGGGTTTCAGCATATTGCCCAGGCTGGTCTTGAACTCCTGAATTCAAATGATCCTCCCACTTAGGCCTCCCAAACTGCTGTGATTATACGTGTGAGTCACCGCACCTAGCTGCATCCTGGTTTCTGACTAAACCAATATTTATGTATACAGCCTATCCTCAGAATTGATCTTCCATAGCGTAGACAGAGGTATGAGACACAAGGGAAATAGAGGCTACCTGGGAGAAGGTTTCGAGCATCCTGCCATTCATCATCAGAGGATTCACTGTCTACAACTAGAGTTGAGTCGACTTGGTCTTCCTCAAATGTGATTTTGGTATTCTGGTGAGGCTGGTTGGACTCACAAGGGCCGTGGCTAGTTGAACAAGTGATGACACATTCCTCCAGTGAGTCCTCAGGGACTTCCTTTTCTTCAGCCTTCTGTACCTCCCTGAGGAGCCAGGTGGGATAGAGATGACAGAAGATTAAACACAGAGGGATCAGACCCCAGGGAGTCCCAGCTGGTTTTGACAGGAGGCATTAAGAGAGTGGCCCCAGAAAGCAAACAGGAGGTTCCCTTTAAGAGGGAACAGGCAATCCTCTTCTCTCTGCAACAGAGCATGGCTGCCATGGGAGACAGAGAGGAAGAGAGCAACTGGTGTTCATTGCACTGGACAGATACGAGCTGAGGAGGATGAAGACTCAGCTATCCCTGGACGGTACAGACATGACACCCGCCACACAGAGAAACACAACAGCTGCCACACCCTGTGTCCAAGCTGGCTTGAATTTCACATTCTGTGGCCAAGGGAATGCAGACTTTCGGCCCATCGTAGATGCCAGAGAGGGTGTGCCTCCTAGACCTTTTTCATATGTTACCACCCATTACTTGCTCCCGATTATTCAGTGTTACCTGGGGGTACATAATTCCTGTACTTTCTCAGCCTCCTCAACTTTAACATCTTCATCCTCATCTTCAGCATTTTCTGTAAATACAGAAGTGCTCGTTCAGAGATTTCCCACTTCACACTCTGCAAGCACAGTCAGCCCAATGTGCACTCAGAGATGAACATCTAGACATGGTCACTGTTCAACTGAAAGCTCTCATGTTTTATCTTTAACAAAATGCCCTGGCATGGTTTCCTGATCCATTGGGCAATGCCTTTCTGATCTGGAGGGCCACCATCAAGATGTGGCCAAATATTGAAAAGACCTTTTGCTCCCCATATGATGGAGGCTTCTACAGCCTCTCTCTGGACTGTGGCAGCTGTCTCCCCCATCCTGCTACAGGTCTGATTCCCAGGCACAGGCTTGGTGTCCTGTCACAGTTCACATTTCAAACCTATTCTTTCTCCTAGGAGAGGATAAACTTGTCCTACAGTCCTCTATGCACCTGGAGACTTCACAGGCCCTCCGTGTGGCTTCTGCCCTGTTATTCAGGGACATTGTCACCATGGGGAGTGCTCCAATCTGAAGCACTTCCTACCACCAAATGCCCCCACATCAAGTGCCTTCTCCAATACCACACAGCGAGGGGCTTTATCTCATTTTGAAAAGCAGTCTTAAGTGTTCCCATATTTGGATGCTTCAGACCCTTGCAAGAGACAATTTGCCTGCCTTTGCAGATGGAGACAGAGAAACTCAGGAAGGATAAATCACTCACTCACGAACAGTTATTAAGAACATTGCCAAAGAGACAGCCTGGGAACCTGCCTTCTGAGTCCAGAGCTCTTTTCACTCTAACAAGCAAGCCCCTGTCACAACCTCCTTCCTGTCCTTTAAAACTAGAAATGTGCTGCTTCTTGCTCCAAAGACCACCTTCCATGAAGGAAGGTGGGACATTTGCAATACTGTGACCTCCAACCCCATGGGTTTGCCATCTCTGTTCTTACCCAGGAAGTCCTGGTCATGTCACGGCCACATATGTTTAGTGGGAAAAAACACCACTGATACAACTGTCATTGTGAAAGTATGGAGGTCTGGAGTCTCTCATAAGCCTGGAGTTTTGGGTCATCAGGGCCTATGGCCACCTTACCTGGGCTGAGCTTTTGGACAAGGTGCTGTGACAGCCTACATCCCTCAGCCAGCTGTTCTCGGAGGTCCCATCCCTGTGCGTTGTCTGCCGTATCTGGAGTGAAGAGGGCCTGGAGATGCTGATTCAATGAGTGGGAGACATCTCTCCCTTCCTGTAACTTCTCCCTTAACTGAGTGAGCTCTTGTTCCTGAGAGTGAACCAGGACTTTATATTGCCTAAGGTGAGATAGTAGAGAAAATTTAACAGTGGAAAGGGATGAGTGATCCGTTCTAATATTGTGACAGAAATTTCTAAGACAATGTCCTCGAGGAGACCTCCAAGCAGAAGGTCAGCATTGTTTAAAGCAATGTCTGTGGCCAAGAGAAAGAATAAAAATGGTTCACAGGCTTCCTCTGTATGAGAGAGGGCCCCTGGAAGACCCTCCACAATGTTCCATTCATCTTTCTCTTCTGTCAACAAAAGTAGGTGTCTTCCCAATTCAGTTTCAAAAAGACATCCATCCTTTCAGTTCCTCACTCTGGCCATGGACATTTCCATGTGAATATACACATAGTGCATCTTGCAGCGACTAGGTACAAAGCCATGGACAGAAATGAGGCCAGGTGCAGATGGGGCCAATTGAAAAGATGAAAGAATAGAATGACAGGCAACATTGACTGAAAGGATGAGAAGCTGCAGTCAGTCAGGAGGTGATTCTGACTAAGGGTGAACGGGGTGGTGATGGCTCATCCTTTTGAGTATACTGAATGCTGCTAGGTGGTTCCCACTCCTTCGGTTAATTTTCTGTTATGCATATTTCACCTCAACAATTACTTGTTTGAAAAACAGAAAACAAGTCTCTGAGAAACAACTGCAGCCCATAACTTATTATTATCCTTGTTCTCTGCTTGATAAATCTTTGTGTGTCGTGAGCCTGCCATGGCAACTCCTGCCCTTCCGCTGGCCCAGCTTAGGTCTTATTTCTCCCCACAGAGCTGCTGTACTTCAGAGATTTACACACCTGTCACCTGCCTGACCCCATGGGGTCCCCTCACCTGAGCTCCTCAGCTTGTCCGAGCTGCTGTGCAAGCTTCTCTTCCTTGAACAGCCGCTCATCCCTCAGCATAGATTTTATGAGGTCTTTGCAGTCTTCATACTCTGAGGAAAGACAGTCAGGCCTGCCTCAGTGAAAGGCTGGACATGGTGCTCTGGTCACGGCCTACAGGGCAGGAGCCAGGTCCATCCCAAGGACAAAACTGTCCCCAGTACCAGGCTCTAGGCAAGGATTTCTACATCTTTACTCTTCAGTCTCCTGACTTGCTGGCATCTGATCCTCCAAAATTTACAGACAAAGAAAGAGAAACTCAAGGCACATCAAGGAAGTTGACAAGATGATTCAACCACAATGAAGTGGAATCAGAATTCACAGCCCCGGAGGTCTGACTCTGAATGGGGGGCCACTTTCCCAAGCCTTGCAGCCTCTTCTCTAAAACACTGCACTGGGGCATGAAGTAGTGATTTCTTGTATAGTCGGGAAGGCCTCTCGGACTATGGGACGGATGGTTTCCCTTTTACTGGGAATTTCAAGGCCAAATATGTCAAAGATCTTAACCATCTTTGATTTTTAAATCATATCTTCAGATGTGATTTTAAGAATCACATCTAAAGCACAAATTATGAGACATAAGACCATAAGGCCATGAAGGAAATCTGCCCAAATACTAATAAGGTTTGTGTTAATTTAGAAACAGTACAATGAAGAACTAGTAGATAGTGTTTACTCTGTGCCAAAAGACGTTCTAGGAGATTGACAAGAAATATCTCATGTAATTCAGTGCAGCAATTTACAGAGGCAGGTATTTCTATAGTACCCTATGTACAGATGAGGAAACTGAGGGACAGACAAGACAAACAACTTGGATGGAGCCCAGGAGACAGGCCCAGTGTCCCTGTTCTGCACACAGCACTGCTACTTCCACACATTCTCACGTGGGATCTTTCCTCCTCTTTAGGAACAAGAGCCTGTGCCCCAGGAAGCAGGACTTCCCTCTCACCAGGCTACTCTCTGCTTTTCTTTTGACAAGTCTTGCCCTGTCACCCAGGCTGGAGTGCAATGGCATGCTTGTAGCTCACTGCAACCTCTGCCTCCTGGGTGCAAAGGATTCTCCTGCCTGAGCCTCCCGAGTAGCTGGGATTACAGGCACCTGCCACCATGCCCAGCTAATGTTTGTATTTTTATAGAGATGGGGTTTCTCCATGTTGCCCAGGCTGGTCTCAAACTCCTGACCTCGTGATCTACCCACCTCAGCCTCCCAAAGTGCTGGGATCAGAGGAGTGAGCCACCGTGCATGGCCCCTACTCCCTGCTCTTGATGCTGTCACTTATACATACCACAGGTTCTATTAGGTGCAGACTCCTCTTGAAGCCCCTCAGAGCGGGTACTGTGTACTATCACCAAGTTTCCTTCAGGGTCCCTAGAACAGAGCTTTGCCTATTGGGCCTCAACAAAAGCTTGAACAGAATAAGGGTTCACTAGTCCCACATATTTGGAACAACAAACTAGATGTTATTTGTCTGCCAGATCTTATATGGTACAGAGAGGATTCTTGGAAACACGATTTAGCCTCTTGGAGAAAACAGGTCGTTCTGTGCCTGTGTCTGAAATGAATAACTGCAATTTTACCTCTAGGCCCACCCCCACCTGATTGCAAACATGGAAACTTGCTAAATACTTTGGTACCTCTGACTTCCAAATTTAACAAAATGTGAAAATGCCCATTTCTATTTTCCTAGAAGTATGGGAAGGTTGAACTTATTTTTGATGGAGAGAGCATTTAGTTTCTCCGAGAGAAGACAGGACATCATTCATCACTTTTGTGATGGTGAGCCTACAGAACTTACCGTAATTATTCTGCCCCTTGGCCAGGAAGTACGCCACTTGAGTTACAAGAAATTTCTCTTTAAGGTTTCTGAACTGCTCTTTGTTCTCTGCCAGCTGGGGGCGTGATTTCTTGTTGATTTCCAGAATGTTCAACTCTGACTTCTCAGCGGACGAAGGGCGGGCAGATACCACCATGCTGACGTTTGTGGCAGAAGAGGTGGGGTCAGGGACTGGGGAGAAGACACCCAAACACACGATGGGTTAAAACTGATGAAATCAAGTAGGTTTAATCAGGACTAAGGGATGTCAGTAACTGAAATTGTTAACTTACTGTTGAGAAAAATGTGATCAGTCCCCACAGCACTTTAGGATCCTTAACGACAAAAACAATCTTCGAGGTGCCTGAGCTCAGAGCTGAAGGCACTGCCAATAGCTCAGTCTCCGACAAGAGTGAGGAAGATTGTGGCCAGTGTGCCAGGTAACAGTTTGCAGTTGCAATAACAGAATTAGAAGGTGGGGGTGTCATGGAATCTTAGGAGCCCTGCATTCCAATTGCCCAGGCTTTGCTGAAACACAGGCACCCTGGTCTCACCTGAGGGTCAGCACCAATTGGGATCATTCCTTCAAAATTCACTCTCAGTATTCGTGTACCCTTGTGACAATGCCACAGACCCATCTCTTTCCCAGTACATCTAAGCACATTCCTCACTGTTTATCGCTTGTCTGTACATCATCATCCAGGCTGAACCAGTTTCCCAACAGGTTATATTTTCTTAATGGTAGTCATGAAGTCACCCCACCTGTTCTAAGTTAAAACAGATCTTAAGGCTTTTCCACAAGTGTAGGATATCAAACTTTTAGCCTGCCCTGATTTCCTCTGGGTCTTCTGCAGTTTTGTCTGTATCCACTAGAAAGTGAATGAATCATTCATTTGTAAAAATGTTGTCTTTCCTGTCTCAGTGTTCTTCTTGCTGCTTCCCATTGTTATGTTGATTTCTTTTTTCTTACTGGGGCACCATCTTGGCTTTTCATGACACTCTAGACCAGTTTGACAGCCCTATGTCCAGAGCTCTTCCTCGATGTGGGTTGGTTTGTTTTTTAATGTCACTGAGCACTACATTTTATACTTGTCACTTATGGATGTCATTCTAGTGTCACAAGAGCTCTTTTCAAGGTATCAAGTGATCAAAATCATTTATATAGAGATCTCCTGTAAACATGTGTGACCATCTATCTTGGGAAGTTTTATAAACCTGATGCTATTTTGTTGTTTCCATTTTGTTTTCCCATATACTGAAAAGAACAGGACCATGAGCAGTTCTTATGGAATTTGGTTTGATATCTATTTTGTTGGGTTGGACTAATACCATTGATTTTTGGTTTCATTCCACTAACAGAACATGGCAAGATCAAGGTTATGGTCACGGTTGGTTGCTGATCCTCAGTGTTGCAGTAGAAGGTGAGTTTGAGATTAGAGGAATGAGTAGGAAAGAGTGATCCCCCGAACCCCCTCCTCACTTTCTCAGCTTTCATCCCCACCTAGGTTTTGTGAGCCTGGAACTTGGGAGACTGTTCTGTAGCCCAGGTGTCCTAAGATTGGCTGCTGGACTTGCCTGAGTTGAGGGTGTCATGAGTGTGATCCTGGGCTGCTCAGCATTCATGTGGTAGTGAAGGAAGGAGGACTGGATCAATCCCATTTCAAAGCATGTCTCTCTGCAGTCCACGCTGTCCTCCAATGACACTGTAAGGATACTGCTTTAAGACGTATCAACGGCTTTAAGTAAATGTATTTTCTGCATCTGGGAGACCTGACATTCTGTGTCATAATGAAAATCTGTCATGCTTCTTTATTTTAAAAATGATAAAACTGCAGGTTCACAGAGTTACGTGGCTTACTTGAGGTCACACAGGGATGAGTTTTCAGCACTGCCAATAAAAGCAATCACAGTAATTATTCATAGGGTCCATATAATTCAGTAAATATTCACATAATTATTTACTAGCTGTTCATTGACCAATTCGTACAAGGCATTTTGCTCAAAACTGTGCTCATATTTGGACATTGTATCTTCAACATAATCCTGTGGTAATGCTATTATCCATAAGTAACAGGTAAGAAACCTGAAGAAGAGGGATAGCAAAGCATGTATTTGGACATATTTCCATTTTTTTTGGTTTTTGTGATGCTGGAAGAATGACCAGAATGAGTCATAGGAAGAGTATACATTCCTGTAGTATTTTCCAGGACAGAGGTGGGACCTCCTAGAGTACTGGGACCAAAATTACCAAGTGTCTGCAATCTTGCTTTAACAGTACGGGAAATAACCTCTATCACCTGGAATTCCCCTGGAACTCTGGAACATACAAAAGAAGTATGAGACTTGGGTCTTCCCTTGGTGTGTTTAATTCACTCTTCTATGGAATACCAATGATTCTCACTAAGACTTTGGCCTTTTCATAACCACAATGTGCATTTTATGGAGAAGATTTTACACTTTGCTCTATTTAGAAAGAATAAATATGAGCAATGGTTTAGGTTTTATGCCCTGGACTTAATATTTTTCTGATTCCTGTTTTGAGATTAAATTCTCATGTAAATAGAAAAATACTTATTATTTCTCATAAGGCCAAGTTTGTTATTAGTTTGAGTTTCTGAAGATGAAGCACAAACTTTTGATTTTATCTTTGTCTGTCCCCATCAGCGCCACTCCTTGTCTCTCAGTATGACCTGGACTTGCCCCTGCACTTACCCTCGTCCTGCTGAACCATCTCCATGCACTGTCCAATTCCATCAGTGATTCGGGCTCCTCCCAAGGCTCCCTGAAAAGGGCACAGAGATCAGGACGTTAGGCGCATTCCGGATACAAAGGCAACCCATACTGTAGAGTGGGCAGCTGTGTTTCCACTTCCCTAATATTCCAGTGATGTCCTAAAACTGAAAGGAACACTTTCCTTTTTTAGGGGTCTGTTCTTCATGTCTCAGTGCCTCTGATCTAGTGAACACAACTGTACTGAAAGTGAAAGAACTTGCTAAATTTCTAGTTTCTTGTTAGGTGGCTAAAATAGATTTATAAGACTTCCTTACTTACCCATGACTGCTGAAGTTTGAATTCTGAGCAGTACGATTCTTTTTCTTGTGAGGTGAGCAGCTTAGAAAAGATTGGCCATCTTGCTGTACAAAAAGAAGTAAACTTAATTTCTACTCAAAGCATGCTTGAATCTGAAATTAAGGCTTCCACTCTTCCGAAGTTGGAGTGTCACTGCATCCGGCATGTGTCCCAAAGGGCTCGTGTCTCTGCTATACTCAAAGTTTAAATGGAGCCCAGCAAGCCAGATCTCCTTTACTTCTAGGTTCCCTCAACAGTTTCTCCTCTGCTGTAGACACTGCCTTGAAAATATTCTTGTGCTGCTGTCGTCTTTTGGCTTTGGAATGATGTGATGCAGCTCAAAGGGTCCTACCCCCAAGTTGATCAAAGTAAAAAACAGCTGGGAAAGTCAGTGCAAATACAAGTTCATTGTCCTCCTTGCAGGGATTCTGATTCAGAGGGCTCAGGTGGGGCCTGGAATGTGTTTGTGAACATGACTCAGATGTGCAGTCAATTTGGGGACCCACTGATAGCATTGACCTTACAGTTTATGGGATGATTCTGTTTTGCTGATGAAGAAACTGAGGCAGAGAGAGTCTGTAACTTGCCCAAGTTCCCCTTGCTGTAAGTCCTGGAGCCAGGTCTCAGGTGGACCAGCCTCTTCCCATCCCCTTCCCACATTTTCCAATTCAGCTGTGTCAGTTCTTTCCAAGTATGTGTTTCTCTCCCCTATACCTCATTTCTGAAAAAAGGAAAACTTCTGGAATTTAACTTCTTTCATCTAACACATTTCCCCACAACATGCAGCCGGCATCATATTTTGGCCACTTGCTATTAAAGTGAGATGCTTCTTTTTTTTTTGAGACAGGGTCTTATTCTGTCACCCAGGCTGGAGTGCACTGGTGATTATAGGTCACGGTAACCTTGAACTTCTGGGCTCAAGTGATCCTCCTGCGTCAGCTTTCCAAGTAGTTGGAACTCTAGGCACACATCACCATTTCTGGCTAATTTTTTATTTTTCATAGACACAAAGGTCTTGCTATGTTGCTCAGGCTGGTTTTGAACTTCTGGCCTCATGTGATCCTCCCACCTAGGCCTCCAAATGTGCTGGGATTACAAGAGTTAGCCACTGAACCTGGCCCTGAAATGCTTTTTTCTCTCTTTTTTTTTTTTAATGAAAATACAGGACATGGAGATGTGGAAAGACTTCTTGCTTTATTACTGTTATTATTATTATTATTTCTACAGTATAATTTGTATATCACAAAATTCACCATTTTTAAGCATACATTTCAGTGTCTTTTACCATGTTCCAAAACTTTCGCAATCTTGCGCTCTCTGACAACCACTAATCTACTTTCTCTATATATTGATGTACTTGTTCTGGGTACTTCCTCTATATGGAATAACAAAGCGTGGTATTTTCTATCTGCTTCTTAGAATATTGTTCTCAAGTTTCATCCTTTTTAGCCTGCATCAGTACTTCAACTTTTTATGGCCAAATAATATTCCACTATATGGTTATACCACATTTTGTTTATTCATCAACTGATGGTGGTTTAAGATGTTTCCACTGTTTAACTATTATGAATAATGCTGCTGTGAACAGCTTTGTACAAGTTTTTGAGTGAACACCTGTTTTCCTTTTCTTGGTTATAAACCTAGGAGTGCAATTGCTGCATCATATGTCACTTTATGTTTAACTTTTTTTATGTTTAACTTTTTGAGGAACTCACACACTGTTTACCAACTTCAGTAGCTATGCCATTTTAGATTCCCAATAGTAATATGTGAGAATTCCATATTCTCCATCACTTTTGAAACATGTGTCGTCTTTATTTTTTTCTTAAGTCATACTGGTGGGTGTGAAGTGGTATCTCATTTGGGTTTAAATTTACATTTTCCTACTGACGGAAAACGTTGAACATCTTTGCATGTGCTTCTTGGCCATTTGTGTGTTTCCTTTAGAGAAACCTCTACTCACAGCTTTTTTCCCATTGTTAAATGTGGTTGTCATTTATTGCTCAGTTATATGAATTCCTTATATACTCTAGGTACTAGACCTGTGTCAAATATATAATTTGGAAATAGTTCTCCCATTATGTGGATTATCTTTTCACTTCATTGACAGTGTCCTTTGAAGCATATAAGTTTTTTATTTTGAAGTCCATCCATTTTTCGGTTGTTTGTGCCCACTTAAAAAATGTCTAATCCAAAGTCACAAAGATTTGTACCTATGTTTCCTTCAAGACATCGTCTTTTGAAATGAGAACTCTCCTGGGTTTTAGAGGAGGGTGGATATTGTTTATTTATGCCTCCTGTCCATTACCGATGTTTCTCCTGATTGTTATTCATATGCTCACCACCCCTCCATGGAGCATCCATGGCCTGTAACAGAGCTCTGGGGACTGATATCCTTCCACTGACTTTGGTGCTGGTGAGAGCCCTCGTCATGTAATTCAGCTTCGCCTTAACCCGACCCAGTTGCACATATTCCTCAGGCCCTTTAGAGTTGAAGTTGAGACCTCTCTGAGAACGCTTGCCAGCCCATGCTGTTCTAAGGCTGGAGTAAACTTCCTCCATCTATTCCAGACAGAGGGGACTGCAGGGGTTGGACTCACTCAAGATATCTCTGGTTTTAGAAAGAAGACCTGTTTCAGGGTGTGGGGAAGATTGTTCAATATGAACTAGGTCCTCTCTAATTATTTTTACTGTATGTGTGACTTCTTTCTAGAAACAAAGGAAGAATATTTATGTTAGGACATTTTGTCTATTCTTTGTCAATTGTTGTTTATCTACAATTTGAACATGGATAAAGGAGAGTTCAGTGTAAATATATTCTTAACAACTAATTATGGCTCATGTCCACTGCCATGCGATCATATTTAAATCTATCAACTATCCTGTTACTTAGGTATTATTCTGTTCCTCATGAGAAAACAAACTCAGAAAGATTGCAAAATTTCCCTAGGTCACAAAACTAGTGAGGAGAGGAATAAGAATTAGAAACCAGTTCCTTTTGGCCCTCAAAGCTAACCTTGTACCATTAGATCAAACTGATTCACATACTTTTGCTCGAATTAGTCTCAGAGTTGTGGTTCTCACTTGATTTTTCCAAGGAAACAGTGTGCCACTTTACTATCATTTCAAACTTTGACATTTAAAACTCTTTTTATTATGCCTTTTTGTCTTTGTTCTATTCCATTGCTTTTGGTTTCTTCTCAACGGATCCCTCTTATTTCTAGGCTAAATATTTGTTACCTACTTTCTGTCAATTTTCAATTTTTGAGTGTTTGTTATCTCTCTCTTTGTTGTATGCTAACAGTTCTTCACTGAGGTAAAATTTGCATAGAGTATACTGCAAAAAACCTAAAGGTACAGCTTAATAAATTTTAATATAATTATACATTGTATAATAACACCCAGTTAAAGATGGAGAACATTTTCCCCCATGCCACAAATTTCTGATGTGGTTCTTGCCAGTCAATACTCATCCCCCAAACGAAGAATATATTCTGAATGTTGTCACTGCCTTAGCCCCTTTGTGTTGCTGGAAAGGAATACCAGAGGCTGGGTAATTTATAAAGGAAAGAGGTGCCTTTTGCTCATAGTTCTGCAGGCTGCACAAGAAGCATGGCACCCGCATCTGCTCCTAATGAGGGCCTGAGGCTGCTTCCACTTGCAGCAGAAAGTGAAAAGGAACCAGGGTGTGCAGAGATCATATGGTGAGAGAGGAAGCAAAAGAGAGCAAGGAAAGGTGAGAGGCACTTTTTAATAGATAGCTCCTACAGGAACCAAGAGAGTGAGAATTCACTCACTACCTTCTCCCAGGGTGGAGATTAATCTATTCATGAGGGATCCACTCCCATGACCCAAACACCTCCCATCTACCCCCACCTCCAACACTGGGGACCACGTTTAAACATGCGATTTGGAGGGGACCAATATTTAAACTTAGCAGCCACCATAGATTCATTTTGCTTGATCATGTGCCTCATAAAAATGGAATCATTTTGGCTGGGGCTGGTGGCTCATGCCTGTAATCCCAAGACTTTGCAAGGCTGAGGCGGGCAGATCACCTGAGGTCAGGAGTTCAAGACCAGCCTGGCCAGCATGGTAAAACCCTGCCTCTACTGAAAATACAAAAAATTAGCCAAGTGTCATGGCAGGTGCCTGTAATCCCAGCTACTTGGCAGGCTGAGGCAGGGAAAATTTTTTGAACCCGGGAGGCAGAGCCAAGACTGTGCCACTGCACTCCAGCCTGGTGGACAGAGTGAGACTCCATCTCAAAAAAATAAAAAAAGGAATCACTTAGTACTTTCTCTTGTTTTGACTTCTATTCATGTGCTTATATAGGCCACTAATTTGTTTGATTGTGTTTTTCCCTTGTTTCATTTTGTTTTGGCCAAGTAATATCCTATTGATTCTATGATTATCACACAATTTCATATCCATTTTTCTGATGGGAGACAGGTTTACTTCTTGGCTACTGTGCATAATTAACTATGAATATTCTCATACAATTATTTCTGTGAAGGTACATACTTATTTTCCTGGGTATCTATAGCTATGGATGGAGATGCTTGGTGAATGGGAAGAAAATGGACACAGAGTTTTGCAAAGTCATTGTATTATTTTACATTTCTAAGAAAGATGTAGGCCATTTCCAGTTGCCCTACATTCCCACACACTTAATATTTTCAGTCTTTTAAATTATAGCCATTCTACTAGGTGGGTAGTGATATCCTATTTTGGTTTTCTCAAGCCTAATGTTCAGTAAGATATGTTCTTATGGAAAATATCTTCTCAAAATTTTATATTCATTGATATACTGGTGTGTTTGTCATTTCCTTTGTAATCTATAGAGTTCTTTATATATTTTTATATATTTTGAATGCATCCATTTATATATACATATTTTTTGCTACATTATACAGCAAATAATTATTTGCTATTCCTGCTCTACAGATAGCTTTTAAGTTGTTAAACAACAACATAATAAGCAGAAAGTTTTTAAAAATGAAGTGCAATTCGCTTGATTTCTTATTGTGGTGAGTGTTACAGTATCTAGTCTAAGAAACATTTTCCTACGTCAAGTTCATGGAATTATTTCCTAATTTTCCTTTACAAGGTTTCTAATTTTAACTTTCACATCTTAAGTTAATTTCAATGTATGATGGAGAGTGGTTAATATTAACTTTTTAAAACAACAAATATTATTTCACTCAAAATCGTTTTACTTAAAAGTCTTTCATTTCCCCAACGAAGGGCATTGGTGTCTTTGTTTTCAAAACATTTAGAAGTGGCGGCGTGAGCATGTTCTCACTCATGCATGGGAATTGAACAACGAGAACACTTGGACACAGGGCGGGGAACATCACACACCACGGCCTGTCCTGAGGTGGGGGGCTGGGGGAGGGATAGCATTAGGAGAAATACCGAATGTAAATGACGAGTCAATGGGTGCAGCAAAGCAACACGACTCATGTACACCTAAATAACAAACCTGCATGTTGTGCACATGTACCCTAGAACTTAAAGTATAATAAATATATATATATGGTGGTGCGAGGGCCGCTGCACAGCTAGCAGAGCCGTGGTGAGGAGGGCAGTGCCTGCCCGCAGCTCTCCGCCTCCCCTGCCCGCCAGCCCAGGCGGCCCCAGCAGCACCGACCAGAGGAGCCCCGGCAGCTGCACAGCGGCCAGGTGGACGCCTCTATCTACAGCCTCGTAGCAGAACAGACGGGACCTGTTAGGTTCGCGGCCATCGTGGGCAACAAGGACTCACCCTCCATCTGGGCCGCCATCCCAGGGAAAACCTTCGTGAACATCACGCCAGCTAAGGTTGGTGTCCTGGTTGGCAAAGACTGGTCAAGCTTTTTTGTGAATGGGCTGACACTGCGGGGTCAGAAATGTACTGTGTCCCGGACTCACTGCTGCAGGATGGGGAATTGACTGTGGATCTTCAAACGAAGAGCATCGGTGGAGCCCCCACCTTCAATGTCACTGTCACCATGACTGCCAAGACGCTAGGCCTGCTGATGGGCAAAGAAGCTGTCCATGGCAGTTTCATCAACAAGAAATGTTATGAAATGGCCTCCCACCTTCAGCGTTCCCAGTACTGACCTCCTTTGTTCCTTCCCCTCAATCATTCCCCACAGCTTTGCCCCCTTTCTTTCTCATACACACATATGCCATTTTAATTTTGTGGGCCATTACCCCACACCCCTATTGCTGCCAAAACCACATAGGCTTGGGGCCAGGGATAGATGGACAGACACCTTCCCCTACTCATAGCCCTCCTGTGTGTGCTTGGAAAACTTTTTGAGGGATTTTTATGAATAAAAAAGATTCTACTAAAACAACTAAATAACTATACATATGTGGTCATATTGTTTGAATCTGTATTCTTTTACTTTGATATATTTATGAATACTTACACCAGTACTACCGTTTTTAAATTACTGTAGCTTTAAAATCAGTTTTGAAGTCTAGCAGAGTAAGTCCTTCAACTTACTGCTTCTTCAAGACCAACTTGCCTATTCTAGGATATTCAAATACATTTGGAAATTAGCTTTTACATTTCTCTAAAATCTCCTACTAGAAATATTCATCAGAATTCTGTTGAGGTAACATGCTAACAAAATTGAATCTTCAAATCAATGAACATGATATATATTTCTCTATTTAGTCTTCTTTAATTTTTCTCACCAATTGCTTTTAGGGGCCTTGTACCTGCTTCATTGCATGTATTCTTAAGCATGTAATGATTCTGACTATTAATCTCTATTATGTATTGAATTTCATTTTCTAGCTGCTAATTGCTAGTATGGAGAAATTAAGAGGATGAAATCAACGCTATAAAGGCATCATTTAGGTACAACAGACTGCACCACTTTAAAATGTGTAATTCAATGCATGTTTACAAATGTATACACTAATGGAACTACTGCCACAACCAAGATAGTGGAATTTCCCTATGCCCCAAAGATTCTTGTACCCCTTTGCAGTTCATCAGTCTTTCAGCCCTCGGCCTCAAGGAGCCGCTGTCACTTCAGATCCATTTCCATTTTCAACCATTTTCTATAAATGAAATTATACCCATATTCCTTTGTGTCTGCCTTCTTTCATGCATCAACATAATTTTAAAATCCATCGAGTATTTGCATCAACGGTTAATGCCTTGTAATTGCCGAGTAGTATTCCTTTGTGTGGCTATACCATGTTTGTTTATACTTTCACTTGTTATTGGACATTTCTATCATTCCACGTTTGGGCTATTATGAAGAAACTATCATGAGCATCCATACGTGGCAGGCCAGGTCTCACTAACACAGGCCTCCCTAACAACTGTTTCAGTACCGACTGAGTGGTACAGTTAAATATTAAGAGGGGGGGAAAAAAAAAGCCCATGCCCTTATTACAAAGGCTGGAATGTAACCAAAGCCCACGAACAGTTTTGCCTAGGCTTTTCCTGGACCTTAAAGCATGACAAAATAATGAAGGCATTCTTAACAGGAGTCATTTAGTATTAAACAAGTTTTATCGGGGGTCTGAAGTAACTCCCCAGGCCTCCACAAACAAGTTTATTGGAGGTCTGAAGGAACTCTCCAAACCTCTGTGATTTAGCAAGAGACAAGATAAGGGTGCCCAGCACCTAGACCCATTTAGATTAAGTGAATTTACTGAGGCTCCAGAGGAAGGTCTTCAGGACTCAGACCTTAGTTATAGATTAGAAGAAGTTAATCACTTATGTTTTTAGATGAATGCACACTTCCACATACACACATAGCTTAGAAGGTACATAAGCTCAGGAAGACTTTGTAATTTTGAGTTGGTCTGGTGATAATTTCCAGGCCTTTTCCCTGTAACTAGTTGCAGAAGTAAAAACTCTCTTCCTCCCCAGTTCATCTGCATCTCGTTACTGGGCCACAAGAAATAGCAGCCCACCCCTCAGTCTGGTCTGGAAATACACATACAGATCATGTGCAGACATAGTGTGTAAATTCCTAGGAATGGAATGACTGTCCGTCTGATTTGTATATGTTTAATCTTTAAGAAACTTAGATTTTCAAACGAGTCCTACCATTTTCCATTCCTACAAGTATAAGACTTCTAAGTGCTTTATATCCTCACCAACATGTGCTATTTTCAGCCTTTTTAATTTTAGCCATTCTCTTGGATATGTACTGGTATCACATTGTTGTATTGATTGAGCTCCCTGATGACTGAACAGTAGAGCATCTTTTCCTATGCTAATTGACCATTCATGTATCTTCTTTTCTGAAGTATCAAGTCTTTTGAGAAATTGTTTCATTGTGCTGTTTATCTTATCAGACACTACATATATATATACACACTCTAAAAAAACCCTTTGTTGGAAGTAAATATGATATCTCCTATATTGTGGTTTCTTTTTATGTTCTCTTAACATTCCCTGTTTGGAGATAATGATAGATAATCTTCAAAAAGGTGAATATACACACCCACACCCACACCCACACACACATATATATATACACACCCACACACACAGGTGAGCCACCACACCCAGTCTGTTGAATTTATTTATAAGCACAACATGTATTTAGATATTACTTGAAATGAAATTGTATTTTTATTTCATTTTCCAAATGCTCAATGCTAATATACAGAAATACAAAAGACTACTTCTATTGAGCTTATATTCTGCAACATTACCAAATTCACTAATTAGCTTTGGTAGATTTTTGTAGATTTTTAGGATTATTAACATACACACTCATTATCTGTGAATAAAGACAGCTTCAATTCTTTCTTTTCAATCTTTTCAATACTTTTATTTAGTATTCTTACTTTATTGCATTGATTTACATCTCTAGTATAATGCTGAAATGAAAGAATAACAACATATATTCTACTTTTTTCTCTGATTTAATAGAAAAGCATTCAATCCCATGCCATTTAATATAATGTTACCTGTGAGTTTTTTTCAAATCTACCCTTAATAGGGTTGGAAGTGTTGCCTTCTGTTCTTATCATGCTGAGAGTTTTCTGGGGTTTGTTTTTATAAATCATGAAAAAAGTTTTCAATTTTGCCAAATGCTTTTACTGTGTATGACAAGGTAATCATACAGTTTTTCTCTTTTGCCCTGATAATATATAAAATTATATATATATATATATTTTTTTTTCTTTATTATTATTATTATTATACTTTAGGTTTTATGGTACATGTGCACAATGTGCAGGTAAGTTACATATGTATACATGTGCCATGCTGGTGCGCTGCACCCACCAACTCGTCATCTAGCATTAGGTATATCTCCCAATGCTATCCCTCCCCCCTCCCCCCACCCCACAACAGTCCCCAGAGTGTGATGTTCCCCTTCCTGTGTCCATGTGTTCTCATTGTTCAATTCCCACCTATGAGTGAGAATATGCGGTGTTTGGTTTTTTGTTCTTGCGATAGTTTACTGAGAATGATGATTTCCAATTTCATCCATGTCCCTACAAAGGACGTGAACTCATCATTTTTTATGGCTGCATAGTATTCCATGGTGTATATGTGCCACATTTTCTTAATCCAGTCTATCATTGTTGGACATTTGGGTTGGTTCCAAGTCTTTGCTATTGTGAATAATGCGGCAATAAACATACGTGTGCATGTGTCTTTATAGCAGCATGATTTATTGTCCTTTGGGTATATACCCAGTAATGGGATGGCTGGGTCGAATGGAATTTCTAGTTCTAGATCCCTGAGGCATCGCCACACTGACTTCCACAAGGGTTGAACTAGTTTACAGTCCCACCAACAGTGTAAAAGTGTTCCTATTTCTCCACATCCTCTCCAGCACCTGTTGTTTCCTGACTTTTTAATGATTGCCATTCTAACTGGTGTGAGATGGTATCTCATTGTGGTTTTGATTTGCATTTCTCTGATAGCCAGTGATGGTGAGCATTTTTTCATGTGTTTTTTGGCTGCATCAATGTCTTCTTTTGAGAAGTGTCTGTTCATGTCCTTTGCCCACTTTTTGATGGGGTTGTCTTCTGCACAGCAAAAGAAACTACCATCAGAGTGAACAGGCAACCTACAAAATGGGAGAAAATTTTCGCAACCTACTCATCTGACAAAGGGCTAATATCCAGAATCTACAATGAACTCCAACAAATTTACAAGAAAAAATAAAATTATATTTTTAAATATAAAAAAGATATCTTGAATCAAGCTAGGACAGTTTTTTTAATTATAAACTTTTAACAAATACATTGAAATATAACTTACACGCAATTGAGATGCATGAAAGTGTATAATCATTAAAGTGTATAATTTTAAGAGTTTGAGCACAGTATACACGAGTCAAAGAGAAAGGACAGAAAATACTAAGGATGGCTCACCATATGTGGTCTATCTTGGTGAACGCGCTATGTGAGTTTGAGAAGAGTTATTTGTTAGCTGTTCTTAGATGTATTTTGCTTAAATGTTGACTTGGCTAACTTGTGCCATTGATTGCGTGAATTTTGTTCTAGTGGGTGCAAAATTACTGTCTGATCACTTTGGACTTATGTGGACTGGTTTATGTTTTATTAGAACGGATTCATGGAAAGCCCACAGCATTTCCCAAGACCCTCTAATGTGGCAGGACTCAATCACCAATCCACCCCTTTGTGGATTTTGTCAGGGTTTGGTTTTAGGCTTTACCAGGTTGTTCTACAATGGGCCTTATTGAAAAGTGTGACACTTATTCCTAAAGCACATTCATTCTAGTGTCTCAGTTGGATACCTGGGTGCTAATGAGGTGTGCATGAGTTCTTCCCACCCTGGATGGCAGAAACTCCATCATACATTCCCCAACCCTCCTCCACCTCAAGTACCTCTGGTCCAAACTCATTTTTATAGCAGCCACCCCTCTGTTAAATCTGTTAGTCTTTTAATTGTGCAGGTACAGTCCAGTCCTTGATAAGTATGCACATTGAACCCCACATAGACTTTGAGAGCTGCACCTTTGAACAGCTGTCTCCTCATCGGTGCCCTGCCCTGCAGATTGCAGTTGCTTCAGTGGCCTTGGACTCTGATCTCTGCCTTCTCAGCTCAGTGGGGCTGCCCTGCCCTGAGTGGACTCTAGCCCACTATGCAGCTGCTGAGAAATTCTCCGCAAAGAACTACGAAATCGTGGGGCTTCCCCCTTAAGTTTTCTGTTGTACTGCCTGTTGTCCACTGTCTGAAAACAATTTTATGGTTGTTTATGGAGGCAGGGTTAGTCCGATGTGATTTATTCTAACAGACAGAAGCAGAAATCTGTTATACTCTTTTAATTACTGTGTCTTTTTAATACTATGGCAGACAGAATCCTAAGATGACCCCCAGTGATCTTGCTCTTATATAATCACTTCTTCCTGAGTGTAGACAAAGCCACTGAGGAGATGTCACTCCTGTGATTCTGTTACAATTTATGGCAAAAACAAGTTAGCAGATGTAATCGAGATCCCAAATCAGTCAAATTCAAGATACAGAGATTATCTGATGAACTTGACCTAGTGAAGGTGAGTTCCTTGGAGGGACTGAGGTCTTCCTGGAGAGAGTACAGGAGGGCTTCCATGCAGGGCAATCCTCCTCTGCTGGCTGGAGGAAGCATGCAGTGGGAACATGGGAGGCCTCTAGGAGCAGCGAGAGGCCCCTGGCTGATAGCCAGCAAGAAAACAGAGATCTCAGTCCTACAGTCACAAGGAACTGAACTCAGCTGACAACCTGAGGAAACCTGAGAGGAAATTCTTCCCCAGAACCTCCAGAAAGAAACCCAGCCTAATTTCAGCCTGTGAGACCCTGAGAAGAAGACCCAGCTAATCCAGGCCTCAACTTCTGATCTGTGGACACTGCAAGAAAATAAATCGTTCTTATTTTATGCCACTAATGCTTGCAGTAATTTAGTATGCAGCAATAGAAAATTAATACAAATAAAATGGAAAAGGCTTTGGAGTGGGGACAAGAATGAAATGGTGGGAGAGGGATGCCTGTATGCTGATAAGGTTGATGTCTGTATGGTTGAATTGGGTCTACCATTCCTCATCTAATTAGCTATGGTCTATTAAGGTGCATAGCTACACACAAATATTGGTACTAGGTTCAATTCAGAGGAATAAGATATTGCATTCTTCAGAATAGACGAGAACACCCTGAATTTGGGGTCACTGTATCATAAGTCATATTATCAGGTCCCTCTGGGAAGGCTTAGAGGAAGATTTCCAGGATACACTTGTGACAACATTGAAGGCTTCTTTCTTCCCCAAAGGGACCCGATCTCCCCTCAGTCAAGAAGCTCCAAGTCTCTGAACTGGATGCCAGGTTATAAATTCCCCCTATACTGACTCCATCAGGCTTCTGTCCTCAGAACTAGAGTTTATCAGTAAAAGATAGACTCATGGGAGTCTAGGCATTTATTCTCTTATTTCATATAAATCAGTTAATGTGCATGAACACAACAAACTTTGAAGAAAGTCACAGTTGCCAGAGGAAAACACCTTCGACATCCTCATGAGTCATCACGGGTGTTCTGTTGGGAGGACTTGATATGAGGCTTTCCTCCTCATGGGCTAGTGCAGATCCAGGGGAAATGTCATCAAGTCCTCCATTCGGAGTGTAGCAGCGGGGGCTGTTGATTCGTTAGGCCTCCTGCAGCTGGAAATGCAAGTAGTGCATTTTCATGGCCACCACAGGTGCCCTTAGTTTAGCATTCTTCAGAGCCAGAATCCAACAAGCCACAGAAGCTCTGAGTATTTCCCTTTCCTCAGTCACCCACATAAATGGCTTCAGGTCCTTCTGGGGAAGGCCTGGAGGAAGATTTACAGCATACACTTGTGGCAGCATTGAAGGCTTCACTCTTCCTCAAGGGATCCAATCTCCCCTCAGTCAAGAAGCTCCAGGCATCTGAACCGGATGCCAGGTCATAAATTCCCACTATACTGACTCCATCAGGTCTCTGTCCTCAGAACTAGAGGTCTTCTAATTATTATGTAAGTTGATTTCTTAGTAGATTTCCCATCCATTACATTCCCAGACACCTCACAATGATGAGAATGATTAGTAACCACCACATATCCCTGCCTCTCAAGGAAATCCCTCCTGCCTTGTCTCTAGATGGCCAAGTCCCACGGTCTGTCCTCTACTCTTCCGGAACCCTGTTGTTCTCACTGACAGCAGGGAGGGCAAATCCATGCAGCATCTCCCGCCATGACCTCCAGCCTGCAGAGGATGGGCGCCACAGGACCTTTACATGCATGCCGCTGTTCCCCTCACCTGCGCATTTCTTAACGCCTTGGTGAGGAGAATGTCTCTGGATCTTCCTTGGTGGGAGCTAAGGGAACAAAGGGAAATAACGCTATGGGACCCACTGAGAACTGGGGCTGTGGAAGCGTGGCCACTGAAGTAATAGGCAGATGCAGCTCTTGCCAGATACTCAGTGCCAGAGCAGGGAGGGAGAGGGAAGAAATACGGACCTCACCTTCCTCTCACTTCCAGGCTCCATCAGGTGCCCTCCATTGCTAAACCTAACTACAAGTGTGCACGCAGGGGAGCCAGGGATGCGTTCTACAAGGGACGAGCCCCGAGTGGCATGAGACAGGATGGAAATGAGTGGAGAGCGGATCTGTGGGAAGGAGGAGGTGATGTCACGGGGAAACAAAAGGAGAATACTAGCTAATAACGCTAGGTGACACTAATATTCCAAAGTCTGTGCTCACATTCAGAATAGAAAGTTCAGCATAAAGCACTAAATAAGGAGTCAAGATATTGTACTTTCAACTGTCGTTCCAACAGCTGCATTATAAAGGGCCACTTTATTTCATGTCTTTCTAATTTGACCTAAAGTGCCAGGTGGCATTGGGGCTGGCACAGCCTTACTCATTTATGTGTTGAAGAGTACACAGAGACTGCCAGGCTGAGGGAAGTTGCAAGAGAATAGAAGAGATGCTCTCAAGGAACAAGAGACCACATGGCCCCAGAGTCAGGGGCAACATCAGCCACTGTCAGCTGCTCATTTTCCCAGACAGAGCCCACAAGCCTCAGCCATGCTTTGCTTCTCCAAGACTCTTCTTCACCTTTTCGATAAACCTGCCTGAATGTAAGCCGACGGGGGTTTATTTCTCCTTCATCATAAATGAAATTCTTCACCGCAACAATCTCCAATGAATTTTGGGCACAGCAGGCAGGCCCATTTCTGCTTCTGTTCCACTATCTCCCTTGTAGGTTGAAAAGGAGGTACTCAATTACCTCCAAATGTTCCTCTGACTCTGATATTCTGGTTCCTTTTTGGCTAGTTTGGTTTTGGTAGCGTGTATCCTAAGGCATCCAGTTGAACAACCTTTGTCTATCGTGTCCAGGCATTCCTGGTGTTGTTTCAGATAAGACACTCTTGGGTTGCTGCACTCACAACCACTGAACCAATTCTATGACCGTCTGTTTCATAGCCACATGTTTGCTCAGTTTCTATGTACATAAAGGGAGGGGACAGAGAGCAAACTTGCAGGTTATAAATTGTATCATCTTAAAAAGGAAACAAGGCAACACCTTGCAATAAAACCTTAAGATGCATTAAATTTAAGCCTAATGCAATAAAGAATGCCCATAAAATTCTTATCTAAGGAATGTTTAGAAAATTGTTGTACAAGGACATCATCATTTAAAGTGATATGAAGAAACCTTCTCAGCTAAGCATATCGGCTAGATTAGAGAGAAAAATAAACAATCCATCTCTGCCCTGGAAAAACTACTGGTAACATCTTTCAAAAAGCTCTCTGTGTTTGAGTACGCACCTTGATCCACAGGCTCATATTTGATCCCAACTGGCGGCTGTTTCTTGGCATTAACATTGGATTCCCAACTAGTAAATCTTACCAAGATCTGAGTTTCTGCAGATATGATATTATTTTGTTGACCATCCTTATCTTCAAGGGCTACCAAGAAGGAACCAATAATTTATTTACCTCCCCAAGAGAAAAGGTTTTACCAATGAGACACTTTCTCACCATGACCCCAGGACCCCCTATGCCCTGTTCACTTGAGTGCCCTTTGTGGCCTGACAGAAGCTCATGCTGGTCACAGGATTCCTTATAGATTAACCTCCTTCCTGAATCCCAACTTCATGATGGTGGTGATGACAGGGGTCCTGTATCCCATGCTCATGTCCCTGAAGTCATCAGCCTATCTCCAGTTAGAAAAAATTACAAGTATATGGAGAGGCCTCTTTGGAAGGAGCAAAAGCTTTCTCACCTTCGTACATTAATGGTTGGAACGTACAATAGTATACACACTTTGGGAACAAATATCTGGCATATTCTTACAGAATCAAGCAACTACCTATTCTATGACTCAGTAATTCCTAAGCATTTATCCAAGAGAAACTAAAACATATGTCCAGAAAATGATTTATACAAGAATGTTCATAGCAGTTTTGTTCATAATACGAAAAACTGGAAACATTCAAATATCTGTCAATACAAGAATGGATCAATAAACTGTGATACATTCATTCCATGGAATGGCTAAAGGAACAAACTGTTGACACACAAAACAACATGGATGAATCTCAAAAACATTTTGAGTGCAATAGAAGCCATATGCAAAAGTGTGAGAAAAAAGATAAATAATAATGGTTTCAAGAAATGCACAGCAGACAGCCCAGAGGCAAAGACCCACAGGACGGCGGGCCCGTCCCAGGCTGTCAATCCTAATTAAGAAACTTCTGCTGGATTTTGCCCAGCTCCATTTCCAAGCTATTTTGGGTCAGTGACTTCTTTATCCCTTCCATGTTCCCTCATTTTGAACTAGAATCACTGTAAGTGTTATTCTATGTCTGTCACGTCATTTCACATTAAGGGCAGGTGAGCTGTTTAGAATGGCTAAAATTCAAAAAGTTGAACACACCAAATGCTGTCAAAGATGAGGAGCAACCAGAACTTTCCCATCGCTAGTGGAAATCAAAAGGGTACAGTCACTTTGGAAACCTTAAGTTCACTCAAAATCCTGCACATAAGTACTTACAGCAATTTTACTCCAAATTGCGAAAACTTGGAAGTACTCAAGATGTCTTTCACCAAGTGAATGAATAAACAAACTGTTGTAGCCACACAATGAAATCTGATTCACTGATTTTAAAACACAAGCTATCAAGCTATGAAAAGACATGGAGGAACTTAAAGTACATAATGCTAGAAAGAAGCCAGTCTGGAAACCCACACACTGTACGATTCCAACTCTAGCACATTCTTGGTAAGTCAAAAAGATAGAAGTAGTAAAATGATGAGTGGTTGTCAGGGGTGGAGGAGAGGAGGACGCACGAAATGGTGAAGCACAGGGAATTTTCAACAGTGAAACTATTTCGCATGATGCTGTATTGGGGATATGTAATTGCCAAAACCCATAATCTGTGAAACTCAAAGAATGAACTCTAATGTAAACTATGGACTTTAGTTGATAATGACGTATCAACAGTAGTTCATCAATTGTAATGAATGGACCACACTAGTACAACATACTAATAGGAGAAATTGTGTGCTGGAGGACAGGGGAGCCTAGGAGTACTCTCTGTACTATCCACTCAAGTTTTCTGTAAACCTAGAACTGTTCTAAAAATAATGTCTATTAACTTTTTTTTAATTAGGATACAGCAGCCCCATATCAAGGTTTTCGGGGCATCCTGTTATTGTGTGGTTAGTACTTGGCATTGAAGTGCACCAACCTGGAGTCAGAGCAGTTGGAGATTTCAAGGCCTGTGCCATTTACCTCTAACCCTGGAGTGCCCCCAGAATACAGATAGCAGATCAGTTAAGGAGAAGCAGTCTCAGCAATCTAGACAGTGCAGGTTTCTGGTAAGGACAGGTAAAAACCATCTGGGTGGGCAGAACTTGGTGAAGACTAGAAACCACTGAGACTCAGAAGCTTCCCCAGTGGCACCCACAAATCATAGGAGGGGGCTGAGAAGAGCTAAGGGCTACTGGATGAGCTCTCTGCCTGCAAGACAGAAGCAGATCCAGAGATTTTGGTAAATAATGTAGGTTTCAGTACAGTGTGATCTCTTCAGAAAAGTAGAGAGAATGAAAAGGAAAGAAAAAGAGAGAGCAGGAGAGAGAAAGAAAACAGATAAAAGGAAGAAAGGAAGAAAGGAAAGAAGGGAGGGAGGGACGGAAGGAGGAAGGAAGGGAGCAACGGAGGGCGGGCGGGAGGGAGGGAAAGAATAAAGAGAGAGAGAAACGGAGTTGGAGGGAAGTCGTGAAGGAAGGAAGGAAGAAAATGAACAAATGTACATGAAGATGAGAACAGTGGGGAAACTTACACCACCAATATTTTCCATTAACAGGAACACGCTAAGTAGTTATTAGAGAAAGACACGCTACTGTAAAACCATATACTGTTTCCATGGGGTACAACCCCTTCCTCCTCCTCTGAAACACATTCTATCTCTGGCCCACTGTTGCCAGAGACACTGAGTCTTGTCTTTGGATAAGTTCTGGTGCCCACAAGAAGGAGATGAGACACTGGATCCCAGAACACCAGGCCACGAACTTCCCTGTTGCTCCTTGTCCACTCCAGAAGCTACCCGGCTGCAGCTGGGGGCCTCAGCCCCTGGGTCTGATGTCATTCATTTGCCTTTCTCACTGGACTTCTCTCCTTGCACTGGCTCCTACTCTCCCAGGACATGTGGGCGACCACATGAGAAGAACACAAACAGGCCATGCCCCTTTCTTTCTCCCCCTCTCAATGCCTGCAGTGGTGGGTTCCATGGGGTAGTGACCTGAGATTTACACACTGTGGGGCCTCTAGCCAAGAGCAGGGCCTGGTACCTAATAGTCACCCCATGAATGCTCAGTGAAAGACGCCGTCCACCACAAGGTCCTGGGGAACCAAGAATTCCACTGTGGCCCACAAACTCTAAGTCCTACAGGATTCTGGAATGGGAGATGGGAAAGGCCTTCAAAAGTGGCCACTTTTAACCCATTATACTGGCAACTGAGCCATGTTTCCCCAACCTGGACACATCCAGAGGGCACTGCCTAAAACCAGACACATCTCCCCACCCAGGACCGTGTAGGGGCCTTAGCCTGGGGGATGCAGGTGGACAGGGAGGGGGTGAGCCACGAAAGCTGAAGAGCAGAAAGCAGGTGAAACAGAGAGAAATGGGGGCAAAGAATGGGGGGTGAGAGGGGAAGAGCGAGGAGAGGGATGCAGATCTAGCAATAAGGAAAAGTCCTGGAGAGAACACTGTCCTCTCCTGAAGTAAAATCACGTCCACATGACCACAGCACTGCAGGTCATGGGCGGCACACACTGTGGGCATTTGTTCATTCATTTAGCAAATATTTATTTAATATCTGTTTCCTGCCAGGCAAGGCCCTGCGATGTTTAGGGACCTTGGCATCTTCCCTTCACATCTCAGTCATAAGAGAAAGAAGACTCTCTGACCCCACCGAGCTGGCAATGCCTCGGGATTTTTACCTGTTGGATCTGGCAGCTCTTGATGTCAGCCCACACCATGTGAGGCTGCTCTTGGCGCACCCAATGGGGAAGTTTCTACATCAGGGCCTCGGAGAGTCCACTGGAAGCCCTGGACCGTGGGAGTCAGTGGCATCCCCAGCGTGGAGGCCAAGAGCACACAGCACTGAAGCTCCAGACACCCTCAGGAGGACGGCAAGGGACAATCGGCTGGTGAGAGCCTGGGTCACCAGGAACCTTCACCTGGGTCTAAACAGGATTTGCCTTCAGATTGCCTGTGAGATAAAAGAGAGAAATCAAGGTTAACATTGAGATTTGGGGCTTCGGCAACTTGAAGGATGGAGCTGCCATTTACAGAGACTGGGAAGACCCAGGGAAGAGCAGGTTGAAAGGTGGTGGGGAACTAGAGGTGGTTGGGTTTCCGTCATATGTCATCAACAGTCCTGACCAGCCTGGGCAACACAGTAAGACACCGTCTCGGAAAATAAAAAATGAAAAATGAGCTGAGCATGGTGACGCACACGTGTAGTCTCAGCTACTCGGGAGGCTGAGACAGGAGGATTCCTTGAGCCTTGAGTTAGAGGTTAGTGAGCTATGATGGCACCACTGTACTCCAGCCTGGCGAGAAAAAAAATAAGAGTCCTGACTAAATACTAGAGTAGCCAGGGAAGTTTTCACAAAGTAAGTAATATTGGAGGCAGATCTTAGTGAACAAGAATTCCATTATTTCTGTTATGGAATTAAGAGAGTGTGGGTGTTGTTAGTTAATGCTTATTGAACTATCTTTGGAATCTCATCTACTGGTCTAGCTGGTCTATCTGTACACGTATATTCTATACGCTGTCTCACCGAGCTTTCACTAGGTTATGCTACAGTAACAAAAGCCCCAAAATCTTAGCAGCTACATATACAAAGGTTTATTTTTCATTGACATTTCCTTCCATGGCAGGTTGACTGTGACTCTACTCTACACAAGCTATTTTATTTGTTAGATGGTGAAAACTGTGATACTCGGAGATTCTTGAATATGGTATTAGTATGTTCATTCATTCATTAAGAAATATTTATTCAATATCTGTTTCATGCCAGGCAAGGTCAAGTACTGAGAATACAGCGGTGAATAAAAGAGACAAAATCTCTAATTGCCAGGAGCTTATATTGAAAATCAGATTGAACACATACAAAATAATCATATTAACAACAATGAATACTATATTCACAAATAATAGCTGTAAGAGACTTTAGTAAATCTTTTAAATTAGAAAAACATAAAAATTATTAAAACTAAAATGGCCAGGTGTGATGGCTCATGCTTGTAATCCCAACACTTTGGGATGCCAAGGTGGGAGGATCATTTCAACCCAGGAGTTTGAAACCAGTCTGGGTACTACAGGAAAACCCTGTCTACAAAAAGGAGAAAATTAGCCGGGCATAGTGGTGCATGCCTGCAGACCCAGCTACTAAGGAGGCTGAGGTGGGAGGGCTGCTTGAGCCTGAGAGCTCAAGGCTGCAGGGAGCCATGATCATAGCACAGCACCCCAGCCTGGGCGACAGAGCGAGACACTGTCTCAAGAAAAAAAAAAATATTCGATGTAGTCCTAAAACTATTAAGTAGAATACTATTGTTTCTATCACATCATGTGAGCCCTTTAAATGGCTTAACACTTATTTAGGTATGATCCATGAAGTTTTCCTGCTAATTAAGTAAACCTAAGAACAATTAAGTACAAAAGAGTTACTGCCTTGACAGGAAGATTGTAAAAACTTTAAAAAGACAAATAAATAAAACAGTCAAAACTGCAGCTCTGTGAGGCTCAAATAACATCTAATTCAAGTCACAGTGAACATCTAGCGATCATTCTGAACACCATATAATTCACTTAATACATTTTGCCTGAATGCCCAACACATCTGAATTACCAACACCTGTATGTAGCCAAGAAACTGACAATCATTTATAAATTATCACCTATGACTCCTACTGCTCTATGCACTTATTTTTTAAATTTCATTCATTTATTTATTATTTTTATTTTTTGTAGAGACGGGATCTCTCTATGTTACCCAGGTTGGTCCAGAAACACAAACAGACCCACACTAATTTCATAAATCAGATGACCATACAGTCATCTGATTTATGAAAAAAAGGGCCACATGGTGCAGAAGGAAAAGGATGGTCTTTTCAATAAATGGTGCTGGATCAAGCAGACACATCCATGTAGTAAAAAGTGAATCACAGCCAGGTGAGGTGGCTCACACCTATAATTCCAGCACTCTGGGAGGCTGAAGCGGGCAGATTACTTGAGCCCAAGAGTTTGAGACCAACCTGGGAAACATGTTGAATCCCATCTCTACAAAAAATACGAAAATTAGCCAGGCATGGTGACACACGCCTATAGTCGCAGCTACTCAGGAGGCTGAGATGGGAGGATCACTTGAGACAGGAGATGGAGGTTGAATGAGCTGAGATCCTGCCACCACACTCTAGCCTGGGCAATAGAGTGAGGTCCTGTCTGAAAAAAAAAAAAAAAAAATGCGAAAACAGACATAAAATTGTTAGCAGGTTAACACAGAAAAATGTGTTCATACTCTTAGGTTAGGCATTGATTTCTTAAAGATGACACGAAAAGCAGTAACCATAAAGGAAAACACTGATAAAGTATAATTTCATTAAAATTAAGAATCTCAGGCCGGGTGCAGTGGCTCATGCCTGTAATCCCAACCTTTTGGAAGGCTGAGGCAGGTGTACAACTTGAGCCTAGGAATTCCAGACCAGCCTATGCAATGTGGCAAAACCCCATCTCTACTAAAAATACAGAAAACAGCTGAGTGTGGTGATACTCCCCTGTAGGTCCCAGCTACTTGGGGGCTGAGGCAGGGGGATCACCTGAGCCTTGTGAGGTCAAGGTTGCGGTGAGCTGTGATTGTGCCACTGCACTCCAGCCTGGGCAATGGAGTGAGATCCTGTCTCAAAAAGAAAAAAAAAGTTAGAGAATCTCCATTCATGAAAAAACACCATAAAAGAGTGAAAACGGAAGCTACAGATTGAAAAAAGGGAAACGCAATACATATAAATCCTAGAAAGGAGGCATATCCAGAACGAAGTATTACAAATCAACAGGAAAACAAGCATATCAATGAAAACTGGATAAAGAGATTTAATAGGCACCTCACAAAAGAGGACATATAAATGGCAATAAGATAGTCAATCTCAATGAAACCACACTGATATATTACTGCACCCCTACTAGAATGGCAAAATAATTTTTAACTGACAGGCATCAGCAACGATGTGGGGTAACCAGAATATCCCTGCTAAATGGTACAACCACTTTGGGAAAATGTTCAACAATATCTAATACTAAGGTTTTATCATTCACATACCTCTAAAACCAACAATGCCACTCCTACAAATACACCCCAGTCTAGTAATGTTCTATTTCTCAATCTGTGGTGGTTCACTTGGTCAAAATTCATTACCCCCCCCCCCTTTTTTTTTTTTGAGACAGGGTCTCACTCTGCCATCCAGGTCGGAGTGCACTGCCATGATCACGGCTCACTGCAATCTCAACCTCCCGGGCTCTGGTGATCCTCCCACCTCAGCCTACTGGGTAGCTGGGACTACAGGCACACACCGCTAACTTTTGTATTTTTAGTAGAGAAAAGGTTTGCCACATTGCCGAGGCTAGTGTGGAAATCCTGGGCTCAAGTGATCTACCCACCTTGGCGTCCCAAAGTGCTGGGATTACAGGTGTCATCTACTGCGCCCGGGCCACCTGCACATTTAAAATTGTGAACTTCTTCTGTATACTTCAGTAACTTTTCGAAGATTTCTCTGACGCAAAGTTCTCAGAAATCTTAAAGCTAGCATTTCAGAATAGAAAAAAATAGCTTCTGGTTCACTAGTGAAATTTTACTAATAAAATTTAAAAACAAAAAGAAAGCTACTAACGCATATCAGCTCAGAACAGATTAAACACTACCAGCAGATCTTTTCTTTAACTTCCTGAAGCACTGGGATTCATTACTTTGGCAAAGAAAGGATGAACAACACTGTAACCCAAAGAAAAGATACCACTGCCAGAAAAGACTTCTTTTCGAAAGCAGCTCTAGCAGCAAAAGATAGGAGGAAAGCAAGGAAACCAGGCCAAATGTCTTGGTTAACTCTTCAGTGAAAGGATGCCAAATGAGATGATGATCTAAGAAGCCAGAAAGACAGACAGACTGACACAGGGAAATCACAGCAACTCCTCGCAGTGCAAACAGCAACCCCACAATCCAACCTACCCGAAATCCTGCGGTTCATTTGAGGCTTGCCCCACTAGTCAAGAGGTGATTCAGTGATGGCTACAAACGCTCCTCATGTGCATCCTGGACCTGGCACACCTGGCTTGCCCATCACCAGCCTGGAGACACCGCCAGGAGCAGAAGCCCGGAGGCCAGTAAAGACCCCAACTTTGCAAGGCAGGGGCGCGAGCGCTCTCACCTCTCAGGCCCGCAGAGGCAACCGATCAATTTCCGGCCTCGAGGGTGGGATGCAGGGTCAGTGTCCTCTACAGGATATAGGAGGACGTGCCCCCGATGCTGCTCCGTCCCTCCAACCCCTGGGATGCCACAGAACACTCCCCAGCGAGTTTCCTCCCAGCGCCCACGAGAGCTGGGCTGCAGGCGGCAGCGGCAGGCGAAGAATTCAGCGCAGGGAACTTAGGCCCCGGCGGTGCACGCCCCACCTCGCGACCACCACCGCTGGCGCAACAAAACTTGCGACGCCCGCGCCTGGACCCAGGTGTGCGCCCGCGGGTCCCGGATTCACCGCCCGCCCAGCCTGGCGCGGCGCCCTCACCTCAGAAAGGCTGGGTGGACTTCGCCGTAACTTCCCATTCAGATGGTGGCCGACAGCCGCGCCGCCTCTCCGTCGTGCTTCGGCCCGGCTCCTGGCGCCGCAGGGTGCCCGTCCGGCGTTCCCCAAATTACCGCGCACACAAGCTCACGCAGTCTCGGGATCCTCACCTACCCATCCCAGTACCGCCGCAGTCTCAACCGCCACCCAACCCCTCGCCTGTGCCTGTGCCTGTGCCTGTGCCTGCAGCCCACTGGCTCCTCAGGGTGCGGATCGGCGGCGTCAGGAGAACCCAAGGCGCAGGCGCGGCGGGGCCTTGAAGGGACCCGACCGCCTCTACTGCACAACGGGTTCCAGCAGGTTAGGGGCCCTGCGGGCGGAGAAAAGCAGTAACCGAGGGGATGCACCTAGTGCAGCTGGGACAGGGAATCCCTCTCTCCCCTCCGCCTCTCTTTCAAAGCACCAGCCCTCGACCCTCCAAAACGCTGATTTCCCCGGCCACTTGAACCGCCCCTGCCAGGTTAAAGAGGCAGGAGACACACCCCGTCGGGGGCCCGCAGTGTCCCGCATGCCCAGACAGATTTTATATTTTTCTGAAAAGAAAAAAATTTACATGGTTCAACATGAATATTTACATGGTTCAAAATTCAAATAGGGCCAGGCGTGAGCCCTGGAGTTCGAGACCAGCCTGGACAAAAAAGAGAGAGCCCCGTCTCTATTAAAAAAAAAAAAAAAAATTCAAATAGTACAGAAAATTGTAAAGTTAAAATAGGCATCTCTTCCATTCCTGTCTCCCAGTCTCACCTTGTAGGCAATCTGTGGGATGCTGTTCCTGTGAATCCTTCCAGGGATATTTATGTATGTTTCCGCTTTTTTTTTTGTTTTTTGAGATAGAGTCTCGCTCTTGTCGCCCAGGATGGAGTGCAACGGCATGTTCTTGGCTTACTGCAACCTCCACCTCCCAAATTCAAGCTATTGTCCTGCCTGAGCCTCCCAAATAGCTGGGATTACAGGTGCCCGCCATCATGCCTGGCTAATTTTTGTATTTTTAGTAGAAACAGGGTTTCACCATGTTGGCCAGGCTGGTCTCGAACTCCTGACCTCAAGTGGTGCACCCACCATGGCTTCCCAAAGTGCTGGGATTATAGGCATGAGCCACCACACCCAGACTGAATTTTCACTTTTTCAAATTTTTAATTAAATTTTAATAGAGTCAGGCACAGTGGCTTATGCCTGTAATCCCAGCAATTTGGGAGGCTGAGGTGGGAGGAGTGTTTGAAGGTAGGAGTTCAAGACCAGCATGCGCAACATAGTGAGACCCCCAACTCTACAAAAAATTTAGAAATGTTGGGGGCTTGTCTAGTATCCTCAGGACTGAGATCAGAGTTGCCCAGGAACCCAGGGAGGTGAGGGCTCAGAGGGTGGTGAGGGCACAAAGGAAGGGAGTGGAAACCTAACTCTCAGGCTTTGGTTCCCATATCCTTCCCCAGGCCAGGCCCAGGCCCTGGCCCCCAACTAGGAGCAGTTGGGAGGTAGAGGTGGGAGGACCGCTTGAGTCTGGGAGTTCCAGGCTACAGTGAGCTGTGATGGACCAATTGTGCTCCAGCCTGGGAAACAGAGCAAGAGCATCACTCAAAACAAAGCAAAACAAAACGAAACAAAACTGAATACTAAAAAATGTGTTGGCCGGGCGCGGTGGCTCATGCCAGTAATCCCAGCACTTTGGGAGATGGAGGTGGGTGGATCATGAGGTCAGGAGTTCAAGATCAGCCTGGCCAAGATGGTGAAACACTGTCTCTACTAAAAATACAAAAAAAATTGGCCTGGCGGGCGCCTGTAGTCTCAGCTACTTGGGAGGCTGAGGCAGGAGAATGGCGTGAACCCAGGAGGCGGAGCTTGTAGTTAGCCGAGATTCCATCACTGCACTGCAGCCTGGGCGACAAGAGACTTCATCTCAACAATAAATAAATAAACAAACAAACAAATAAATAAATAGATAAATAGATAAATGCTAATAGGCACATGCAGCTAGTGGAGACCATATTAGTGCAGAGGCACACCCGTAACGCTCGACTGGTGTTATACCCAGACGCTGACTTATTCTTCAGCACCCCCCAGCTCAGACCTCCCGAGCACCTGCTCAGGAGCTCTTTGGTGCTCCGCAGCCGCTGCACCTTGCGCTGAGCTTCTTCGTGGGCCTGCATGGCGCCCCCGGTCTTGTCCCGCAGGCGCTGCAGCTGTTCCTCTAGGACCCCCGATCACTCTCGCTGTCGCTAAGCTGCCTCCGCAGGGTGCCCAGCAGGTCCTGGCTTGCCTCATAGCGCCCACGCATGTCCTGGGGCGCGGGGATCACAGAGTCTAGGGAGGTCCTGGGAGGCCTCCAGAGCCCACCTAGTCTCTTCTGGTTCCAGGGATACACACTAGCCTACGCTCGGCGGGGTCCAGGGCCTGGACCTCGCCTGTGGCAGGATAGGGGCCTAGGCCTGAGAGCCAGCTTTCCGCTGCCCTCCTTTATGCCCTCACCACCCTCTGAACCCTCATCTCCCTGGGGTCCCGGACAACTCCCATCAAAGCCCCCCGGATGCCAAACCAACCCCCAGGCACACTCCCCTCCTGGGTTCTGACCCCACCCCCAGAGCTCCCAGGCTCCTCCCCCTTGCATCCTGGTTCCACTCTCAGACTCCTCCCTACCCTGGCTCTGCCCCTCGTTCCCAAACTCTCATCCTAGGCTCTGATTCCCCTTGCTAGACCTTTTCCCAGGGTCCTGGCTCAGTATGACCAGGGACCTGTCTCCCTCTCTACCAGGACCCGAACACTGCCGCAGCCTCCTCCCTCCACCAGCTGCCGAAGCACCCAACCCCAGCTGCCCAAGCACCCCCACTTCTGGGCTCGGCTTCACCGCAGAGCTCTCGGCCACCTCCTTGGGGATCCTGACACCCTCAGACACTATTTTTCAGGGCTCTGGCTGCACCCCAGAGCGCTCAGACTCCTTACCGGGACCCGCCCTCTCCCCCGCCCCCACCTGGAGGGCGCGAGCCCCTCCCTCCCGGCCTCTGGCTGTGCCCAGAACCCTCAAGCCCCTTCCTAAATAGACCTGCAGCTGGCGCTTGTGCAGGGCGGAGTGGATGGGATCAGAGGGAGAGTGCAGGAGTCTGAGCAGGCCGGGGAGGGGCCTTGGCTGGGCGAACTGCCTCGGCCCTGCGAGGAGTGCCGTGGTGGGAATGGGGTCCTCTGGCCCGAGAGCCCCCATGGGCTGCCACCTGACGCTGTTGGACTCAGGCTGCCGCTCTCAGCGTCAGACAGGACCGCCTGAGGGTAGGGGAGGGAGGCAGAAGGAGGCCACAGTTAGGAACCACGGGGTTAGCTGGCAAAGACGCCCAGGCCAGGCTGGGGGCCGCCTCATCCCAAATGCTCCCACTTACAAGAAGCCTTCCTGATTTCACCTCCTCCACTAGCTCAGTCCTCAGCTCGCCACTGAGGCCTCCCATTTATTGCGAAGACGTCATTTGGTGTTGCTCACAGGTGGGCTCCGAAAGGGCCGTGCCTCCCCTCTGAGACTGGGGGCTCCCCAGGGCAGAGGCCGGGTGAGCTAGCAGGGGTGCTGAGCAGCTACAGCCTGGGTCCCAGGCCCCCACCCATTTGCAGTTCAGTCCCAGGCCACCGAAAGACGTGGCAGGGGAGCCTGGGACTGCCTGGCAGGGCCCTGTCTTCCCACCTCTCTGGGCTCACACCTGTGCCAGGTCCCTTAGGCTCTACTGTAGCCCCTCTCCATCCTCTGTCTCCAGGGCCGCCTGTTCCTGTAGCCACAGGGATTCCTGGAGTGCGGGGAGGGAGACAAAGGGTGGTCGGGGTTCTGTCTTATCTGAAACCTCCCCTTTCCCTCCCTCCCTGGCCCACCACTGACCAGGTGGCCTCTGAAGCCATGTCCATAGGCCAGCCACTTGGTAGACCCCATAGCAGGCCCGAGGCCCTCACTGAACAGACCAGGCCCAGAGAAGAGTTGTGTCCTGCCACAGGTCACAAAGTCAATTGGAGGAGGGCCGGACCTAGAACCCAGGCCAGGCCTCACAGAGGGGTGACCAAATCAAGCTGTGTACGGGTGGGCAGCTGGGTTTTCAGAGGCAGCATCTGGACCTGGAGAGGACAGATGGGAGTTCAAGTCCTGCTTACTGGCTCTGAGACTGGACAAGCATTTCCCCTCTTGGGCTTCAGTTTCCCCATCTGTGTCATGAGGATTATGCTACAGGGCTGCTGGGAGGAAGAAATGGGATGGAGGAGGTGAGTGTGCTTACCACAAAGCCTGCATACCTGTGAGGGCTGAACCTGAGTGTGAGTGGGATGCTGGTGGTGGCCCAGGCAGCCCAGCCCTAAGCCTGCTACCATGGATCTCGCCGGTATCCCATCCCACCCTGCCACATCTCAGGGGCAGCTGCAGCTCACCAGGGCCTCAAACTTTTCGTCAACGTCCTTGTTGACCTGATCCTTCTCCAGATTCTGCTTGTGAAGACGCTCCACTGCCAGGGCCAGCTCTGTCACTCTGGAGTTCGGGAGCAACAGAGGTGAATAGGGGGCCACCCCCACCTGTCAAATCCACTAGTTCCGTGTCCACCATGCTTCTCCCAACCAGAGGCAGGTACCCTAACATCCACCTCCCTGGCTGTGTGACCTTAGAGAAGTCTCGACTCCTCTCCAGAGCCACACTTCTCATCTGTCAAATGGGAATGAGGTTCCCACCAGCTTTATCTCATGGGAAAGCAGTTGAGGACTTGTCCAGGTGGCAGGAGTAAGGGGCACAAGTTCTTTCTTTGTTGTTTTCTTTTGAGACGGAGTTTTGCTCTGTCATCCAGGCTGGAATACACTGATGTGATCTTGGCTCACTGCAACCTGCACATCCTGGGTTCAAGCGATTCTCCTGTCTCAGCCTCCCTTGTAGCTGGGATTACAGGCACACACCACCACGCCCAGCTAATTTTTTATTTTTAGTAGAGACAGGGTTTCCTCTGTTGGGCAGGCTGGTCTTGAGCTCCTGACTGCACCTGGCCACAAGTTCTGTCATTGGAGGCTAAACTGTTTATGATATACACGGGGCAAATGCCTTCGGAACCTCAGTGGGGTGCCTGGGAAGACTGGCTGAGCTCACAGAGGAAGGCCCTGCTCCTAGTGAACAGATGCTTCCTTCTCCCCAATTCTCCAGTTTTACCTTCTGCAGGGATGCCTGCCTCGTGCGGCATCCACCAGGTAACCACCTGGCACTGAGGTCAGGCTTGTCCAGGTTGCTTTGCATCTGCTGCTGGGCCAGGTCCTTCTCGCAGAGCACCTTGTCCTGCAGCTGCTCCTCCAGCTGGGCCTGCAGCAGGGCTTGCTTCTCCAGGGCTGCCTGGACCCTGCTCTCTGCCAGCCGCAGGCCCATGCTCAGTCCCAGGCCGACCTCCTGGACAGCTCCCCTCCCAGCTGCTGCAGGTCCCTTGGGAAGAGAGCACAGGATGGGGATGGGATGGGGCTCGCTCCCAACTACAAATTAAAACTACGCTGGGGCCGGGTGTGGCAGCTCACACCTATAATCCCAGCACTTTGGGAGGCCGAGGCGGGCAGATCACCTGAGGTCAGGAGTTCAAGACCAGTCTGGCCAACATGATGAAACCCCATCTCTACTAAAAATACAAAAATTAGCCAGGCGTGGTGATGCACTCCTGTAGTCCCAGCTACTTGGGAGGCTGAGGCTCCTAGGAGACTTGCTTGAACCTAGGAGGTGGAGGATGCAGTAAGCTGAGATCATGCCACTGCACTCCAGTCTGGGTGACACAGCAAGACTGCGTCACAAAAAAATCAATAAATAAAATAAAAATAAAACTACACTGGGCTGGGTGCGGTGGCATGCACCTGCAGTCCCAGCTATGCAGGAAGCTGAGGCAGGATTGTTTGAGCCCAGGAATTTGAGGCCAGCATGGGAAACATAGTGAGACTCCATCTCAAAAACAAAAGAGGAATAAACAACAGCAACAACAAAAAAAACCCTACACTGGGATGCCATTTGTCCACTCTCAGATTGGGGGAAAAAGGGGTCACATAATACACAGGGAGGGGCTCTGGGGTAACAGGCCTTCCCTTACACAGCTGGTGGGAGGGTGAGTACAACCACGATGGACGGCACTGAGAAAGAGCTCCGAAAACTATGCATGCATAGGACCTTCCCCACCAGCTCCTCCTCTAAGAACATATCCAAAGATATACCCCAGCACAGAGGAGATGGCTCGTGGACAAGGAGGTTCACTGCAGCATTGCTCGTGTAAGAAATCCTGGTGACAACCTAAATGTCTATCAAAACGGACTGCTATTAAGTACATGATGGTACATCCTTTAAGTGGAAAACTGTGACCAAGAAAAGCCAGTGGAGAAGTTCTTCCTGGCCTGATCCACAGCCACCCCCCAGTTATAACTAGTAGATGAAGAAAGCATCTTCAAGAACTGTGAAGATGAAATTTTACCAGGCGTATATACAAAAAAGTGTGTGTGTGTGTGATCTGCTTTATTTGCTTATACAAAATAACCCTGGAAAGTCACTTAAGAAACTGGTAGGCCAGGCACGGTGGCTCATGCCTGTAATCCAAGCACTTTGGGAGGCCGAGGCTGGAGGATCACCTAAAGTCAGGAGTTCAAGACCAGCCTGGCAAATATGGCAAAATCCCGCCTCTACTAAAATTACAAAAATTAGCTAGGTGTGGTGGCTCACGCCTGTAATCCCAGCTACTTGGGAGGCAGAGGTGGGAGAATCGCTTGAACCCGGGAGGCTGAGGTTGCAGTGAGCCAAGATCGTGCCACTGCATTCCAGCCTGGGAGACAGAGCGAGACTCTATCTCAAAAAAAAAAAAAAAAAAAAAAAAAGAGGAAAAAGAAAACTGACAATGCTTCTCATGGTAACTTGGTGGCCAACAGAAAAAAGAAAAAAAGAAAGAAAGAAAAAGATTGTATATATAAAAAGAAAAAGAAGCTGATAACCTCCAAGGAGGGAAGGGGAATATCTGGGGTCTGAGGTGAGAGGGAGCCGTTTTACTGTGTACCCTTTTGAAATGTGAACCTTGTGAACATGTGACTTAATCAAAAGTAAAATATAAAAATTTTAAAGGCTACTTAAAAATTTTTTTTTTGTGTGTGTGTTATTTCAGATGGAGTCTCGCTCTGTCGCTCAGGCTGGAGTGCAGTGGTGTGGTCTCGGCTCACTGCAACCTCCGCCTCCCCAGTTCAAGTGATTCTTCTGCCTCAGCCTCCCGAGAAGCTGGAATTGTAGATGTATGTCACCACACCCAGCTAATCTTTGTATTTTTAGTAGAGACAGGGTTTCACCATGCTGGCCAGGTTGATCTTGAACTCCTGACCCTCAGGTGATCCACCCGCCTCAGCCTCCCCAAGTGCTGGGATTACAGGCGGGAGCCACCATACCTGGCCTTAAAATAAGGCGTGGTGGCCCATTTCTGTAATTCCAGCACTTTGGGAGGCTGAGGAAGATGGATTGCTTGAGCCTAGGAGTTCCAGGCGAGCCTGGGCAACATAGCAAGACCCTGTCTCAAAAAAAAAAAATTAGCTGGGCATAGTGATGAACACTTAATAGTCCCAGATACTTGGGAGGCTGAGGTGGGACGATCACTTCAGCCTGGGAGGTCAAGCCTAACGTGAATTGTGATTGTGCCACTGCACTCCAGCCTGGGCGACAGACAGAGACTGTCTCAAAAAAAAAAACAAGAAATGTATTTTAAGTCCATAATACAGGTTAAATCCTTTCCTTTCCTTTCCTGAATGAACTGTACCACTGGTTATCCAATAGTAAGGAGGGAAAGTGCCTCATTCTAGAATTCGAATTAATATACAAAGGAGTGACTAAATGAGAAGCTCACAGTTTTGCAGCCTCTGATGAGTGAGGTGGATCTTGAAAAGAGAGACAGCTGGCATAGGGGCCTCCTGATGGAAGAAGACATTCTACTTACGGAGTCTTGAGGAAAAAAAACAAACAAGTAGAAGAACCTGAATCTGACCGAGCTTTAGATCCAACATCCAATTTACAGGAAATACACGGGATAAAGAAACATGTTAACTGACACCATAAGGATGCAACCAGCAAAATCCAGACCATGAGAATCTCCAAGGACAACTGGCCCAGTTTCCTGAACAAATAAGTTAAAAGGGACTTAAAAGACAAAGCAGGGGCCAGACACAATGGCTGGGGCCTGTAATCCCAGCAGTTTGGGAGACCAAGGTAGGTGGATCAGCTGAGGTCAAGACCAGCCTGGCCAACATGGTGAAGCCCCCATCTCTACTAAAAATACAAAAGTTAGCTGGGCGTGGTGGCGCACTCCTGTGATCCCAGCTACTTAGGAGGCTGAAGCCATAGAATTGCTGAACCCAGGAGGCAGAGGTTGCAGTGAGCCAAGATCCTGCCACTGCACTCCAGCCTGGGCAACAAAGTGAGACTCCATCTCAAAAAACAAAAAAAAGACAAAGCAAGCATTCACATTATGTGAATGTCTGTGGATCTGGATTCAAACAAATTGCAAAGAAAACACTAAAGCAAGACTACCTGTGCCTCTTTTTTTTTTTTGAGACAGAGTTTCACTCTGTCACCCAGGCTGGAGTGCAGTGGTGTGATCTCCACTCACTGAAACCTCCGCCTCCTGGGTTCAAGCGAGTCTGGTGCCTCAGCCTCCCCAGTAGCTGGGATTACAGGCATGTGTCACCACACCTGGATAATTTTTGTATTTTTAGTAGAGATAGGGGTCTCACCATGTTGGCCAGGCTGGTCTCGAACTCCTGACTTCAGGTGATCCGCCCGCCTCGGCCTCCTGAAGTACTGGGATTATAGGTGTGAGCCACTGCACCTGGCCTATCTGTGACATTTATGAGACATATGGAAAATTTAGACACTGGCTATTTGATGATATTAAGACAAGATTATTAAACCAGGTGTGGTTGCTCACACCTGTAATCCCAGCACTTTGGGAGGCCAAGGCAGGAGGATCATGTGGGCTCAGGAGTTCAAGACCAGCCTGGGCAACAAAGTGAGAATTCAACTCTACAAGAAATAAAAAAATCAGCAAGCTTGGTGGCATGCACCTGTGGTCCCAACTGCACAGGACCTGAGGTAGGAGGATTGCTTCAGACCAGGAGGCCGAGGCTGTGGTGAGCCATAAAGAAAAGAAAAGATTACTAACTAAAACGTTTTTAATGCACTAAATGAAATACCTTGGCCTCCTGCCTTGGGGCTCTCTCCGCAGCCTCCCTGACACTACTGTTGAACTGACTGCTCACACCGATCAGACACCCCTGCTCAAAGATCAGGCAGGCCCAAGCTCCCCTGCTGAGGCAGGCTCTCCTTTTCCTGTACCAGCTCTTCCTTGCAACCCCCCTGGCTGCCATGGGCTCCCACCTCCATGCCTTTGCTCATGCCTTGCTCCTGCTTGGAGTGCCTGCTTCTCTGCTTCAACCCTACCCATCCCTTGAGGCTCTGTGCAAATTCCATCTCCACGAAGCAGTTTTTCTGACCTCCCCACCCCTCCCATCCTTCTGAGCCTCCAGGACATTCCCTCTATCCCACGTACATATCACTGACCACTCGCTTCCTCAGTCTAGAATTTTGGGGATCTACATCTTTTCATCACTAGAGGCTGTGAGGTCCTTGGTAGCAAAGCTGAATATTCTAGTGGATTAAAATCAGGAACTTCAGCCTGGCATGGTGGCTCATGCCTATAATCCCAGCACTTTTGGAAGCTGAGGCTGGTGGATTGTCTGAGTACAGGAGTTCGAGACCAGCCTGGGCAACATGGTGAAACCCCGTCTCTACTAAAATACAAAAAAAAATTAGCCAGGCGTGGTGGCATGTGCCTGTTAGCCCAGCAACTTGGGAGGCTGAGGCAGGAGAATTGCTTGAACTCAGGAGGTGGAGGTTGCAGTGATCCAAGATGGTGCCACTGCACTCCAGCCTGGTGACAGAGCAAGACTCCATCTCAAAAAAAAAAAAAAAAAAAAAAAAAAAAAACCCTGACTCAGCCACTTATGTACTACTGTGTGACCTCAGGAAGATCACTCAACCTCTCTGGGCCTCAATGTCCTCATTGGTAAAATGGGAATGAACACAGTTCCTACCTCACAGGGAAGGTACGAATATTAGTTGAAATGAAATATACAAAGAGCCTAGCCCAGAGTAAGCATCTAATAAATGCTGACTGCCACGACTGTGGTAATGGTTATTACAAGTTGCCTCTGTGTCCTCACAGGCCCTTGTGCACAGTAGGTGCATTGAGTTGAATGGAAATTCAACTGAGTTGAGTTGGATGTAAAGAGCAGGGCTGGCTCTCGGCCTGTGCACAGAGTTGTGTCCCAGCGGCCACGCTCAGCCTCCCAAGCCTCAGGGCTCCCTGCTACACAGGAACCAAGGTTTCAAGTCCTCTTTTGGCTGCAAGAAGCAGCAAGGAAGAGCAAAAAAAAAAAGGACCTAGCCTTGCAACCCAGCTGCCAGTTGCACGACTGTGGGCAGGTTACTTATCCTCTCTTTATTTATTTTGAGACAGAATCTTGCTTTGTTGCCCAGGATGGAGTGCAGTGGCATGATCTCTCAGCCTCCAGAACAGCTAGGATGACAGGCGTGAGCCACCGGGACCGGCCTTAAACCTCTCTTTATAATGAGGAGAGTGATAGCACCTACCACATGCAGTTATCACGAGGAATAAAGGTCAATTCACACCATGCGCATGGTACATGCTACGCATTGATAAAGATCAGCTGTTGTGATGACGGCTATTTACTTGTGCTAACATGCTCCCTCGGACTGTGCTCCCTCGGACTGTGCTCCCTCTCCCTCTCCAGGCTTCTGAGTGTTCCCTCCTCTGCAGTGCCCCTTCCCTTCAGCCAAGCTGGCCTCCATGCACCCCCATGCCCACCTCCTCCTCGCACCTCCAGGCTGCCTCCCACTGCTCCAGCTCCTTGCAGCTGCGTGTCCAGTCGCTGGTCGCCTTTCGTATGTCCTCACTCAGAGCCTGGTTGGCTGAACCTGCCTGGTCCAGCTGTTCTCAGAGCATGGCATTCACCTGGGCCAGGCTGGCACTCCTGAATGGGGCACAGTGGATCAGTAGGCGCTCGCCCAGGGGGCCACCCTGCCAGCCCTGGCCCTCCCTGCTGTGCCTTCACCTCGGCTGCTCTTCCTCGAGCCAGATGAGGATGCTCTCCAGGTCTTGGCTGTGGTCTGTGTTCTGGGTGGGAGAGAGGTTAAAGCATCAGGCTGGGCAGGTGGAGGGCAGGGCCTGCCCCTGCCCCACCCTGGCATCCACCCTCAGCCACTACTGCTCCAGCTCTCTGGATCTCTCCAGCAGCTGCTGCTCCAGCTCTAAGAACCTCTTCTTGTAATGGACAATCTGGGGATTGGGAGCTGATGGTGAGCCCCAGGGGTGGGGGCAGGGCAAAGTGAACAGGTGGGAGGACAGGAGCAGGAGTGGGTGGCCCTGACCTTGCCCTGCAGCTGCTGCACAAGCTGGGCCTGCTGCTGCTGGCCCTCCTGGTAGGCCTGCAGCTTGTGCCAGTAGGAGGCCTGCTCCTCCTGCAGCTGCCTCCGCAACTCCACGATCTGCTGTACCAGCCCCCTGGGCTCCTGAGTCTCCAGCTCCTCAGACTCCAGCCGCAGAGCCTGCTCCGCCTGCAGGGAAGGGCCCAGGGTGAGAGTCCTGGGCTTCCTGGGAAGGCAGGCTCAGGCCTCTGTAGGTGGCGCCAGGCTTGGCCCAGACCCACAATGCCTTGTAGGCTGATAGCCTGGCACCCTGGGGAGCAGGCCCATGTGGGCAAGCCCAGGGGCCGTGCACGTGTGCATGGGGTGATGCAACCATGCATGGACACGCAGATGGGGCATGCGTGGACACATGCAGGTGAGCCAAACCATGCAGGCAAAGCTCAAAGGTGCACCTGGGTCAACCACAGGGGCCTCAGTACACCATGTGCCTCTCCTCCAGAACACTTAGCCCTGTCGTGATTTCTGTTTATTACACAGATGCTTGAGTCTCCCCACCATGCCCCCACCACAATGTGAGCTCAGGAAAGCCTGGATTTTTTCTTCCTCATTGTATCTTAGTACTAGAACGGTGGCTGTGGAATGGCATGCCTCACACTCAGTAAATATTTCTTGCGATGGTGAATTAATGGCATGAGCTCATGGGAATACATTCAAAACAGAAGTGTCAATCTGTCTGTGCATATCTGAGCTTAAAGATATGCACACACATAACACATACAGGCAATCTCAAACATCCCCAGGGGGACACGAATGAACCCCCTCATATACACAGCATTAAGATTTGTAAGAGGTGCACACAGATGTTCCCCTATACAGCGCCTGCATATTAATGCCCTCTTCTGGCTGGTGCAGTGGCTCATGCCTGTAATCCCAGCACTTTTGGAGGCCAAGGCAGGTGGATCACTTGAAGTCAGGGGTTCGAGACCAGCCTGGCCAACATGATGAAACCCCGTCTCTACTAAAAATATAAAAATTAGCTGGGTGTGGTGGCATGCACCTGTAATCCCAGTTACTCAGGAGGTTGAGGCAGGAGAATCGCTTGAACCTGGGAGGCGGAGGTTGCAGTGAGCCGAGATCATGCCACTGCACTCCATCTTGGGCGACAGAGCAAGACTCCATCTTTATGTATTTATTTATTTGAGACAGAGTCTCACGCTGTCTCCCGGACTGGAGTGCAATGATGCGGTCTCAGCTCACTGCAAACTCCGTCTTCTGGGCTCAAGTGATTCTCCTGCCTCAGTCTCTCGAGTAGCAGGGACTACAGGTTTGCATCACCATGCTCGCTTAATTTTTTGTGTTTTTAATGGAGACGGGATTTCAGTATGTTGGCTGGTCTCGAACTCCTGACCTTGTGATCCACCTGTCTCAGCCTCCAAAACTGCTGGGATTACAAGCATGAGCCACAGCGGCTGGCCCAAGACTCTGTCTTTTAAAAAAAAAAAAAAAAAAAAAAAAAAGCCCCCTCCGTCCTCACCTCAGGAAAGCCTCTGCTGACGCCCTTCCTCCACCCCCAGGCAGCTTCCATCCCCCGCATCCTCAGACCCCTGTGGACTCTGGCTGCCCCTACCAGCCATGGAACCCTCTCGACTCCCTTAAGACATCTGCTGGCCCCAGGTGGTCCTTCATCTTCCCCAGCTGTTGGGGGGAAGGGAGTGAGGGAGGAGCAGGGCAGTGTGAGAGCACACAGTGGGTTGGGGGCACCCAGCAGGGACAACACCCCAGCCCAGCTGACTCTGACGCTAGCCCTGCACTCACCATCCACATCCTCAGGACCCAGCCTGCTACAGCCTGGGCAGGGCATTCAAAAGCCCACCTGTGCAGGGCCACGCCAGCCACATGAAGCCAACAGAAGGGCAGATGCTCTCACCCACGCTCATCTCGGGTCTTGGGTCCAGGCCAGGTTAGCGGTAGGGAAGGTGCCCTCCAGGCCTGCATCAACCCTGTATGCCCAGAGATGCTCTATGAGCCACAAACAAAGCAAGGACATCTCTACCCACCCCACCCCGGGGACACGTGCATGGCAGTGCCACCAACAGGGAGGAGCTAACTGTGATTACTTGGCGGCTTCCCCCTGAGTCTGGAGGAACACAGTCCAAGGGTGTGCAGGGGAGGTGGAAGTAGGGGGTTTCTGCCTGGATGGCGGCTGCAGGCCTGCCAAGTGTCTGTGCCAAGCCCACTGAGGACAATGGTGAGCAGTGTCCGCATCTGTGTGTGTGTGGTGGTGGCCTGGGGCAGCCACACATGCTGTGCACTGATGTTGGTGGGCCTCACTAGGTGCGAGTGTGGTGTATTTTGTCATTTGTCTCCACACAGGACCCTGTGTGTGTCCGTGTGTGGGTGCTGAGTTCACGTCGACGGTTTGGTGCCTCTGAGCCTTCTCGTGAACGGGTAAGGCAGCATCTGTGACTGAAGGTCTATGTTGTGGCGTGGGTGTTGGGCCTGGCTGTGTGTATCAGGGCATATGTCTCTGTGTGTCGGCAAGGTAAGTGTATGACCACATGTGGGTGGGTCTGGGGAGTGTGCCTGGGCTCCCTGGTATGTGTGATACACACTTTGTGCATCTGGGCATACCTTTGTGGGCCGATTGGTGGCTGTGTTGAACTGTATGCTTTTTCTGTCCGTGTGCACCCATGAGGTGGGAGACGGTGTGCTGTGTCATCTGCATATGGGTGTTATGGGTCCGCGGTGGTGGGAGGACTGTTCTGTGCCTGTGTGGGGGTTGTGTGCCATCTGGCTGTGGGTGCAGGTAACACTGAATATTCTGTGAATTGGAGTGTTTCTGTTTGGCCTGGCTTTAGGGTCTCACTATGTTGTTTATGGCATGTTTTGTGCATCTGTGTGTCTCTGTGTGCGGCCTGGTGTGGCTGCCCCTGAGCATGGAGCCAGGGGGAGCAGGGCCATGGCAGGAAGGCCTGGGGCCCAGGAGCATCCCGTGACTCCTGGTCTGGTCTTGGCTGACACCAGCGCAGAGCCAACCCCACCCTTTTTGGTTATCGGAGCCATCAACTGCCTACACCCACGAGGTCTTGCCTGGGTCTCTCCTCTTCCTCCAGCCCCACACATCCATCCTGGCCCAGCCTTCCAAGGGGGCCTGCACACCTGCTCCTCCAGCCCATGCACCCTCTGGCGGTGTGCCTGCTCCCAAACCTCCAAAGTGCACTCAGTCTGTGCCTGGGCACTGCACAACCGCTCCACCTCCTGCTGCAGCTCCAGCTGCTGCTGCTGTGCATCCACCTCCAGCTGGGCTTGGCTATGGCTCTGCTCCAGCACCACCACCTGTGCCTGCAGGGAGGGGCTGTGGTCCGGGTTCTGGCCCAGTGTGAGTGTGTGTGTGCATGTGTGATGGGTTGTCAGGTACCTCCCCGGGACACAGCCAGTGCAGAGGGGGAAGGCAGGAGAGATCCTTGTGTGTCTTCCATCCTGCTGGCCCTGACAGTGAGCCTGTGAGCCCAGGGTGAGTGCACCCAATGACCCCCACTCAGGCAGGTGCGTGGACACACACACACACACACACACACACAGACTTCACACACGCAGGCACAAAGACAAGCATGTAAATACCTATCTGGACTCACACAGGTGCATGTGTATGTGCAAAGGCCCAACTCCCCCATGCACGAAAACATCTGTACACAAACACATATTCACAGTACCTAGACACGCCACACCGTGCACAAGATTCATGCTCCATACACAAGAATCGTCACATGGATTCTCACACTGCTGCATGGCCACAACATACATGAACCCACAGGCTCACGTGCAAACAGGCCTTTAGTGTCTTTTCTGTACACCTTAGGGAGAACCCCTCCCTCCATGGCCCGGCTGGGTCACTGGAAGGCTCAGGGCCCCTGGGGGAGGGTTTATGGGCCCTGGGCTGGCTGGGCCATCAGCTCCACTGGGATTGCTGAGCACTCAGACTAGGGATGAAGTTGGGGTCCTGGACTGGGTGGGGTCAGACCTCCAGCTGCTGGATCTGCCTCTGCACCTCTGCCAGCTCCAGCTCAGCCCCCGTGAGGGTGCGGTCCAGGCGGCCCTTCTCTGCGCTCAGCAGCACTGTGTCCTCACGGCTACGAAGCTTCTCCTGCTCTACCTAGGCAGGAGAGCCGGAGGAGATCAGGGTGCCAGGAGGAGCTTACGGAGGGGGCTCAGTTTCCTGAACCCCAATGGAATAACCTAACCCCACCAGAGGCAGCAGACCCCGGGGATGTGCAGTGGGATCCACCATGGTTAGGCCCGAGAGGAAGTGAGGGGAGAGCCTGGGGAGCAGCCCACCTTGTCCAGCGTCCTCCTGAGGGCTACACGGTCCTTCTCCAGCCGCAGGGCTGAGCACTCCACCTCCCGCTTCTTGGCTTCCAGCTGAGCCAGGGCACGCTGCAGGCTGCCCAGGCGCTCCTGCAGCAGCCGCCGCTCGTCCTGCAGCTTCTGGACCGTGTGCAGGGCTGCAGCCTCACCCTCCTGCCACTGCCCCAGCACCTGCAACAGAAGCCAGGCAGGCCCCGAATCCCTCTGGGCCTGAACGTACTTATCTGAAGCTTGGGGACGATGAGGCTGGCCCAGTCACAGAGCAGGTGACAGTGAGGCCCACATCAGAGAATTGTCACCTGAAGCCAAACCTTTCTGAGTCTCAGTTGCTCCATCTGTATAACAGGACTACGCTCTGAATGAAACATGTTTCCTTACTGGAGGCTGCACCAGGGTTTGGGATGAGTTTGAGATGGGTGGGAACGTCCCCACCCTATCCCAGGGCCTCACAGTCTTGGGGACAGAGGGGGCACACCCTGGCCCTCATCTCCTGTAGCTGTTGTAGCTGGCCCTCTGCCTCCATCCGCTGCAGCTGCAGGTCAGCCACCTCTCCTTGCAACTTCTGCACCTGCTCGCCCAGGGAGCTGCTCTGCTTCCATGCCTCAGATAATGCCTGCCGGGCAGCATCCAGCCATTCCTGGGGGACAGGGCCTGATGGTGCCTGGCTGGCCTGGGAGCCCTAAGGAGTCCTCTCTATTCTGTACCTCCGGACAGGTCCACAGGGCATAAAACAGGCAGTCATCTCACCTGGAGGGTGGGGTGCACACCAAACCCATCCACGGCCTATCCGCTGACCTGCGTAAGATGGGTGGGACCCACTCAGACAGCAACTCTCCCCAATAAACCCTGCCCCTGGGTCCCCCCAAGTCTATACTAGTAGTCTTGTCTTCTTACGGGACATACCCAGAGCCTCTTCTCATTGGCTGATGGTCTACTGGGCCCACACCCTCCCTTCAAAGCCTGCTCTCATTGGCTCCAACTGACTGCCCCATTGGCTGGCTCTTTACCAGGGCCCCCCTCCAAGCCTGCTCTTACTAGCTGACTCTCTCGCTGGACCCACCCCAGCCAGACCCTGGGCCCACCCCAGCCAGACCCTGGGCCCGAGACCTGGGAGTACTTGGTGGTCATGTTCACAGGCGGTCAGAGCCTTCTGTAGATGCAGGTTTTTGTCCTGAGTGCTGTTGAGGCTGGCACTGCTCTGGGCCAGGGCCTCTGTGAGGCCCCACACCTTGTCCCACAGGGCCCCCTCGCTTTCCTCCACCTTGGCCAGAGCCCCGTTCAGCCACTCCACAGTCAGCTGCAGGGTCCCTGCCTTCACCTCGCTGTCGGCCACCTGGCAGGAGGACAGCCAGAACAATCAGGAGGCTGTTCCCATCTGGCCTCTACACCTCTGCTCCTACTGTGAGTTCCACTTGGCATGCCCAATCCACACCCTCCCCACTTCTCTCTGGGCCTCCATCATGGAGACCCACTGTTGCTAAGCACTCCCGCTGGCTCAGCCTACTGCAACCTGGGCCCCGTCCCACTGCTGGCTAACTACTCGTGCCCAGAGTGTCATCAACCTAGTTGTCTCAGACTCGCTGGTCTCCTCCCTGTCCTCATTCCCCTCTCCTCTCTGCCATGGAAGGGAAAGGGAAACCACCACAACTCTAAAATTTTCCATGTTTGACTTTGGTGGGTGTTCAGGCAAGGCTAGCTGAATTACTTAACATTCCAGTTAGAGCTGAGCTTCCTAGCAGTCAAGGCAAAAAGGGAAATGAGTGAAACCTACATCTCTAACTTGTCTCAGATGACTCCTATGCATGCACATTCTGTCATCAAATAGTCCTGAATTCTAATTTTGGCTGTGCCTCTTCATAGCTATGGGATCTTGGACAATGACATCACTTCTCAGCCTCCATTTGTCCATCTGTGAAATGGGGATGTGGGTAATACTTGCCTCACAGGGTTGTTAGGGGACTGCATAGTGCCTACAAAGCTCTCGTCACAGGGCCTGTGAACACTGTGACTGTGATGTGGGGAGGGGCCCACCTGTCTCTGCAGGGAATCCACCGGATCCTGGAGGGCCTGGGCTTGGGCCTCGAGGTCACTCAGGCCCAGGTGGCTGCTCTGCAGCTCCCCCACAAGCGAGCGCCGCTGCAGCTCCAGCTTGACGGTGCGGCTCTCGGAGGCGTCCGGGAGTTCCTTCAGGCGCCGCTTGTCGCCCTCCAGCTTTGTTTCACTGGCCTTCATCTTGCTGATCTTCTCCTGCAGGTGGTGCGGGGCTCAGGCCCAGACGTCCAGTGCACCCCGCAGTCCTCCCGCACAGGCCCTGGGGCCCTTGGGGGAGGAGTGGTGAGCAGCCTCTAAGGGTGACCTGTGTGACCTGGGGCCGGCCTGGGACCCTCTGGGGGCCTCGGTCTCCCCATGTGTTCCCAGGATGAGTGGATGTGAAGATCCCAGAGCCCACCTTCCAGTTTTAGCCCAGGCCAATGGGCTGTGGAACCTGGGACTGCCCCTTCACGCTCTCTGGCCACATTTCATATCTGTACAGTGGGGACACTGGATTGGTCCCAGGGTACCACAACCTGGGTGCTCACAGGAGCCCTGAGGAGGGGCTGTAGAAATGCAGATTCCGAGGCCCTCCTCCTGCCCCACTGACTCGTGCAAACTGAGCTGAGCCGGACAGTTCTGAGGGGGCTCTGCTGTTCTAGGGTTTCAGGTGGTGATTCCCCCTCCCCTGCCCAGGGTCAGCCAGTGAAGAAGGCCTGGGGAGTGGGGATGGGACAGGAAGACAGACAAGGGGTCCTCCCATCGCTGGTACTATATTAGAGACAGGGTGGATCAACGGGGTGTTACTAGAGCCTCCCCAGCCACTATCCTGAGCCTGGCCCCTCTGCCACCCTGCCCAGAGCCCCAGCACTGCCCTGTCTGGGGCCCCCACTCTGGCTCCTGCCCAGGTTTGTTCCTGGCCTCCTCCCGCAACCCCTGCGGCTGGGCCCATGGCCAGGGCTGAAGCTGCAGACACAACAGTCCAGCTAAGCTTGGCCCCAGGCCAGAGGCCTTGGGGGTGGGGGCAGTGGCCGGGAGGGCGGAGGGGAGCTTTAGCTGCACTGTCACCACCAGGGCCTGAGTTTCCTGTCCCAGACAGACGCGCACACACACCAGCACACACTGCTGTCCGCCAAACACACATAAAAACCCCAGAACTAGAGAGACATAAAACAGAGGCCCTCTGAGTACCACCTGTGATAAGAGCCTGTGTGTGTCACCCTGTGAGGTAATCACTGCTCCTCCTTTTACAGATCAGGAAAATGAAAACCAGGCAGACGACAGCTCAAAGCCCAAGCTCTCTTTCTTTTCTTCTTGTTTTTTTTTTTTTTTTTTTTTTTTTTTTTTTTTTTTTCTGACAGGGTCTCACTCTGCCTTGCTAGAGTGCAGTGGCATGATCACAGCTCATTTCAGCCTCGACTTCCTGGGCTCCAGTGATCTTCCCATCTTAGCCTCCCAAGTAGCTGGGACTACAGGCCCACACCACCACGCCCAGCCTAATTTTTGTATTTTTCATAGAGATGGGGTTTCACCGTGTTGCCCAGGCTGGTCTCAAACTCTTGGGCTCAAGGGATCCACCCACCTCGACCTCCCAAAGTGCTAGGATTACAGGCATGAGCCACCTACTGCACCTTGACCAAGCTCTTTTTTCTACAGCCTAGTGACCACAAGTGACATAAGAGGATGGAGTCTGAACATGGTTTCACAGAGTCACAGGCGGGTCACCTCAGTGGGCTGCAGAGAGACTCAGACAGACAGACACAGGGAGACAGACGTAAGAGTTAGACACCCACTCGGGTACACAGATTCCCCGTTGCCCCGCTGGCCCTCAGCTCTTGCCCACCTGGCTGGCCTGGAGCTCGCTCTCGGTGGCCTGCAGGCTCCTCTCCAGTGTGGCCACCTGGTCCAGTGTGGCCCGATGCCCCCGATCACTGTGCCGCACAATCTCCTCCTGCAGCGCCAGCTCTGCCTTGACCCCGCTCAGCCGCCCATCCACACTGCACCCGGCTGCGGTCACCACCCCATCAGGCATGGCCAAGCACAGCCCCGAGACCCAAACCAGGTCACAAAATGTCCAGCCTGCACTCCACCCAGTGCAGGGCCAGACTGTCTGCACCCTTCATAGTGTGTGAGCCTGCACACAGGTGAGGCTGTCCAAGGAGGGTCCTCTTGGAGACAGCCCCAAATCAGGTCATGGGGGCCACGGCAAGGCCAGAGGCCAATCCCCCGGCTCCTGCCTCAACTGCCCAAAACACAGGAGAGAGAACAGGGACCCCAGTGATCAGACTCACCTTCCTCACTCTCAGCCACTGCCTTCTGCAGCTGCCTGACCCTCGAGGTTGCGCTGTCCCTCTCAGCCTCCATCTTGGCCAGCTGGCGATTCAGGGCACCGGTCTGGGTCCGAAGTTCATCCTGCAGCCCCGACATGGGGGAAGAAAGGAAGACCCCTGCTCTGACACCCTGCCACCTCTCAGGGCCCTCCAGGTTCCCTATTCAGCCACGCACACTCAGGCTTACCCGTTCTCTCTGGGCACTCCCTAGCTCCTGCAGGAATTCCCGGAGGGCCCCAGGAACTGCCTCCGGGTCCAGCTCTGGACGAGCCGGGGAGGTGGCAGGTCCTGGAGATGGTGGCTTAGACCCAGGGCTGCATTCTAAGGTGCTGAGCCCTTCCCCACTTCCTAGAAGAGAAGACTTGCTCAGTGATGCAGGAGCCATGGGCCTCCCATGCATCTCACTTACTCCCACATACATCTCACTCACTGTCATCCCTGCCTTTCCCAACAGCCCTCAGAATCAAGCCCAACTTCTCTGCTATAGCTTAGGGGCCTTCTTGCCCATCCCAGCTGAAACCCTCTCACCTTTACAAACTGGCCACCCTGCATCCCCCATGTTCTAGCACATTCTTTTTCCCAGCCCTAGGGCATCTGTAGATGCTGCTCACCTTTCCCCATGGTCTCTCTTTGACTGGCCCATCCTTTAGGGCCATCCCCCTCCCTCAGAGGCCTCTCTGGCCACAAGCTGGTTTACAGTGAGCTCATCCCACCCTCAGGGGATGTCAGGGGGGGATGTCTGCCACCCTACCCCGACCATGAGCACCATGAGGGCTGGGCCTCATCTCTTCCATACACCACTGTTCCCAGGGCCCAGTGCAAGGGTGGCTGCTGCATCACCTCAAGTCTCTCCATACTGAGTGCCTACTGTGCTAGGCACTTCATCTTCATGACAACTTCCTGACAGGTAAGGAAGAATTAACCCTCTTCCCAGACAAGGCTGGCACAAAGCAGTTAAGTGATTTGCTTGTTCTCTTGACTGGGTGTGGTGGCTCAGGCCTGTAATCCCAGCACTGTGTGGTCCCAGACTGGTGGATCACTTGAGGTCAGGAGTTTAAGACCAGCCTGGCCAACATGGTAAAACCCCGTGTCTACTGAAAATACAAAAATTGGCCAGGCGCAGTGTCTCAAGCCTGTAATCCCAGCACTCTGGGAGGCCAAGGTGGGCAGATCGCCTGAGGTCAGGAGTTCGAGAACAGCCTGGCCAACACAATGAAACCCCATCTCTACTAAAAACACAAAAATTAGCTGGGCGTGGTGGCACACGCCTGTAATCCCAGCTACTCAAGAGGCTGAGGTTGCAGAATTGCTTAAACCCGGGAAGCAGAGCTTGCAGTGAGCCGGGATCGAACTGCTGCACTCCAGCCTGGGTGACAGAGCAAGACTCCATCTCAAAAAAGAAGAAAGAAAAGACTGGGAACAGTGGCTCACGCCTGTAATCCCAGCACTTTGAGAGGCTGAGGTGGGCAGATCATGATGTCAGCAGTTCGAGACCAGCCTGGCCAACATGGTGAAACCCCGTCTCTATTAAAAGTCGAAAAATTAGGTGCAGTGGTGGGCACCTGTAATCCCAGCTACTGAGGAGGCTGAGGCAGGAGAATTGTTTGAACTGAGACCCAGGAGGCAGAGGTCGCAGTGAGCCAAGACTGCACTATTGCACTCCAGCCTCAGAGACAGAGGGAGACTCTGTCAAAAAAAGAAGAAAGAAAAGAAAGAAAAGAAAGGAAGGGAAGGAAGGGAAGGAAGGGAGGGAAGAAAAGGAAGGAAGGGAAGGAAGGGAGGAAGTAAGGAAGGAAGGAAGGAAGGAAGGAAAGAAAAAAGAAAAATTGGCTAAGCATGGTGGCCCACGCAGTCTCAGCTACCTGGGAGGCTGAGGTCCAGAGGCCGAGGCAGGAAAACCACTTGAACCCCGGAGACAGAGTTTGCAGTGAGCTGAGACTGTGCCACTGCACTCCAGTCTGGGCGACAGAGTGAGACTCCATCTCAAAAAAAAAAAGAAAAAAAAATGTGAGCCGGGTGAGGTGGCTCCCAGCATTCTGGGAGGCTGAGGCGGGCGGATCACCTGAGGTCAGGAGTTCAAGACCAGCCTGGCCAACATGGTGAAACCCTATCTCTACTAAAAATACAAAAAATTAGCTAGGCGCAGGGGTGCACGCCTATAGTCCCAGCTACTCAGGAGGCTGAGACAGGAGAATTGCTTGAACCCAGCAGGCGGAGGTTGCAGTGAGCCGAGATCACGCCATTGCACTCCAGAATAAGCAACACACACAAACACACAAAAGTGATTTGGTTGTTCTCAACGCTGGGAAGTTTCAGGGCTGAGATGGGAATCCAGGCAGCCCAACTCTCTGGCAGAAAATTGCTTGGAGTGATGGCCCGGGGAGGTGGAGGGGGCAGGGCGGGTGGAACCAGGATATTACCTGGAAGCTGGCACTGGAACTGCAGGACACGGGTCCTGCCATGAGCATCCTGCCTTAGCAGCGGAGGGACACCGAAACTGCCCCGCAGCCACGAACTTACTCACCACCCAAAAGGCCTCGCTCAGAGGTTCCCAAAGAAACAGGCCTGCCCATGGGGGCCTCCAGCTCTAGAAGGTCCCATCGTCTTGGGGTAAAAGTCCTCATAGAGGCCTATAATGTCCATTGGAGCAAGCCCTTCCTCCCCAACTGTCACTCCCCTGCTTGATGCTCTGGGACTGCTGGCCCCTGCTGTCCACACAACAGGCACACCTCCACTCAGGACCTCCCTACTCACCTCGAGTCCCTCCCCCAGCTGCTCGCTCACATTCTCCTCTCCTCTTACCCATCACCTCCTCAGTGAGGCGCCTCCTGCCCCGGCATGAACTGCCCTAGCCCGTCCCTTGGCTTTCTCCTTTTTTTTTTTTTTTTTTTTCTGAGACGGAATCTTACTCTGTCACCCAGGATGGAGTGCAGTGGTGCGATCTCGGCTCACTGCAACCTCCGCCTCCCGGGTTCATGGGATTCTCCTGCATCAGCCTGCCAAGTAGCTGGGACTACAGACACCCACCACCACGCCCGGCTAATTTTTGTATTTTTAGTGGAGATGGGGTTTCACCGTGTTACCCAGGATGGTCTCGATCTCCTATGATCTACCCGCCTTGGCCTCCGAAAGTGGTGGGATTACAGGTGTGAGCCACCGTGCCCGGCCTCCTAAATTTTTGTTGTTTTGGCAAAACATGTATAACATAAAGTGCCCAGTTTCATTACTTTTTTTTAGACAGGGTCTTGCTCTGTTGCCCAGGCTGGAGCCCAGTGGCATGCTCACAGCTCACTACAGCCTTGACTTCATGGGCTCAACAGATCCTCCCACCTCAGCCTCCCAAGTAGCTGGGACTACAAGCATGCACCACCATGCCTAGTTCACTTTTGTTGTTGTTGTTTTTGTTTTATAGAGATAGGGTTTTCCCATGTTGCCCAGGCTGGTCTCAAACTCCCAGACTCAAGCGATCCACCTACCTCAGCCCCCCAGAGTACTGGGATTAACAGGCATGAGCCACTGCACCCAGCCCATTTTCACCACTTTTTTTTTTTTTTTTTTTTTTTTGAGACAGAGTTTCCCTCTTGTTGCCCAGGCTGGAGTACAATGGCACAATCTCAGCTCACTGCAACCTCTGCCTCCTGGGATCAAGCGATTCTCCTTCATTCTCCTGCTTCATCCTCCTGCGTAGCTGGGATTATAGGCATGCACCACCATGCCTGGCTAATTTTGTAATTTTAGTAGAGACGGGGTTTCTCCAAGTTGGTCAGGTTTGTCTCAAACTCCTGACCTTAGGTGATCCGCCCACCTCAGCCTCCCAAAGTGCTGGGATTACAGGTGTGAGCCACCACGCCCAGCCTTTTCTTTTTCTTTCTTTTTTTTCTTTTGAGATGGAGTTTCGCTCTTGTTGCCCAGTCTAGAGCACAATGGTGTGATCTCGGCTCACCACAACCTCCGCCTCCTAGGTTCAAGAGATTCTCCTGCCTCAGCCTCCCGAGTAGTTGGGATTATAGGCGTCTGCCACCACACTCGACTAATTTTTTGTAGTTTTAGTAGAGACGGGGTTTCACCATGTTGGCTAGGCTGGTCTTGAACTCCTGGCCTCAAGTGATCCACCTGCCTCAGCCTCCCAAAGTGTGGGATTACAAGCATGAGCCAATGTGCCCAGCCATTTTCATCGTTTTTAAGTGTACAACTGAGCAGCATGAATTACATTCACACTGTTGTGCAGCCATCACCATCATCTGCTCCCAGATCATCCCGACTGGAGGTCAGGAGTTTGAGACCAGCCTGTCCAACATGGTGAAACCCCATCACTACTAAAAAAATATATATATATATACATATATATATATGTGTGTATATATATATATATATATACACACACACACACGCATATACACACACACAAAATTAGCCAGGTGTGCCGGGCAGAGTGGCTCACACCTCCACTGGGCTACCTGGAGCTGGAGTGATGCCAGCAGGTGCAGGTCGGCAAGGCCTCCCCCAACCCGATGCCCCAACCCTAAGGCCCAGACTGGAGCCCACCATCCCTGGCTGTGTGATCAGCACAACTCTTTCTCCTTTAGTGCTCGCCACTCAAGCAGGCAGTGCAAAATCATCCCTGTGAGAAGAAATACTAGAATTTGTTTATTGATCTCTTTATACAAGCCTTTTAATGCCCATAGTTCATTAGTAATAACAGCTGGCATTTGAATACATAGGGCTTATCAGTGCCAGGCGCTACGTAACTTTCCAAAAAATATTAACTCTAATTACTACTCTATGAGCGGATCTCACTTTAGAGAAGAGGAAACAGGCACAGAGACGCCAAGTAACTTGTCCAAGGCAACAGAGTTAGTAAACTGCAGAGCTGGGATTCAAAGCCAGGCACTCTAGCTCCAAAGGCTGTTTTTGTTGTTGTCATTTTTGTGGATGTTTTCTTTGTTTGTTTTTGGAGACAGAGTCTAACTCTGTCACCGAGGCTGGAGTGCAGTGGCGCAATCTTGACTCACTGTAACCTCTGCCTCCTGGGTTCAAGTGATCCTCCCTCCTCAGCCTCTGAGTAGCTGGGATTACTGGTGAGCAACACCAGGCCCAGCTAATTTTTGTATTTTTAGTAGAGACGGGGTTTGGCCATGTTAGCCAGACGGGCCTCGAACTCCTGGCCTCAAGTGATCTGCCAGCCTTGGCCTCCCAAAGTGCTGGGATTAGAGGCGTGAGCCACTGTGCCCGGCTCTTTTTGTTTTTGTTTTTGTTTCATAGCTTGACAGCAGCTTATTAATCACATGAACTCACAGCCCTGGGGGGTTGGGGGAAGGTGGGGAAGCACACCACATGGGGCCACACGGGGGCTGCGGGCTGCACTTGGGAACACAGTGAACAGCCAGGAAGGTTAAGTGCCAGCTGGTTCCAGAGGGAGCTGTGTCCAGAGGCTGTTCCCTTAACCTCTAGGCTACATTTTCCCTCCTTGCCCATAATTTATCAATAAATCTGCACAGAGTGGGGGCATGCACTAAAAAATCATTTCCTGATGGGATGCATGTTCACACAGACACAAAGCCACCCCTGCCACTTAGAGAGTCAACCTCTCACAGTCACCAGTTTCATTGGAAACCCATCTACTGAGCAGCTGGGTACCAGGACCTGTGCCAGGGCCCTTCATACATGTCCAGCTGTGCTATCCCATCTCTCATGAGTGCTCTGAGGCACAGAGATGACGTGACTTGGTCCGGGCCATACAACAGATTCATGGCGATGAAACAGCCGGAAAAGGCAGAGCGGGTAGCGTGTGGGCTTTGGAGTCAGACAGACCTAGGTGGCTGTGTGACCTTGGGTAGATCCCTGGACCTCTCTGAGAGCTCTGTAAAATGGGGCTAATGATAGGAAGGGCATGGTGGCTCACACCTGTAATCCCAGCACTTTGGGAGGCCAAGACAAGTGGATCACCTGAGGTCAGGAGTTTGAGACCAGCCAGCCTGACCAACATGGTGAAATCCCGTCTCTACTAAAAATACAAAAAAGTTAGCTGGGCATGGTGGTGAGCATCTGTTATTCCAGCTACTCGGGAGGCTGAGGCAGGAGAATTGCTTGAACCCAGGAGGCAGAGGTTGCAGTGAGCCGAGATCGTGCCAGTGCACTCCAGCCTGGGCGACAGAGTGAGACTCCATTTCAAAAAGAAATAAAAATAAAAATGGGGCTAATGGTACCTACCCCATGGGGCTGCTGGGAGAATCAAACAAGGTCGTATCTATAGGGCCCCTCCCTACCCATTTTGTGCCGGCACACAGTAGGCTCACTCACTGTTCTTTGCGTTGTTGTTATTATAACTGGGGAAGAGTCTCAAGGAGTGGGGGAAGGAGCAAGCCCTAGGGAGTGGCCTTTCAGAATGGTCCCAGCATTGGGGTGCCCACCTGCTTCCTGCTGGGGGGAGGAAAGAGGCACCAGCCCACCCGCCTGCTCAGTCACCTCCTGCCACATCACCTCCAGGCTGGCCTCACCCTTCATCAGCACCTGCTGGAGGCCCAGGGTCTCCCACCTGCTCTCCTTCTCTGCCTGCTCACCCAGCGCCAGGTGGCCCTGCAGCTCCGCCAGCTCCTGGCCCAGTCTGGTGTTCTCACTGTCCAGCATCTTCATCTGTGAGAGTGCGGGAACGGTATGGGGTTCAGTTCTGCCCCTGTACCCTCCCAGTCCTGGCCCAAGACCACTTGGGACCTACTGCTCTATGGACACATGTATCAAATACCACCCCATATCCACTGGGAGCCGGCCCCTAGACAACCACACTGAACTTGGGCGATGCCAGGCACTTGGGCACCAGTGGCCTGTTTACCATTTAATCAATAGGCCAAAACTACCTTTCATGAGGGGGTGGGTATAATAGAAGGAGCGCTCAGCCCTTAGCAGACCAGGAGTTCACAGGCAGGAACCACAGCTCCCTGGGTTATCTTTCACCTCTACGATGGTGATGAACGTTTTTGGAGTGCTTACCATGTGTCCAGTCCTGTTTTAAGCACTTCATTTATGTTAACTCGTTTAATCTTGGTACAATGCTATATGAGGTAGGTAGTAACATTATCCCTATTTAACAGATGAGAAAACTGAGCCTCAGAGTGTCAGAGTAACCTGCCCAAAGTCACAGAGCCCACACACACCAGACTGGGATTCGATCTGAGACAACGGCAATGTTCTAAGCCCCTGTTTCCCCACAGGAGCAGGTGGGGGTACTCCCTACCTCCCCATGTGCTACAGCAGGGGTAACAGGAGAGGCCGTAGCATGCAACGTGTGCAGCAAAAGCCTGGCACGCAAATGCCAGCTCCTTTCAGGGAGTCTTGTGGTTTCTCAGGAAGGGGCCTGGGTGAAGGGGGCTGTGGTATCCCTGGCTATCAAGAGTATCAGAATATCTCTGGCTATCCAGTTGTGATATCTCTTTTTAGCAATTAAAAACAAATTTTTTTAATTAAAAAAATTTGGGGGGGCAGGCATGGTGGCTTATGCCTGTAATCCCAGCACTTTGGAAGGCCGAGGTGGGTGGATCACCTGACATCAGGAGTTTGAGATCAGTCTGGCCAACATGGTGAAAGCCCGTCACTACTAAAAATACAAAAAAATTAGCCAGGCGTGGTGGCGGGCATCTGTAATCCCAGCTACTCAGGAGGCTGAGTCAGGAGAATTACTTGAACCTGGGAGGTGGATGGCGCCATTGCACCCCAGCCTGGGCAACAAGAGTGAAACTCCGTCTCAAAGAGTAAATAAATAAAAATAAAAATTTTAAAAACTTTTTTAAGAGACAGGGTCTTGCTTTGTCGACCAGACTGGAGTCCAGTGATGCAATCACAGCTCACTGCAGCCTTGACTTCCTGGACTCAAGGGATACTCCCACCTCAGCCTCCTGAGTAGCTGGGACTCCAGAAGTGTGCCACCACACCTAGCTATTTTTTAAATTTTTTGTAGAGACTGGTTCTCACTATGTTGCCTGGGCTGGTCTTGAACTCCTAGGCTCAAGCAATCCTCCCACTTGGCCTCTCAAAGTGTGAGATTAAAGGCATGAGCCACCACAGCTGGCTAATTTTTCGTATTTTTAGTAGAGACAGGTTTTCACCATGTTGCCCAGGCTGGTCTCAAACTCCCAGGCTCAAGCAATCCACTGGCCTCTGCCTCTCAAAGTGCTGGGATTGCAGGCATGAGCCACTGCGCCTGGCCTGGTTGTGATATCTCTGGGTGAGGCAGCGCCTAGGGGCTGAATGAGGCCATTTCCTGTTCTTTGTGTCTTCTAGAGCGAGAAGCCTGAACCCACAGTGTCCAGGCCAGTGCTCAGTAGACAGCAGGTGCTTGTTCAATGCATGCTGCTGTTGATGAGTTTGGAGATCATCTAATTCACGGGTCAGCAAACTACAGTCCACAGGACAAATTCGGCCAGTCTCCTGTTTCTATAAGGGTCTGAGCTAAGGATGTTTTTTCTTTTACATTTTTAAATAGTTGAAAATGGATCATTTCTAAAGGAAGAACAACATTTCTTGACACATGAAAATGATAGAAAATTCACATTTCAGTGTCCCTAAATAAAGTTTTACTGGAACCCACACCCCTCTGTTCATGCACTGTTTGGGACTGCTTTCTCATTACCCCAGCAGAGTCAAGTAGTTGCAACAGAGACTGTGTGGCCCGTAAAGCTGGAAATATTGACCATTTCAGCTCTTTAAAAAACAATTTGCCAACCTCCGACCTAGTTCACAAAATCTGTACCTTTTGTTGTTCGCAGATTCCTTTGAGAACTGGAGAAGAACACCAGCTCCTCTCCTTGGAGAAATGTGAGCCTGAGCATGCACACAAATGCACACAGACTTCTGCACAGTTTCAGGGATTCAAAGACTCCTCAAAGCCCATCCATTCACACCAAGGTTAGGTGAGAGGGCTTGTCATAGTTCAAGCCCCTGGTTTTACATAGGGGGAAACATGATTCCAGAAAGGAGGAGCTACTGGCCCGGGGCACACAGCAAGCCCCGGGGTAAGGGGTGGCACAGGGAGAGTACCTGATGCCGGAGCTCCTGCTGCTCCCGCCGAGCCTCCAGCCATGAGTGCTCCACCTCCTGCAGCCCAGTTCGCAGCTCTCCAGCCTCCTTGCCCACGGCTGTCCGTGCCTCCTCTAGGAGTGCCAGCTTCTGCTCCTTGTTCTCATTGGCAAGCTTCAGGCTGGAGAGGGCAGAGGTCAGGGACTGCCCTGGGTCCTGGGAGTAGTCAGTTGCTCTACACAAAAGCTGCCTTCTCCAATTCCTGGAGTGGGTCAGGCACTGCCTGCCCATGCAGCCTCTCCCAAGAGCTGAGCCCTCCAGGGCTGGGGTCCAGGCCCTCGGCTGGGAGGGGTAGACCAGTGACTCCAGGAGGGGACCTGGTTTCCAGGGTGATGACGGTGGGTGGGTCTGAGTCTGGACCCAAAGCTGCCTGCTGCCCCTCTGCCCCTTTCCCCAGTCAACAGGGAGGAAACCCTAAAATGACCCAGGTGCCAGGCTCTGCTTAGGAGACAGAGGATCCATATCTCAGAAATTTCCCCAGAACCTTGGGGGTGAAGTTAGATTTCAGGGATGGGATCCCATGAGGCCTCAGGGCTGGTCCTCCTGCGACACCCCACCTGATGCGCTCGCTCTCTGCCTTCTTCACAGCGGCCCAAAGCTCCTCGTTGGAGCACTGCAGGGCCTTGGGCTCCTTGGTGCCATCGCCCAGGCTGTGCCACAGCTCGCCTGCCTCCTGGTGCTGCACCTCCCGGCCCTCCTGGCTCTCAGGCAGCTTGCACTGGGCCTCCAGCAGCTCCCGCCGCAGCCCATCATGGGCATCCTCCAGGAGACGCAGCTGGGTCCAAAGCTCTTCTTCCTGCGAGCACAGCAGGTGTCCCCAGGCCAGCGGTCACGGACCACCCCATCAAGCTGGGTCTTGTACCCCATATCCCTGGACCCAGGGAGCCTGTCCCATCCCTCTGCAGTGCTCAGACCACAGACTGTGAGTTATCATTTGAGCAAGGCGTGCTGTAATCAGTAATGTTTTGACCTGAAGTCACTATCAGTCAGGACTGTCCTGAGCACACCACCAAGAGGGCAGAGACCCCACTCACCCCTCCTTGAGGCCAAATCCCACCTGTACACAACAGGTGCTTCATAATGCTTGCTGCCTCCTAAGTTGCTATTCATTGGTCCTCAAATGCAGGGAGGAATCTTACACTCTTCCGGAGCCCTGGGGAACTAGGCCCCCAGGCACACAGCGCCATTTAGAGTATGCTGCTCGGAAGAGTGGGGCAGCTGCTCACCTCACAAAGAGAGGAGTCCCGCTGCTTGCCCAGGTCTCAGACCTGCTCTTGCAGCCTCCTCACCTCCTGGGTGTGGGCTGCAGCAGCCTCCTCCAGCTGGGCCCTTAGGTCCTACATCTCGGATGTCAGAGAATTCACGGTGCTCTGGGACAGAGGAGCTCCTCAGACTTGGTCCTGCTGTGTTCCCCGCCCCTAGCTGCTCCCAACCCACTCCATGCACTGTCCACTTTCAACTCTAAACACCGCCCCTCTCCCTGGCCTGCCGGACCCTCTGCCGACCCCTGGATGCATAGTGAGTGCTGCCCGTGTAGCCAGGCTCTCCCTCAGGCCAAAAGGATTCATCAGGGCAGGGCTGAGCCACCTCCCTCAGATGGGGGCTCCCAAAGGAAGAGCTAAACCTCCTCTCCCACAGCCTGGAAGCTTCTCCAGGACCATGCCTCCCCGTGGTGGGGCTCCTCAGCCAGGGATGTGCCTCTCTATGAGACGGCGGCCCAGCTGCCCACCCTCCGTACCTGGTCCTGCTCCTGCCGGCTCTGGGCATCTCGTTTCTGCCTCTCCATCTCCAGGGAGATGGTGGCCAGGCTGTGCCGTGTACCCATCAACTTCTCTGACAGCGCCGTCTTCTCAGACTCCTTCAGAGACAAGGCCTGTGCAGAGGCAGGGGACAAAGGGCTTGGGGGATGGGCTGGTCCTGGGGGTATGCTCAGGCTTCTTCCTGCCTGGGAAATGTGCCCACTGGGGTCTCAGAGGCCTGAGTGTGCCACCGCTGGTGGACCCAGGGCAGACGTGCAGCCCTGGAAAAGGGCATGATGGCTGTCACAAGAATCCCAGACGTGGATACCACTCATAGAGCTCACTAACCCGCCACAGCACCCTGACTGCAGAGTCTTTCATTCTACCCATTTCACAGATGAGGAAACTGAGGCTCAAGGAGGTAAAGCGACTCGCCCAGGTACACAGCTGGTGAGGAGAGGAGATGGGTGCAGTCTGCCCTGTCTCCGTTACATTATAGGAAAGTTAGGGATTTGTTATTTGGGGGGACAGGTCGGCTGATGCCTGTGGGCATCGTGGGGACTGCTCAGAAGGCAGCCATGAGGATCCATGCCCGGCCTGGGATGGCACGAGGCATGGGAGAATACGGAACAGCTTTCCTGGTGTCACAACTGTCACTGTCCCTCAGTAAGTGCTCACTGTGTGCCAGGCATGGAGCACAGCAAAGCCTCACGAACCCCCTTCTAATCCTTGCGTCCTGTAGGTGAGGAAACTGAGGCCCCCAAGAGGGCACTGGCCTGCCCCAGGGCTTCTAGCTGCCAGGCGGCAGAGCAGGACCCAGCCCCAGAACAGGAGCAGCTCAGAGAGCAGCAGACGCCACGCCAGGGCTCATGAACCTGCTGCTTCTTGCCGTTGGCCAGGAGGAGGCCCTCATCGCGCTCCTGCTGCAGGGCAGCAATCTCCTCACTCAGCTCTTCCTTCTCAGCCTCCAGCCGGACCAGCAGCTCCTCCTGCTCACACTGCAGCTCACTCTGCAGCTGAGCCCGCTTGGCCTCCAGCTCCTGCCATGCTGCCTCCTAGGGGGCCAGGACCAGACATATGTGACACACCAGGAAGAGCCCAGGCAGACCCCCCAAAACATCAGGGCAGCAAGAGCCATCTGGCCCCCATACCCTCAGAGACAGGGAGGGTGACCAGGAGGTAAATACAAGGGAGTGATAAGGGCTATGACGGGGAAACGTCAGGGCCATGAAAGTGTCAAGGAGCAGCAGTGGGCTGGCCTGGTGGTCTGAACGTGATCCCCTGAGGAGGGACAAGTATCTGTCAGCCAGGTAAAGAGAGAAAAGACAACCCCAGACCAAGAGCACAGCCCCTGGAAAGGCCTAGAGGATGCAGGGCACAGAAGGAAACAGGACGTGGTGAGTCACAAGGCCAGAGCCCCAGGCAGGGGTGGGGCCAGGACAGGCCCTGTGGGCCATGGGGATTCTAAGGACAGTGAGGAGAGTGGGAGAGAGGACTGGAGCCAAGGTGACAAGGAGCAATCTGATTTTTAGCTTAGGGGATGTTCCGACAGCTGTGGAAGAGGTATTGGGGTTGGGATGGAGGGGAGTTAGGACTGGCTGTGAGGAATAAAGGGGGTCAGGGGTTGCCAGAGGAGCTGGAGAGAAGAACACAGATTTGGGGACATTCATGAGGCCAAGCCAGGCAATGCAAAGGGCAAGAAGAGCAAGGGGGAGGTCACAGGAGTTCAGATCCCTGGGGACTGGAAAGGCGGGCAGGCAGAGCCCACAGGAAAATAGCAGCCCACCCAGGGAGCCTGAGGGCAGATGCCTGCCTTAGCACTTGCCCCTAGCAACTCTGTGAGAAGCAGACAGAGCTGCCCCCTTTTTTTTTTTTTTTTAGACGGAGTCTCTCTCTATCACCCAGGCTGGAGTGCAGTGGCGTGATCTTGGCTCACTGCAACCTCTGCCTCCCAGGTTGAAGCGATTCTTCTGCCTTACTCTCCCAAGTGTCTGGGACTACAGGTGCGTGCCACCATGCCCAGCTAATTTTTTGTGATTTTAGTATACATGGGGTTTCACCGTATTAGCCAGGATGGTCTCGATCTCCTGACCTCGTGATCCGCCCACCTCGGCCTCCCAAAGTGCTGGGATTACAGGCATGAGTCAGCACTCCCAGCCAAGCCGCACCGTAGCTCATGCCTGGAATCCCAGCACTTCAGGAGGCTGAGGCGAGCAGATCACGAGGTCAAAAGTTCGAGATCAGCCTGACCAATATGGTGAAATCCCATCTCTACTAAAAATACCAAAATTAGCCAGCTGTGGTGGCACGGCTATAATCCCAGCTACTCAGGAAGCTGAGGCAGGAGAATCGCTTGAACCCAGAAGGTGGAGGTTGCAGTGAGCCGAGATTGCGCTACTGCACTCCAGCCTGTGCAACAGAGGGAGACACCGGGGTCGGGGGTTGGGGAGGAGGGGGAAGAGCTTTCCCTCCCCCTGCTGGAGAAGCATGATAACAACCACCCAAGGCCATGGGGACTGCAGGGTGAGTGGCACGCCCTGGATCCATGCAGTCATAACCTGCACCTCTGTCAGAGGCAGCCCTGTCTAGGATTTGGTGGCCGAGGGCCCCTGTCCTGAGGGCCACTCTGGAGAGCATGTCAGTGCCAGCAATCATAACTTACGGAGCATTTGCTAAGTACCAGTCACTATGCTAAGCCCTCTATGCAGATGGTCTCAGCTCATCCTCAGTACCTTCACTATCCTATCCCTATTTCTACAGGTGGGGAAATGAAGGCACGGACACCTTGGGTAGCATCACCAGTAAGTGACTAAGATTAGATTCAAACCCAGGCAATATAACCCCAGAGTCAGTGTTCTAGTAACTTCCCTGGGGCCTTGCCTTTCTATAGGCTCAGGTCTGAGTAGCCCTTCATATGCAAACAGTACTTCTTAGCAAATGAAAGTGCTTTCCTGCTGTACGTTAGGTCGGCATTTCCCAAATGTGGTTGTGGACCCTCTGCATCAGGATTACCAGGGCTGGACCAGATTTGGGACCTGGGAATCTGCATGTCTAATAAGGACCACAACCTTCCCACCACCCCCCCCAGTCCTCCCAGCTGTCCCCAGGGCCCCCACAACAGAGAGAAAGTCCCATTTCACAGATGTAGAGACCGAGGCAGAGCAAGAATGATGATGAGACACTGGCTCAGATTCCTGTCCACCCCGCCCCAGCTGCCTGAACCTTTTCACTCTGGAGTCACTGCAAGTCCTCCTCGTGGGCTGCCTGCTGCTCCCGCAGAGAGGCCTGGGCTCCCGCTCAGCCTGTACCAGCTTCTGGGCCATCAGCTCCTTGTCTAGACTGGCTTTCTCCTGTGTAGTTATTATTTGCTGCCGCAGGCCCACCAACTCCCCTGCACGAGAGGAATGGGGGAAAGGGCAGGGTTGGGTTGAAACCTTTCCTTGGGCCAGCAGACTTAGGCCAGGTGAACCACATGGGCAAAATCCCAGAGGCAGAGGGCCTGCCTGGCATCTAGTTTGGGTCCTCTTGAAGAAGTGGCTTGCCCTCTCTGGGCCTCACTTTCCCTATCTGCCACATGGGCCCACTGGCCCTGACCCCTTTCCTGCCTACCTAGAATGGCATTAAAGGCATAAAATGACTGATGAGAACGCCTCCCAAATGGGATGGATGTCAAAGATATAACAACCCTAGGCCAGGCACCATGGCTCACGCCTGTAATCCCAGCACTTTGGGAAGCTGGGGCAGGTGGATCACCTTAAGTCAGGAGTTCGAGACCAGCCTGGCCAACATGGTGAAACCCTGTCTCTACTAAAAATACAACAATTAGCTGGTCATGGTGGCAGACGTATGTAGTCCCAGCTACTCGGGAGGCTGAGGCAGGAGAATCGCTTGAACCCAAGAGACAGAAGTTGCAGTGAGCCAAGATCAAGCCACTGCACTCCAGCCTGGGTGACAAAAGTGAGACTCTGTCCCCCCAAAAAAAACAGGCTGGGCGCAGTCGCTCATGCCTGTAATCCCAGCACTTTGGGAGGCTGGGCCAGGTGGATCGCCTTAGGTCAGGAGTTCGAGACCAGCCTGGCCAACATAGCAAAACCCTGTCTCTACTAAAAATACAACAATTAGCTGGATCGCCCGTCGGGCCTACTCCAGCTCCTGCTCCCGCCCGCTCAGCTGCCGGGGAGAGCTGACCCCGACCCAGAGACTGAGCAGCACTCCCAGCATCCCCCAGCTTGTTCATCGTGCAGCACCCCAACTCTGGGCCTAACCCAGTCCTGGCAGAAGGCCTGGGTTCGAGCCCAGGGTCTGCCCTGTTGTGCTATATGTACTTGGGCAAGTCATGACCTTCTCTAGATCTGCAATGCACGTGTGTACAAAAATGATGGCCCAGCTGGACATGGTGGCGCACGCCTATAATCCCAGCACTTTGGCAGGTGGATCACTTGAGGTCAAGAGTTCAAGACTAGCCTGGCCAATGTGGTGAAACCCTGTCTCTACTAAAAATACAAAAATTAGCCGGGCATGGTGGTGCACACCTGTAGTCCCTGCTACTTGGGACACTGAGGCAGGCGAACAGCTTAAACCCCGGAGGCGGAGGTTGCAGTGAGCCCAGATCGTGCCACTGCATTCCAGCCTGGGCAACAGAGCAAGACTCTATCTCAAAAAAAAAAAAAAAAAGAGAGCCCTCGCTCAGCTTTGGGAGTAACAGAACCCTTGTATTACTCTAAGCAGAGAAGCTGAATATATAAAACAGACCCAAGTGCAGCTGCTCAGCAGGCCTCAAGGGGGAGACCTGCACCCTGCTTCCTGCACCCCCTGCCCCATCCTCTAGAGACCCCTCCCAGAAACCCAGGCACTCCAGGATAGACACTGCATGAAGGTCCCTGGATCCCTGAAACCCTAAGGTCTCTTCCAGATGTGATGTTCCCAAAAGTCTAAGATTCCAATTCTAAAAAGTCTTGACCTATTATTAATCTGTATCATTATGATGATGATGATGATTATTATTATTATTTGAGATGGAGCTCCTCCAGCTGCTCCTGCTCTTCCCATGCCACTGTGGCCTCCTGCTCCACCTGCCACTGCCGGCCCTGCAGGGTGGCCTTTTCTTCCTCCAGCTGTGGGCAGGGTAGGGGTGGGGCCTCGTGAGCAGGGCATTCCTCCCAGGACCAGGACGCCTCCTCCACCCACCCACCAGCCACAATAGCCCAGGGGAGGCTCCCAGGGAATGAAGGACAGTGCCCTTGGGTGTGTGGGACACTGGGGAGGGGGAGATGAGGAGGGCCCATGGAGCTTCTGTGCTTTGATGCCTAGAGAGGATAGACAGACAGACAGAGACAGACAGATAACCAGAGACAGAGAGGGAGGCAGGGGCCAAGACAGGTGCCGGGCTGGGCCTGGGGTGCCTCACTGAGTGGGGAGGATGGGTGGGCAAGGCAGGTGGGCCTGCAGGTGCACAGCGTACCTGGGCGACAAGGCGGTTCAGATCCAACTTGTCCTGAGCAAGGCTCTCGTTGAGGGCGCTCAGCTTGGACAGGGAGTCCCGCAGGGAGCCTCCTCTGCCCTCAGCTTGGTCATGGAGGGCTCGAGCTCCATGCGGCCAGCCTCAGCCTGCAGGGTCAGGCCCCAAGAGATGAGGAAAGGCAGAAAGGTTGGGAGGAGGTGAGGAGAGACAAGAAGAGACCCAGAGAGATGGACCCTCGGAGACAGGGGAGGGGAGACAAGGAGAGGACTCAGCGTGAGATGAAAAAAAAAAATTACCGCAGAAAGCCTGCTGCTTATGGAGCCATTTAAAAGCCACGCACTGCAGAGCTGTGCAAAACTAGCTCAAGCTGCAGGGCAGGGCCAGAGTTCAGAGGATCCCCTGAGTAGGGTCTAGGGATAGCACTGCTCAGAGCCCAGGCTGCAGCGGACAGGGCAGGTCCCCCCGCCAAGGACTCTCTGGGCTGTGGCCCCAACTCTCAGACCCCAGGAGCTGAGTCTCAGGCACTGGATGTCCCTGAGCTATAGGCACTGCCCGCAGGAGCATCCAGAAGAGCAGGCATGTGGCCATAAAGAGAGGTCAGTCCACTTATGGCTGGGACCAGAGGTCCAGAGGTCTGTGGCCTGTGACAAAGATCAGCCTGTATCCAGAAGGAAGGGGTCAGTCTGTGGCCAGGCTCAGAGGTCTGCCTGACACTGGGACCAGTCCGCGCCAGAGTGAGAAGGCTTGGGGCTGGGGGTCAGAGGTAGGTTTGGGGTTGTGCAGCAAACAGGGACCCACCTTGGTCAGCGCCTCGGACACCTCGTCCTTCTCGGCCTGCAGCATATCCCGTTGCAGTGTGGCGTGGCTCAGCACCTCCCTCACCTCCACCAGCTCCTTGGCCAGGACTGAGTGCTTCCCTTCCAGCTGCTCTAGTTGTCTATGGCTGCGGGACAGAGGGCGGGCGGGTGGCCCATGTCACTTTCCTGCTCTGAACCCCCTGTAGCCAGCAAGATGCTGGGCCGGGGACCAGGCCTGAGGCAGGAGTTTGGAGAGAAAGAGCCTGAGCCACAGGGCGACCAAGCCCACTACCGCTTAGCTCCATGACCCTGGGCCTCCGTTTTCACACCTGCAAAATGAGGTACCACTTGCCTCGTGACATTGTTTGTTTTTTTGAGACAGAGTCTTGCTCTGTCACACAGGCTGAAGTACAGTGGTGCGATCTCGGCTCACTGCAACTTCTGCCTCCCAGGTTCAAGCAATTCTCCTGCCTCAGCCTCCCAAGTAGCTGGGATTACAGGTGCTCACCACCATGCCTGGCTAATTTTTTGTAGTTTTAGTAGAGACAGGGTTTCCCCATGTTGGTCAGGCTGGTCTCGAACTCCTGACCTCAGGCGATTTGCCTGCTTCGGCCTCCCAAAGTGCTGGGATTACAGGCGTGAGCCACCGCGCCCAACCTGTTTTAAGGATACAAATTTCACACGTGCTTAAAATAGTGCCTGACACATCTCCCCAAAGGCCTTCAGAAACAAGAATAATATGCTCCACCACAGTCTACTAAACATCATCGATCACGTCCCAGAGAGGTAAGCAGCGCAGTGGTGAAGAGGTTAACTCTGAAGGCAGAATGTCTGGGTTCAAATCCTGGCTCTTCTGCTAACTAGCTGTGTGACCTGGGGCAAGTGACATGGCTTCTCTGTGCCTCAGTTTACCACCCACAAAATGGAGATAACAGCTTCTATGTCATAGAGTTATCATGGAGTTAAATGAGAGAACTGAATGGCTTAAAATGGTATCTGGCACTTAGTGAAATTAGGATGTTATTATTATCATAACTAAATTTTAAAAATACTATTACTAATATTACTACTCTTATTTTAACTATTGTTGTTATTATCATCCAAGTTCTACCTTTTAACTAATTCTCTGACCCCAGGTAAGTGATGACACGTCCCTGAGCCCCAATTTCCTGAAATGGGTCTGGTTAGAAAAGCCGACATCAGAGGGGTCCAGATGGTAGGAGGCCCAGGACCCAGTGGGTGCTCCCTAACCCCCCGGGGGGCACTGTCAGGGGACCCGAGGCACATTTGAAGGGCCCTGGCAGGGTAGCAAGATGCTGCTCACCTGCGCCATCCTGCACCGCATCCTCCTGCTCTTCCTCCTGCCAGTCCCGCTGGCGCCGCAGCTCCTCCTGGGCAGCCTGCAGCTTCTCCCCCTTCTGCTGCAGCTCCTCGGTCTGCTGCTGGGCCACCTGCAGGCTGTGGGCCAGGTTGCTCTTCTCCCTTCAGGACAAGGGGAGGGGGAGCAGAGGGGATGCTGGGGCTGCTCTCTCCAGAGAAGGTGGCTGGCTGCTGCTCTAGCCATGAGCTACATCCTCCTGTCTTCCAAGGCACCTGCCTCCAGGAAGCCTTCCCTGACCACCCCGTCCATAGCTGACTCATTTCACTCACACCCTCCAGCAGAAGAAGCTGGCTTTCCTTCTCCCCAGCCCACCCACTTGGAGGCCCAGTGGAGTGGATGGAGGTACTGGTGTGATCTCCAAGCACCCTACCAGGTAGAAGAGGCCAGGCTAGGCTCCTGGGACACACAGGCAATTGTGCCACCAGCTCTGCTACGCCATGTGACCAGGAAATGCTCCCTATAACACCCCATGCCCCTCAATTCCGGGAAGCCCGATAGAGCTGAGTCTGCAGATCTCACAGCTTCCTGCTACATAGGCACATGTTGGCCACAGCAGGGGACGGAGGAGAAGGCAACAAATGAGACCCCAAAGACTTGCCATGAGCTGCTACTTTCCCCACTGGTGGCAGGTGTGAAAACACTTCACGACGCGATTTTTTTTTTTTTTTTTTTTGGTGCGATGGCGTCTCGCTCTGTCACCCAGACTGGAGTGCAATGGCACCATCTCAGCTCACTGCAAGCTCCACCTCCTGGGATCACACCATTCTCCTGCCTCAGCCTCCCGAGTGTCTGGGACTACAGGCGCCTACCACCATGATCGGCTAATTTTTTTTTGTTTTTTGAGACGGAGTCTCGCTCTGTCACCCAGGCTGGAGTACAGTGATGCCATCTTTGCTCTGCAACCTCCGTCTCCCGGGTTCACGCCATTCTCCTGCCTCAGTCTCCCGAGTAGCTGGGACTACAGGCACCCGCCACCATGCCCAGCTAATTTATTATATTTTTAGTAGAAACGGGGTTTCACTGTGTTAGCCAGGTTGGTCTCGATCTCCTGACCTTGTGATCCGCCCGCCTTGGCCTCCCAAAGTGCTGGGGTTACAGGCATGAGCCACTGCATCCAGCAATTTTTTTTGTTTTAGACGGAGTCTCACTCTGTTGCCTAGTCTGGAGTGCAGTGATACAATCTCAGCTTGCTGCAACCTCCACCTCCTGGGTTCACGCCATTCTCCTGCCTCAGCCTCCCGAGTAGCTGGGACTACAGGCGCCCGCCACTACGCCCGGCTAATTTTTTGTATTTTTGGTAGAGACAGGGTTTCACCGTGTTAGCCAGGCTAGTCTCAAATTCCTGACCTCAAGTGATCTGCCTGCCTCGGCCTCCCAAAGGGTTGGGAATAGACGCGTGAACCACCGCACCCGGCCCTAATTTTTTTTATTTTTTACTTTTATTTTTATTTATTTATTTATTTTTATTTTTTACTTTTTATTTTTTTGAGATGGAGTCTGCTCTGTTGCCCAGGCTGGAGTGCAGTGGTGAAATCTCGGCTCACTGCAAACTCCGCCTCCCGGGTTCACGCCATTCTCCTGCCTCAGCCTCCAGAGTAGCTGGGACTACAGGTGCCCACCACTACGCCCGGCTAATTTTTTGTATTTTTAGTAGATACTAGGTTTCACCGTGTTAGCCAGGATGGTCTCAATCTCCTGACCTCATGATCCACCCACCTCGGCCTCCCAAAGTGCTGGGATTACAGGAGTGAGCCACCGCACCCAGCCTATTTATTTTCTTTGACACAGAGTTTCACTCTTGTTGCCCAGGCTGGAGTGCAATGGCGTGATCTTGGCTCACTGTAAACTCCGCCTCCCGGGTTCAAATGATTCTCCTCCCTCAGCCTCCCAAGTAGCTGGGATTACAGGCATGCACCACCACGGATGGCTAATTTTGTATTTTTAGTGGAGACAGAGTTTCTCCATGTTGGTCATGCTGGTCTTGAACTCCTGACCTCAGGTGGTCCTCCCACCTCTGCCTCCCAAAGTGCTGGGATTACAGGCATCAGCCACTGTGCCTGGCCAATTTTTTTTTATTTTTAGTAGAGATGTCTTTTTGCCATGTGGCCAGGCTGGTCTCAAACTCCTGACCTCAAGTTATCCACCCGCCTTGGCCTCCCAAAGTGCTGGGATTACAGACGTGAGCCACTGTGCCCAGTGGACAATGTGCTGTTAAGTGAAAATAGCAGAATGCGAAATGGGATGTTTGCTGTGAACACAACTACTTAAAAAGACCTTCTCCTTTCCAGGCATGGAAAGCCTGGGTTTACTCTCACATGGACCTGAATTCCAATTCCCACCCTGCCACCCCCAGCCACACACGCTGTACGAGTCTGAGCAAGTCTCTCAAGCTTACAACAACAGAGTTCCGCATTGCATGAGTTTGACAGGAAGACTAAATTACAGAGTACATAAAACACACTCGGCCAAGAGCCTGGCACACAGTAAGTGTGCAGGAAACGGTTGCTATCTCACTGCCAGGAAACACAATGGGAAGGAAAACCAATGCCCTAAATGAATTAGGATGGGCAGATGAGGCTGTCAGAAGGTGATGTCTTTATATTTCTATTTTTCAAACTTTTCATTAGATGGTCACATTTATGAAGAGAAAAACCAAACAACAAAATATCAAAAACAACCTGGCAGCTAAGTGGATAATTTCTTGTCTTAAAAATCTTCAAGTTGCCAAGAACGGTGGCTCATGCCTGTAATCCAGCACTTTGGGAGTCCGAGGTGGGCAAATCACCTGAGGTCAGGAGTTCGACACCAGCCTAGCCAACATGGTGGAACCCCATCTCTACTAAAAATATAAAAATCAGCCAGGTATGGTGGTGGGCACCTGTAATCCCAGCTACCAGGGAGGCTGAGGCAAGAGAATCACTTGAACCCGGGAGGCGGAGGTTGCAGTGAGCCAAGATCATGCCACAGGCAACAAGACTGGGGGGGAAAAAAAAAGAAGTGGATAATTTCTTGTCTTAAAAATCTTCAAGGTGCCGGGTGTGATGGCTCACACCTATAATCCTAGTACTTTGGGAGGCCGAGACAGGTGGATCATCTGAGCTCAGGAGTTAGAGATCAGCCTGGGCAGAAACCCTATCTCTACGAAAAACAGAAAAATTAGCCAGGCATGGTGGTGTGTGCCTGTAGTCCCAGCTACTCAGGAGGCTGAGGTGGGAGGATCACTTAAGCCTAGGAGGTGGAGGTTGCAGTGAACTGAGACTGAACCACTACACTCCAGACTGGGTGACAGAACAAGACCCTGTCTCAAATTAAAAGAAAAAAAAATCTTCAAGGCTAGGCATGGTGGCTTATACCTGTAATCTCAGCATTTTGGGAGGCCGAGGCAGGAGAATTGCTTGAGGCCAGGAGTTTGAGACCATCCTGAGCAACACAGCAAGATCCCATCTCCAAAAAAAAAAAAAAACTCCAAGAAATACAGTCCAGAATACTGCTGTCAATAGAACTCTCTGAGATGACAGAAATGTTCTATGACCATATATGGTTGATGAATGCTTGAAATGTGGCTAGGACAACTAAAGAACTGAATTTTCTTTTTCTTTTTTTTTGAGACGGAGTCTCGATCTGTCACCCAGGCAGAAGTACAGTGGTGCGATCTCAGCTCACTGCAAGCTCAGACTCCCAGGTTCACACCATTGTCCCACCTCAGCCTCCCGAGTAGCTGGGATTACAGGAGCATGCCACCATGCCTGGTTGATTTTTATATTTTTAGTAGAAACAGGGTTTCACCATGTTGGCCAGGCTGGTCTCGAACTCCTGACCTCAAGTGATCCACCCACCTTCGCTTCCCAAAGTGCTGGGATTATAGGCATGAGCCACCATACCCAGACTGAATTTTCACTTTTTCAAATTTTTAATTAAATTTTAATAGAGCCAGGCACAGTGGCTTATGCCTGTAATTCCAGCAATTTGGGAGGCTGAGGTGGGAGGAGTGTTTGAAGCTAGGAGTTCAAGAGCAGCATGGGCAACATAGTGAGACCCCCAACTCTACAAAAAATTTAGAAATGTTGGGGGCTTGTCTAGTATCCTCGGGACTGAGATCAGAGTTGCCCAGGAACCCAGGGAGGGGAGGGCTCAGAGGGTGGTGAGGGCACAGAGGAAGGGAGTGGAAACCCAACTCTCAGGCTTCGGTCCCATATCCTACTCCAGGCCAGGCCCAGACCCTGGCCCCCATCTAGGGGCAGTTGGGAGGTAGAGGCGGGAGGACCACTTGAGTCTGGGAGTTCCAGGCTACAGTGAGCTGTGAGGGACCAATTGTGCCCCAGCCTGGGAAACAGAGCAAGAGTGTGACTCAAAACAAAGCAAAGCAAAACAAAACAAAACTGAATACTAAAAAATAAGTGTTGGCCAGTCGTGGTGGCTCATGCCTGTAATCCCAGTACTTTGGGAGACAGAGGCAGGTGGATCACGGGATTAGGAGTTCAAGATTAGCCTGGCCAAGATGGTGAAACCCTGTCTCTACTAAAAATACAAAAAAAATTGGCCGGCTGTGGTGGCGGGCGCCTGCAGTCCCAGCTACTCGGGAGACTGAGGCAGGAGAATGGCATGAACCCAGGAGGCGGAGCTTGTAGTGAGCCGAAATCTCACCACTGCAGCCTGGGAGACAGAGGGAGACTTCATCTCAAAAATAAATAAATAAACAAATAAATAAATAAATAAATGTTAATAGGCACATGCAGCTAGTGGCGACCATATTAGTGCAGAGCCACACCCATAACGCTCGACTGGTGTTATGCCCAGACACTTATTCTTCAGCACGCCCCAGCTCAGACCTCCCCAGCACCTTCTCAGGAGCTTGCTGGCGCTCCGCAGACGCTGCACCTCGCGCTGGGCGACCTCGTGGCCCTACATGGCGCCGTCAGTCTTGTCCTGCAGGTACTGCAGCTGTTCCTCCAGGGCCCCCCACTCACTCTCGCTGTCGCTCAGCTACTTCCGCCGGGTGCCCAGCAGGTCCTGGCTTGCCTCATAGCGCCCACGCATGTCCTGGGGCACGGGGATCTCAGAGTCTAGGGGGGTCCTTTGAGGCCTCCAGAGCCCACCTACTCTCTTCTGGTTCCAGGGATACACACTAGCCTAGGCTAGGCAGGGTCCAGGGCCTGGACCGGGCCTGGGGCAGGATAGGGGCCTAGGCCTGAGAGCCAGCTTTCCACTCTCCTCCTATGTGCCCTCAGCACCCTCTGAACCCTCACCTGCCTGGGGTCCCGGACAACTATCAAAGCCCCCCGATGCCTGACAAACCCCCAGGCACACTCCTCTCCTGGGTTCTGACCCCACCCCAGGGCTCCCAGGCTCCTCCCCCTTGCATCCTGGTTCCACTCTCAGACTTCTCCCTACCCTGGCTCTGCCCCTACTTCCCAAGCTCTCATCCTAGGCTCTGATTCCCCTTGCTAGACCTTTTCCCAGGGTCCTGGCTCTGTATGACCAGGGACCTGTCTCCCTCTCTACCAGGACCCTAACACTGCCGCAGCCTCCTCCCTCCACCAGCTGCCCAAGCACCCAACTCCAGCTGCCCAAGCACCCCCACTTCTGGGCTTGGCTTCACCACAGAGCTCTCGGCCACCTCCTTGGGGATCCTGACACGCTCAGACACTATCTCTCAGGGCTCTGCCTGCACCCCAGGGCGCTCAGACTCCTCCCCCGTACCCTGGCCCCAGACCCGCCCACGCCCCCACCCGGAGGGCGCAAGCCCCTCCCCCTGGGCCTCTGGCTGCCCCCAGAACACTCGGGCCGCTTCCTACCTGGACCTGCAGCTGGCGCTTGTGCAGGGCGGAGTGAATCAGGGCGAGCAAGCCTGGAGGAGTCTGAGCAGGCCTGGGAGGGGCCTCGGCGGGGCGAATGGCCTTGGCCCGGCTAGGAGCGCTGCGGTGCGGACGGGGTCCGCTGTCCCGAGAGCCCCCGCAGGCTGCCCTCCAATGCATCCGCGGTGCACTTGGAGCCTCTCAGCTGGACGCCGCTCTCAGCCTCTGACAGGATGGCCTGAGGGTAGAGGAGGGAGGCAGGAGGCCACAGAGTTAGGAACCGCGGGGTTAGCTGGCAAAGTCGCCCAGGCGAGGCTGCGGGCCGCCTCATCCCAAATGCTGCCTCCTACAAGAAGCCTTCCTGATTTCACCTCCTCCACTAGCTCAGTCCTCAGCTCGCTGCTGAGGCCTCCCATTTATTGTGAAGTCATCATTTGGCATTGCTCACAGGTGGGCTCTGAACCGGCCATGCCTCCCATCTGAGACTGGGGGCTCCCCAAGGCAGAGGCCAGGTGAGCTAGCAGGGGTGCTGAGCAGCTACAGCCTGGGTCCCAGGCCCCCACCCATTTGCAGTTCAGTCCGAAGCCACCGAAAGTCATGGCAGGGGAGCTGGGGATTGCCTGGCAGGTCCCTGTCTTCTCACCTCTCTGGGCTCACACCTGTGCCAGGTCCTTTAGGCTCTGCTGTAGCCCTTCTCCGTCCTCTGTCTCCAGGGCCGCCTGCTCCTGTAGACACAGGAATCCCTGGAGTGGGGTGAGGGAGACAAAGGTGGTCGGGGTTCTGTCTTATCTGAAACCTCCCCTTTCCCTCCCTCCCTGGCCCACCACTGACCAGGTGGCCTCTGAAGCCATGTCCATAGGCCAGTCATCTGGTAGACCCCACAGCAGGCCCGAGGCCCTCGCTGAACAGACCAGGCCCAGAAAAGAGCTGTGTCCTGCCCCAGGTCACACAGTCGATTGGAGGAGAGCTGGATCTAGAACCCAGGCCAGGCCCCACACAGAGGGGTGACCAAACCAGGCCGTACCCTGGAGAGGAGTGAGTGTCCCACTGGTTGGGGTGGGGGAGCTGGGTTGCCAGAGGCAGCATCTGGACCTGGAAAGTGTGGATGGGAGTCCAAGTCCCGACTCTCCCACTTACCGGCTCTGAGACTGGACAAGCATTTCCCCTCTTGGGCCTCAGTTTCCCCATCTGTGTCATGAGGATTATGCTACAGGGCTGCTGTGAGGAAGAAATGGGATGGAGGAGGTGAGTGTGCTTACCACAAAGCCTGCACACCTGTGTGGGCTGAACCTGAGTGTGAGTGGGACACTGGGGGTGGCCCAGGCAGCCCAGCCCTAAGCCTGCATCCATGGATCTGGCCGGTACCCCATCCCATCCTGCCCCATCTCAGGGGCAGCTGCAGCTCACCAGGGCCTCAAGCTTCTCAGTGAGGTCCTTGTTGACCTGATCCTTCTCCAGATTCTGCTTCTGAAGACACTCCACTGCCAGGCCCAGCTCTGTCACTCTGGAGTTGGGGGAACAGCAGAGGTGAGTGGGGGACCACTCCTGCCTCTCAAATCTACTAGCTCTGTGTCCACCATGCTTCTCCAAACCCGAGGCAGGGACCCTAACATCCACCTCCCTGGCTGTGTGACCTTAGGCAAGTCCCAGCTCCTCTCCAGACCTCACACTTCTCATCTGTCAAATGGGAATGAGGTTCCCACCAGCCTTATCTCATGGGAAAGCAGTTGAGGACTTGTCCAGGTGGCAGGAGTAAGGGGCATAAATTCTTTTTAAAAACCATTTGACCAATATCTCATTCCCCCAAGCCACAGCCCTTGGTCACTACCATTCTACTCTCTGTAACTATAATTCAAGCCCTTTTTTAGATTCCACATATAATTGAGATAATGCAGTGTTCATCTTTCCGTGTCTGGCTTATTTCACTTAGCATAACGCCCTCAAGATGATCCGTGTGGCTGCAAATGTCGAGATTTTTTCAAGGCCTGAATTGTGTCTCACTCACACACACACACACACACACAATACATATATGTAAAATTTCCTTTTTATTGTTGTTGTTAGATATAACAGCAGGCTGGTGTGCAGTGGCATGATTATAGCTCACTGTAACCTCTAAATTTTCGGTATAAATTATTCTCCCACCTCAGCCTCCAAAGTAGCAAGGACCACAGCAATACACCACCATGCCTAGCTAATTTGTAGGGACATGGTCTTGCTATGTTACCCAGCCTACGGAGTTTCACTCTGTTGCTCAGGCTGGAGTGCAGTGGCACGATCTAGGCTGACTGCATACTCCGCCTCCCAGGTTCAAGCAATTCTCCTACCTCAGCCTCCCGAGTAGCTGGGGCTACAGATGCCCACTATCACCCAGCTAATTTTTGTATTTTTAGTAGAGACAGGGTTTCACCATATTGGCCAGGCTGGTCTCAAACTCCTGACCTCGTGATCCACACACCTTGGCCTCCCAAAGTGCTGGGATTACAGGTGTGAGCCACTGCACCCGGCCCCTTATCTATAGTTAATAATGCTTCAATAAACATAGAAATGAAAATATCTCTTCAAGATAGTGAATTCATATTCTTTGGATATTTACTTAGACGTGAGATTGTTGAATCATATGATAGTTTTGTTTTTAATTATTTGATGAACCTCCATGCCGTCTTCCATAATGGCTTTACCAATTTACATTCGCAGTGGTAGTGTACGTGGGTCCCTTTTCTGTATATTCTTGATAACACTTGCTTTCTTTTGAATTTTTGATAAATATCACCTTAGTATGTGTTTGAATGCTAACTCATTGTGGTTTTGATTTGCATTTTTCTCAAAATTACTAATGGCTTCTTTAAAAAAACTAGTTTTTTGGCCACTTTTTAAAAGAATGCGTTACTTTTTGTTGTTATTTTTATTTTGGGGGCTTAAGTTTTATGAGTTTCTTGCACATTTTGAACATTAACCCTTTATCTGATATTTGGCATACAGGTATTTTTCTCCAATTCTTTAGATAGCGTTTTAATGTCACTGATGGTCTTTTGCTATGCAGTAGAAACTTTTTAGTTTGATGTAGTCCCACTTTTTTTTTCCTGTGCTTTTGGTGTCAAACACACAAAAAACTACTGCTAGGATCAATGCCAAAGAATTTTGCTCAGTGTTGTCTTCTAGAAGATTTATGGTTTCAAGTCCAATGTTTAAGTCTTTAATATATTTTAAATTAATTTTATGTATGTCGTAAAGCTTGGATGCAATTTGTTTTTGCATAGGGATATCCCATTTTCCCATCACTATTTATTGAAGAGTTTGTTCTTTCACCATTGTGTGTTTATATGCCTTTGTTGAAAATCTGTTGACTGTATACAGATGGATATATTTTATATATATCTGAGCTCTCTATTCTGTTCCATTGGCTTATGTGTTTGTGTTTATGCCAATATTTTGCAGTTTTGATGACCACAGCTTTGCTATACAGCTTGAAATTAGGCAGCATACTGCTTCTAGCTTTGTCCCTCTTTCTCAAAATTGCTTTATTTGAGGTCTTTTGTAATTCCATACAAACTGTGGAATTTTTTTAAATTTTTGTTGAAAATGCTATTGAAATTCTGATAGAAATTGCTTTAAATATATACACTAATTTCAGTAGTATGAATGGTTTTTTTTCTGTTTTTTTTTTTTTGAGATGGAGTCTCACTCTGTCACCAGGCTGGAGTGCAGTGGCGCAATCTCAGCTCACTGCAACCTCCACCACCTGGGCTCAAGTGATTCTCATGCCTCAGCCTCCCGAGTAGCTGGTATTACAGGCATGTGCCACCACACCCAGCTAATTCTTGTACTTTTAGCAGAGACAAGGTTTCATCATTTTGGCCACGATGGTCTCGATCTCCTGACCTCATGATCCACTCACCTCGGCCTCCCAAAGTCCTGGGATTACAGGCGTGAGCCACCGTGCCTGGCCAGTATGAATGTTTTAATACTAGTTTTTCTAATCCATGAACACTAAGTATTTTTAAATTTGTCTTTTCTATAATTGCCTCCACTAATATTTTACAGTTTTTGTTGTACAAATCTTTTACCTTCTTTATTATATTTATTTCTAAGTATTAGATTGGTGCAAATGTAATTGTGGTTTTTGCCATTACCAACCTAATACTTTATTATTTTAGATATTATAGTATATGTAACTGTCTTCTTGATTTTTCCCAGATATTTGTTGTTGGAGTATAAAGATGCAATGGATTTTTTGTACATTGATATAGTATCCTGCAAACCCACTGACTTTGTTTACTAGTTCTAAAATTTTTTCACGTAATGATGAGCACACTGGCCTGTGTGTACACATTAATTGATCGTTTTTATTAACATACCACAGTGTCTACAAGTGTGCTCTGTTGTATTTTTGCTGTGACAAATTCTATAGCATCTTTCAGTCCTAATCTTTTTTTAAATGCTTTTGTTTGGTATTTGATAATAATGTGTCTATGGTTACTTTTCAATTGTGCAACACATTTATCTCCAAGCCAAGTCAAATTTTCTAATGAAATTAATAGTTTTATATATATTTAGTTATTGTAAATCAAAACAGTAAATTTTTATGATAGTTTTAAAGTTACTAAGATTGAGAATATGTCAATTTTTCACCACTCATGAATCTGTGGGTTCCTTATTTTAAACAATTATATATAAGGGGTGTGTGTGTGTGTGTGTGTGTGTGTGTGTGTGTGTGTGTGTGTGTGTGTGTGTGTGTGTGTGTGTGTGTGTGTGTGTGTGTGTGTGTGTGTGTGTGTGTGTGTGTGTGTGTGTGTGTGTGTGTGTGTGTGTGTGTGTGTGTGTACTGGCTTAGAATCTTGCCTAACATATTGTCTGCACTAAGCAAGTACTAGCAAAATTATTCATCAAATAATCATCTTCATACCATTCTTCAAATGGCACATTGTTTGTTCTAATTAAAAACTATGTTTATGTCTTATGTTAAGTAGCAACAAAAATTGGAAGGTCTACTTGGTTTGCCCTCTTGAGAAAATTCAAAGTTAAATGGTAGTTTTAATAATTTCCTTTAGATTCAGTACCTTATTTTCCTCACACAAAAATGTAAACATTAAGGATAGCATCATATTTAAATGATCCATCCTACAATAGACAGACTTTGGGTCATTCACTGATTGGGCTGAAGTCTTACTCTCTATTATTTCTGATATTTTCATGTTAACAGCCTAGAATATTACACATGGAATGTTATAAATTAGAAATTAATATCTTGGATGTACAACTTACAAAAGTAAACTGAAAAGTATAAAATAAATATTTATATATTATGAATTGTTACTCAAGTAAAGCAAAAGCATTCATTTAAAATACTTTCACAAAGAAAATCCAGGGCAAAATAACCTATATAAAACATTCTACCAATATTCAATAAATAATTAATACTAATTCTTCAGCAGAAAATACTTCCAAAAAATGAAGAAGAGGGAACATTTTCCGATTCATTCTAGAGGCCAGTATTACTGTAATACTAAGGCCAGACACAAGTATAAACAGAAGGTCTGTGGGCAAATATGCCATATTCATGTAGACACATACAGCCTCAGAAAACTTTAGCATGCTAAATCGAGGCACATAAAATATGAATATACACCAAGAACAAATGTGATTGTTTTGTAAATGTCGTTGTGACTTAGTATCTAAAATTCAATCAAGATAATACCCAATATTAGTAAAGAACAAAAAGTGATCCTTTAAATAGGTACAGAGAAAGTTACAAATATCAAGTATCATTCCTGACAAAACCCCCAGCAAACTACTAATAGAAAAAGATTTTGAGAGCACTAAGAGGTATCTATAAAAAACCTACAGCTAACATCCATCATACTTAATGGCGACAGACTTGTGCTTCTTTACCTGAAAGTTTGAGAAGACAAGAATTTCCACTTTAACCACTCTATTCAGCATTGTACTGGAGGTATTAGCCAGGGAAATTCTACAACAGAAAAAAAAATTGTCCAGATTATAAAATAAAAGTAGAACTGTCATTATTGCAAATGAAATAATTTTCTGTAAAATAAAAAAGATTCGCTAAAATATCACTAGAATTAATACACAATTTTATCAGGGGTTTTTAAGAACTGTGCAGGGTGGGACTCTACGTGCATAGGTTCAGTGCATAAACATACATCTACAGGAGGCCAAGGAGGGTGGATTACCTAAGGTGAGGAGTTCGAGACCAGCCTGGCCAACATGGTGAAACCTGGTCTCTACTAAAAAAAATACAAAAAAAAAAAAAAGTTTAGCTGGGCAAGGTGGTACACACTTGTAATCCAAGCTACTTGGGAGGCTGAGGAGGAGACTCGCTGGAACCTGGGAGCCAGAGGTTGCAGTGAGCCGAGATGGTGCCCCTGCACTCAAGCCTGGGTGACAGAGTAAGACTCTGTCTTAAAAAAAAAAAAAAAATTGATCTAAAAGCAACTAGGGGTCACCTGTTCAAGTTTGTGCTGGTTGGGGATCTTACCTCCTTCTGATATCTGGTCAGGGGTGGATAAGCTCTGGTGCTGTTGGGCCATCTGGTTTCTTTATGCAGCTGTGCCTACAAATAAAGAAACTAAGGAAACACAGTAAGAAAAATAACTTTCCCAGTTATTTCATCAGGGTGGCCCTCATAATATTTTTATTAATTTTTCATTTATTTATTTATTCATTTTTTGAAATGATGTCTTGCTCTGTCACCCAGGCTGGAGTGCAGTGGCTCGATCTCAACTCACTGCAACCTCCACTTCCCCCCACATTCAGGCCATTCTCCTGCCTCAGCCTCACACTCGGCTAATTTTTTGTATTTTTAGTAGAGACAGGGTTTTGCCATGTTGGCCAGGCTGCTCTCGATTTACTGACCTCAAGTGATCCTCCTACCTCGGCCTCCCAAAGTGTTGGGATTACAGTCACAAGCCACTGCGTCCAACCTAATTTTTCTTAAATGTATGTAGTGCTCACATTTATTTCAGTGTTTAATACTGTAAGTGTTTTGGGCCTTTCTAAGTTTGGTGATGTTTTTGTGACCAGAAATACGCCATAGAAACTTAACTATTTCTATCAATTAGGCTATGGTAAAATTGGTTTAATTACAGGTCACAGTTTTCAAGAACATATTAAATCTTCACACTGAGTTAAGAACTTACTGTATTCAGCAGGCAATGGAGAGTCAGAAAAGCTTAAGCAAAAATGAGCAATTCTTTTACCAGAACATAGTTGATAAGACATAATTTTATGAAACATTGGGTTTATGACAAAGTTATTAAATTACGTAGATTTTATTAGGGCTGTGAAGATAAAGGCTACATAGGCCCATTTATCTGCAAGTCAGCACATAAACAGAGAAGGATGATTAACAATGTAAGCTTCTAGCTTATGCTAAATGTTGGTGGGAACAGACAATCAATTATGGAGAACTTCAGAGGACAGTAAGCTTGGATGGGATCTTGGAAGTTTTACAGGTCAATGTCACTCCATCTGTTGGCTGATTTTCACTAGATTAATAAATGAACAACAAAGATAACATATATCAGAAGTTAAAATCATTTCAATGAGTATCTGCCACGTCTGTGCCATTGTAGTGTACTAGGTGCCTTACAGCACTTAGGAGTCCTCTACTTACAAAATGCTTTTCACAAAATATGAAACTGCAGGCAAAGGTTCAGACATATTATGTTTGCTTTTAAAATCTTTTTGTGTTTTTTTTTTTTTTTGAGATGGAGTCTCACTCTGTCACCCAGGCTAGCGTGCAGTGGCACAATCTCGGCTCACTGCAAGCTCCGCCTCTCAGGTTCAAGCGATTCTCCTGCCTCAGCCTCCTGAGTAGCTGGAACTACAGGTGCGCACTACCACGCCCAGCTAATTTTTTACTTTTAGTAGAGACAGGGTTTCACCATGTTAGCCAGGATGAGTCTTGTTCTCCTGAACTCGCGATCTGCCCACCTCGGCCTCCCAAGGTGTTGAAATTAGAGGCCTGAGCCAACGGACCCTGCCTGTATTTAAAATCTTTATACAGCCTGGTATCCTTTTTCCTTTCCTTCCTTTTACCCTTTTATGAGTTTTATCTTAGGCTAACCTCTGTAATGTTGCTATATGCCAGTATTCAGTTGCTGTGTTTGATGAATCATAAAATAGTGTAAAACTTCAATTAATGTTCTTTTTAAATAAAATATTTATGAACGCATCCAGCAAAATGCTTATGATTTGGATATTCACAAAGTATTAGATTTCTGTGGATCTCTCTAACAATAATGTGAAAACCCAAAATGAACATAAAATATTAGCTAATATATATTTCAAAGTATTCTACAAGTATAAAAACTATGACATTATTACTTTCATATATGTGAAACATTAATAATTTTTAGTCAACATAAACATAACCTTTACATCTAAACTTGTATTAATTCAATTAAGAGTTAATATAATATCCTAAAGTCATCAAATATTCAAAAATAGAATGTATTTTGACTTGGAATGTGCATAAAATTATTTTCAGCTGAGTGCAATGGCCTATGCCTGTAATTCCAGCACTTTGGGAGGCCGAGGCAGGTGGATTGCTTGAGGTCAGGAGTTTGAGACCAGCCTGGCCAACATGGTGAAACCCTGTCTCTAATAAAAATACAAAAGTTAGCCAGGCATGGTGGAGCATGTCTGTAATCTCAACTACTCTGGAAGCTGAGGCAGGAGAATCACTTGAACCCGAGAGGCAGAGGGTGCAGTGAGCCAAGATCGTGCCACTGCACTCCAGCCTGGCTGACAGAGATTCCATATCAAAACAATAATAATAATAATAATAATAATAACCATTTCCTGTGACTCTGAAGATAAAATAGCATTACAGAATACCGAATAATCCTGAATTTGGTTTTCTTGGTTTTATTTTGCTTTTTATTTAGTTTCGTTCCCCTTGACCCGTGGGCTGATGGTTCTTAGGTACACCTGAGTTTTCATTGTTAGGGTCAAGATTTTAAAACTTTAATGTGGTAATTTCTCTAATTTTGTTGACAGTTATTTCTCAGGTTGCAAGTTAAAATAAAATTTCCATTTTACTAAAGTCTTTGGTTTATTAATGATTTTATAGGGTGGTGGAACCAAGATGGCTGAACAGGAACAGCTCCAGCCTACAGTTCCCAGTCTGAGCAATGAAGACGACGAATGATTTCTGCATTTCCAACTGAGCTTTGAAGAGAGTAGTGGTTCTCCGAGCATGCAGCTTGAGATCTGAGAACGGAGAGACTGCCTCCTCAAGTGGGTCCCTGACCCCCGAGTAGCCTAACTGGGAGGCACCCCCCAGTAGGGGCAGACTGACACCTCACAGGGCTGGGTACTCCTCTGAGACAAAACTTCCAGAGGAATAATCAGGCAGCAACATTTGCTGTTCACCAATATCTGCTGTTCTGCAGCCTCCGCTGCTGATACCCAGGCAAACAAGGGTCTGCAGTGGACCTCCGGCAAACTCCAACAGACCTGCAGCTGAGGATCCTGACTGTTAGAAGGAAAACTAACAAACAGAAAAGGACATCCACACCAAAACCCCATCTGTACGTCACCATCATCAAAGACCAAAGGTAGATAAAACAACAAAGATGGGGAAAAAATAGAGCAGAAAAACGGAAAATTCTAAAAATCAGAATGCCTCTCCTCCTCCAAAGGAATGCAGCTCCTCACCAGCAATGGAACAAAGCTGGAGAGAGAATGACTTTGATGAGTTGAGAGAAGAAGGCTTCAGACGATCAAACTACTCTGAGCTAAAGGAGGAAATTTGAACCCATGGCAAAGAAGTTAAAAACCTTGAAAAAAGATTAAATGAATGGCTAACTAGAATAACCAATACGGAGAAGTCCTTAAAGGACCTGATGGAGCTGAAAACCAAGGCACGAGAACTACGTGATGAATGCACAAGCCTCAGTAGCCGATTTTATCAACTGAAAGAAAGGGTATCAGTGATGGAAGGTCAAATGAATGAAATGAAGTGAGAAGAGAAGTTTAAAGAAAAAAGAATGGAAAGAAACGAACAAAGCCTCCAAGAAATACGGGACTATGCAAAAAGACCAAATTTACGTCTGATTGGTGTACCTGAAAGTGATGAGGAGAATGGAGGCAAGTTGGAAAACACTGCAGGATATTACCCAGGAGAACTTCCCCAACTTAGCAAGACAGGCCAACATTCAAATTCAGGAAATACAGAGAACATCATGAAGATATTCCTTGAGAAGAGCAACCCCAAGAGACATAATCATCAAATTCACCAAGGTTGAAATAAAGGAAAAAATATTAAGGGCAGCCAAAGAGAAAGGTCGGGTTACCCACAAAGGGAAGCCCATCAGAACTAACAGCGGATCTCTTGGCAGAAACCCTGCAAGCCAGATGAGAGTGGAGGCCAATATTCAACATTCTAAAATAATTTTCAACCCAGAATTTCATATCCAGCCAAATTAAGCTTCATAAGCAAAGTAGAAACAAAATCCTTTACAGACAAGCAAATGCTGAGAGATTTTGTCACCACCAAGCCTGCCTTACAAGAGCTCCTGAAGAAGCACTAAACATGGAAAGGAACAGTCGGTACCAACCACTGCAAAACACACCAAAAACATACCAAGTTGTAAAGAACATCGACAATATGAAGAAACTGCATCTACTAATGGGCAAAACAATCAACTAGCATTATAACGACAGGATCAAATTCACATGTAACAATATTAACCTTAAATGTAAATGGGCTAAATGCCCCGATTAAAAGACACAGCCTGGCAAATTGGGTAAAGATTCAAGACCCATCAGTGTGCTGAATTCAGGAGACCCATCTCACAAGCAAAGACACACGTAGGCTCAAAATAAAAGAATGGAGGAATATTTAGCAAACAAATGGATAGCAAAAAAAAAAAAAAAAAAAAAGCAGGAGTTGCAATCCTAATCTCATAAAACAGACTTTAAACCAACAAGGATCAAGAGACAGAGAAGGGCATTACATAATGGTAAAGGGATCAATGCAGCAGGAAGAGTTAACTATCCTAAATATATATGCACCCAATACAGGAGCACCCCAATTCATAAAGCAAGTTCTTAGAGACCTACAAAGGGACTTAGACTCTCCCACAATAATAGCGGGAGACTTTAACACCCCATTGTCAATATTAGACATATCAAAGAGACAGAAAGTTAACAAGGATATGCAGGACTTGAACTCAGCTCTGGACCAAGCAGACCTAATAGACATGTACAGAACTCTCCACCCCAAATTGACAGAATACAGATTCTTTTCAGCACCTCAGCTCACTTATTCTAAAATTGACCACATAATTGGAAGTAAAACACTCCTCAGCAAATGCAGAAGAACAGAAATCATGACGGTCTCTCAGACCACAGTGCAATCAAAATAAAACTCAGGATTAAGAAACTTACTCAAAACCACACAACTACATCGAAACTGAACAACCTGCTCCAGAATGACTACTGGGCAAATAATGAAAAGAAGGCAGAAAAAAAGCTGTTTCTTTGAAACCAATAAGAACGAAGACACAACGTACCAGAATCTCTGGGACACATTTAAAGCAGTGTGTAGAGGGAAATTTATAGCACTAAATGCCTACAAGAGAAAGCAGGAAAGATCTAAAATGGACAGCCTAATATCTAAATTAAAAGAACTAGAGAAGCAACAGCAAATAAATTCAAAATCAAGCAGAAGACCAGAAATAACTAAGATCAGAGCAGAACTGAAGGAGATAGAGACACGAAAAAACCCTTCAAAAAATCAGGAGCTGGTTTTTTAAAAAGATCAACAAAATAGACCGCTAGCCAGACTAATAAAGAAGAAAAGAGAGAAGAATCAAATAGACACAATAAAAATGATATAGAAGATATCACCACTGATCCCACAGAAATACAAACTACCATCAGAGAATACTATAAACACCTCTCCACAAATAAACTAGAAAATCTAGAAGAAATGGATAAATTCCTAGACATATACACCCTCTGAAGACTAAACCAGAAAGAAGTAGAATCCCTGAATACACCAATAACTAGTTTTGAAATTGAGGCAATAATTAATAGCCTACCACCCAAAAAAAGTTCAGGACCAGACGGATTCACAGCCGAATTCTACCAGTTACAAAGAGGAGCCAGCACCATTTCTTCTGAAACTATTCCCAGCAATAGAAAAAGAGGGAATCCTCCCTAACTCATTTGATGAGGCCAGCCTCATCCTGATACCAAAACCTGGAAGAGACACAACAAAAAAGGAAAATTTGAGGCCAATATCCCTGATGAACATCTGTGTGAAAATCCTCAATTAAATACTGGCAAACCAAATCCAGCAGCACATTAAAAAGCTTACCCACAAGATCAACTTGGCTTCATACCTGGGATGCAAGGCTGGTTCAACAAACACAAATCAATAAATGTAATCCATCACATAAACAGAACCAATGACAAAAACCACATGATTATCTCAATAGATGCAGAAAAGGCCTTCAACAGAATTCAACAGGCTTTCATGCTAAAAACTCAATAAACTAGGTATTGGTGAAGCATATCTCAAAATAATAACAGCTATTTATGACAAACCCACAGCCAACATCATACTGAGTGGGAAAAAACTGGAAGCATGCCCTTCGAAAACCAGCACAAGACAGGGATGTCCTCTCTCACCACTCCTATTCAACACAGTATGGGAAGTTCTGGTCAGGGCAGTCAGGCAAAAGAAAGAAATAAACGGTATTCAAATAGGAAAAGAGGAAGTCAAGTTGTTTCTGCTTGCAGATGACATGACTGCATATTTTAAAAACCCCATCGTCTCAGCCCCAAATTTCCTTAAGCTGATAAGGAACTTCTGCAAAGTCTCAGGATACAAAATCAACGTGAAAAAATCACAAGCATTCCTATACATCAATAACAGACAAGCAGAGAGCCAAATTATGAATGAACTTCCATTCACAATTGCTACAAGGAGAATAAAATACCTAAGAATACAACTTACAAGGGATGTGAAGGACCTCTTCAAGGAGAACTGCAAACCACTGCTCAAAGAAATAAGAGAGGACACAAATAAATGGAAAAACATTCCATGCTCATGGATAGGATGAATCAATATCATGAAAATAGCCATACTGCCCAAAGTAATTTATAGATTTAATGCTATCCCCATCAAGCTACTACTGACTTTCTTCACAGAATTGGAAAAAACTATTTTAAACTTCATATGGAACCAAAAAAGAGCCTGCACAGCCAAGACAATCCTAAGCAAAAAGAACAAAGCTGGAGGCATCACACTACCTGACTTCAAACTATACGGCAATGCTACAGTAACCAAAACAGCATGGTACTGGTTCCAAAACAGATATATAGACCAATGGAACAGAACAGAGGCCTCAGAAATTACACTACACATCTACAACCATCTGATTGTTGATGAACCTGACAAAAACGAGCAATGAGGAAAAGATTCTCTATTTAAATGGTGTTGGGAAAACTGGCTAGCCATATGCAGAAAACTAAAACTGGGCCCCTTCCTTACACCTTATACACAAATCATCTCAACATGGATTAAAGACTTAAATGTAAGACCTAAAACCATAAAAATCCAAGAAGAAAACCTGGGCAATACCACTTAGGACACAGGCATGGGCAAAGACTTTATGTCTAAAACACCAAAAGCAATGGCAACAAAAGCCAGAATTGACAAATGGGATCTAATTAAACTAAAGAGCTTCTGTGCAGCAAAAGAAACCATCACCAGAGTCAACAGGCAATGCACAGAATGTGAGAAAATTTTTGCAATCTATCCATCTGACAAAGGGCTAATATCCAGAATCTACAAAGAACTTAAACAAATTTACAAGAAAAATACAAATAATCCCATCAAAAAGTGGACGGAGGATATGAACAGACACTTCTCAAAAGAAGACATTTATGGAACCAATAAACATATGAAAAAAAGCTCATCATCATTGGTCATTAGAGAAATGCAAATCAAAACCACAATGAGATACCATCTCACGCCAGTTAGAATTGCGATCATTAAAAGGTAAGGAAATAACAGATGCTAGAGAGGATGTGGAGAAATATGAATGCTTTTACACTGTTGGTGGGAGTGTAAGTTAGTTCAACCATTGTGGAAGACAGTTTGGCGATTCCTCAGAGATCTAGAACTAGAAACACCATTTGACCCAGCAATCCCATTATTGGCTGTATACCCAAAGGATGATAAATTATTCTACTGTAAACACACATGCACACATATGTTTACTGAGGCACTATTCACAATAGCAAAGACTTGGAACCAACCAAAATATCCATCAATGATAGACTGGATAAAGAAAATGTGACACATATACACTATGGCATACTCTGCAGCTGTAAAAAAAGGATGATTTCATGTCCTTTGCAGGGACATGGATGAAGCTGGAAACATCATTCTCAGCAAACTAACACAAGAACAGAAAACCAAACACTGCATGTTCTCACTCATAAGTGGGAGTTGAACAAAGAACACATGGACACAGGGAGGGGAACATCACACACCAGGGCCTTTCGTGGGATTGGGGGCTGGGGGAGAGACAGCATTAGGAGAAATACCTAATGTAGGTGATGGGTTGATGGGTGCAGCAAACCACTATGGCACATGTATACCTATTAACAGACCTGCACATTCTGCACATGTACCCCAGAACTTAAAGTGTAATAAAGAGAGAGAGAGAGTATTTCCTGTCCCTTGGAAGGAAATTTCCTGTCCCTTGGAAGACTTGCTTTTAGGATACTGCCACTATGCCATGGAGAACATAAGATGTTCTCTAGAGATTCTCATTTGGAGAGGAAGTGAGGCTCCTGAATGACCGTTATGGCTGAGTTACCAACTGACAGCATCCATCAACCACATCTGCAAGCTGTCTTGAAAATTATACCTGTAGCCCCAGTTGAATTTCCTCAGCTGACCTGATTGACATAGACAGAGATGAGATTTTCACACTGGGCCCTGCCCAAAGTTCAGTTTCAGGAACAAGATAAATTATTTTGTTTTTAGCCATGAAAGTTTAACAGGACAGTTTGTAATGAAGAAACAAATAATAACAAATGATCTATCAAGCTAGAGAAAGATCCCATTTCATTTTGCCTTGCTTCACTAGTATTGCAAAGGGAAAGTGAGAAAGAAAAAGAAAGACAGAGAGAGGGAGAGAAAGAGAAAATTGAGAGAAAAAGAGAGAGACTCCAAACAAAATGATTATGTCTCAAAAGAAAAAAATTTTCATCTATTTGTCTAACACACACACACGCGCACACAAAAAGACACACACACCTCTATTGCTTGGTATCCCACCCTATTTTGTATCCCTGAGGATTTATTTGAGTCCTTGAGAAAGCCCCTTATGAACATTAGAGCTCCTCTTAGGGTTAGTGGGGAACGGGTATAACTGAGCTTTCCCTATAGACTGGAGTAAATGTGCTAAGCCAGAATGTCTTCTTCCTCCTCCTCCTCTTCCTCATCTTTCTCCTCTCCTCCTCCTCTTCTAAATTTAAATAGTCTATATATGATTTTTATTTCTTATGTAATTGAGTTCCTAAATGTGTCCCAGGCTTAGTTTCTTCACACTCTTAAAAACCCACGCTTTCAGAAATCCTTAGGTTCTGCAGTCCCCTAGTCTTGGCTGGATATCTTCTTGTGCTATTTGCTATTTTTATGGCATTTGTCATTTACTAGCTGAATTAGTTCATTTCCTCACTGCCATGAAGAAAAACTGAAGACTGGTAATTTATAAGGAAAATAGATTTAATTGACTCGTAATTCCACTGGCTGTTAAGGAAGCATGATGCTGACATCTGCTCAGCTTTTGGGGAGGCCTCAGGTAATTTACAATCATGGCAGAAGGCAAAGGGGGAACAGCCCTTCACCTGGCTGCAGAAAGAGCAAGAGAGAGAGATGGGAAAGGTGCACAAACTTTTAAACAACCAAAGTCATGAAAACTCAATCACAAGACAGCACCAAGGGAATGGTGCTATTCCATTTATGAGAATTCCACTTCCATAATTTAATCACCTCCCACCAGGCCCCACTTCCAGTACTGGGGATTAGAATTCGACATGAGATTTGATGGGGTCAAAGATCCAAACCATATCATTAACCTTTTCTGTGAATCAGGTTTTAAAAAAAAACCTGTTAATAATGGCACCTATAATTTGCTGTAAGGATTTGATAAATTAAAATTATTTGTCAATAACAAAAATGTCCATGAAAAACTTGACTGAAAGTTAAATAAAATCCTTCTAAAGCTTCCAGTAAGCATCAGTTAATAAAGGGTAGTTTCTGTTTCTCTTACTGTTTTTGTTAAAAACAATATCTTCTACACGTGAGTAATGGGAAAATGGGACAACAATGTGATTTGTTTCAAATAATTTATTTTTATGCTGGCATTTCCTACTTTAGAATAAATGAAAATATAAATTATTGAATCTGACAATAAATCATATTATTTATAAATAAAAGCAAAATGGAAGATTAATTTGGATTCAGATATTAAGAAGACTGAATAACTGATATGAAATATTCCTACACACTAGTTTTAAAATGATGTCCTACAAGCAACTTTAAGGGTTTTTTGAAATGACATGTTTATGGTAGACAAATGTATCATATGCTCTTATGAATATTCAATATGTCGGCAAAAGATCCAACTCTAAATTTTCATGTTAAAGTCAGCTTCCTAAGACCACTCTATGCATAACTGTGTTACACAGGTTTCCCGGAACAGACCTTGAAGTGGAGGATTGCAGGCAGAATCTTTGTTGTGGAGTGCTCTTGAGATACACACCTGTAAAGAAGAGAGAAATGCAGGATTAGACAGAGGGGGAAGCTGCCAAACAATAAGGTGACAATGGAGGATTCTGCTGCTTCTATAAACAGCTCTGGACTTAAAATGAGCCTTCACATTGTTCCAAATTGAGTTATAAGAGTTCAACTTTGATATTCCCACCATAGGACAACAATGGACCTCAGGATGCATCCACACAATGGGCATACTCTTGACTATGCAGTTTCCTGTGGTTGAGGGCAATTCCTAATTGAGTGATGAAGCTGTAAATGGTTTTCCTCATAAACTGGGAAATGGTTTTCTTGGAGGCCCCAAAGAGGAAAACTGACAGAGTATCACAATAACAGCTACAATATCCTAGATCTAAAACAATTTTAAAGCATTTATTAGAATATAATAGATCATTTATTCTTTCAAAACACGTTTACAAAAACGTGTTTTGAAAACATTAAATATCTTTGATATAGTTTAGTAGGAAAATACTCAAAATCAAAATTGTAAAAACAATGTGTTTCTTATACAATTAAACTGCATTTGAAGTAGATGGCAATGTAATACAAATCTTGAAAAGTTTTTTTCTAAAACAAGGGTCCCAATGATGTACTATACCGTAATTAACACTGAAATTCTGGGAACTACTTTATCATTTCCAGTCACCATAGTTGCAAAGCTGGGAAGTAAACACTGTACATAAGATGATTGATTTCCCCTGGAATACAACAGGCTGAAGTTCCCTTCATTATACAAATTAATAAAATTCAAACTATATAAAATATGTATTAGTTGTTGATGATTAATTCATCTATATCAGGGTACCAAAGGTCTGGGCTACTTAAACCGTGTACATTCAAAATTCTAGATTGGGAAAAATTGTAAGGAAAACCTGAAGCTTTCATATAGTGTGAAAAATATTCAGCACATATGGATAATTTTTGATGTTTGAAATAAGCAGAAGGATCTCTAATAGAGATGACTTTATGACATTATTTAGGAACAGCATAAAAATAAACATTTTAAAGTGCTGTTATATAAAGATAAAACAACAGTTATTTCTCTATGTTTTGAAAGCTAAAACTAAATAAATGATAGTAGGAGCAGAAGTGCTTTGTGTTACAAGTGCTTCTCAAGCACTTAATTAATACCTTTAATGGTGGAGGGAAAAATACTGCTTCAACAATATAAAGATATAGCAGTTCAAAGTGGCAACCAAGCAAGATGTTACTTTGAAATGCCCTGCTTTAACAGTATACCTGGGGACTCTGCATTCTCCTCTAAACTGGGTTTAATATAAAGGAAATCCCACCACAGCTGTCTTCAAGCTTTCTAGTAAAATGGCCCTCCAGAAAGATGACCTTTGGTGTTAACCCCTGTCAAAATGACAGCTCGCCAAATGGAGAAGTCAAATCCCAGAAAAAAACAATAGAAAGTTTCATAGAAGTTAGCGGAAAAAATAAAATTTTGGGTGTTAAATGATTCTCACATATTGAATATCATTTTACTTCTTTTCTCCAACAAATCCATTCACCAGTATCATTAAAATTTATGACTTTTATTGTGGTACAATGCTATCCTTTCATAAATGTACTTCAATGAAGTAGGATTACTCCTGTGTATTATTACTATGGATACTATAGTCATGCTTTCTTTGTGCTCAAGTTGCCATGAGCTAAAGCCTTATTTAAAAAGGTAGATCTATTTCTAGGTATCTCTACTCCTATATTTTATCAAATATGTATGTATGTATGTATGTATCACAATATCTAAATATTAGCAAGCTTATGAGACAGTGATATTGATAACAATATCTTCAGTAGAATTAAGATTTATCTTCTTTGAGATCAGAAAATAAAACCATGTTAGATTTAGCTTAGAACATGCATACCTAAAAAAGATTGCTTAAATTAGCTTATAAGTGAGAACTGTGGTAAGTATGTTAAGCAAACAACTTACTGGATGTTATTTCTTCCATTCTGTGTACTCTTAACTACCACACATCATAAAGTCCTAAGAATCTAGTTTGGGAAAGTACAATAGAAGACTGAAGCAATTATTTAGATAATTTAATCTAAAAAAACCCATCATTGTGCCAATTCTTTGCTATTTCAAGGATAATAAGATCAATGTTTTCCATGATTATTGTTAGTATTATTTTATCATTAATTTTCATTAATTTATCATTTATTGAATACTTTCTTGACAATATCGATATATCTTAAAATCCTCCTAAATTTCACACGTGTAAATTCTGGATATTACTAAGCTGACCTAAACTACATATCTCCGAAAAGAAAAACTAAGGTGACGATACAGTTAAAACCAAATTTTAGTTTCAGATTCTAAGTAAATAATGTATAAATTTGAAAAATAGCTATGTTCTTATATAATTATAAAATAAAAATGTTATTTCTATCTAAATTAAATATACAATGTATTAATCTAGATTAATGAACATGCTCCAAATACTTTGAACCAAATTACTATTTCCCATCTATTACAACATATGATTCCCATGTATTACAACATACGATCTTTACTACTTTGTACATAAGTGTATTATTGAAATGTAACTATTATGTCTCCTTATATTTTCTTTGTAACATTTAAAACATTCTCATTATTTTAAAGAAATGTATATGCTAATACTTATGAAAAGGCTTTTCTGTGCCTGAGATTTCTATAACTGTGAAAAGCATAAGGGAGAATTTCCTTTCCAAAAACATAGACATTAATGAAGTTGTTTTCTGAGGCCTGTTCTTCGTAACTGTTTTCTAGGTGATGGACTATTTATCAACTTGCTCCATAATCCGTTTGGAGTTAAAGAGGACCACAGAAACTGCACCTCCAGGTGTCACAGGTTACAAAACTAATAACTAAAAAAAATTAAAAAACTTATCTCAGATTCCCTCCTGGAGTCTACTGCCTTGTTTATACAGTTGGAGGACAAAGTCAGCCACTGCCTGAATTCATATTCTGCACTATGCGATTCAGGAAACAGTGAGTCCAAGCATTTCTTACTCTTAAAATTGTGTTCAATGTTTGCAGTTACTTTCCTATCCCTGATATTATCAGGAAAGGGGCTGCAATTTCCTTTCTACTTCTCTGAGTCAACTGCAGAGTCTCAGATGTTTTCACAGTTGAGACAAGAGAACAAGCAGCACCAATGAAACCACGGGGTTCTATGGAGGCATCATGGTGTAGTGAGTAGAAGCATGCTGCTCTAGCTGTATCTCACTGGGTTCAAATCCTGCCTACACGGCATATGGTGCATTAACAGCCAGCTGACCGCAAGAATTTCTATGCTGGTAAAACAGGTTTATAATAACGCCAGTTAATCTAAAGATGATTTAAGTGAAGACTATTTGGTATTTTTCAAGGACTCAATAATCACTAACTGTGATCATGATCTTCCCCTTACCTACTTTCAATAAGTAAATAATTTACATTTATTAAACAAAATAAATTTAATCTTGCTTTTCTGAAACAACACAATTCTATTTCAATTTTCTTTACATAGAGGGAGGATCTCACCGCAGATAAAGATGTATGTATATTTTTTCTCCACTCAAAATTATGCTGAGACTCAAAAACAGAAATATCTAGTATGATATCAATTCATATACCAGTTATGTTTAGAGGGAGTTGGGCTAAACATACAGCATTCATTTAAAATGAAGGCCTCCCGTCATACTTTGCTGATGGTATTTAAGTATTGAAAGCCAACTTTTTCTGCCTGCTTACTATTATGTCATAGTAGCATGATTTCCCAGATGGCAGAAACTTTGCCTTTTTGTACATAGCTAGGCATTTGATGCTTGTAACAGTGACTTCTCAATAATTATGCATTGCCAGGAAAGATAATTACTTTAAAAATTTATTTAGGAAATTATTTAGCAAATAGTAAATAAATAGTACTAGTTGGTTGCTATTATTTCTGAATATCTTCAGTTTCCCTCAATTTTCTCATCTGATAAATGGAGATACATATTTCACAGCAGCATTGTGAGAGACAATAGAGTCAATATAGATAAAATTCTCCAAAGACCAAAACTTTATCTAGCTCATATGTTTTGCATGAGTATTCATTTTTTTAATTACTGTATCTTTTTAACTCATTATGACTAAAATTAAGTATTTTTTTTCTCTTTCAAGACCTTATGCTTCTCCTATGTTTCCAGTATGCTGGACATCAGGTGTGGGTAATAATAGTACCATGCTTTTCCTTTGGAGACTCCAAATCCTCAGTCCAAATGACTTTATTCCACCTCTAACTCCACAGATGCCATGAAATCCAGACCTCAGTACAGACAGTGACTTCCACGAACTTAGCTAAAATTTTTGGACCAAGTTTACTCCTTCTGGATTCTAAATGGATAGGGTAATGTTGCTGTCTCATGAAGCACCTTCTGAGCCTACTGAAGCAGAAGCCGATGTTGAGGCAGAACTGAAAGATGCGGAGGCAGAGTCCGGATAACACTGTCTGAACACCTGAAAAGATGTTGAACACTGATGAATTTTACTGTTCTGTTTTAGCCCAAGGTCAGTAAGCATCTTCTGTAAAGGGCTAGATTGCAAATATTTTACGTTTTATGGAACGTAAGGTTTGAGTGCAACTATTAAGCTCCAGTGATGGATATGGCTGTGTTGCAATGAAACTTGATTTACAGAAACAGATGGCAAGATCAATTTGGCCATGGATCATAGCTCATTGACTCCTGCCTTTTCCTGACAAAGTAGAGTTTCTTTACCTGGCAACCAAAGCAGTTAGTGTTAACTAATACCCCCTGTATCAGGCACTGGGTTAACAAATTTTTAAGCCAAAAATTTGAAAACTAATCATTTGTACCTTTTCTCTGTTCCCTTGCAGCATAAATACAACATCAGGAAGTATGTTTCTCTCAAATGATTCCTTGGTCTATTTACTCTTTCCATTCCCACCTATAACCTGTTATTTCAAATCACAATCATTTCCTGCTTAACATTCTATAAAAACTTTTTACATATTCGTTTGAGTCCAGGATTCCTTTCAATTCTTTTTCACACGGAAGGTCTTATTGTGCTATCCTACCTTGTTTTAACCTGAATTGACTCTCCCTTAGCTGAGAGAGCCAGACAAACTCCATTTTGGCTCCTTCACTTGCAGCCTCTTACCCAACCCCCTTCCTCAAGGACTTAACTTGTGCAAACTGACTCCCAGAACATCAAAGAACTCAATTAGCTGATAAGATACTGTGGCACGCTATATCTGCAGTTCCCAGGAATTCGCCCGGTTGATAGAACCCAAAGCCCCCACATCTATCACCTTGTGATGGATTTAAAGCCCCTGCACCTGGAACTGTTTGTTTTCCCGTAACCATTTGTCCTTTTGACTTTTTTGCCTGTTTTACTTCTGTAAGATTGCTTCAGCTAAGCTCCCCCTCCCCTTTCTAAACCAAAGTATGAAAGAAAATCTAGCCCCTTCTCTGGGGCCAAGACAATTTTGAGCACTAGCGGTCTCTCGGTTGCCGGATAATAAAGGACTCCTGAAATCGTCTCACAGCGTGGCGTTTCTCTACAACTCGCTCGGTTACGACATTATGATATTTCCACAATACATATATTGGCATGCCGTGGTCATATCCAGCGGATTGTTTATGAACCTCTGACATAGATAATGTCTCCTGTCATAAAATGCATATTATCTGACTTGTTTATTAAATTGTATCTTTTGTTTCTAGAATATAAATTATGTGAGGATCAGAGCAATTTTTTTTGTTTACAGTTTTCTTCAATTGTCTATACATGTGGTTGATATAATGTGAATAACCCATATGTATTTCTAAAAAGAAGGCCAAATGACTCAGCAGGGAAATTAAATATAAAAATAATGCATTATTTTTCTGAATCAATACAGACTTAAACCATATAATAAACTTCTGCTTTTAGAAAACCATTAAGGTCTATAGCACATATTTACTATTCTATGGTAATCTCTTAGATTTATCTCGCACCAACATACTAAAATTTTAACGGAATAAAAACACAAAAGAGGTTTTCAAAAAATATTATTTTCATATACCTAGTTTTCCAATTGTCTTTCTATTCCTGTTGGCTCTTAAAATTTACTTATTATTCAATGGCCAGTTCAAGTACAGATTCTCATTGTCTTTCTAATTTATTTCCTGTAGGGCTAGTTTGTTATTTTAGACCCATTTTCTGTATCACACATTTTTATAGTTCATATTGTATGTCAATTAAATTGTTGCAGATTCTTCCTATGTGCATGTCTTTGATGCACATGTACAATGAATGTTCCCAGAAAGTATTAATAAAGAACACATTTTCACCTCTTTTTAAATCACCAATTTCAGTACAAAGCAGTGTACACAGAAGATATTCACTAAATTCTTACTAAATGAGTGAATTTCATAGGAAACTGGAAAATGGATGATCATAAAATTACATCTGGAAGGAAATCAAGCCCAGAAAATTTATCTGATGACTGCACACACAATTTTTGCTAACATTATGCTGAAGGAAACAAGTGTATTACAATAACATGAAACATAGCAGATGGTTGGTTTACACTTCACATCATTCACTTGGTATTTTGGTGTGGAGAAATAATATTTGATCAAAACTTAATAGCATTTAAAATTGTCTTTATTTGATCTTTATTCTAACTAGTGATATGGATCACACAAAAGGTGTTTAGGCTCTTTCTTCTATGGCATGAGAATATTTTTAAAAATATATTTAGCTACTCAAAAAGTACAATGATATAAACAGGATATGGAAAACTCAGGAGAAAAACAGGAATTATAATTAATGACATAATATACACCAAAAATGAAGTGCCAATCTCAAATCATTTTTTAAAATGTGTGGTCTGAGATATTCAAAACTGACTCTAGAAGAAATCAATACTAAAATATTTGTCATACAAATAATTAATGAGAAGGTTATCAAAGAATTTCATCAAAGAATTCCTCTAATAAAGTCCCTGGGCCCAGAACTCATAGTTCAGAAAGGAAAAGAAAGAATGCATAATTTCCTTAATATATAAATTGATTCAAAACAAAAACACAAAAAAACCTAGAAATTACTCATATAAAACTAGCATAACCTCAAAAATAAGTGTACCTGAGTATGCTTATGCACACATATGAGGGCATATGTGTATGTGTGTGTGTGCACACCTCACATGTGTATGCACTACACACACAAGGTGAATTCTATTTAAAAACATAAATGCAGTGTATCTAGTAACAGAAAATAGCAGAAATTAAATCAACAAGTAATTATCTCAGGGATGTAAGATTCTCATTACTATATACATATCATAGATGTATGTGATCTGTGATCTGTGATCATTTGACTGGGGGCACAAAAACAAATGCTTAAATATTTCAGCATAATACAGCACTTACATCTGTGTGGTATAAATAATATTGAATAATATCATTGATTTGAAAGACCAAATTTGGCTGGAAGCAGTGGCTCACGCCTGTAATCCCAGCACTTTGGGAGGCCGAGACGGGTGGATCACAAGGTCAGGAGTTCGAGACCATCCCGGCTAACACCATGAAACCCCATCTCTACTAAAAATACAAAAAATTAGCCAGGCGTGTGGCGGGCACCTGTAGTCCCAGCTGCTCGGGAGGCTAAGGCAGGAGAATGGTGTGAACCCGGGGGGTGGCGCTTACAGTGAGCCGAGATGGCACCACTGCACCCTAGCCTGGGTGACAGAGCGAGACTCTGTCTCAAAAAAAAAAAAAAAAAAAAGAAGACCAAATTTAACAAAATCTGAACTATAGTGCATATAATTAGTCCTCCTCTTTCATTATTTAATTTTGGTATTCCATCATTATTGTCTGGTTTGAATTAACATGGTTATCATATGTTTAGATAAATATCATATTTCTGTAAGTATAGGCACGGATCCTTAAATCGGTAAAACATTTTACTCTTTTTAAATGTTTCTTTGTAATTCCCACTTCCACCCATCTAGTCTTCCATATAAACTTTAGAAAGAAATTACTAGGTTTCCAAAAGTATCCTAGATGGAACAGACTGATATTGATGTGAATTAATAGTAAAGGCCAGGCATGGAGGCTCATGCCTATGATCCCAGCAATTTGGGAGGCTGAGACAGGAGGATCACTTGAAGTCAGAAGTTTGAAACAATCCTGGCCAAATGGTGGATCTACTAAAAATACAAAAATTAGCTGGGTGTGGTGGCACGTGCCTGTAGTCCTAGCTACTCGGGAGGATGAGGCAGGAGAATCGCTTGAACCCGGGAGGCAGAGGTTGCAGTGAGCTGAGATGGTGCCACTGCAGGCTAGCCTGGCGAGAAAAAAAAAAAAAAGAGAGAGAGACTGGAAAAAATTGAGGTCTTTAAATATTGACTTATGCCACACATTAAAAGCAATTCTCTAATTTTTTTCTTTTACATAGTTCATCAAATTTTAATAGATTATATTCCATATTCCAATATATTTATTCCTAATTTATTCCTAGGCCATTTGCATGTAGACATAAATATCCTCTGTAAAATGAATTTCTTATATAATTTTCATTTTTCTTTTGATAATGTATAAGAAAGATGTTATTTGTTTTATGCTGACCTTACAATTAACCATGTTCTATACATTCTTATTAGTTCTTTTTTTTTTTTTTTTTTTGAGACAGAGCCTGGCTCTGTTGCCCCAGGTGGAGTGCAGTGGCGTGATCTCGGCTCACTGCAACCTCTGCCTCCCGGGTCCAAGCAGTTCTCTGCCTCAGCATCCAGAGTAGATGGGATTACAAGCACCCACCATCATGCCTGGCTAATTTTTGTATTTTTAGTAAAGACAAGGTTTCACTATCTTGGCCAAGCTAGTCTTGAACTCATGACCTCATGATCCACCTGCCTCGGCCTCCCAAAGTGCTGAGATTACAGGCTTGAGCCACTATGCCCGGCCTAGTTCTTTTTATCTTAACCATATCATTATGACTTCTTCAATACATAAGAATCTAGATTCTTTCTGCTTGATATTCACTTTTTCATGTATTTTCTAGTTTTATTGCTCTTATTTTATTGAAAATCATCTCAAATTTTGCATTTAAAATTAATTATAACAGGCATCCTAGTTTCCAAAATAAAAGATATCTTTCTAATGTTTTGCTTTAAACATAATATACAATATATTTCTCATAGATGTGCTCTACCCAAACAAGAACTTTCAATCTTATGGTTTCTAAGAATTATTATTAAAATTTGGAGTAAATATTTATTTTTTAGTGTATTTAAAACTGTGGAGGTAACTGTATAATCCTTCTTCCTTAATCTTTTAATATGACATGTTTACATAAGTTTTTTAAAGTTGTATTATCCTTGAGTTCCTGATGTAAGTGTTTTTGTAATAGAGTAAAAGCCTTACTGAATTTAAAATTTTCATTTTGGCGTAATTTCCAACTTACAGAAAAGGTGACTTCATAATACCAATAATCAGTATGTATCAAAAGTCCCCAACTGTAGCATTATACTATAATTGTTTATCATTGTCTTTTTCCTTAAAAGACTCAGACGTTGTGTTCCTTCAAGGCATTCTCTTAAAGTTGTACTTGAATCAAATAAAAAATTCACAGGGAAGTTGGAAAACCCTTCATACTGAAAAATAATGATACTACTATATATCACAATTTGTGGGATGCAAGCATAGTAGTATTTAAAAATATTTACAGTCTGGTGTATTGATCCTAAAAAAGATAATGCAAAATCAATTATCTAAACATCCACAATAAGCTACAAAAACAGATTACATTAAAACTAAAGGAAGAAGAAGAATGGCAAGAGCAAATATAAAAGTAGAAATTAAGGACAGAGAAAAATACAAAGAAAAATTTTTCTGTGAAAGATTAATATATTTGTTTGACACATGGTAAATCTAATAACAAAACACATATACACACACCAATATAAGGAATTTTTAAAACAGCATTAATTACAGAATGTACAGAGGTGTATGGTTTATTTCCTAGATAGCTTGTGTTTTTCTAAGTGTCTCATTTTTATTTATTTCTAACTTAATATGCTTCGTGATCAGAGAATGTACTTTCTATGATATAAAAAGTTCAAATATATTGAGACGATGTAAAACTCATCATATATTCTATCTTGTTAAATGTTTGGTAATATTTACCAATTGAAAAATATATATATTTTGTTAATTGGTTATAAATGTCAAATATTTATTTCTGTTTTATTTTTTAACTCTTCTTTTTTCATACTCATATCTTATTCATTTGATCAAGTGGTGATGGAAAGATGTTAAATTGTCTTTATTTTATTTTAATAGTTTTTAAAGGGAAGAGGTGGTTTTTGGTTACATGATTAAGTTATTTAGTAATGGTTTCTGAGATTTTGATGCACCCATCACCCAAGCAGTGTACACTGTACACAATGTGCAGTCTCCTTCACCCTCCTACCACCCTTCCCTTCAAGTCCCCAAAGTCCATTACATCATTCTTAGAATTTTGTGTCCTCATAGCTTAGCTCCCATTTATAAGTAAGAACATGCAATTGTATGATTTTCCACTCCCGAGTTACTTCACTTAGAATAATGCAGGTTGCTGCAAATGCCATTATTTCATATTTTTTTCTTTTCTTTTCTTTTCTTTTTTGGAGACAAAGTTTCACTCTTGTTGCCCAAGCTGGAGCATAATGGCACGATCTCGGCTCACTGCAACCTCTGCCTCCCAGTTTCAAGTGATTCTCCTGCCTCAGCCTCCTGAGTAGCTGGTCTTACAGGTGTCTGCCGCCACGCCCAGCTAATTTTTGTATATTTAGTAGAGACGGGGTTTCACCATGTTGACCGGGCTGGTCTTGAACTCCTGACCTCAGATGATCCTCCTGCTTCGGTCTCCCAAAGTGCTGGGATTACAGGCATGAGCTACTGTGCCCAGCCTATTATTTTATTTCTTTTTATGGCTGGGTAGTATTCCATGCCACATTTTACCTATTCATTGGTTGATGGGCATTTCGATTGGTTCCATATTTTTACAATTGCGAACTGTGCTGTTATAAACATGCACGTGCGTGTCTTCTTCATATGACATCTTTTCCTCTAGGTAGATACCCAGTAGTGGGATTGCTGGATCAAATGGAGGTTCTACTTTTAGTTCTCTAAGGAACCTCCATACTGTTTTCCACAGTGGTTATACTAGTTTACATTCCCACCATTAATGCAAAAGTGTTCCCTTTTCACCACATCCATGTCAATATCTATTATATTTTGATTTTCAAAGTATGGCCATTCTTGCAAGAATAAGGTGGTATCTCATTGTGTTTTTAACTTGCATTTCCCTGATAATTAGTGATGCTGAGTGTCTTTTCATATATTTGTTGACCATTTGTATATCTTAAGAATTTTCTATTCATGTCCTTAGCCCACTTTTTGATGGAATTTTTTTTTTTGTCTTGCTGATTTGTTTGAGTTCCTTGTGGATTCTTGATATGAGTCTTTGTCAGATGTATAGATTGCAAAAATTTTCTCCTACTGTACATGTTGTCTGTTTGATGATTATTTCTTTTGGTGTGCAGAAGCTTTTTAGTCTAATTATGTTCAATCTATTTATCTTTGTTTTTGTTGTGTTTGATTTTGGTTTCCTGGTCATGAAGAACCAAGCCGATGTTTTCACTGTTTTTTCCAATGTTAGCTTGTAGAATTTTTATGGTTTATGATCTTAGATTTAAGTCTTCGATCCATCTTGAGTGGATTTTTGTATAAGATGAGAGATGAGAATTCAGTTTCAATCTTCTTCATGTGGCTTTCCAAATATTCCATTACCATATGGAATATGTCTTTTCCAAACTTTATGTTTTTGTTTGCTTTGTTGAAGATCCGTTGGCTGCTAAGTGTTTGGTTTCATTTCTGGGTTCTCTATTCTGTTTCATAGGTCTATGTACCTATTTTTATACCAGTACGATGTTGTTTTGGTAAGGATAGTCTTGTAAAATAGTTTGAAGTCGGGTAATGTGATACATCCAGATTTATTATTTTTGTTTGGTCTTGCTTTGGCTAGGCAGGCTCTTTTTTTGGTTCTATACGAATTTGGGGATTTTTTTTCTAGTTTTGTGAAGACTGATGATGGTATTTTGATGAGAATTACATTGAATCTGTATATTGCTTTGGACAATATGGTCATTTTCACAATAATGATTCTACCCGTCCATTAGCATGAGATGTGTTATCTATTTGTTTCTTTCGTCAGTGATATCTCAGCAGTGTTTTGCAGTTTTCCTTGAAGAGATCTTTCACCTCCTTGGCTTTGTATGTTCCTAAGAGATACAGTTGCAGTTTGCAGTTGTTGTAAAAGGGATTAAGTTCTTGATTTGATTCTCGGGTTGGTTGTTGTTGGTGTATAGCAATGCTAATGATTTGTATATATTGATTTTTTGTGTCCTGAAACTTAACTGAATTTATCAGATCTAGGAGCTCTTTAGATGAGTCTTTAGAGTTATATAGATACACAATTACATCACTGGAAATCAGTGACAGTTTGACCTCCTCTTTACTGACTTGGATGCCCTTTATTTCTTTCTTTTGTCTGATTGCTCTGGCTAGGACTTCCAGAACTATGGTTAATAGATGTGGTAAGTGGGCATCATATTCTCATGGGGAATGCTTTTAAAATTGCCCTGTTCAGTATGATGTTGGTTGTGGGTTTGTTATAGATGGCTTGTATCACCTTGAGGTACGCACCTTCTATGCCAATTTTGCTGAGAATTTTAACCATAAAGGGATTCTGAATTTTGCCAAATGCTTTTTCTGTGTCTGAGATGATCACATAATTTTTGTTTTTAATTATGTTTATGTGATGTACACATTTATGACTTGTGTATGTTAAACCATCCCTGCATCCCTGGTATAAACCCCACTTGAAATCTTTAGATTATGAATTTGTCTGTTCTTTTTTAGCTATGTAAAATTTTACTTTATATAATTTGAAGTTATATTATTAAGAGCATATGCATTTCAAATTGTTTTGTCTTTTAAATGAATCAATTATTTTATCATTATAAAATGTTTGTCTTTCTCTTTTGTACTGTTTTTCCTGTGAAGTCTACTTTGGCTGGTATTCACATTAGAATTCATATGTTTTTATAACACTGGAACTTATTGCAGACACATGGCATAATAAGGACTAGGTTTGTACTCTTGCCTTAAATAAACTAAGAAATTTTTGATAAAATATACATATCAATGGTCTTCAGACAGTGAACATCAGATAGTATAGGACAGTGACCTCGAGACAGGGAAAACGAAGGTATGAACTAAATCATCCATCCATCTTACTGCCTTTGTTGGACACAGAACAATTTTTCTGAGATTGAGTCAATAGAAGTATAATCACAAATACAAGCAGATGGATATAGCACATTGAAGAGATACTAAATTTTTTATGCACAAGAAACTATCAAAATGAGATAAATTTACATTTAAATCTTTAATTCATCTTGAGTCAATTTTTTGTATATGATGTAAAGAAGGGGTCAGTTTCAATTTTCTATGTGGCTAGCCTCATATCCCAGCATCGATTATTTAATAGGGAGACCTTTCCCCATTACTTGGTTTCATCTGGTTTGTCAAAGATCACATGTTTGTAGATGTATGGTGTTATTTCCAAGTTCTCTATTCTGTTCCTCTGGTTTATGTGTCTGTTCTTGTACAAAAACCATGCTGTCTGGCTTACTGTAGTCCTGTAATATAGTTCGAAGTTGAGTAGTGTGATGCCTCCAGCTTTGTTCTTTTTGCTTAGGATTGCCTTGGCTATTTGGGCTTTTTTATGGTTCCATATGAATTTTAAAGCAGATTTTTCTAGTTCTGTGAAGGTGGTCAGTAGTAGTATAATGGGAATAGCATTGAGTCTATAAATTGTTTTGGGCAGTATGGCCATTTTAACAATATTGATTCTTCTTATCCATGAACATGGAACGTTTTTCATATTTGTTTGTGTCATCTCTGATTTCCTTGGGCAGTGGTTTGTGGACTGTAAAAACTTTGGAAGACCACCTAGGCTATACTACTTAGAACATAGGCATGGGCAAAGATTTCACGATAAAAACACCAAAAGCAATTATGACAAAAGCAAAAGTTGACAAATGGGATCTGATTAAATTAAAGAGCTTCTGCACAGCAAAAAGAAAAATAAACTATCACCAGAAGAAACAGATACCTACAGATGGATAAAATTTTGGCAAAATATGCCTCTGACAAAAGTCTAACATCCAGCATCTACAAGTAACTTAACCAAATTTACAAGAAAAAAACAAGGCCATTAAAAAGTGGGCAAAGGACATGAAGAGACACTTCTCAAAAGATGACATACATGTGGTCAACAAGCATATTAAAAAAGTTCAACATCGCTGATCATTAGAGAAATGTAAATCAAAACCACAGTAAGATGCCAACTCATGCCAGTAAGAATGGCTATTACTAAAAAGTTAAAAAGCAGATGCTTGTGAGATTGTGGGGAAAAGGGAACACTTTACACGGTTGGTGGGAGTGTAAATTAATTCAACCATTGTGGAAGACAGTGTGGTAATTCCTCAAAGACCTAAAGACAGAATTACCATTCGACACAGCAATCCCATTAATGGGTATATGCCTAAAGGATTATAAATTGTTCTATTGCGAAGACACATGCATGCATATGTTCCTCACAGCACTATTCACAATAGCAAATACATGGAATTAATCCATATGCCCATCAATGATAGACTGGATAAAGAAAACGTGGTGGTACATATACACCATGGAATACCATGCAGCCACAAAAAAAAAAAAAATGTGATAATGTCCTTTGCAGGGACATGGATGGAGTTGGAGGTCATTATTCTAAGCAAACTAAAGCAGGAACAGAAAACCAAATACTGCATGTTCTCACTTTTAATTGGAAGCTAAATGATGAGGATACGGACACATAGAGAGGAACAATACACACTGGGGCCTATCAGAGAGTGGAGGGCTGGGGGAGGGAGAGAAGCAGGAAACATAACTAATGGATACTAGGCTTAATACCTGGGTGATGAAATAATCTGTACAATCAACCCCAATAATGCACGTTTACTTATGTAACAAATCTGCATATCTTACACATGTACCCCAATCTAAAAATAGAAGTTTAACAAGGAAAAAAATGAGTTAAATCATTGGAAAATTCTTTCCAAACAAATTACATATGGCAATGTGTTAAGATCTTCTCACTTTAAAGAGCTCTTTTACTCATCTGACAAGCATTTAGTGTAAGTGTTCTATTCGCTAGGCAATAGGAACTAGAGGCTGGAAAAACAATGGTGAAAAAATGCCCATGCCATTAAGAAATTTGTGTGTGTATATGTGTGTGTGTGTGTATATATACATATACACACACATCATATGTATTTATTAGAACAAATTAAGACATTATTGAACAATGGTGCACATAGCAATTAACAATAACAAAAGGCTAAAATAAAAAATTATTAAAATAATAATAACCCAACAATTTTTAAATTGGGAGGCAATATAAAAAGTTATTGAAGAGATCCAAATGTCAAAATGTGTGTGCGTGTGTTGGGGGGGATAGAGTTATGGGGTAATAAATGTTTATAGATCTTTGTTTCTCTCTTTTTTGTTCTTTGCAATCAAACTTAAGTTTTCTTCAGTTTAAAATCACTTGTTACAATGATATTCTTTAGCCTCATGGTAATCAGGAAACAAAATTCAGTAACAGACACCCTAAAAATAATAGACACGTAAAAAGCAAGAAATTAAATCACACTCCCAGAGAAAATTACCTCACTATAAATACAGACAGGAAAAAAGGGAAGGAGGGAGGAAAGGAAAGGAAGAAAGAACGAAGGAGAGAGAGAAGAGAAAGAGGAAGAAATGAAGAGAGAAATAACAAAAGAAAAAAGAGAGTAGCAAAACGACCAGAAAACAAGTAAAAGTGGCAGTAGTATGTTTTTACCTGTTAGTAATAATCTTGAATATAAATGAATTAAATTCTCCAATTATGACAGAGTAGCTGAATGGATTTAAAGACAAGATCCAACTATATACTGCCTACAAGAAACTCAGTTCACCTATAAAGACATACATAGACTGAAAATGAAGGGATGGTAAAAGATATCCCATACAAATGGAAACAAAAAAGCAAGAGTAGCTATACTTACGTTAGATAAAATAGAAAGATAATTATATAATGAGAAAGAAATCAATACAGCAGTATCACAATTATAAGTGCAAATGCAACCAACACTCAAGCACCTAAACACAGAAGCAAATATTAACAGACCTTAAAGGACAGATGGACTGCAATACAATAATAGAGTACCTCAAAACTCAACTATAATCAACACTCCACTATCATCAATGAACAGATCATCCAGACGACAAAAAATCATCAGTTAAACTGTAATCTCTACTGAACGGACCTAACATTTACACAGCTTTCCACTCTGCAACTGCACAATGCACATTCTACTGAGTAGCACATGGATTATTTTCCAGGACAGACTATGTGTTAGGCCAAATAACAAGTCACAGCCCTTTTTAAAAACTGAATTCATACCAAGCATCTTTTCTGATCACAGTGGAATAGTACGAGAAATCAGTAACAGGAGGAACTTTAAAAACTGTACAAACATATGGAAATTAAAATACATGTTCATGAACAATGAATAAAGAAATAAAAAAGAAATTAAAAATTTATTGAAATAAATAAAAATAGAAACAACATAACAAAACCTGTGGGATGCAGCAAAAGCAGTTGTAAGAGGAAAAGTGCATAGCTATAAACGCCTACATCAGAAAAGAAAAAAGATCTCAAACAGCCAACCTGACAGTACACCTCAAGTAATGAGAAAAACAAAAAAATCAAATGTTAAAATTAGTAGAAAGAATATCAGAAAGATTAGAACAGAAATTTTACAAATAGAAATACAAAATACAAAATACAAAAAAATACAAACAGTCAATGGAACAAAGAGCTGGGGGGTTTTGAAAAAAAAATCAAAATTGACAGGCTTTAACTAGACTAAGGAGAAAGAAAGCCGAAATAAAATCATAGATAAGGCTCGGCATGGTGCCTCACACCTGGGATCCTAGCACTTTGAGAGGCTGAGGCTGTTTGGATTACTTGAGGTCAGGAGTTCGAAACGAGCCTGGCCAACATGCTGAACTCTCTCTACTAAAAACACAAAAAATTACCTGGGCGTAGTGGCAGGTACCTGTAATCCAGCTACTGAGGAGGCTGAGGGAAGAGAATGGCTTGAACCTAGGAGGTGGAAGTTGCAGTGAGTCAAGATCATGCCACTGCACACCGACCTGGATGACAGAGGGAGACTCTCTATGACATGCTTGAACTTTCTGACTTGTCCTATCTTTCCCTATTTCCTAAATAATTAGTCATTCTACTTTAGGACAAGAATTTGCCATACAAGATCCTTTCTCATGTAACATTTCTTCATAACATTTCTAACATAAACACATCTTCATATCCACAATTTTCTTTGTATCTCTCCTCCTCCCTACTAATTTCTTATGCCCACACAAATCGAAAAAGATCAGGTAATACAAGGCCAAACAGTGGAGCCTTAGATTTTGAGAGGGACCTGTCTGCTTACAGTTCTTGGGATTCCATGAGGAAAAGAGGTTTCTCTTAAAAGAGGGTCTGTGGCACCTTCTGTTTTTCCCATGGAGTCTCAGGCTGTTAGAAATTATCTCAGGTCCTCTCATGTGGGCATCGAGAGTGGCAACAAGACAGACTAGGAAAGTAATTCAGACAACTAAGAAGAAAAAGAAAAACTTAGTACTATCTTTATTGTAAAGACAGATAAACTGAGGCACCATGCAGTTTAAAATTTTATGTTCACCTAGTGTAAGACTCCATAGCTCTCTCTTTTAACCATCCTGTAATTCTGCTGACTCTATGCCTGTCACTGATTCACTTGTGTGGTAGCTCGTGGGCCCCTTAGAGCTTGGAACCTGGGTTTCATTTCCTGCTCTACGGCTATATAATTTAACAATTTTTCTCTGGATTTGTTGGATTCTAACGGTATATATCCCAAATTTTATTAATATTACTGAATATTAATGGAGGCTGTGATATCTTTAGTCTGTAGAAATATTAAACAACCTACAAAGGACTATATGAGGTTAAATAGTATTAATATTTCTATATGCTTTAAAACATTGAGGCAATGTATTGAGAAACACACCTAAGAAACTGCAACCAATCCACTCTGGACAAAAATTTAGACACTATCTCTTCAATAGAAGCTATCTAGTGGCATTTTTACATATCCTTACACATATCAACAGTATTTTACATGCTCATAACCTTAAAAATAGAAAGTGTCAAAATTACAGACCTTATGCATTTCTGTGGGCTTGAAAAATGATACAATATAGATTGTTTCTTTCAAGTAGTCATTAAAATGCATAAACTTCTAGAGTAATCACTAAAAAAAAAGATTTCATACCAAAGGTAGTAATACCAGAAATAAAAAAGGGCTCAACACTGCAGGTTCTTGAAGGCAAAAGTCAATGAAGACTTTGTTTTGGTTGTGAATCTTGGCCTTAAAACATTATCCACATGATCCTCCCTTCCTTTTCCTGTTGCAAAAATGTGATGAACCAGATTTGCTCATGCAGATGACAATACTCTTGAAAATAGTGGCAGAGAAATAAAATGAAAGGAATACAGTTCACTTAATGATCTCATAAATTGGAACTAGTTACCCCTCTGACTCTTGCATAGCTCCAGACTATGTGAGAGAGATGTAGTGGCTGTTTGCTAGCAATATTTTATTTGATGCTTCATTTTTGATTCCTTTAATAACTACTTACAACATACTAACAGGATCATGAAAGCATAGCTATTCAAGTAACCAAATAATTATGCAATCAATGTTTTTCCTCATCTCTAAAGCATAGTAATGGACTGATTATTTTAAGAATACAACTCGGTGACAAGTAGTTTGTGTTTAACTCAGTTTTAGTTTGTTGCTTGTTAAGGCCATTGCTTAGGATAATGAAAACAAGAGGAGGAGAAACAAGAATATAAACAAGAAATAGAAGCAGCAGCATAAGAAAATGAAGAGGAACAAGATGATGATGATTAGAAGAAGAAAAAACAGACTGAAAGAAAGGAAGAACAGGTGCGGGAATTAGAATTATTATGATACCTTATTTCCCCTCCCGATTTATGAAATTTGAAAATATTTCAAGGCTTTTCACAACAAAACCAAGCTAAAAGATACACCAATAGTCACCCCCTAAATTTGGTTAAGAATAAGACAATGTTGCCACTCACACCTGACCCAGGCACCAGCAGGAGGAGGGCACCTCCAGATTCTGCAGGAGAAGGAGCAGGACTCCTCCTTGCCCTGGCTGGGCCTCCACTGCTGCCACCTAGGCCCGCGGTACAGCACCCGCAGCTGCCTCCCCACTTCAGGCCGGGCTGGGCCCGGCGGGCTCCACAGCATTCCCACTCTCACTTCTCGGATCCAAGACTTGCTGCTGCTGCCACCACTAACGCCAATGCCAACACGACCACCGCTGCTGTTGCCCTCAATGCACTGGCCCACCCTACAAGCCTCCTACCACCTGGCCCCCGCAGACACTCTCCTACCTCTCCACCACTCCGGTCAAGTTGCAGTCTGTCTCTGCCACCAACTGCAGCGAGGCGAGCCACAGAACCATGCCATCTGCAGGCTCCAGCCTCCAGCGTGCAACAGATGACTCTTCCATCTCCTAGCTCGAAGCATCTGGGTGGTAAAAGCCAGACGTGCCTAGAACAGGATGCAGAGAGTGGTAATGTTAGAGGCTCACCTTGTCATGCTGGCCACTGGGTGGCAGGGGCTGGTTTCAGCAAACGCACAACTGGGAACTGGGGCGGGTGTGACTGCCTTTGCCAAAACCGGCCCCTGGCTAGGTCCAGCTGGCCAGGAACTGCTGGGTCTACCCTGGCTGCACTCCTTGGTGAGCAGAAGCAGCAGAAATTCAGACCCAGCCAGCTCTCTCCAACCAAGCGCCAGTTCCTGTTTCTGATGCCTCCACCCACAGGGCCCTGTTCCCCCGTGGTGCCCGCTACTCCGTGCCCAGGGGTCCCAGATTGTCTCTGCAACACAGTGAGAGGGTGCAGGCCGGGGAAGCACGGCGGGTGTGGGGGCCTTACTGTGCTCAGGATTCCCAAGGAAACATTGCGCGCCTGCCACGCTCCAGCACGAGCAAACAGAGGTTGCCCTCTAGAATCTAGAGTCTCGGAAGAGGAGGACGGCCCCTTCCTTGGAGGCCACAGCTATCTCTGCCACGTCCGTAGCCCGCTGCCAGAAGCAGCAGTACAGTGCAACCCCCAATAGTGCGCCCCCACCGGCATGCCACAGGGCACGTAAACCTGATAGTGCCCCCAAACTGCCCCATTGCCCCCAGCACTGCAGCCAGGGATAGTGCCCACGACCAGACCTTGCTGGGGGTAGTGACAGCCCAGATAGTGCCCCCAACCCGCCCCCCTGCCATGACAGTGCAGGAGCTAATAGCACCCCTAACCCTCCCCCCAGCTGGCGGTCAGCCCCCTGTAGCACACACAATCACCCCCACCACCAGGCAGTGTAGCCCCCGCCAACTCCACCAACCCACGTCCCCCACACCCCCACAGGGAATGTGACCTTGATAGTGCTCCTATTCAGGGTAGTGCATCCCTGGATAGCTCACCTACCCTGCCACCTTTCTACCATGCTGGCCAAGCTCCAACCTCTGTCACCTCCACCAACCGCAGTGAGGCGAGCCTAGGTCCCACAGGCTCAAGCCTCCAGCTCGGGGTATGTGGCTCCCACTTCCTGTTCTCTAAGCTGAGCTCCCAGCTTCGATTCTGATTGGATGAGAGCAAGTCTTAGGACAACCAATCACAGCATGAAAATAAAGTCCAATCAGAATAGGACTAGAGGTTTTCTCTCATCCAATCAGATATGTAGTCCAGGAACCTCATTTGCATAACCTCATATATAAAGCATGCAGAGGGGGCGTCAGGCCATTCCGGGCTCTTGTGTGGTTGCCTTCTCAGCTCCTCCGTGCCAGGCTTAGAAAACCAGGAGAAGGGGTAGTCACTTGCCACAGCTGGAGGCTGGAGCGTATGGTACCACGGCTCGCCTCGCTGTGGTGGGTGCTGGTGACAGAGACAGCAGCTCGGCTGGAGTGGTAGGAGGGGGTAAATAGTTTTTGGGTAGATGGAGGGATAAAGAGGGTGGTTAGCGGCAAAGGGAAAAGAGAATGGCAAGCAGGAGAGTGAGGAAAAGATGGTTGAAAAAAAGTTTTTGGGTATCTGGGGGGTAAAAAAGGGTGGCATGTAGGAGGAGGAAAGAGAGGGTGGTGGTGGGGGAGACGGGGACAAGTAGGAAGGAGAGAAGGTTTGCAAAAAGACGGTGGGGAGAAACATGGTGAGGAGAACAGAAAGACAGTGGGGAAAGAAAAGATGTGTAAAAAGATCTTGGGTAGATGGAGGTGGAAAAGGGTGCCACGTGGGAGGAAGGAGAAGAGGGTGCAGAGAGGGAGGGGGAAGAGAGAGAAGGTGGTGAGCAGGAGGGAGAGAAGATTTTGTGAAAAGTCGGTGGGGACAAGATGGTGGCGAAATGTTTTTTTCAGTAGATGGAGGAAAAAGAGGGTGGTGATCAGGAGAAGAAAAAAGGGTGGTGAGTAGGAGGAAGAAGAGGGTTTTTCAAAAAGGGTGGGAAGAAAAGACAGTGGGGAGAAAAAACTGGGTTTTTCAAAAAGGGTGGGAAGAAAAGACAGTGGGGAGAAAAAACAGTGGGGGAGAGAAGTTTTTGGGTAGATGGAGAGAAAGGGTGGCGAGCGGGAGAGTGGAAGGAGGATTGGGAAAACGACGATGGAAAAATAGTTTTGGGGTAGATGGAGGGCGACAGGAAGGTGGCATGTAAGAAGAGGGCAGGAATGGGGAAAAGAGGGTGGTGAGCAGGAGCAGGAGAAGGCTTTGCGAAGAGATGGTGAGGGGGAAAGGCAGTGAGGAAGAAAGTTTTTGGGTAGATGGGGTAAAGAGGGTGGTGAGCAGGAGGGACAAAAAGAGGGTGGCAAGCAGAGGGAGACAAGGGTTTGCCAAAAGACCATGAGGAAAAGACAGTGGGGAGAAAAAAGTTTTTCGGTACATGGAGGGGGAAAAGAGGGTGGCAAGTGGGAGAGGGGAAAAGAGGGTGGTAAGCAGGAGAAGGAAAAAGAGGAGGCGAGTGGGAGGGAGACAAGGTTTTGTGAAAAGATGGTGGGCAGAAGAGACAGATGGTGGGGAAAGGAAAGACAGATGGTGGGTAAAATGTGGGTAGATGCAGCGCGAAAAGAGTGTGGCAAGTGGGAGAAAAGAGGGTGGCGAGAGGGAGGAGGGAAAGAGTTGGGAAAAAGACGATGGGGAAAATAGTTTTGGGGTAGATGGAAGGCAAAAGGAGGATGGTAAGGATAGAGGAAAGAAGAGGGCGAGTGGGAAGGGGGAAGGCTTAGTGAAAAGACGGTAGGGAAATTTTTGGGGGTAGATGGAGGAAGAAAGAGGGTGGTGAGCAGGAGTGGGGAGAAGGCATTGTGAAAAGACGGTGGGGAGATGTTTTTGCGTAGATGGAGAAGAGAAAGAGGGTGGCAAGGAGGAGTGGGGGAAAGACGATGGGGAAAACCGTTTTGGGGTAGATGGAGGTTGGAAAAGCGGGCGGTGAGCGGCAGGAATGGGGAGAAGGCTTTGGGAAAATATGAGGGAAAAGTTTTTGGGTAGATGGAGGAACAAAAGGGGAATGAAACCAGAAGGGAGAAAAGGAGGGTGTCCAGTGAGGGGGGAAAAGTTTTTGGGTAGATGGATGGCGAAAAGGGTGGTGAGCAGGAGAGTAGAGAAGGCTTTGCGAAATGACAGTGGGGAAAAATAGTGGGAAAAGTGTTTTGGGGTAGATGGAGGAAGAAAAAGGTGGCGAGAGGGAGAGGGCCAAATGTGGTTGAGAAAAGAAGGTAGGGGACAAAGTTTTTGAGTAGATCTTTTTCTGAGTTTTAAATCAGATTATTTGTATTTTTGCTTTGAGTAGTTTGAGTTCTTTATATATTTTGTGTTATATTAACCCCTTGCCTGATGCATAGTTTGCAAATACTTTCTTCCATTCTCTGGATTGCTGCTTCTATTGATTGCTTTCTCTACTTTGCAGAAGCGTTTAAGTTTAGTGCAATTGCATTTTGTCTGTTTTTGCCTTTTGTTGCTTGTGTTTTTAATGTGTATTTGAAAATCCCTTGTCCTAACCAATTTCACGATTGGTTAACTAACCATAGCTAACATTTTCCTATGTTTTCTTCTCTAGTAGTTTCATAGTTTCATGTCCTACATTTAAATCTTTATTTTCAGTAGATGGTAAGATAACAGCCTAGATGTATTCTTGTACATGTGGGTGTTGGGTTTTCCTAGCACAGTTTATTGAAGAGATTGTCCTTCCCGAATGTGTGCTTTTGGTGCCTTTGTTATAAAAGAGTTGACTGTAAAAGCTTGAATTTATTTTTGAGTTCTCTATTCTGTTTCATTTGTCTATGTCTGTCTGTCATTCGTCTATGTGTCTCTGTCTCTCTCTCTCTGTCTGTCCCCTACCTATTTTTTTTCTTTTGCCACTACCATGCTGTTTTGGTTACTAGATTTGCGGTATATTTTGAAATCAGGTAGTGTGATGCCTCCAGCTTTTTTCTTTTTATTCAAGATTCTTTTGTCTATCTGAGGTATTTTGCATTTCCATGTGAATTTTAGGATTTTTTTTTTTTTTTTGAGACGGAGTCTCGTTCTGTCGCCCAGGCTGGAGTGCACTGGCGTGATCTCGGCTCACCAAAAGCACTGCTTCCTGAGTTCAAGCGATTCTCCTGCCTCAGCCTCCTGAGTAGCTGGGATTACAGGCGTGCGCCACCATGCCTGGCTGATTTTTGTATATGTAGTAGAGACGGGGTTGCACCATGTTGTTCAGGCTGGTCTCAAATTCCTGACCTCGTGATCCAGGCGCTTTGGCCTCCCAAAGTGCTGGGATTACAAGCGTCAGCCACCGTGCCCGGCGGTTTTTTTTTTCCTGTATCTATGAAGAATCTCTTTCCTAATTTGACATGGATTCCATTGATTCTATAGATCACATAGGGTGATACAGATATTTTAACGATATTCTTCTAGTGCTTGGACATGGGATATCTTTACATTTACTTGTGTCTGCTTTAATATCTTTCGTCTGTGTTTTATAGTTTTAATTGTGGGATCTTTCACCTTTTTGTTAAGCTTATCTCTAGGTATCTTTTTTGGGGGGCATTGGGTAACTATTGCAATGAAATAGCTTTCTTGATTTCTTTCTTAGGTGTTTCACTATTGGTGCATGGGTGTGCTACTCATTTTTATATATTGATATTGTATCTTGCAAACTTTATGAAATTTGTTTATTATTTCTAGTAGGTTTTTTTGTGGAATCTTTAGGGTTCTGCATATTTATATGATTATGTCACCTGCAAACAGAGACAATTTGACTTCCTTTTACTTCCAATTTGGATGCCTTTTATTGTGTTCTTCTATCTAATTCCTCTAGCTAGGACTTCTAGTACTGTGATGAATAAAAGTGGTAAAAGTAGCCACACTTGTTCCAGATCTTAGAAGAAGAGCTTTTAACTTTTCCCCATTGATTATGATGTTAGCTGTGGATTTGTCATATATGGACTTCATTGTGCTGAGATTAGTTCTACTGTTGAGGCCCTCTCATGCATTTTTCAGTTCATCAGTTGCATTTTTCAGCTTTGAGGTTTCTGTCACCTTTTTGAATTACTTCTATCTCTTTGTTAAATTTCTTTGATAAGTTTCTGAATTACTTCTCTATATTTGAATTTCATTGAGTATCCTCAAAACAGCCATTTTTACTTCCCTGTCTGGAGAGTCTCACATCTTTTTATTTTTATTTTTATTCTTATTTTTTTTGTGACATGGAGTCTTATTCCATCACCCAGCCTGGAGTACAGTGGCACAATCTTGGCTCACTGCAACCTCTGCCTCCCACATTCAAGAAATTATCCTGTCTCAGCCTCCCAAATAGCTGGGACTACAGGCACCTGCCACCACACCCAGCTAATTTTAGTATTTTTAGTAAAGACGGGGTTTCACCTTGTTGGTCAGGCTGGTTTCGAACTCCTGAACTCAGGTAATCCACCCACCTCAGCCTCCCAAAGTTCTGGGATTACAGGTGTGAGCCAACACACCCAGCCGAGTCTCACATCTTTAGCTCTGGTCACTGGTGACTCATTTATTTTTGGGTGAGGTCATATTTCCTTGAATGTTCTTAATGCTTTTGAGCATATGTTCATGCCTGGGAGTTGAATAAGTGTGTATTTATTCCAGTTTTTGCCGTCTGTTCTTGTTTGTGCTTGTCCTTCTTCAGTCTTCCAGAAATTCCAAGAAATTCAAGACTGTTGAGTTCCCCAAGCCTGTGGTCACTGCAGCTGTTACAGCACCAGAGGGCACCTTAAGCTCAGGTTCACTGTGACTTTTGCAGACTGAGGTCCCTGGTGGCTGTGACACACTTGGAGAAGATAAGGGAGGGATTCCCTGGGTTCCCAGGCAAAGTTCTTCATTCACGTCCCTCTTCTTCCCCTTGCAATGAATCTTGGCACCAAGCTTTGTGGATCTGGGAGAAGTGTGATTTGGGCACTCTCATGGCCACTGCAGCTGGCGCAACACACCTGAAGCCCATAGCCTCCCAGACCAGAGCAGCACTGGGACTTTTCTGAGTCCTGTGGCCACTATTTTGCCTGACTGCTGCTGACTTATTTAGGTTTCTAAGCCAGGTTAGTCTGCTGGTGATGAAGCTGGCCTGGGTTTGGGTCCATCCCGCCAGGGTGGCAGAATTCCTTCTCCCTGCAGGGGGCTCTGTAGGTGTCTGGGAGCTCCTGCCTGGAATCAGGGCCACAGTGTTCTGCCTGATGCTGCGTCCACTGTGTTAGGTCTGATACTGGATTCTCCTCTTTCTTGCATAGGGAAGGAATTCTCTCTGCACTGCACTGCCTGGAGTTGGGATTGGGGTAACACAGGCAGCCCTGTGGCCACCGCAGCTGATGTCACATAGGAAGCCCACAGCCTCCCAGACCAGCACATCGTTGGTGGTTGGAGCTCACCCAAGGACCAAAGTGACTCTGGCCTGCCTGCCACTGACATTTACTTGGGGCCTGAGGCCACTTGAATCAGCTAGTGATGAAGCAAGTCAGGACTCAGGTTTGTCCCACCGGGTTAGTGGATTGCCTTTTAGACCAGGTCATGTCTAAATGCTCTATGGGCACTGGCCTGGAATCAAAGGCCATGGGGTTCTTCCCAGTGCTGTCCTTTACTATAACAGAGCTGGCACTGGGCTCCAAGGTAAAGTCCCATGGACCCTTCCTTGTCCCTCCTGCAAGAGGTGGACACATTCTCCGCACTGCACTGCCTGGGGTTGAGGGAGGGGCAGTGAAGGCACTGAAAGACTGTCTTTTCCCCTTCTTTAATGTGTCTTCTCTTGTTTTTAAGCTGAAACCAGGTTCTGTGATCTGTCCCCTGCTTTCTTTAGCTCTTGTGAAGGTATTATCTTGCTTGGATTGTTGGATGGTGGTTCAGTTTAATGTTCCCGCAGAGACGCAATCACAGAGATTCTATCCTCCATCTCGCTCCACCTCTTCTCATTTATTTAGTTCTTCTTCAATTTATTTCAATAATATTTTGGAGGTTTCAGAGTATGAGTTTTGAACTGCTCTTGTTAATTTCTAAATTTATTACTTGTTTTGTTGCTATTATAAATGGGATTGTTTCTTTAATATCATTTTAAGGCAGTTCATTGACAGTATATAGAAATAAAATTAATTTTTAGTATTGCATCTATATCTGGAAACCATGCCAAATTTATTATTTTGAATACTATTTTACAAATTTATTAGAATTATGTATATATAAGAGATCATGCCATCTGTAAATATAAATAATTTTATTATTTTCTTTTCAATCAGGATGTTTTTAATTTTCTATTCTTTACTAACTACACCTCACTAGAATCCGTAGTATAACGTTGAGTAGAATTTGCAAGAGTGGACATTCTTGTAACTAATCCTACCAGGAAAGGATTCACCCTTTCATTGCAGAGTGTAATGATAGCTGTGGGTTTCATAGATAACTACCACTAGTTTCAGGAAGTTATCTTACTGTCCATAACTGGAGTGTTTTCATGATGAAAATGTGTAATATTTTCTCAAATGCTTTTTCTATTGAGATGCTCATATATTTTGGTCTTTTATTCTATTAATATGGTGTTTGCATTCATTGATTTTTCAAATATTAAATCAATGGTGCATTCCTGGGGTCAATCACATCTGCACACAGTGCATAATCTGTTTTATATGTTGCTGGATTCAGCTTGGCAGTATTTTGTTGAGGATTTTTGATTTTATAAAACAAAGATACTGGTCTATATTGTTTTGTGATTCAGTTTTGGGGACAGTAATCCTGTTTGTAAAATGAATTGGGAAGTGTTCTCTCCCCTTTTATTTTCTGTAAGAGTTGGTGAACAATTGATATTAATTTCTCAGAGTGTTTGATTCACCTGGGAAGCTAGGTGAGATGAGATTTTTATTGTAAGGTTTTAAAATGACAACCCCATGTTTTAACCTTCCATAGATCTATTTATATTTTTTATTTCTCCTTTAGACTATTTTAGTTTCTGTCGTTCTAGGACTTTATTCTATCTAGGCTATCTTACTTTTTTGGCATAACATTTACATGGCTTTCTCTTTTAATCATATTTATTTTGGAATACTGGCAGTGATGTGTTCTCTTTTATTACCAATTTTAGTAATTTGAGTCTCTTCTGTTTTTTTCTTGCTTGGCCTAAGTAAATATTTGCCAATTTTTTTTATTTTTCCAAACATTTAATTTTGGTTTGTTGATTTTCTCTGTTTCGTATTCCCTATCTTTCTGTTATCCTAACTCTATTTTCCCCTCTTCTTTTTTTTTTCTTTTTTCTTTTCTTTTTTTTTTTTTGAGACAGAATCTGGCTCTGTCACCAGGCTGGAGTGTAGTGGCACGATCTTGGCTCACTGCGACCTCCGACTCCCTGGTTCAAGCGATTCTTCTGCCTCAGTCTCCCTAGTAACTGGGATTACAAGCACATGCCACCAGGCCTAGATAATTTTTGTATTTTTAGTAGAGACAGGGTTTCACCGTGTTGACAAGGCTGGTCTCAAACTCCCGACCTCAGGCAATCCGCCCGCCTTGGCCTCCCAAAGTGGTGGAATTACAGGCATGAGCCACCCTGCCTGGCCAGCTTAATTCTAAAGAAATGTTTGTCTTTAGGAACATTGTATTTGGTCAACTAAAATTTAAGATTCTGGAGCTTCAGCTGTTCTCTTATATGAAAATAAAAGCATGAATTGGGAAATAATGAGTTCCCCAATTTTTTTGTGGGGGGAACAAAACAACTATCCATGTACATACAGTTTTTGGTTCCCCAGATCATTGAGCCAACTTGGCCAAAATAAGTAACCCCTCATTCCTTATCTCAAGAAGGTGGTCTTGCCTCGCTTGGAGAAGTTAAAATGAATTCACTGGATGTAGTTACTTTTAAGCATATCAGTTTACTTCATGTCCCATTTTCAACCAGTTACTGTACCTGGAATAATTAATAGAATCAAATTCTGTCACGCACAGGTAAATAAGTAAATTCTGTCATTTAATATCTAAATTATGTATATTTATATTTACATATGTATATTTTACTTGTAATTCAATGAAGATAAGGCTTTGTATGTATGCTCTGTGTAAAATATGCTGTCTATATTCTCATGATAGTAAAGAATAGATTGAGTAATGGAATGTATTTGAATTTTACATATATCTTTCATTTAGTAGCAGAAATAAAATCTTAGCACTTGATTTAGTAAATTCCTCCATTTAAAATAAGATGTTACTTTAGCAGAAACAAAATTTATCTTAATGGGATGATAATTCACTAGTTTACCTCTGATGAGCATCAGCTAGTATTTAATGCATTGTGAAATTACACAGCATCAAAATAAAATATAATACAGTCAAACACAAAAATTATCTTATTAATTTAGACATAAGAAGTTAGGTTATAAAATCAAGGTATTTTTGGTGTTTGTTTTGTTTTTAGGATATTAGCATATACTACCAAACATGAACCATAGTAAAAGCTGTTCAGTAACACTTATCATTCCATTTTCAAATAACCTGAGTTTGTGTGTCAGGCTGAAAAGCTTTTAGATGAATGGTTTATGTTTCTGTATGTATCCAAATATTTGTATATCATGTAGACAGCCCAAGAAAATATGCACATATGTCAGCTATTGCATAGAATGGTAAAGAATACATTCTTAAAAGAAAGAAGAGAGTAAGACATATTCACTTAATGTTCCAAATAAGTCTCTAGTATCTCAAATGTACTATTTACCCATTACTTTCAAACATTATATCAGGGCCAGGCACTGTGGCTCATGCCTGTAATCTCAGCACTTTGGGAAATTGACGTGGGTGGATTACTTGAGGCCAGGAGTTCCAGGCCAGCCTGGCCAACATGGCAAACACCTGTCTTGACTAAAAAAACAAACAAACAAACAAAAAAAAAACTAGGCATGGTGGCACACCCCTGTAATACCAGTTATACTTGGGATGTTGAGGCACCAGAATCATTTGAACCTGGGAGGCAGGAGTTGCAGTGAGCTGAGATCATGCTACTGACTCCAGCCTGGGCAACAGAGCAATACTCTGTCTCAAAAAAACAAAACCAAAAACATTATAACAAGGTATGTGATTAATCTGAATTCAAAACATTTTAACATAAACTAAATTAAGATTATACAAAATTTTGCTTGTTATCTATTTGTTTTGAATTTACCAACAATTCAAATCTTGCTGAGAATATTTGCACTGTAAATATTTTTGTGATTATTGGTTATATTCAAATTCGCTCTCATTTTCAAAGCAACGTGTATGAACTTATTATTAAAATTGTACATAGCTTGAAATAATATGTTGAATATAATTGTCTTGGGATACATTTATATATAATAATTAAAAGCACATTACAACACTTGTACCTGATCTTAATATTACTTAACCTTAGAAATATAGAATAAATGATAGGAATAATATGGGAGACAAAAGACTGTGTGAAAAGCCACGTATTGTATATCTCTATTGTTTTTATTAAACTTTTTTTCCCACTGCACTTACAAATAAATTTGTCATGGACCATGGTAATTTTTATTGTAATCTTACTGTAGGTACATTCTGTTAGCAGGTTAAATAAAATACATGATCAAAGTCAAAAATATATGCAAGGAAAATATAGAAAATTTAAGTTATAAAAAGCTACTGCTGGTCGCCTGTGGCCGGCAGGCTGGCAACCCTAACACAGGCAGGGCTGTGAGTGCAGTCGCCCAGGTCTGCAGCAGCAGCAGGCCGAGGCCAGTGGAGATGACCCCGATGAGCCCACTTCAGGTCGGGGCTGAGTGTGGGTGCATGGTTCCCGGCAGCGTGTGACCCAGTCCTGGCCAGCCGCCACCCTCTGCATGTGTAATTTTCCGTGGGCCCCAGGGCCGCCAAGAGGCCTTCTGCCTGGGGCAGTATCAAGGCCGCAGAACTTTCCTCCAAAGCCACACCTCGACTGGAAGGGGCGAGTTCGAGGACCCTGTGAGTGGTAGCCATGGGCAGATGCAGAGCTGCCATTCTCACTTTGCAGTGCCTGTAGGACTTAGAGGGCCTGGAGCCTCGGTTCCCTGAACAGCACCCAGATCACCCTGTATCGGGGAACACAGTTCATTCCCCCCTTCCCTAACTCTGGAGTAAAATCTCGAGGCTGTCATCTGGGGAAGCCACCTTGTCCGTTCGGCCACGAAAACAGAAACTGTGCCATCGCTCCAGGAGACTCCAGCTAGATCCAGCTGTCACCTCAATAACCTGTTGAGTAGGCGGAAGTTGATAGCTGTGGGGGTCTTGTTTGCTGGCTCCTGGTCATACACCTTCTGGTCAGCGTGTGGCTGCTGTGCCTTCTATCTGCATTGCTAGTGGTGCTGGGAGGATGGCTGGGCTCTGGTGTCTCTGGAGTGGCTTCAAGTCCACTGCTCCTGGAAGGCTTCATCCCATTGGCCACCTGTCCTCTATGCTCTGAGGCAGAAAGACAGCTGGAACAGAAGATCAACCGCACCATCCAGATGTGATTATTTGAGATTTTGTATTATCCTGGTACCGTTCTGTGAGCCAGGAGCCAGCCTTTGCGGAGGAAATGGAGGCAGCCATGAAAGAGTTGGTCCAAGAGCTTCAGAGGAGGATGAGCATGATGGAACATCATGCTCTTGCCCAGAGTGTTCTGACTCTCTGTCGTTTTTCACCTGCAGAGCTGCATTCAGGCAAAGGAGGCCACTACAAGGAAGACTGGTCCAGTTGAGCCTTCCCACCTCTGGGAGGCTTACTGCCGGGCTACTGCCCCACACCCTACTGTGCACAGCCCCAATGCTGAAGTCACCTACACACGTGGTATTGTGAATTTGCTGCTTCAAGGGCTGGTGCTCAAGTCCCACTTGGAGACTCATACTGGATGCCATGTAGTGGTTGAACTCATCATATGCAGTGTAGTCTTACCACTGATCAGCTGGCTGTCAGATCCTGACTGGATCCACCTTGTACTCATCGGTATCTTTTCCAAGGCCAGAGATCCAGCACCCTGCCCAGCCAGTGCCCCTGAACAGACCTCAGTGCCCACATCTCTGCCACTGATTGCTGAGGTACAGCAGCTTCCGGAAGGGAGAGCTCCTTCTCCAGTAGCTTTTTTATTATTGATTCTATTTCACAGCTTGATGTTGGTCTAATCAGGGTTTGAATCTCTTCCAGGGATTCAATCTTGGGAGATTGTGTGTTTCCATGAATTTATCCATTTCTTCTAGATTTTCTAATTTGTGTGCATAGAGGTGCTTATAGTATTCTTTGAGTATCTTTTGTATTTCTGTGGGATCAGTTGCAACATCATTTTTGTTATTTCTGCTTGTACTCATTTAGGTCTTCTGCTTTTTTTCTATGTTAATCTAGTTAGCAATCTACCAGTTTTGTTTATTTTTATTTTGAAGGACCAATTATTGGTTTTATTTACCTTTTGTATGTATTTTTGCATCTCAATTTCATCGTTTCTCTCTATTTGTAGTTATATCTGTTATTCTGCTAGCTTTGAGCTTTGTTTTTTTTTTCTAGTTCCTTTACGTACAAAGTTGGATTATTAAATTCAGATTTTTCTAACTTCTTGATGAAGGTATTTAGTGCTATAATCTTTCCTCTTATTATTTTATTGACTTATTTATATAAAAAATATTTATTTCCTGCTTTAGCTTCGTTTCAGAGATTTTGGTTAGTTGTGTCCCTGTTTTAATTTCAAATAATTTTTTTGATTTTTGCCTAATTTCAGTGTGCACCCATGAGTTATTCAGGAGCAAGTTGTTTACTTTCCATGAATTTGTGTACTTTCGAGAGACCTTCTTGATGTTTATTTCTAATTTTATTGCACTGTGGTTCAAGAATATGCCTGGGATGATTTCAGTGTTTTTGAATGTTTTGAGATTTGCTTTCTGAGCAAGCATGTGGTTGATGTTACAATGTGTTCCATGTGCAGATGAGAATGAATATTCTATGTTTGTTGGGTGGAGTGTTCTATAGATGTTTATTAGGTCCAATTAGTCAAGTGTCAAATTTAAGTCCAGAATTTCTTTGTTAGTGTTCTGCCTTAATGATCTATCTAATACCATCAGTGGAGCATTGAAGTCTCCGAGTATTATTGTATGATTGTCTTAAGTCTTTTGGTAGACCAAGAAAAACTTGTTTTATGAGTCTGGGTGCTCCAATATTCAGTGTGTGTACACTTAGCATAAAGTCTTCTTGTTGAATTGAACCCTTTATCATTATGTAATGCCCTTCTTTGTCCTTGGTAATTGTTGCTGGCTTGTTTCATATGCTATAAGAATAGTGACCCCTACTATTTTTTGTTTGTTTTTTGTTTACATGACAAATCTTTCTGCATCCCTTTACTTTGACCCTGTGGGTTTCATTACATATGAGATTAGTCTCTTCAAGACAGCAGACAGTGGTGTCTTGCCTTTTTATCCAACTTACCACTCTATGCCTTTTAAGTAGGGCATTTAGATAACTTACATTTAAGATTAATATTGATATGTCAGATTTTGATCCTGTCATCATGTTGTTAGCTGGATGTTTTATAGACTTGACTGTGTAGTGCTTTATGGTGTCTATGGGCTATGTGCTTAAGTGTGTTTTTGTGGCAGCAGATGTTGGTCTTTTGTTCACGTGTTTAGAACTCCCTTAAGGACCTGTTGTAAGGCTAGCTAAGTTGAAATGTATTACCTTAGCATTTTATTTTCTGAGAAGGATTTTATTTTTCCTTCACTTACGAAGCTAAGTTTGGGTGGGATATGAAATTCTTGGTTGGAATTTATTTTCTTTAAGAATATTAAAAATAGGCCCCCAATTTTTTCTGGCTTATAAAGTTTCTGCTGAAAGGTCTGCTGCTAGCCTGATGGGGTTCCCTTCATACATAACCTGACCTTTCTTCCTAGATCCCTTTTCTTTTGCATTAACTGTGGTGAATCTGAAGATTATGTGCCTTGTACATCTTGTACAATAACTAGCCAGGGTTCTCTGTATTTCTTGGATTTGTATATCATCCTCTCTAGTAAGATTAGGAAGATTTTCATGGACTATATATTCGAATTTATTTTCCAAGTTGTTTATTCTCTGTCCTTCTCTCTCAGTAATGGTAATGAGTTGTAGATTTGGTCTCTTTATGTAATCTTTCTGAGAAGTTTTGTTCGCTTTTAAAATTGTTTTTTCTTTATTTTTGTCTCACAGTGTTAATTCAAAGAACCAGTCTTTGAGCTCAGAGATATTTTCCTTAGCTTGGTCTATTTTGCTGTTAATACTTCCAACTGTATTATGAAGTTCTTCTAGTGAATTTTTAACTCTAGAGTTTCACATTGGTTCTTTCTTAAAGTGGTTATTTTGTCTTCCAGCTCTTCTGTCATTTTACTGGATTCCATAGATTGGATTTCAAATTTGTCCTAAATCTCAATGAGCTTCCATGACATCCAGATCCTGAATTCTATGTCTGTCATTTCAGTAATTTCTTATGGGTTAGGAATCATTGCTGGGAAACACAAAATCTAACCTTGAGTGACCTTGAATATAAATGAGTTAAATGCTTCAATTAAAAGGCATAGAGTGGCAAGTCGGATAAAGAAGCAAGACCCAACTGTATTCTCTCTACAAAAGACCCATCTCACATGCAATGACATCCAGGGGCTCAAAATAAAGGGATGGAGAAAAAATAGACCAAACAAAAAGAAAATGGAAAAAAGCAAATGGTCTGATTCTAATTTCAGACAAAATAGACTATAAACCAATAACAATCGAAAAAGACAAAGAAGGGTATTACATGAAGGTAAAGGGTTAAACTCAACAAGAATACCTGACAATCCTAAGAATATATACGTCCAACACAGAAGTACCCAGACTTATAAAGGAAGTTCTTAGAGACCTTTGAAGAGACTTTAATAACCACACAATACTACTAGGAGACTTCAACACCCCACCGACAGTATTAGAGCATTGAGACAGAGAATGAACAAAGAGATTCAGGACGGAGCTCAACATTTGACAAAATGGTCCTAACAGACGTCTACAGTACTCGCCACCCAAAAACATTAGAATATACATTCTTCTCATCTGCACATGGCACATACTCTAAAATCAACCACACTATCAATCATAAAACAATTTTCAGCAAATTCAAAAAATCCAAAATCATACAAACCACACTTTCTCAGACTACAATGCAATAAACATTGAAATCAATACAATAAAATACATCAAAAGCATACGTGAAAATTAACCAACCTTCTCCTGAATGAATTTTGGGTAAACAACGAAATTCAGGCAGAAGTCAAGAAATTCTTTGAAACTAATGAGAACAAACATACTACATATCAAAATCCCTGGGGCACAGATAAAGCAGTATTAAGAGGAAAGTTTATATCACTTAAAAAAACTACATCAAAGATTGGAAAGATTTCAAATTAACATCCTAACATCACACCGAGAGGAACTAGAGAAACAAGAGCAAATCAGTCCCAAGGCTAGCAAGAGAAAGGAAATAACTGAAATCAGAGCCGAACTGAAAGAAATTGAGATGCAAAAACCCATACGAAAGATTAACAAATCCAGGTTTTGTTTCTTCAGAATAACACATCAGATTGACAGAGCACTAGCTAGACTAATAAAGCAAAAAAGAGAAGAGATAAAAATAAACACAGTCAGAAATGACAAAGGGAACATTACCACCAACCCCAAAGAAATATTTTTTAAAAACCCTCAGAGATTACTATGAACAACTCTATGCACACAAACTAGAAGAAATTAATTAATTATTGGAAACATACAACCTCCTAAGATTGAACTAGGAAAAAATTGAAACCCTGAACAGACTAGTAACAAGTTCCAAGATTGTGTTAGTAATAAAAAGCCTACCAACCAGAAAAAGCCCAGGATCACAGGAATTCACAGCTGAGTTCTACCAGATGCATAAAGAAGAGAGCTAGTACCTTTCCTCTGAAACTATTCTGAAAATTTGAGGAGGAAGGACTCCTCCCTAATTTATTCTATGAGGCCAACATCATTCTGATACCAAAACCTGGCAGAGATAAAACAAAAAAAGAAAACTAGCAAAAGAAAAAGAAAATACTAGCAAACTGAATCTAGCAGCATATTAAAACTCTAATCCACCACAATCAAGTAGGCTTTATCCCTGGAACACAAGGTTGGCTCAACATATGCAAATTAGTAAATGTGATTCACCACATCAGCAGAACTAAAAACAAAAACCGTCTAATCTTCAAAAAGGCTGACAAAAACAAGCAATGGGAAAAGCACTCCCTGTTCAATAAATGGTGCTGAGATAACTAGATAGCCATATGCAAAAAATGGAAACTGAACCCCTCCCTTATACCATATATGAAAATCAATCCAACATGGATTAAAGACTTAAATGTGAAACCCAAAACTATAAAAACCCTGGAAGATAACCTAGGAAATTCCATTCTCAGCATAACCCCTGACAAAGATTTCATGACAAAGATGACAAAAGCAAAAATTAATAAATGTGACCTAATTAACCTAAAAAGCTTCTGCACAGCAAAATAAACTATCAAGAGAGTAAACAGATAACCTATAGAATAGGATAAAATATTTGCAAAGGCAGGCCTGTAGTCCCAGCTACTCGGGACGCTGAGGCAGGAGAATTGCTTGAACCCAGGAGGCCACGGTTGCAGTGAGCCGAGGCCACACCACTGCCCTCCAGCCTGGTGACAGAGCGAGACTCCATCAAAAAAAAAAAAAAAAAAGTAGTCAAGGCTGGGCGCAGTAGCTCACGCCTGTAATCCCAGCACTTTGGGAAGCCAAGGCGGGTGGATCACCTGAGGTCAGGAGTTCGAGACCAGCTTGGCCAACATGGCAAAACCCCGTCTCTACTAAAAACACAAAAATTAGCCAGGCATGGTGGCAGGTGCCTGTAACCCCAGCTACTGGGGAGGCTGAAGCAGGCAAATCTCTTGAACCTAGGAGGTGGTTGCAGTGAGCCGAGATCACACCACTGCACTCCAGCCTGGGTGACAAGAGTGAAACTCCATCTCAAAAAATAAAAAATAAAATAAGACATACACTTGGCCAAGAAGCATATGAAAAAAATGCTGAACATCACTAATCATTAGAGAAATGCACATCAAAACCACAATGAGATACCATCTCACACCAGTCAGATGGGCTAGTATTAAAAAGTCAAAAAATAATAGATCTTGCTGGCGAGGTTGCAGAGAAAAGGGAATGCTTATGCATTGCTTGCGGGAATATAAATGGTTCAACAATTACGGAAAGCAGTGTGGCGATTTCACACAGTACTTAAAACCAAAGTAGCATTCAACCCAGCAATCCCATTATTGGGTATATACCCAAAGAAATATAAATCATTCTACCATAAAAACACATGCACAAGTATGTTCATCATAGCAATATTCACAATAGCAACGTCATGGCATCAACCTAGATGCCCATCGATGGTGAACTTGATAAAGAAAATGTGGTACAAATATACTAGGGAATACTATGCAGTCATAAAAAAGAATGGGATCATATCCTTTGCAGCAACATGCATGGAGCTGGAGGCTATTTTCCTGAGTGAACTAACATAGGAACAAAAAACTAAATACTACATGTTCTTACTTATAAATTGGAGAAAACGTTGAATACACATGAACACAAAGAAGGGAACAACAGATACTTGGGCATAGTTGAGATTGGATGGTGGGAAAAGGGTGAGGATCAGAAAACTGCCTATCAGGTACTATGCTTGTTACCTGGGTGATAAATCTGTTCACCAAACCCCAATGACAAGCAATTTACCGATATAACAAATCTGCACATGTATAACTGAACCTAAAAGTTAAAAAAAAATAAAATTAAAAAAGTAAATGTTATCCCAAAACAAGCAAACAAATAAGGAAATCAAATAAAAAAATATCATTGTTTGGGGTCTAGTGGACTCACTTGGAGGTAAGGGGAAACTGGCTTTTTGAATTGTCAGAGTTCTTGCACTGGTTCTTTCGCGTCCCTTTACCTGTCATGTAATTTGAGTATAGTCAGTTGGCTTTGTTTCTGAATGTTTCCAGATAGCCAAGGCTTTGTGCAGGGTCTTTATTTGTGGCTGGATTCTTGCCTTTGATTTCACTGGGGGATATTAGCAAAATATTTTTGGTGTTGTAGCAGTTTTGGCTGCAATCCAGTAGATGTCGCTTAAGAGTAATGCACAGTGGATAGGCTGTTGCTCGGACCTGTGATTCCCATGTACTTCCTCACATCTACAGCCTGGTCTCCGGTACAGCAGGGAAAGAAGTGACCACCTCACCAGGTCCGCTCCTGAGCCTTGGTGGAAGCCCCTCCGATCACTAGCACTGCACCATCATTTCTTTTGCTAGGTGTTCCAGGCTGCGGGGCTCCCTCGGGCAGAGGCCACCGCAGGGAGACAGGCCACACCTTTTCCAGGCTCCTCCTGCAGAGGGAGGCATGCCTCGCTCCCACAGCAGCCCAGGAACTCATGCGGTTACCCATCTCAGTGCTCTGAGAGTGCGGGTTTCTCTTCCCGCTCTAGCGTTGGACCTGGGGCGAGCTCGGGCTTTTTATTCCTTCCCCAGCTTGGGGGAGCAGGGGACGGGACCTTGGCGGTGTCAATGGCAGAGGGCTTGTCAGTTGTCTCTGGGAACTCCACCCCAGAGAAATTCAGAGCCGCTGCCAATCAGAATGATCAGCCCAGGATGAGACGTTTGTGCTGTGGGCCCAAGCCGAGGGCCCTCCCTGGTGAAGAGGAGAGAGATCCGGGGCTTGTTGGGGGGACTGTCTGGCCTCCTCTCCATAGTGCAGCTGTGGCATGCTGGATGTGCAAGCACAGCAAGCAGGCTCTTTGTTCCCTCCCTAGCCTGGGGGTGGCAGCAGTGGCAGAGGGCCTGTCAGCTGCCTCTGGCAACTCCACCCAGAGCTACTGCCAAGGGTAAGGATCCAGGGGTGGGGCGGCTGTGCTGTGGGCCCAAGCCGGGCCATGTCAGCTGAAGAGTAGCGGGGGTCAGGGGCTCGCAAGGAAGACAATCTGGCCGCCTCTCCCTAGGACAGCTGCAGTCAGGCTCTTTGTTCCCTACCTAGCCTGCGGGGAGCAAGGAAGGGTCTTACACTCAGCTGGTGATGGCACAGGGCCTGCCGGTTGTCTCTGGGAGCTCTACCCCAGAAAAACTCAGGGCCACAGCCAAATGAAACATCAGGTGGGGGTGGGGCAGTTGTGCTGGACCCCAGGTCGGGAGGCCCTGTCCAGTGAGGAGTAGCTGGGACAAGGACCCACATGGAAAATAATCTGGCCGCTTTTCCGTATGACAGCTGTTCGTATGACAGCTGCCTTGCTGAAGGTCTAGGATAGTTCCCGTGCTCTTTGATCCCTCCCCAGCCTGAGGGCAGCATGTGGGAGACCACAGTACCAGAAATCTCAGGCCTATTGGTTACCTCTGGGTGTTCCTTCCCAAAGAAATGGAGAGCCCTGACTGGCCTGAGTGCTCAGGTGGGAGTGGGGTGGCTGCGTGGGCGACCCAGGCTAGTGGGTTTTGCCTGGCTTGATGAAGCAAGCGGGGCCTGCAGTCAGTCTGCTCCTCAGCACTGTGGATGCAGCCCCTATTCTAGGCGCATGCAAGAGAGCTGACCTCCCTTGGTGGTGGGGCTATGGCAGCTGGCACCAAGGTGCTCAGGGCCCCAAGGCTCACGGGGCTTCAGGTGAGCCTAGCTGCAGCTCTGCCCAGACTCATTTAAGCAAATTTTTTATGTATTAAATAAATTTTTATCGTTTATATCAATTTTTAATAATTTTTATTTTAATTTTTATGCATGGATGCCCTCTTATACAATCTTGGAGTAGGGAGAAAATATTCAACTTACATACAAACCTTATAATCGTGCAGAAAATAATCTCCACATCTATTTGCCATAGAAATATTTTCAGCGTTTTTCTGCCTTTTGCCCATATAAACTTTTTTCATTTTTACATATCAAAATATGTAGAAGATATCAAGATTTAATATACCTTTTTATTTTCATTTTCTTTGTCAAACTTCAATGGCCTTTCTCACCTCCAAGATTGCAAACTTTTTATCCTATATTTTACCACCATTTTTGTTTGTTTTCTGAAGAAGCTGTCAACATATAGACAGGTTTGTTGAAGACTTTTGCCACTAGCATTACAGATTCTATCAAATATACTCATACAAAATTTAACTTAGAAAAAATAATTAGAGAGACAATAACATGAGAGGTGCTCTCTACAATTCTCTTCATGCCAGACCGTGGGTGATTGATGTGTTCCTTGAGCCAAGAGCTGGGAAAGTGGCTTCTTGCCCTCTCGGTCTCCTGGTTATTGCAGGGATAGGTCACTTAGCAGGTTAGTTTTACAATGTTTTTCTGGCAACAATTTCTATAATAGATGCCCAGCATAAATAATGGTCTTCTATACTTGAAAAATTTTATAAGTACCTAATTTCTCACATTAGACCCCACTATTAATACAGGAGTTATTAAGAAATTATTTTTAGGCAGCTAGAAAGGGTAAAATAGTCCTAAGAAAGGCTTTTCCTTTTAATAAAAAAGCAGCCCCAAACCATTTCTTTTCTAACAGAAAGCAGCCTGAAAAGCCATGCTGGAAGCATAGGTATGTAAATTACAGGCTTGCAGAAGTAAATGCAGGTGGCTAAGAGCCAGGTCCACTCAATATGACTGTTCCCGCTCACTTTCCTTTATTGCCACATGTGCAGATGTCATGGCACCAGCCAAGCAAAGCCACATGTGCAGGCATCATGGCGACAGCCAGATAGAAGCTGCATTTGCAGAATAAAAGATTAGGGTGGGAGGACCAGTCTTTTCATGGGTTGTGTGAATGACACACCTGGTCAAAGGAATCCCCTGGGCCCTATGCAAATCAGACAGTACCTCCTAGAACCTCCCAATATAACTGACTGCTTTCCCCACAAGTGGGGTTACTCCATTCAGAGCCCTTCTCCCTCTGTATGGGGAAGCTCTTCTCTTCCCTCTTGCCTAATAAACTTTCTGCTCCTTAACCCACTCTGTGTGTGAGTCCGTGTCATTAATCTGCACAACATGAGACAACGAACCGCAGGTATTTCCCCAGACAACGAAGCTGCTTCACTATGCTGAAAATAACTGGAATGACTTATGTAATCTGTAATACAATCTGTAGTACTAAATATCTAATAATGTCTAATAATCATCGTGAAGCTCTGAAGAAAAAATAAGTGAAATAATTTCATGACATTTTACCATGAAACAAATTGGCCGCCTTTCTTATCTCTCCACCAAATTTGGGGGGGGAATATATTTATTTATATATTGATTAAATATATATAAAATATATATTTATAAATATATAAAAATATGTTACTTATTTTATATGTATATGTAAATATACATATTTATAAAATATATAAAAACATTAAAATATATATAATTTTTAATATATTTATATAAAAGACTATAGTCTTTTTCACAACATACTTGCAACATACATTTGGTTTTTGATATTTTACAACTTATTAATCTCTGCCTAAAATCTTGCTGATGTTGCTCTAACCAATAGAGGAAAGCATTGTAGATGAACTGCTCCTTTGCTTAAAACATTAAAATGGGTTCTTACCACAATTAAAATATGAAAAATTCTTACCTCAGACTAAAAGACCCTTGCAGTCACATAAGACTTAACCCCTAAATTTCTCACACTTACTCATTATACTTCAACCACTCTGGGGTTTCCTTTATATTCTTTAAATTTAATAAGTTTATTCTCTCATTATGCGTAACTCTCCTCCATTGCCTACAATGGTACCTGGCAAATGGGAGGTACTCAGTGAAAAACAGGACTTGTTAAATGAATGATATGAATTCCAGCCAGAATTCCTCCTTCTCAGTTTCTTATTATAAAGTCCGCTTGACAGACTACATGTTGACTCAATAACCTCTTCATGGAAGTTTTCACTTCCTGGTTGCAAAGGGTATAAATCATAGGATTCATCAATGGAAAGATCACTGTGTGAAAGAAAGAAACCACCTTGTCAGCTGGTAAGACCCTGAAGGGGCGCGTGTAGATGAAGATAGCAGGTCCAAACATAAGAAGTATAATAATGACATGAGTGGTGCACGTGGACATGGCCTTGTTCCTCGCTTCAGAAGCTGCCCTACGAACATGGCAGAGGATGACTGCATAGGAAGCCAGAAGCCCCAGAAAGCACAGGAGTGTCATCAGGCCACTGTTGAAGACTATCAGAAGCTCCATCACAAACGTGTCGGTGCAAGCCAGCTTGATGACCTGTGGGACATCACAGAAGAAGTTGTCCAGCTGGTTTGGGCCACAAAAAGGCAAGCGGAGGATGAGGACCACCTGGATAATGGAGTGGACAAAACCCCCGAGCCACAGAGCCAACATCATTGCATAGCAGGCTCTAGGGTTCATGACAGTCGAATAGTGCAGAGGCCGGCAGATGGCGATGTAGCGGTCAAAGGCCATCACAACGAGGAGTAATCCCTCCCCTCCTCCAAGGAAGTGCAAGAAAAAGAGCTGAGTGATGCAGCCTTTGTAGGAGATTACCTTCTTCGCAGAGAGGAAGTCCACCAACATCCGGGGAGCCGCAATGACGGAGTAGGATGCATCCAGGAAGGCCAAGTTGCCCAGAAAGAAATAGAGGGGGGCTGTGAGGCCAGGGTCTGACTTTATGGTGAAAATGATGAGGAAATTTCCGGGGAGGATGATAAGGTAGAAAATTAAGATCAGCACAAAGACCAAGAGCTGAATATCTTGACACTGAGTCAGACCAAGGAGGATAAATTCTGTCACTACTGTGTTGTTTGCTATCTTCATTTCTTCTGCCTGTAGAATATCAATAAAAGAGTTTATTTTCAGGCGTTACTTCTAGATTATAGTTCTTGAACTAAACACAAGGTATGCCACATTTATATCATTCTATCTATCTCAGCAACCTAAGAAGTCACTTCTACTGTTTATGCTTCCTCATGATGGCCAGCTCCCGGGTCCTGAAGCCACAGTCTTCCTTCTGTTTCAGTCCTGTGCTTCTGTTTCAGTGCTCACTCATGTGAGACTTGGATGCTTCTGCTCTGAATTTGGTCCTGATTTGTATGAGGCATATGAAAACTTTTCTGACTGAGAAAAAACTTAACCCTAGTTATTGAGGTCTTCATGTTTTACTTTGAATGGAAGATGAGCTGGGATTGAGAGCAAAGAAGAATGACAGAGCTTTTCAAGGGGACAGAAATGTTCCATTTTTAATTATAATGGCTATTATGTACCTATTTTTGTCAAAACTTATTGAGTATTGAACCATACAGCAATTAGTACAATTTGTTTTATATAAATGCTACCTTAGGAATGTTTATCTGAAAACTTTTATAAAGGCAACTGTACTTACCAGAAGTAATTCCCTTTTCTCTCTAGAATATCAACCAAATGAACTCGTCTAAATAAAAAGACTCTTGGTCACTCTGGAGAAAACAAGATCTGAGGCTTCTCTGTACAGTGGCCTCCAAATTGAGACTGTGCTCACGCTTGGGGATGTGCATGATAATTTATTGCTATGAAAGCAATAATAGGAGAATTTCTACAATTACATTATTGTATCCTATTCTTTGAAGTTTCATTTTTGAACATTTTACAGTTTATATAGAATCATGGTATAATTAAATATGAAATGCATAAAGAAGATACATATGTTTTTGATGCATGCTCAAAAAATGGTTTGTGGTTGAAGTAAAAAAAAATTAAAAGCTAAAGATCTTGAGCTAGAACAAAACACTACAATGTGATACAGAAAAATATTTCATATGCTTCTGTTACATGGCACATTTGTTTTAAAATAATGTGGAATATGAAGTGCAGAGTAGAGGGAAAGAGGTTCATTAACTAACTGAATGAGGAGACAGTGTGTAAGAGGAGAGGGAAAGAAACAAAAACAATGAAGTCCAAAATTAAGAAATCAAAGAAAATATTTATAATGGCACATCTATTTGAAACATCAAAAGATATGCTTTTTAAAATATATCTAACCCTAATGTATTAATTAATAGCAGAGGTTTTCAGGTATGGTCAAAATTGGGAATTATGAAAGAAGTACTTAGGCCAGGCACTGTGGCTCACACCTGTAATCCCACCCTTTTGGGAGGCCAAGGCAGGTGGGTCACTTGAGGCCAAGAGTTCGAGACCAGCTTGGGGAAACTCTGTCTCTACTAAAAATATAAAAATTAGCTAGGTGTGGTGGCAGGAGCCTGTAGTCCCAGACACTTCACAGGCTGAAGCATGAGAGTCGCTTGAATCCGGGAGGTGGCAGTTGCAGTGAGCCCATATCGCACCACTGCACTCCAGCCTGGGTGACAGAGCAAGACTCTGTCTCAAAAAAAAAGTATCTTACATCACATGTATGTACATCACATAGACACACATAAATACACACAAACACATGTATTGTATCCTAACCAAAACAGAAGCATAAAATTTTACATATGATACTCTTCTTCTTTTCTTATTTCTTTTTTTTTTTTGGCACTTGGCCATTTATTGACCTTCATATTTATCAGTCTTTCTGTGCATATAAAACCTGCTAATAGAAAAGTCAGGAATCGCTCTCTGCTTACTCTTAAGTTGTGTGCATCTTGCACGTTATTATGCAGTTTGTTATTTCACACTTTCAAAATTTGAGGATGTATTTGGGTCATAGGAGCAACTTTTAAGTATCTCTGAGATTGGGAATTATAGGTTCTTGCACTGTACCTTGCATTTTATTCCCTGTCATCCACTTCTGCTCTCCCATTGACTGTAGTATCTGGAACCTGCTACCATCAAATATCTTTGATTCACTGTGTTCCCTTTGTGTACTTCCCTCTCAGATCTTTTGTTATACCGATAGTGCTCACATCATGCTCATTATGGATCCAGAGACCAAATATAAGTATTCATAAGATGGACATTCATAAGATGGACATTTCTGGCACTTGGCCACTTATTGACCTTAATATTTATCATTCCTTCTGTGCATGTAAAACCTGCTAATAGAAAAGTCAGGAATCCATCTCTGCTTACTCTTAAGCTGTGTGCATCTTGCATGTTATTATACAGTTGTTTATTTCACACTCTTCCAAAAACTGAGGATGTATTTGGGTCATAGGAGAAACTTTCAAGTATCTCTGAGATTGGGAGTTTCAGGTTCTTGCACTGTACCTTGCATTTTATTCTCTATCATCCACTTCTGTTCTCCTACTGACTCTGTAACATCTGGAACCCATTACTACCAAATATCTTTGATTCACTGTGTTCCCTTTGTGTACTTCCCTCTAAGCTCTTTTGTTATACCAACAGTGCTCACATCATGCTCATTATGGATCCAGAGACCAAATATATATATTCATAAGGTGGACATTCCTCTAGGTAAAATGAATTAAGTCCTAGCAAAATAAAAGCACAGAAATTCCTGCAAAGACAAGCTTGGTCTTGTCTATATTAGAAGAACATAAATATATTAGAAGGATCACTGTCAGTGGAAGCTGAAATAGAAATCTGAATGACTGCCATTTTCTCTATCCTATATTTCAATTTCAACAGAAACAAACTTTCATCTGTTCCTGACAATGCTGGAGCAGCACAGAAGAGGAAAGAGTAATGGGTGGGGGCACACATGCATTCCAGCTAAAGGCTGCCCTGTACACTGCCCTGTACTCATGCTTAGAGTCTAGGCTCTTGTTAGAAAATTCATGGAGCAGGTCTTTGGGGACTTGATTCCCATCCACAGGCACTAATTCACTCATTTTTCTTTATACTTCCTCATACCTCCTTTTAAAATATTTATTTTGTGGCCTTCCACTCCCATCTCACTAAATATTTCTACACTTCATTTTTTAAGATACACTTTTACTTAAGTTGATTCCTTTTTCTCTATTTTTATCTTCTCGCTTTTTCTCTCTCATATTTGTTCTCTAATTATTCCCCTTACTTTCCTCTTATCTCTCTTCTATTTTTCTCCTTTGTTGCTTTTATTTCTCAATGTTCTTGCAGTTTCCAATATTTCTCCACTCTCTCTTCTTGTCTCCTCTATTTACTTCTCCTTTATTAGATCTCATATTTGCCTTCCCATTAATTCTGAGAAGCATCACTATTGTTTTATTTTGAAACAATAGTAAGGACAGCACATGAAGTTTCTTCACTCCAATTTTTCTAAGAGTTAAAAATAACTAACCCACCTTTCAGTACTAAATTACTTTCCTTGAATAGTATCCTCCTTAAAATATACTCTGTAAATACTTTTAAATTATTTCCCATTACCTCAAATATTTTGTCTGTTTATAACTGATCTTAATAAAAGTGGCACTATTCACCTTTATGCTTGCAAGAAATTTCTCATTAATCCACCCTACCAGCAAAAACACATTTTATAAATGTTCCCAAAATAAGAATAAGAATGTGATGCCTATTAATATGTGCTATCTAGTTTGTTACCCATAACCTATATAATCACTAATTTTTTGTGTGTTCTGAGAAATGTGGATAAAGTTAAAGAGTATCATGAAATCATTAACTGATACCAATGTTTATAATGCCATGATTTCTAGGCAAAGTAATGGATGTCATTTAAAAAGCCCTCATTTGGGCATCGGTCTATCTGGTTTTAAATTCTTCATTCTGCAATTTTTTTAACCCTGAGATCTTGGGAAGGTCATCTCCCTAGCCTGAGTTATTTTATCTCACTGCGTTGATTTATGAATATAATAAGATGAGAATGATAGCAATAATTAGCATATTGAAGTCCAACTAAACCAAAAATAAACAAGGAAAAAATGTAGATATTAAGAGGGCCTTTACTTTCTAACAAGTAAATATATAATATAGATCCTCTGTCACTGCCTTTGAAATGAGTTACTAGGGTAATGGTAGCTATGTAAATTTAAGAGATTACAAGAAAAGAATTTATGGAGGCTTCACTTCAGCCAGATTGGTATATGGTAAGACTATTTGTAGAAGAACCTCTCATCCCAGCAGGTGTGGGAACTAGACAGAGCTAGTCTCCTGCAAAATCATGAAGTTGGTGAAGATTTTCTCTGCACTCTGGCATTTTTGCATTGGATATGATTTCTGTTCCTGCATGTCTTTCAGTTAACAGATATAGGTTTAGGACCAAGTATAAACATTCCCTAGGCAATGTTAATAAAGGCTTTATATATTCCTAATAAATTAATTCTAAATATTAGGAGAAACTGAAGCTATATTATTAAGAACAGGTAAAAGGTGCCACTGTGTTATTGAATTCAGATTCAACATATTAATCTATTTCTGTTATAATTTTGATCTTTGCATTTCAAGGCAGCAGATGTCCCACCTGAGGTGTTACAATATCTGTTTCCATTTCTTCCTTCTTTATGTTCCTTATAAGTACAGAGAATGGCAAAAACATTTACCTCTCTAGTAATCTAATGTTCTTCTCAGACAGCAGATATAACCTCCTTCTAATAGAAGGAACAATAACTGATTTTTCCTGATTTCATTCTTAAATATCTCTTCTCAAAGAGGAATATCTTACACTTTGAAATATGCAATCAATTTGTGATGCAATGGAGAATAATACACTTTGGGAATTTGAAGGCTAAAAAAGCTGCAAAACACTTTCAATGGGAATTGTGGAAATGCCAACAAAATATAGTCAGAGAATGAGATTAGAAACATGTTATATATAAATAGTGAAGTATATATGATTTAAAAGTCACTATGTCACTTCTAAGTTTTAAAATCAACATTCTATCAGTGACAGAGATTACAGAATAGCCAACATGTTTATTAGGTCCATGTGGGCAGAAAGCCGAAAGAGGTTATTTTATTTCTTATGTTACTATTTTTTTTTAAAAGTATATAATAGGAAATCATTGATAGATCAAGAAAGGAAGTAATGTGGTCAGGTAAGTAGTACGTTAAATTCAGTATCTTTCTGGTGACAAAGAAACAGTCAAAGAAAAATAAACGATGTTCACAAAGACTCTTTGGCATAATCCTTCTTGGAGAGGAGAACTGCATGTTGAAGGACTAATTCCTCACAAAGAGATGTATTCTTAAATACATCTTATTGTGGTCTTGGCATTTGTTGTTTTCATTTTAGGAATAAATGTTTCCTATGTTCCACTAAAGCAATGACAACTATGTTTTTTAAGCTAAATATTACTAAACAGAAGAAAAGTAATTAATAATCCTAGAGTAGAACACAATATAATTACATTTCAGTAGATTTATTTTTATTTCAAAAGATTTTTTATTCTAAAAATTAAAATACTAAACAATTTTTCAACAAACATAATGCATAATCAAAAATATTTTGTTCTAATTTATGTCCAATTCAGAAAATAATAAGTGGGAAAAATGGAACATGGGGAAAAAAGAAAAAGGGAGAAAGAGATACACAAAATCATAAAGGTAAAAAAAAAAATGGGCGGGAGGAATGCAAGAACAGGAACATATGCAAAGACAGTAATGGAATAACAGGAAATAAAAAAAGACAGAGAGGCACAAAAATGCATATTTTGCAAAACTATATACCAAATAAACTAATAAATGCAGTGTTTACTTTCTTAAAAGAAACAGAAAACAAGTGATATAAGTAAAGAAACACATGGAAAAACATTCCCGTCTTTGAGTATATTACAGTCTTTCTTGCTACCGAAGACTTTTTGAAATATGATTTTTTCATAATTATAGACATAATTAGGGACTTTGCTTCCTAATGTTTTCCACAATACTTAAAATGCAGATAGTCTGATGATCTAAATTAATCCTTAGAATGAAGGCTTGTTATTCCTGCTAGGAAAGATTTGTCTCCCTAGACTATCTTAGAAGCTAAAACCATGAACCAGGCTGTATTGTAGTGTCTACAATGCAGCACCGAACAAGACAGAAAATATCCCTGTTCCTGGGGATTTTACATCCTAAAGCATGGAAACAGACAACGAACAAACATACCAGAGAGAAAACAACTGATTGTAATGAGTGCTATGATAAAAATATAAGAGATAGCAGAATAGACTACTATTCCAAGTGAGCTGGCCAGAGAAGGCCTTTCTGACAAGGTGACAACATTTCAGTTAAGATCTGAATGACAGAACTACACCGTCTCTGGGAAGATCTGAAGATAGATTTGTTGAAAGCTCATGAAGGGAGAGACTGGTGCATTGAGAAGCAGAAAGGAGGCTAGCGTGGCAAGACAGTAGTGAGCAAATGGAAAAAATTGTTAGGGAAGATAGAGAGGTAGAGCTGATATAGGCCAAATGGCAATCGGTCAACATACTATGTGTGCGAGGTAACAGGCAGAGGAGTGTTCCTATCTGATTTACATGTTTAAAATGTTGCGCTGGCTACTGAGTGAAAAACGGGCTATAGAATGCAAGAAGTGGAGGCAAGGGGAACAGTAGGGAGCATTTGAAGTACTATTAATATAAATAAGAGATGATGGTAGGTTAGGATAAGAGGTAAAAAAGAAGACAGAAGAAAGAATTTATACCAAAGATAAACTTTGGAGAGATGATGAATGGGACTTATTGAAGGACTGCATATGAGAGGTATGGAAGCAAGAGTAACTCAGAAATTTTAATGGCATAACCATAAGGTTGGAAATTAGGCAGTGTGCTTTAAACATACTTGACTTTAAAAATGTATTTAATTTTTGAATACCTAACATATTCACATTTTTAAATAAAAAATAATACATACAGTGAGAAATTTCCTTCTTATATCTGTCCCTTACCTGCCCATTTCACCCCATACCTCAAAATTGGAAGCTAATATTAATTTTTGTATCCTTCAAGAAATTTATGTGTATTTACAAGCAAGCATGAAAATAAATTCTTGGTTGTATTTCTTAGAATATAATGTATATACATTAAAATACACATATTTAAGTGTTCAACTTGGTAACTTCTGTTAAATAGATGCACTTTAGAAACTAGTATTCCAAACAAGATGAAGAATATTTCCATCCCTCCAGAAAGGTTTCTTGTGATCTTTGCCATCCACCCCACCCATCTATCATCTTAATGAGCTTTCATCTTCTAATTCCTAATAGCATAGATTAGTTTTGCCTTTTCTTGGATTTTATAAAAACAGAAGTATATGACATGTGTTATTTTGTATCTGGTTTTAAACTCAGCATTGTGATTTAGAGATTCATGTGCGTTGTTGCATTTTCTGTAGTTGTCTCTTTTTACTGTGGACTAATGTTTCATTATATACTTAACCCTAAGTTTGTTTATTATCATTTTATCCTTTTATGGACATTTGGGTTGTCTCAAATCTTATGCCACCAATAAGGTTTTCATTAACATGCTAATTTAAATCATTTCATAGACATGTCTTGGCTAAACACGAGTGGGATTATCAGGTCATAAGGTAGCTGTTTGTTTACATCTACCTGAAATTACCTGAAGTTTCTATTAAGTTTTTCAGAGTGGTTAGCCATTGTAAATTCCCAACATCAATGTATGAGAGTTCAAGTTACTCCAACAATTAATTCACCAGCATTTGCTGTTGTGTTTTACTTATGCCATTATATTTTCTGCATTTCTAACGCTTTGATGTCTTGTGCCTTCCTAACACTGGAGGAACTGTCCCTCCTATGGCTAGCCAATTCCTAGAGATGGTAAAAGCCTCACTTGCAACCGATCCAGAACCTATACTCCAGCCACTTCTTTTATCAGGCACCTATAGAGCTATTACACTCCAGGCCACTATTTCCCTTCCCTAATCACCCCAGGGCCAAGTACCAGACGCTTAGAGACAGCCCCTAACCTCCGGAGCCCACTGGAATTATTCAGTCTAGCCAATTCTGAACATGCTGATCGTGCCCCATCCATTTATTTCCACAGAAACCATGATAAAGGCTCTTACCTGCATTTTTCCCATTTCCCCACTCACCTAACCAACCTCCTATTTGTAGGGATTTGTGAGTCTAAAAACTTCTTCCTTCGTGACAGTCATTTCCATGGCTGTGTGTCTTACCATTCCCGAGTAAAATAAATACCAGGCACCTTTAAAACAATTGGTGCAGCAGACAAGGCCTACATCTTGATGGCAGCTACATTGTTTTTGTCAGTAGTTGCCACAGACTCCCAACATAAAATTGTGGAGCTCGGAAAGCTGAGTCCTCCCAGCGCTGCTGTATAGTCTAGAGTGTCAAGTGCCTGGGACTGAGCACCTGGAGGCACTCAATATATTTCTCCATGTTGGTAGAGCATCCGGGGTCCAGGAGAGAGCACGTGATGGTGAGGATGTATTGGTAATTGGCTATATAAGCTTCTAGAAAGATTCCTCTGATGGGGATGAGAACTGACTGCCTTCCTAGTGCCATGGATGAATCTGGTCCACTGACCAGGCAGCAATAACAGGCAATGGGGAAACAGTCATTTTTATGGACGTGTCTAGTCTCCAATATGTTATATGTTCTTGGGGCACTTGATAAACCCCTTCCTCTTTTCCTTCTCTTCTATTTTGTCCTGTTCCTCAGAGTAGTGGGAGCGTGCTCTGCCTGAACACTTGATCGTGTGTTGTGGACCATTCCCTGCTGAGTAATGATGTGCATCTTTTCGCGAACTTGCTAATCACTTCTGTATCTTCTTTTCTGGAATGTCTGTTCACATTTTTTGCTGATTTTTCTTTACTTGAAGACAGAGAGAAACAGGGAGGTTAAGAGAGACAAAATTTTCCTCCCAGTGTATGATTTCCTTATTAATTTGATGATAGTGTATCTTTGACGAGCAGTAATTTTTAATTTTTTGAGGTTCACTTGATCACTTTTTATGATTATAGCTGCTTTTATGCTGCTTAATAAATCATTACTTATTCCAATTTTGTAAGCAAATATATTCTTCTATGTTTTCTTCTAGATACTTTACATTTCTAGTTACTACATTTAGGAGTATAATTCAGCTCTGAAGATGCTTTTATTTGATTATAGTTTCACTGAGATAAAAACTATTTTCCCTTGTCATAATATAACTCTTCACTGGTTTACATTTTTGTTGTTAAAGAAGTGAGATCACTCGGGTGTGGTGGCTCCTGCCTGTCCCAGCACTTTGGGAGGCCGGGGCAGGTGGATCACTTGAGGCCAGGAGTTCAAGACCAGCCTGGCCAACATAGCGAAACCCCTTCTCTACTAAAAATACAAAAATTACTCAAGCATGGAGGCATGGGCCTGTAATCCCAGCTACTCAAGAGGCTGAGGCAGGAGAACCGCTTGAACCTGGGAGGTGAAGGCTTTAGTGAACCGAGATCGAGCCACTGCCCTGGAGCATGAGATACAGAGAGTGAGACTCTACTACAAAAAAAAAAAAAAAAAAAAAAAAAAAAAAAAGAAAGAAAAATGAAAAAGAAGAAGAAAGAAAAGGAAGGAAGGAAGGAAGGAAACCAGTGAGATACTATCCTGACTGCCTTTCCCTTGAAGATGATCTCTACTTTCAACATCTGCTTAATTGTCTTTATTGATCTGCAGTTCTACTATTATGTGCCCAAATGTGCATCTTTTTTGTTTTGTTTTGTTTTGTTTTGTTTTGTTTTTCTTGTCGCAGGGTCTGGTTCCGTCGCTTAGGCTGACACACAGTGCACTGTTGGGATCATAGCTCACTGCAGCCTCAAACTCCCAGGCTCCATTGATCTCTCACCTCAGCCTCCAGAGTAGCTGGGACTACAATTAGGCATCACCACCCTGGCTAATTTTTTTCGTTTTTTTGTAGAGACCGGGTTTCACCGTGTTGTTCAGTTGCTCTCAAACATCTGGGCTCAAGCGATCTGCCTGCCTTGGCCTCCCAAAGTGTTGGGATTACAGGTATGAGTCACCACACCTGCCCCCTAAATGTGTATTTTAAAACATTTATCCTATTAATATTTTGGTGGGATTCCTGATTATGAAGTTTTGTGGCTTTTATTAGGTTTGGAAAAATGTCAGCAATATTTCTTCAATATAGCCTCCACTACATTTTATCTACCCTTTCCTTTGAAATTAATGAGATATATTTAGATCGTTGTGTTCTATTTTCAATGTCTTGGTCTCTTCATACCAGTATGTCTCTTCCCTGCATAATTCAGTTCCTTAGCTGTATATGCTAAGTTACTGATACTAATTTACAACTAAATACATTTGTTGAATTTTTAATCTGAATCTGAATTTCTCTTTTTCTTAAGATTTTCTGTTTATTTTTACAGCGTCTTTGTCCCTCTTCATATTTTCATTCCCTTCTTTGTTTTTTTAAACATACCAAATCTACTTAATTTACATTCTATATCTCTTTTGTGGTTTTGGTCTTTCTCTGTGTTGTTCTTCTGATTCTCCCTCACAGAGCCTTGCTTTATTGCGTATTCACTCATGTCTGACTGTAAGCTCTTCTTTTTTTATTTTTTTATTATTATTTTTTTTTGAGACAGTGTCTCGCTCTGTCGCCCAGGCTGGAGTGCAGTGGCACCATCTCTGTTCACTGCAACCTCTGCCGCCGCCCGGGTTCACGGCCTTCTCCTGCCTCAGCCTCCCGGGTAGCTGGGACTACAGGTGCCCGCCACCACTCCCTGCTAATTTTTCGTAATTTTTAGTGGAGACGGGGTTTCATCGTGTTAGCCAGGACGGTCTCTATCTCTGACCTCGTGATCCGCCGGCCTCGGCCTCTCAAAAGTGCTGGGATTACAGGCGTGGGCCACCGCGCCCGGCCACCTCTTACTTCTTGAAAGTCTATCTACAGAATATTTTGAGTCCTGGAATAAATGTAAGAACCTCCAGAAGATACTGGTGTTTCTTTCTGTAAAGAGGCGTTACAAGTCTGGAACCAGAAACTTTGAACAAAATTATTAGCATGCAGTGAACAAAATTATCAACTTGCAATGAATTTCAAACTCAAAAAATGTGTGATCCCACTTGTGTTTCATTAATTTTTGTTTTCTTTCTTTTGCGTTTTTGAGGTGGTGGGATTTTTTTAAAAGTTATTTTATACTACCCTAAGAATATATATCCTTTGGGACCTTAGGTAGTTTTGGAATATATCATTGGGTGAATATACCATGGTGTGAATCCTGGGCTCTGTCTGCTATCCATCTGCAGCCCTACCACCAGGTTTGAAAACAGAATGTAAGTCTTCACAGTAAAAGCTGATTTCTCTTCATTTATTTCTCTGGCTTCCGAGTTTTATATTTTTAAAGATGTTTATCCAAAACCTATATTTTTTCTTCTTTTTTTAGTGAGAGATCCACAGGATGGAAATGGAGTACAGTTCTATGGTTTCTGCATTGTCAGAGCAGATAGCATTTTGTACAGTTCTACCTTGCTTACCTTAGTTTTAGTCTTAGGTTTATAGTTTAATAAGCCTAATATTAGATTAAATACAGTAGCCCCCTCCTATCCACAGTGTCTACTTTCTGTAGTTTCTGTTGTCCATGGTCAACTTCAGTCCAAAAAATGTTAAATGGAACATTCCAGCAGCAAACAATTCGTAAGTTTTAAATTATGCCCCATTCTAAGTAGCATGATGAAATATCAAGCTTTCCTTCTCCATTCTTCTAGGGACATGAGTCATCCCTTTGTCCAGTGTATCCATGTTATACATGCCACCTGCATGTTAGTAACTTAGTAGCCACCTTGGTTATCAGTAAGACACAGCATCACAGTGCTTGTGTTCAAGTAATCCTTATTCTATTTAATAATGGCCCCAAAGTGCAATAGTAGTAATGTTGGCATATTGTTATAATTGTCCTATTTTATTATTAGTTGTTATAAATCTGTTACTGTGCCTAATTTATAAATTAAACTTTATCATAGGCATGTATGTATAAGAAAAACAGAGTATATATAGGGTTTGGTACTATCCATGGTTTCAGGCATCCACAGGTGTCTTGGAACATATCTCCTATGGATAAAAGAGGACTACTGTGTGTATATATATGTGTGTGTGTGTGTGTGTGTGTGTGTGTGTGTGTGTGTATACCCAGCCTTTTGTCCTAGTCACATGTTTGAATGTAATTTGTTCTCTGGTAATTTCATCAAAAGAGTTCTTAAAAACAACATTCTCAGATTTTTGTTGCATATTTAAAACTTCGTGGCCTTTTTATTTAAATGCCAGTTTTGTGGGATATAAAATCTGATGGTTACACTTATTTATGTAAAGCATGTTGTAGCTTGTCTTCACGTGGACCTCTATTTTGTGGTAATTATATTTTGGAACAATGCATGATAGGCCAACTGGCCTGCTTACAATGGAGCTGGAGGGGTGAGACTTTATAAACCTTGTTAAAGAAAATCCCTGAGAAAAAAGATTACCAGTGATACTTGTTTTGTTCTTTATATATTCATATGTTTTCAACTTTTAATGCATATATATTATTTTAGTCATTAAAAAAACAAAAATCTTTAATTTTGTTTGAGCAATAAAGCTCTTTTTTAACCAGATGTAATAATAAAATTCTGGTTAATATTGAGATTAGCAAAAAGCCAGAAGATGAATGGGATTTGGGTTCTGAAATCTCACACAAGTCAGTGTATAATTGAAAGTATAGTCACAATACTGAACTAAAGATAATTTACTCAATCGGGATATTGCTGATTTTAAACATAGTAGCTCAGCGGCAGTTTTGAAAGGAGGAGGAGTAGGAGAGACTGAAGGGAAAAAAAAAGAGATTTAAAGACATTTAAAGTAACTGAAAAAAAATGTAGGAGTTATATAGGGAAAAGGAGTCCTGAGACATATTTTCTATTTGACTGCTGAGGATACTGAGCTATTTGGAAACAATATTCAATGAGACAGCGTTGCATATGAGGTTAGCACCTATTTCTTCTACACTAACCTGCCTTATCCCTGCCCATTATTTAAGTCAGGGTTTCTCAGCCTGATGGAGTTCTTTATTCTCGGCACTATTGACATTTTGGGCCAGATAATTCATGTGGGAGTCAGGGGCTGGGGGCTGTCCTGTGCATTGTAAGATGTCTAAATAGTACCAGATGCAATATACGTCCTCAGTTGTGACCACCACAAATGTCTCTGGGCACTTCCAAATGTCCTCCAAGGGGTGAAATTGCTCTCAGTCCTTATTCCAATTATGTCCTCCATGAATCAGGCTCAGTTATTACTTACTAGAGTTTGCCAAAAGTTCCCCTTTTTCTTTATTGATATTAGTTTCTAATTTCAGATAATATTCCTAAGTAAGCAATTAGTTATCACACTACTATTTTTATGCCTTTTTCCTTTGTATTACTAGCTTCAATATTTTCAGTAAATATCCTTCTATAGTACAGTGTGCTGGTGTTTGAAGAGCATATCAAATCAGTGGTCTCTTTCCCAAGAACATCAGTCCTAGTTTGATGAAAGACAAGTGACAAAATGAATAGAAGTCTAGCTAGATCAAATACAGAGAAATGACAGTAAGATGATAAAAGATTTAGAAACATAACTCATCATTTTATATTTTATATATATAAATCTTTTTTACTTTATATTTTTTCATGCTGTGTTACAAAATGTTAGAGAAGTCTACTGTTTTATTCACTTCCAGGTGATGAGAAGTCAACTCAAAAATCAGGACTCATAACATCAATCCGTGCCTTTGGGTTCCTAGAAAAGAAGTAACACAGCATTGAAGATCGAAGAGGGTCACCATAAGGAAAAATTCCCAAAGCGAAAAGCAAGCTTTGTGTACCACCATTCCATCCTGTGCATCCGAGGTAAACTGGGTCTGGCACAAATTACCTCCTCAATTAATAAATAAAATCTCTGTAAATAAATAGTAACTCTAGGAATAGTTATACCATTTATTTTTATGTATTCATTCCCAATGTTGACAAGGATCTAATTCACTTAAAATTTAGTCCATATTACATTATCAAATTTAAAAAATAAGACTAAAGCTTAATACACCCAATGCATTCTTGCCTTTCAATGAAAAGATTCCCTAGTTTTGAAATAAAAAACTAATAAATTTAAGTTAAAAAAAACATATAAAATCAAATGTTCTAATCTACCTCTTACATTCTGAAGCTTGGAGAGTGAGTTTTTAGTGCTTGAGAACAGGAAATCAGTCCCTAATAATTCTCTAAGGGATCATGGGAACGAATACATCTAGGTGTCTCAGTGGGAAAGAACTCTGAATTAAGTACTAACAAAAACAGCACCCTGCCAATTTAAGTCTAACATGAGAGGCAGAATTAGCAATTATGGAAAACATACAAAAGTGGCAAAGCAGATGATAGTTTAGAAAAAAATTACACGGCTAGATGTCTACCAATCCCAGTCAACCTAGAAGATTTCTCCCCAAGCCTGCTTTCACTCTGAAGGATGTTGTAAGTAGGGGCTGGCTATAAAAATTGCTAGTTGCCTGGAGGCTTCATCTGGAATGACATGAATCTCATGTATCAGCCAAATTATACTCTGCTTTGAATTCATAAAAATTGTTTTCATAATGTGATAAAATTTTGAGTTCTGTCTCCAAACTGTTGAATGGACATCACCTGAAATATAAACTGAAATACCTTGTATAAATGAATCCTCATTTTCCATCAACTCTGGAAATAAGAGGAGATAAAGGACAAATAATCTGTTTTCAGACCCAGCAAGATGTTTACCAGATACCATTCCACTGAGCCAACACTGAAACATGACAACAATATTTATTTGCCAACTTGAAGCTAGCTGCATCCATATGCTTGCCATTTACTTCATATTTGTAATGGACACGTCTCCATGTCTTATTTATTTTTCTCAACATGTTCCCCTCAAAGCCAGAGCCTCTGCAGAGCAGTTACTCAATAAACAATTAGTTAAAATGTACTTTAGCAGATTATTATTATATCTCAAATTCTAATAATGATCTGTCAGGAATTTCAGGGTAGGTGTGAGTAAATTTATTTTCATCTTAATGCCTCTATTTTTCAATATAAAGAGGAATTAATAGAGAAAAATTATAGTAAAATTTTAAGAACACAAATGAAAGGAAGAAGTGAATGCAGCATTATTACTGCAAATACTTCCTGCTTTAGGACAATGATCCTCAGGAGGACTATAAAATGTATAATCTATCTTTCACTTCTCTTTACACAAAATATATTTGGTGACCAACTTCCTCATGGCTGCCTTTACTTCCTTGTTTCTCAATGTGTAAATAATGGGATTAAGTAAAGGGAATATTATAGTATGAAACACAGACACCACTTTATCTAGGGAAAATGAGTCAAATGGGCGAGCATAAATGTAGATGGATGGCCCAAACATTAGCACCACAATGGTAATGTGGGAATAGCAGGTGGACATGGCCCTGTTGGTATCCTCACCTGAGCCTGAATGTTTCTTGAGCAAGGCCAGAAGGAAGGCATAGGACATTAACAGAGCAATAAAACACACCACAGAGATCAGACCACTACTACAGATCATCACTAACTCCTCTGGGAAGGTGTTGGCACAGGCAATCCGGACAACCTGTGTGATGTCACAGAAGTAACTGTCTAACTCATTGGGCCCACAGAAAGGAAGTCGAACAATGAGAGCCACCTGTATTATAGAATGAATGAAGCCCCCCATCCAGGAGAGAGCCACCAGGATACAGCAGAGACGTGGATTCATGATGGTAGCATAGTGGAGGGGTCGGCAGATAGCAGCATAGCGGTCAAAGGCCATCACTGTGAGCAAGAACATCTCCGAAGCCCCAACAAAGTGTAAGAAGAAGAGCTGTGCAATGCATCCACCAAAGGAAATTATCTTCCTCTCCACAAAGAAGTCTATGAGCATTTTAGGGGCTGTAATGGAAGAGTACCAAATATCAAGGAAGGCCAGATTAGCCAACAGGAAATACATAGAAGTCAGATGAGGGTCTAGCCTGATGGTGCAAATGATAAGGATATTTCCTGGTAGGATGAACAAATAGAAGGATAGAAATATAACAAATAGGACTAGTTGGACCTCCCGAGTCTGGGACAGGCCAGTGAGAACAAATTCTGTCACCTTGGTGTAATTTGCAGTTTCCATTTCTTCAATTTACTCTTTTCATAATATAGCTATGAAAATTAAAGAAACTATAATTAGTCCACATAGCATTTACCTAGAGTTATATCACTGCTTTCAAAATTGTCATACGTTCCCTGTCACTAACAGGTTACACGAGGATACATTTGGTTGCCCATTTTATATTTGATAAACCAAGAGGGAGAGAGTATGTGATGAACTTATAAATTGGAAACATTAAAACTATATGAAGTGTGGCATATATTTGAAACTCAAATCTCAGCTTGTTAATGTTAAAAATCTTACTTTTTCTGAAATTCGGCAATGCACTACTTCTTCCCCCAAACATCTACATTAGTAAGCAATATGTGAAAGTACTTCTTAGTGTAGCCAAATTTTAGACTGGCAATCAGAGGTGTGGCCTCTTTTTTCTAGATCTTTTTTTTGTTGCAAAATCTTGCCAACCTGGAAACTTAGGCTTGCATTCTAATAGCACACATACAGATCTAGCAGTATTTTAGTTGTGATACAGAAAAGAGATCCCAAGGCTTCATAAGTAGTGAATGGACATATTTTTCCATAACCGTAACCAAAACCTGTACAGCTTAATCCTTGGTAACAGGTAACCAGCCACAATATACAGCTATGCAAGGCCCTATATAAAAAATTCTTCTAGCTGTGACCAGATTCATCAATACCTGATACTACATTGAGTATAAAATTTGCTCACCATTGCAGGAACATAAGTAGGTGTAGTGATCTGAGAAATGAGTATGCTTGCTACCCAATTTGATTCTGAGCTGATCTGCTCTGCTGTTTCAAGGTGACAATGGGAATAATATTATTTTTAAAATTTTGCTTACTGCTCTGTATTGAACCTGACACCACTAAGTAGAACAAAACTTGTCAAATAAAAATGAAATTAGAGTTCACGTTACCAAATATGCTTTTCTTTAAGTAAGGTTAAAAACTGCCACACCAAAGTAAGTTTTGTTGTAACCAACATCAAATACAAAAGGGTTGTTTCTTTTCTGTTGATGTGATATTTTATGATATTGCCTCTCCTATTACTTAAAAAAATTACATATGAAAAGGAATTTTTAAAAAGTTAAGGTTCTGTAAAACCAAATAGATGTGGCTGTGTCCAAACACTTATGGGCACTTTGTATACTACTGAGAAAAGAAATTAAATGCACCATTTTTGGAACCTACTGACTCAATTTATACATAACTTAACAAACATAGATAAATGACTTTCAGTATCTTATAGAAGCATTGTATTTTGAAGAAGGGATGGCTTACTACAAGCAGACACACACACAAAAAAACAGTGTTTTCCAGGAATCTGGTAGCAAGCAGAAGAAAGGTAAAAATACTCAGAAATTGAGTAGTGTGGGACTATTTAGAAAAGGGATCAATTTCCCCATGTCCATAAATTGCCCAGTGTGGACCTCAGTGAGTTAATTAAGCATATTTAATAAGATTGAAAAATTTAAAATTTGGTTTAGGAAGATTTTAATCAAAAGAAAGATAATAAGGTTATCCAGAATGACACATTTCCTAAGATTCCAAAAAACAATGATCTTATTGTACTTACCTGGAGGAGGCAGCTCATAGCCCCCATAACTAATAACACAACAAGTATAGCTTATAATTATATACTTGCTATGTTATTAGTTATGAGGGCTATGAGCTAGTTGTGTACTAACTCATTTACATTCACTGATAAGTCAACTATGAGGTTCCAACAATCAAATAAATTTCTACCAAAAACATCTGAAATATTATGATTACTCACCTCATTTATATATTTTGCTATTATGCTATGTAGTTTTTGACGAGATGGAAGTGATTATTTGTTCCTAAGTAAATAATTGTCCCTTTATTATTGAAAGGAAATGAATATTTTAAAGCGGTAAATACCATTACAAGACCATATGCTTTTTTTTATTATTATGGGGACATGATGCAATGATTCTGAGTGTCGTCACACAAAACACCCCTGCCTCCTCTGCTCTACTCCATACCCATTCCACGAAAACAGAAGTAGAAAATGGCACTAATCTAGAAAGAATTTAGGTGAATTAGTGTTGATGTCTTGAAAAGACAAACATACATCAGGTATTATGGAATCTTGAAAGGGTGATTTTACCAGAAAAAAGTGTCAAAGAGATTTTCTTTTGTACCTCAGTGTTCAAGATATGTCATAAAATTAGAAACTAATGATGTATACTTTTCATTAAGAACCAAAATCAACCACATTTATTCCTTAGGACAAAAATACAAAGGATTCATCCCTCCACACTCCTTGATGAGTGTCTCTGTCCTCCTCCCTTCACAAGTGTCAAGTGGAAAAGAAATATTTTGCTGGAGCATCTCAATCCAATAGTCAGGCAGCCAATCAAACCCCCTACTCCCAAAGCTAGTAATGCTCAGCCACTACTCATAACACACACACACACACACACACACACGCCACTACACCATGTCACTTCCTCAAGGAAGAACAAACACCTAGTTTCCCTACATTAACATAACCATTACCTAAAACACCATAAATGATGCAACAATTCTTATTCTGTCCAGCACTTGCATTTAAAGCATGTCAAAACAAAGCTATCTACATGTGATATTAAAAGTCTATTCCTAAATGTACAGCTTCTGTGTCACTTCTATAAACTATTCATTTGTTTATCCCACAAATATTTAGAGTATCTACTATATGCTACCTGCTGAGACGCAAAAATGAACAAGGAAGAATCAATCTCTGCCTCATCAAACTTCCATTCTGAAAATAAAGACAGACAATAAATAAGTAAACAAGCAAATAAAAATAAAATAAAATATAAATAAGTAAAATAAAATAATTGCTACTAGTGCTAAAAGACAAGCAGGATATAAAAACAAGGCAATGGTAGAGTAAATGATGATGGGGGTGGTATGTGTGTGACGGAGTATTTTAGAAAAGCTTCTGAGTTGGTGACATTTTTCTAACTTTGAAAGTTTGAAGAAAAGCATTTTAGGAATAGAGAATAGTAAATGAAAAGGCCTTGTGTCATGAAAGAGTTTCTAAGAACTGTAGAAGACCCAAAACTAGTAGAAGCATAAGAACAAAATAAAGATTTAGTCAAAGACCAAGTAATGTAGCCCACAATAATAAAATTGGATTTCCAATTTTCTTTCAATATGTTTTACAATAAAACTCAGGAGAGTTTTATTGTACAATTTGCAATTTAGAAATATCACCCTGGCTGCTATGTGAATAAATTGGAGTAAGACAACATTACAGGAAAAATAAAAATATATATATGTATATATATGGCTTAAACTAACAATACAGCAATAACTATTTGGAGAGAATAATAATTTGTTTAGAAAATATTCAGGAGATGTAACTGGCAGGATTTATCAATGGATCATAGGTTGCTATTGTCATACTACCAAAGGCAGCTGGAATTTGAACTCCACAATGGCAATTTAAAAATATTGTTTTCCTATCTTCTGTGTCTAAAATGAGGTTCATCCAGCACATAACACGTCCTTAATAAAATTGGGCTAAATAAACTATACATACTTGGGTATGCTCTGTAACACCCCAAGAAAGGCTGGGAATTGTGCCAAGAAAACCCAAAGCAATTATGTTTATGGGAAATTCTTGGGGGAGATAAGCCACTCATGAAGATTGACTTAGGGCATTTTTTTCTAAGGTTGCCATTGAGGAGGGGATGCCTATTTCAAATCAGTGCTTACTCTTAGAGCAGTGGTTGGATAAGTTGCCTAAGAAGATTTACTTCATCTTACATCCACCCACCTACTCTTCCTAAGCTTCTGCTCCTCTTTTAACAACATCTAGAAAATTCCCACTCTTAATCTACAGGGACGTAGTACCTAGAGGATGACTATGGAAATACCCAGGAGCACAGGTGCATTCGCTGTAGGAGAGTGAACTGTGAAATCTCCTCAAGAGAAGCAATGCTTTGGGGGAAAACAAGAATCTGCGTGATGTTGAGGTTGTGAAATCTTCCTCTATGACAGTTTCTTCATAGCAAAAGGAGGGATTTTAACTAGAATTTTAAGAATTGTTCTACCTCTAAAATCCTGATTCCATTAAAGTAAAAGTAGGTTGAGAGTAAAATTCTCAGAAAGGTATATTAAGAAAGATTTGGGTAGCAATAGGGAGAAACAGTGATGTAATCACCACTGTGGATATATACAAGACTTCTTAGAAATAATGCGAATTAATTTTCCTATTTTTAGGATATTGAGCTCACTTATTCTGTGGGATGGTGAGGAAGGAGTATACAGAAGCATCTTCACCATATAGATGGGTATAGGAAACCCGGGGACCTCGAGTGTCATAAATAAACGAGTAGCAGAAAATATCAAGATGTAGTTATTACATTGATTTTCTGTATGCGTTGTTGCCCACAGTAAACAAGGCAAGAAGAAACCATTAGGATCAGAGAAGAGCTGATATCAGTATTAGACTATTTTGAAGATCACTGCCGCTTATTTCTCTTTTAATATGCTTTATTATTATTTTATTGTATTTAATAATACACTAATATGTTAAAGTATATTAAAATTAATATATAGTAATATATATTAATATATTATTAAAGTATATGAAAATATTTCATATACAACTAATATATATTTTAATATATTCTTTTAATTTACTTGAATATATTAAAGTATATTAAAAATATATTTTATATATAATATAAATTATATATCTATTTATAAATTATAATTATATATTTACATATATTACATATTTCTATATTATAATATATATTATATTATATATATTTGCTGCTTATTTCTCTTTTAATATACTTAGATATGGGGTGTTAGTGCTGTCAACTGAAGAATGATGAGGTTCATAAATTTGGAAAGGAAGACGTTTATTTCTCATAGAGTTGCAGCCTGAAGGTGGCTATTATGACAGGCTGGGAAATATAGCCTCTGGCCAGGAGCCAGAAACAAATATTTCAAGACAGTGTCAAAAGGAGTATGTACTGAGTAAGGTGGCGAAATACATATGCTCAATAAGCTATAGGAGGAATTATGAATATTTATGAAAGGACAACCATGCACATGCACAATTGTGCTTCATGCACCTTCATGAGTAGCATATAGTTGGTCTCTTATCAGGAAGGAATGCTGGTTAATTGCTGAGTTAAAACCACAGAAAAAGAGGGACAGCTTCAGTGGTTGGTTGATATCAGCAGTGGAGTCTTTCAAAAGAGCTGGTTTCTATTTAGCACTTAGGTAGGAAAGTCTAATGGCAGTTAAGTGAGGGTGGGGATGTAAGCAGGCACGTCTGACCGCCTATCTTGTCATGGATGAAAACTCAGCTTTTAAGGTTATTCTGGGGTGCCCTTGGCCAAGAGAGGCTCCATTCAGTAGGTTGGGGAGCTAAGGGTTTCATTTTTATTTCTCAGTGCCTTCATCCTAACCACAGCTGAACACTTACTAGCTATGTAACCCTGGGCAACTCACTTACCTCTGCCTCAGTGTGCCTCATCAGTGCAATGGAAATAGTAACAGTACCTACTTCATAGGTATTGTAGTGATTAATGCATATAATGCTCCCCACATTTTTCCCAGACCCACAGTCCTGTTACATTGTTGATGTATCACTATTTTTAAATCCTTCAGCTATTCTCAGAAGCTTGTTTTCTAAAATGCCTGAAATTTTGTATGAATTTTGTATATATAAGTTCTATAAAAATGTCATATTTCTATGGCTCCCATAATAGTACTCTGTTTACACCTCCAGTACAAATTTTAACTCATTACATTGTAATTTTTCAGTTTGTATTTTGCAAAATATAACAGAAACTCTGAGCTCCTTGAGGTCATGGAGTATGTCTCATTTATATATCTACTGCCTAAAGTAGTTCCTAGCATGCTATGGTCTTCAATATGTGTTTGTTAAATGGATGGATAGATGGATGGATGGATGGGATGATTACATGGATTTTTTATTGAATAGATAAATCAATAGACTTTGACAAAAATTAAACACCACAACATCGAATTGTTTTTATTAATTCATTTAGTCTTTCCCTAATCTGCTACATAATTCCTAATTTTGCTTCTTGGAATCCTTTTTGTTAAAATACATATTTCACCCACATTTATTTCAAGTAAGAGTCTCTTTGCTTTTAAGTTTCTTTTTTGCTTTTCTATTTATTTTCAAAATTTTTACTACTACTAACACTAATCCCTTTGAAATGAAATATTTCAAGCCTCACCTTTCCCATCCTCTTCACAGAGATCATGCTGAATAACTATAAGAAGAAGTAACTAAAGATTTTGGGGTTTTCCTGACTTTCTTCCAGGAGTAAAGGGATTCAAAATTTTGGAAGTTTATTTTAATAATCTGTCACGCTCTGAAGACCCATAGATCGAAAAAGCCTTCTCTGAGCTTGTTTACAAATGGTTCATCCTATGAGTACAAAATGACCAAGCTATCTCTTCAATGCCCTGTTCAACCCTGACTTTACAATGAGAACACATGGACACAGGAAGGGGAACATCACACTTCAGGGACTGTTGTGGGGTGGGGGGAGGGGGGAGGGATAGCATTGGGAGATATACCTAATGCTAGATGACAAGTTGGTGGGTGCAGCGCACCAGCATGGCACATGTATACATATGTAACTTACCTGCACATTGCGCACATGTACCATAAAACCTAAAGTATAATAATAATAATAATAAAAATGCTGTAATTATTGAGATCAAGGCTGAGAACAATTTGTTCACCCACTCCACAGCTAAGTAAGACCTGCTCTACACTATCATCACAGTTCCCTAAGACATTTCCTTACATGCTGCTTTCTGTTTCTTACCACTGATCTCTGAGCATTTTACATAGTTATTCCCATCATTATATCTATCCTACTGTCTCAAAAATAGGATGGTTTATGTAAATGTTATAACAACATTCCACCTACCAATTACTGTGACAGTCTTGGTGCCTTCAGGAACTATGGGGAGGAGGTAGAAGAAGCCTCTTCCACCACCCACAGTGGAGGACTTCATCCTCTACATGTTGGTATATATCAGTTTCTGCCCTGATGTAACAGTAAACTAACTAGCAGCATGGGCTGTAACTGCAAAAATCAATCCTCTGGAGGCAAGGGGAAGCCAGGTAGGAACATAAGCTCTGAGGGAATAATTTAAAAGTCGATTTGCACTTCATCCAAAGAGCATAGAAACACAACTTTTGAATTTCACAGAAGAAATAAGAAAAATGGTGAATTTCCCAGGATTAGGGGTGGAAAATGCTACGATGTACAATATGTGTTCTCTAGAGTATGACATGCATTTTCAATTCTATTGTCCCAGAGGACACAATAAGTTGTGCTGGAACAAATGGTTAACCAGATTTTTAAAAAGAATTATATTTTATAACTTATACTTAACATAAATTGCAAAGGAGTAATTTTTTTAATTACTAGAAATATAGAGAGACTATTTAAATTATTTTGGAATAAATAAAAACTTTTAGGTATATCTTGCCCCATGAAGGAAAAACAATAAGAAAAGAGTTATAGCATATTTGATAATGAAATTTAAAACTTATCAATGGCAAACACAAATATAGGGGAAAATGTTAGAAATTAAAACAATTTAAAATTACTAGAAAATAAAGACAAATTTAACAGGAAAATAATAAACAGAAAAAAATAAATTTAAATAACTCCATTATATAAGAAGCACTTAAAAATCAGTCATACTATGGCAAAAATAATAATGACAATAATGCAATTTCAAAGTGGGTGAAAAACTTGAAGACATTTCTCTAAAGAAAATATACAAATGGCCAACAGGTATATGCAAATATGTTCAGCATCACTAGTTGTCAAGGAAATGCATATCCAAACACCAATGAGACATTGCCTCATGCCTAATAGCACGGCTATTATCAAAAAACAAAAGAAGTGTTGGCTAGAATTTAGGGAATTGAAACTCCTATACACTGTTGGTGGAAATAGAAAATGGTGCAGTCACTATGAAAAATAATGTGTCAGTTCCTCAAAACATTAAAAACAAAATTATTATATGATTCAGCAATCCCACTTTTAGGAATATGTCCAAAAGAATTGAAATCAGAACCTCAAAGAGATACCTTCACACCCATGTTTACTACAACATTATTCACAAAAGCCAAGATATGGAAACAGCCTAAAAGTCCATAGACAGATGAACAAAGAAAATGTGTTAGACATCAGCTAGAATGGCAAAGTAGGTGATCTCAGTCTTTATTCCTCCCACAAGGAACAACAATTGGGCAAATATCCACCAATAAAAATAACTAGCAGAGATCAGGAATCTAGTTCAGAAGTTAAAACAATAGAGCAGACAGAAAAACTTCACGAATAACCACAAAAAATGGTAGAAAAAAGTTTCATTTTGCCTTCAGGCTGGCAGTGCTCAGTATGGAGAGGTCACTGCTCAGCTTGCAAGTTCCCCTTGCAGAGAAAAGGAGAGTGGAGTGAACCATTTTACCCAGCCTACTGGAGCACTGCCCAAAAAACCAGTTTAAGTTTCACCCATCCCAGATTGCTAGGGAGACCAACATAGCTGAGAAATCTGTAAACTGCTGGTAACAAAGAGAAATGATGAGGTCTATCAGTATCAGTCATTTGGTAGGAATCAATGCAGTCCCCAAAAGCCTGATCTGAGCAGAATTCCAGTAGCCTTCTATACCGAGGACCTCAACAGCCCTCATGGATGTAACACAGGATTCTTTGAGGGCCACTTTGCCAAGTGGAAATCTCGATGGCCAGCAGAGCCTCTGCTGAGGCTTCACTCAGGCCCTCTGAGCTCGTTCTGCTCATTTGGCCTGGCAGGTTATGCTCCACTCATGCTCACTTGCCCAGATCCCATGACACCCACCGTAGCTCAGTGCTCACCCATGGTTGGTTTGGGCATGCTATGACTGACTTCTGCCTTGAGTGCTGACATCTGGATAAGGGGGTTGCAGCAGTGCCCAAAAACTCGGAGATGCCAGCAACTGTGGAGCCCGAAGAGGTGTTACAGCTTTTGCTCTGGGAGTCAAGGTCTGAGCCCCCAGGAAGTGTTACAGCTCTTGTTCATTCTCACTGCTGGCCGCTTCAGCAAACGGGGATGTGTCACAGCTCATTCAGTCCTGCTGCCCACAGCTCAGCAATTGGGGATGTGTGGCACCCAGCATTTTTTTTTTCACTTCTGTAGCTTGGTGAACAGGAGTGTGTCTTAACAGCTCTTTTCACACCCACTATTCAGTGGATTCTGGATTCTTGTCCCGCAACCAACAGGAATGAAGCATGCAGACACCGCAGAGTGAGCAAGGCTGATGAGATTTTTATTGAGTGGCAGAAAAGCTCTTGACAACGAGAGAGTAGCCAAAGTGGGTAGCCCTCTGTGTAAGAGTGGGGCTGAAAGCAGAGAGCCATCTGTGAGGCTGAGTCTGGGCTTTTTATGGGCTCAGAGTGGAGGAATCTGTGCTGATTGGTTCATGGGCAGGCCTGGAAAAAGCACCGTTTAATTGACTAAAAGGCACTGAGGAAGTTCTCACTTGGGTCATGGACTCCACCTGGAACTGGTGGCTTGGTTTTCAGGCTTCAGGTTGTCTTTGGCTTGAAGGTTGAGATTCACCAGGGACTTATCCCTGTCTGCCTAGGAATCTGTCTGTCTCCTGCCATTATCAGCTGCACATACCACACTGCTTTCACTACCAAGGAACCCACAATGATCACTGCACAAACTATAGTACTTAACTCCACAGAGGACTCCAGCAGGTTTAGTCACTGACAAAATCAACACCCAAAGATCACAAAGAAGCAGGAAAACATGACACCACCAAAGGAAAAAAATTAATTTCTAGTGACCAACCCCAAAGAATTGGAGATCTATAAATTGCCTGGAAAAAATCAAAATCATTACCTAAGGAATCGGGGAACTACAAGAGAACACAAATAAATAGTTGAATGAAATCAGGAAGACAATCCAAGAACAAAATGAGAAGCTCAATATAGAGACAGAAAATATTTTAAAAAGAACCAAACAGAAATGTTGGAGCTGAAAAATACAATAGCTAAACTAAAAAAATGTAATAGAGGCTTGAACATCAGACTAAATGAAGCAGGATAAAAAAATAAGTGAACTCAAAGACCGAGCATTTTAAATCATCCAGTAAGTGGAGATAAAAGAAAAAAAAATGAATGAAACCTACAGAAGCCATGGAATACTATCAAGAGAGCTAACGTTAAAATTATAGTAGGTTCAGAAGAAAAATAGAGAGCATTAGATAGAAAGCTTATTTAAGGAAATAACCATGGGAAACTTAGCAAATATCAGGAAAGAAATGAGCATCCAGATGGATGAAGCCTAAAGTTCTCCAGTCAATTCAACCAAAAAAAGAATCCACAAACATACATTATCATCCACCTGGCAAAAATCAAAAACAAAGAGAGAAGCTTGTAAGCAGCAAGAGAAAAGAATCATGTCATATAAAAAAGGACCCAAATAAAGCTATCAGTGGATTTCTCAACAGGAACCTTGAGGATCAGGAGAGAATGAAATAATATATTCAAAGCGATGGAAGAAAAATAAAACTGCCAACCAGCAATATTTTGCCAGCAAAGCTGTCCTTCAGAAATGAAGAAGATAAAGACTTTTTTCGAAAAAAAAAAAAAAAAAGTTGAGTGAGTCTTCACTATTGCTTGCCTTACAAGAAATGCTAAAGGGAGATTTTTAAGATTAAATAAAAGGCAGCTAATTAGTAACACTAAAACATATAAAAATATAAAACTGGTAAAGTATATATATGGTTAAATTTAGAATATTCAAACACTATAATGGTGGTGGTGTAAATCACACCATCATTATAAAGTTATAAGAAGAATGTATGAAAAATGACTAGCTATAATAAATTCTTAAGACATACAAAAAATGTAAACTGTAGCATCAAAAGCACAATGTAAGAGAAGGGAAGTAAAAGTACAGAGCTTCTTTAGCAATCAAAGTTAAGATGTCATTGTTTTTAAATGAATTGGTTAAACAATAAGAATATTTATGTAAGCTTCATGGCAACCACAAATTAAAAACCTATAGTAAATACACAAAAGATAAACAGAAAAGAATCAAAGCATACTACTGAAGAAAATGATCAAATCACAAAGGAAAACAACAAAGGAGTGATAAAGGAATAAAGGATCTACAAAGCAACCAGAAAACAATTAATAAACTGACAATAATAAATCTTTACTTACCAACTATAAATAAGCAAATTTTGTCAATCAAAAGACAAAGAGTGGCTGAATTGATTTATGAACATAAAATCCAAGTAAACGCTGCCTGCAAGAAACTCACTTCACCTTTAATAACACACATAGACTAAAAGTAAAGGGAGAAAAAACAAAAATATGCCGTGAAAATGAAAACCAAAAAGAGCAGTAGCAGGTACATGTGTATCAGACAAAATAGACTTTAAATACTGTCACAAGAGACAAAGAAGGTCACCAGATATTGATAAGAAAGTCAATTCATCAAGATAATAGAACAGTTATAAATATGAATATACCCAACATCAGAGCACCTAAATATATAAAGCAAATATTAACAAATCTAAAGCAAGAGATAGACTGCAATGCAATATTAATAGAGAACTTAAATATCTGATTTTCAACAATGGCTAAATCATCCAGAAAGTATATTATTAAGAAAACATTGTCTTGAACTACTTCAGACTAAATGAATCTAATAGACATACACAAAATCTTCGATCCAACAGCAGAAAACACATTCTTCTCAAGCTTACACAGAATATTCTCCTGGACAGATTGTGTGTTAAGCCACAAACAAGTCTTAAGAACTTTTACACTGTTGGTGGGACTGTAAACTAGTTCAACCCTTGTGGAAGTCAGTGTGGCGATTCCTCAGGGATCTAGAACTAGAAATTCCATTCGACCCAGCCATCCCATTACTGGGTATATACCCAAAGGACTATAAATCATGCTGCTATAAAGACACATGCACACGTATGTTTATTGCCGCATTATTCACAATAGCAAAGACTTGGAACCAACCCAAATGTCCAACAATGATAGACTGGATTAAGAAAATGTGGCACATATACACCATGGAATACTATGCAGCCATAAAAAATGATGAGTTCACGTCCTTTGTAGGGACATGGATGAAATTGGAAATCATCATTCTCAGTAAACTATCGCAAGAACAAAAAACCAAACACCGCATATTCTCACTCATAGGTGGGAATTGAACAATGAGAACACATGGACACAGGAAGGGGAACATCACACTTCGGGGACTGTTGTGGGGTGGGGGGAGGTTGGAGGGATAGCATTGGGAGATATACCTAATGCTAGATGACAAGTTGGTGGGTGCAGCGCACCAGCATGGCACATGTATACATATGTAACTTACCTGCACATTGCACACATGTACCATAAAACCTAAAGTATGATAATGATGATAATAATAATAATAATAATAAAAGAAAAAAAAAAAAAAGAAAAAAAAAAAAAAAAAAAAAAAAAAAAAAAAAAAAAAGAAATTTCAGAAGACTGAAATCATATCAAATATATTTTCTGACCATAATGGTATGAAACTAAAATCAATAATAACAGGAAAACTGGAAAATTCATGTACATATGGAAATTAAACAACAACCAATGGGCCAAAAAAAGAAATCAAAAGGTAAATGTAAAAATATCTTGAGACAAATGAAAATGGACATGACATACAAAAAGGTATGGGATGCAGCAAAAGCAGTTTTAAGGGAGAAATGTATAGTAATAAATGTTTACAAAAAAAAAGAGGAAAGGTCTCAAATTAACAACCTAACATTACAGCTGAATGAACTAAAAAAGGAACAAACTAAGCCCAAAGTTAGAAAAAAAGGAAATAAGAAAGATTAGAAAAGAAATCAATGAAAGTGGGACTAGAAAAACAGTAGAAAAGATCATGAAACTAAGACTGATTTTTGGAAATATAAATAAAATCAACAATACTTGATCTACACTGAGAAAAAATAGAAGACTTAAATAAATAAAAGCCAAAATGAAAAAGGAGACATTACAACTCATACTACAAAAAATATAAAGAATCATAAGATAATATCAATAACTGGATAGCCTAGAAGAAATGGATAAATTCCTAGACACATACAGCCTACAAGACTGAATCATGAAGAGATAGAAAATCTTAACAGTAACGAGTAAGGAGATTGAATCAATAATAAAATCTCCTATCAAAGAAAATCCTAGGACCCGATGGCTTCATAGTTGAATTCTACCAAATATTTTGAAAAGAACTAATACCTATCCTTCTGAAATCCTTCCAAAAAGTTGAAGAGGAGGGGATATTTTAAAACTCATTTTACAAAGCCAACATTGCCTTCATACCAAACCCAGATAAGGACACCAACAAGAAAAATAGATTATAGGTCAATATCCCTTGTGAACGAAGGTCCAAAAATCCTCAACAAACTACTGGCAAACCAAACATACCAGGACATTAAAAAGATTTTGCATCATGACAAAGTAGGATTTATTCCTGTGATGTAAGAATTATCCAAGATACACAATCAACAAATGTGCTACACCACATTAACGGAATAAGAAATAAAAACCATGAGATAATCAAAACAAATGCAGAAAAATCATTAGACAAAATTCAACATTCTTTCACAATACAAAATTTTCAACAAATTAATTATAGGAATGTACCTCAACACAATAAAGCCTGTATATCAGAAGCCTATGATAAACATTATACTCAATGATGAGAAATTGAAATGTTTCCCTCAAAGATCAAGAACAAAACCACTCTCCCCACTTCCATTCAACATAGTACTGGACGTCATAACCAAAGTAATTAGGAAAAAGAAATAAAGTGCATCCAAATAAAAAAGTTAGTGTCTCTGTTAGAAGACGGCGTGATTCTATGTAGAAAGAATCCTGAAGACTCCACTAAAAACTGTCAGAACTAATAAGCAAATTCAGTAATTTTGCAGACTACAAAATCAGAAAAATTCAGTTGCATTTCTTTACACCAATAATGATTTATAGAAAGAAAAAATCAAGAAAAACTTATTATGAGCACATCAAAAACAATAAAATACTTACAAATAAATTTAACTAAAGAGGTAGAATATCTGTACACTGAAAAGTATAAAACATTAATGAAATAAATTGTGGAAGACACAAATAAGTGAAACATATCCCATATTCATGAACTGGAAGAATTAATGTTGTTAAAAAGTCCATACTACTGAAAATGATCTGTAGATTCAATGCAATCCCTATCAAAATGGCAATGAATATTTTTCACAGCAATGGAAAAAATAATTCTGAAATTCATATGCAACCACAAAAGAGCATGAAAATCTTAAGCAATCTTAAGTATAAGTACAAAGCTGGAGGTATTAAACTTCCTGATTTCAACTCCATTACAAAACTGTAATAAAACAGATGTTGCTGGCATAAAAACATACAGACCAATAAAACAGAATTGAAAGCTCAGAATTAAACTCACATACATACAGTCAGCTAATTTTTTCAACTAAGGTACCAAGAATATACACTGTAAAGGACAGACTCTTCTATAAATGATGTTGGGAAATTGGATATCCACATGCAAAGAATCCATGCTTCTCTTAATTCCAATCACAAAAGTTAATTCAAAGTGGATTATAAACTTAACATTAAGACCTGGCTCCATAAACTCCTAGAAGGAAACATGGGGAAAAGTTCCTGGACATTGGTCTCATCCTTATTTGTTTGATGAACGGGAAATCTACAGAAAGGGAGAAAATATGTGTATACCATACATCCAATAAGGAGTTAATATCCAAAATATATACAGAACTCATACTACCAAATGGCAAACAAACAAGCTTCTAAATGGGCAAAAGATATTTTAAAAATGATTTCATAAAATGGGCAAAGGATCTGAATAGATATTTTTCCAAAGAAGACACACAAATGGCCAACAGGTATATGGAAAAAATGCTCAAAATCAGAAATCTTCAAGACAAATCAAAACCTCACTGAGATATCACCAACGACCTGTTAGATTGCCTTTTATCAAAAAGTCCAGTGATAACATGTGTTGGCAAGGATGTAAAGGAAACCTGATATGGTTTGGCTGTGTCCCCACCCCAATCCCATCTTGAATTCTAGTTCCCGTAGTCCTCACATGTCATGGGAGAGACCGAGTGAAAGGTAATTGAATCATGGGGGCAGTTTTCTCATGCTATTCTTGTGATAGTGAGTAAGTTCTCACAAGATCTGATGACTTTACATGGGGCTTTATCCTTTACTCAGTTCTCAGTCTTCTCTCTCTTGCCGCCATGTGAAGAAAGACATGTTTGCTTCCTCTTCCACCATGACTGTGACTGTATGTTTCCTGAGGCCTTCCCAGCCATGCTGAAATGTGGGTCAGTTAAACCTCTTTCCTTTATAAATGACCCAGTCTCAGATATGTCTCTATTAGCAGTGTGAGAACGGACTAATACAAAACCCTTGTAAACTTTTGGTAGAGATATAAATTAGTGCAACCATTATTGAAGGCAGTATGTAGCCTCCTCAAAAAATAAATAAATAAATAAATCTCTCATATAATACAGCAATCCTACTTCTAGGTATGTATACAAAAGAAATAAAACCACTATCTTAAAGACACATCTGCACTCTCAAATTTACTGCAGCATTGTAACACTAGCCAAGATACAGAAACAACTTAAGTGTTCATCTACAGATGCATAGATTTTTTAAATGTGGTACAAACACACACAATGGATTATGCAGCCTTTAAAAGAAGGAAATCCTGCCATTTGCCGCAACATGGATAAACCTGGAGGACATTATGCTAAGTACAATTAGCCAGACACATAACGACAAATACTACATGATATCCCATACAGGTGGAATATTTAAAAAAATCAAACTCATAGCAATGGACAGTAGAGTGGTGGTTAGCAGGGGCTGGGAAATTCCAGGAAAAAGAAGATGTTGGTCAAAGGGTACAAACCTTCAGCTGCAAGATAAGTACTGGAGACCAAATGTACAGTAGCTTCAAATTTGCTAAGAAAGTAGATCTCAAGTGTTAACACACACATATACATACATTATACACAAATGGTAATGATGTAACATGATGAATGTGTTAATTAGCTTGGTTGTGGTAATCATTTCATAAGTAGGCATATACCCTAAATATATGCAAATTTTATTTGTAAATCATACCTCAATAAAGCCTGAAAAAAATTGTAGTATATATATGCAATGGAGTATTATTCAGCCTTTAAAAAGCAAGATACAGAAGGACAAATACTGCATGATCTCACTTATATGTGGAATCTAAAATACTCAAACTGAAGGTAGAATGGTGGTTGCCAGAAGTGGAAAGGAAAGGGAGAAATGAGGAGATATGGACTAAAGGTTACAAAGTTTCAGTTATGCAAAAATGAATGAGTTCTGGAGAGTTAATGCACAACATGGTGTCTGTATTACAATGCAATACTGTATTGGACAACTGAAATGTACTAAGGGAGTAGATCTTAAGGGTTCACACCACACACACAAAAACAACCCTGTGAGGTAATGGATATGTTAATTATCTTAAATGTGATGATCATTTCACAGTGTATACATATTTCAAAACATCAAGTTGCACACTTAAATATGTATGATTCTTATTTGTCAATTATACTTCAATAAAACTGGAAAAGGGGAATGAAGGAGAATAAGCTAGAACTTGTGGCCACATGCTGGTTGACCTCCCACTGAAGGTCATTCCTCCTTTCAAATGGCTATGATAAATAGCTCTTTTTGGGTTTTCTGTATTTCCTCCCTCTCTCAGTCCCTTCAGGCACAATGGTGTAAACATCTCCACCGCATCTTACCCCTGATTATAGCACTGGCCTGTGTGGTACTCTATACCTATAAACTCATAGACAGCATCTCTTTAAATAAATCTTTATCAAATTATCCTGTATTAAGTGTGTCATTAACTTCCTGTTGGAAATCTAAATGATATAATTTTCTATAAATGCATCCTTCCTTGAGTGTATCAACTTGTTTCATCCTATTGACTGTAGCTTTACAACTAAGATGCTTCAATATATTAGATAATATAAATTTTCACCCTCTCCTTTCTGTTTTATGAACCTGGAGGGCTTCCATCTTCTGCTTTCATCCATTTCTGTTGTCTCCTATGCCTACTATACATCTGTCATCTTAAAAGTGCCTTTTGATCCCTTTGTGGTTCATAAGCATGATGACTGAGTTTTTGCACTCCTGTGTGAGACGTAGCTCCCTCAAATCTTATGACATACACATATTACCTGACTCACATGAAAAAAGAAAAAAGAGATTGGGATTTTTGTAAAGTGGCTTTAGCCACCCTGCATTGCATATATTAATTTATTGATCTCATTTCTTCCTCTTGTTTTGCTGGGATACATTATCCCACACTTTCAAAAAAAAAGAGTACTTATGATGTAAACTTTATAAATTTTTGCCTGATTAAACATGCTTTATTCTATCTTCCTGATAGATTTGTTCTGTATAGAATTCTAGGCTGAAAATCAGCGTGAGAAACTTTTCCACTGTATTCTAAGGATGAGTTTGCTACAGAGCACACTCATGCCATTTGAATTTCTGTTCATTTATGAGCTATGTGGTTTTTTCTTAATGATTTTAGAATATTTTCAATTGTTAAGGTGATAAAATTTCATAATAACTTGCCTTGGGATTTTTTTAAAATCTTGTGCTGGGTGTTCAGTAAATCTTTCATATCGAGAAAATTAAGCTTTTCTGTTCTAAGAAATTTAATTTCATTGTTTCTTTTAAATCCATCCTTCTGTTTAATTTGTCCTCCTGGAATATGTGTGAGTTGAATGGTTTGCCCCAACTTGATTCCTTGTGTTTCTTCTTTTCATCTTTCATGTTTTCTGTTTCTTTGACATTTTCATTCTACTTTCATAGAGACAGTACTTTTATGACTTCTTTGACTACTTGTTTTATTTCTTTTAATGTCGTATTAATTTGTTTTAATTTTTATTGTTCTTTTTGATTTTATTTACCTTCCAAAAATAATTTTTCTATATTTTTTCAGTGCACCATATTCTTATTTAAAGATTACAAATATTTTCTTTCATTCATGATAAGATACAGTTTTTTACAGTTGTTTTTTTTTTTTTTTCCCTGAATTACCTATAATTCCACCAGTTTCCTTTTGGCTTTTTTAAAGGCTTACTTTTCTCTTTTTTTCAAAAGCCTTATGTAAATTTTAGATTGATCTCTTCAGCCAGCTTACTAATTGGCAGGCTTCCGGTCAGGGTTGCAGTAGAAAAGTAGCCATTTCACTTGTAATCTCTGAAGGCAGATGTGACATTAACATTCAGTTTCTTCAACAAAGGTGCCAATATTCTGTCTGTGACTCATCGGCTACCATTAGCATCTGGGAGCAGAAAGAGGATGGAAGACTGAACTGTTCCATTCTCTTAATCTTCATTAGCAGCCCTGAACCTCACCTCCCCCTGACCTGGCATCCTGCATCCCAGTCATTGTAGGGATTCCAGGAAGTGAATCTCTCCCCTTTTCCTCACTATTCCTCTTGTTGGTAATTCAGACTTAGCCTTCCCAACCCTGCTAAACCAGTTGCTACTTTTTTATCTTACCTTTTCCAAACTTTTGTTGAAATCTCTTCTCTGCATCTAACTGCTGTCCTGTTTCTTTGTTCCTGTGGGTCTAAGCCATTTTTTTCCTACAGCAAGTGTTGTTGTTATTGTTAATACTTTGCTCTTAGGAGGGAAAGGGAAACCTAATGTATTCTATCATTTTTAATATAATTTGTGTGTTTCTTGTTTATCTTAAAAAATCAGGAGTTAAAAAAAAGACAGAAAGACCCTGTTGCAAAGGGAAAGTAATATGAAAATAACTATAAGGACATGCAATAACTATAAGGAAATTTTAATCATCAAAATGTTAATGGTGATCATGTATGAGAGGGCTTGAGTAGACAAACCATTTTAAAGACTTTTCAAAAGCCCCACCAACAAACTACTATTAACATCAGATTGTCCACTTGGCTTCAAAAGGAATATCTTTTTCTTATAAGGTCATTCTAAATTATTGAATTGAAATTTAAAAGAGCCTGAGGCAAGTCAATGAATATTTTAGTTGGGCCACCATAAATAATGTCAGGTCCCCATTACTAAGGAAAAAAAATAGAAATTGGAGTTACAATCAACAGATTTTGACAAGTACCTACTGTGCAAGCACCTCTATTCCATACATGAAGAGTAGAAAAGAATATATATCACTTATATTCCTCCTAAGTTGTAGATCTCAGATAAAAATCCATTAAAAAAGAGAAAAATGTAAGTGATATCTTATAAATTGCATACAGGATTGCTTAAGGCATATAGAAAATAAATGTTGAATAAAAATTATCAGGGCAGAATTCTTGAACAATATGAGTCATGAGACAAGATCTAAGAAAATTTCTCAGAAGAAAAATGCGTTTTCCAGAATACTGAGAATACTTATCTATTTTTCAACTTTACTAAGAATACCACAAAAAGAAAATGTGCTTATTCCATTTTGTTGTTTTAAGGAACTGAAGACAAGTTCAACTAAAAATTTATAATAGAATTACATCTCCTTAGTCATTTCAGTGGTACAAATATCAACTCATTTTAGTTGCTTTAATCTAGTCTGTATTTATATTGCCAAAAAAAGTAAGATTTCTTTCAGTAAAGATAGTATTATAGTAATGGGTAGAAGAGTATTCAAATTCTCCAAGAGGGTCTTTAAAGAAATTGCTATCCACTTCAAAATATGTAAAGTTCTATTTTTTCTCCTGCACAGAAACCATGCTTTGGGCAATTTGTTGATTTATACTAACCCACTTCATTGTAGGAAATATATATTTCTATGTCTGCATTTGTTGTATTGCATTATAATTATCTCCTTGCAAATCTGTTTCCGTGACTAGATTTTGCAATATTTATAGGAAAAGACTAGAGAAGGAAGAAAAAGAAAACAAAAGAAGGAAGGAAAGAAGGAGGGAACAAGGTGCAGCTTCTGGTAAATTAGACTTCTTTTTTGAAGAGACATGATATGGTGAGAAGATATGATCAGGGATATCTTTCTCTTATAATCCCACTCTAAATTATTGAATGGTAGCTTAAGAGAGTTTGATGTGAATAGAAGGGATCTAACGAGGTTAAATGAGATATTGAGTAGGAGTGTTAACTTTTTTACTCTAGAAGAGAGGATAAACCTTGCCAAGTATGGAAAGGTTTAAGTTTAGCCTGTCTAAAATAGCCTCAAATTATTTCCTGTTAGACAAAATATAAAAGCTGCATTTTAGGAACTATTTTTTTTAACTATTAATAAATTAGGGATCATTGAAGGTATCCACTAATTCTCTGATTTTGCAATTCTGACAAACTATCCTCTCTGCTTTTCCTTCAAGGAGATCTTGCTACTCCATAGCTGCCTCATGGCATTCTTTACATTCTCATTCCTCAGAGTATAGATGAGTGGGTTCAACATTGGGGTGATGGTGGTATAGAACACAGACACAGCTTTATCCAATGGGAAAGTAGTGGATGGATGGAGATAAATAAAGATACACGCAACAAAGAAGAAAGTTACTACAGTCAGATGAGATCCACAGGTAGAGAGCTTTGTGTCGGCTCTCTGCAGACTGTTTTCGAAGACTAAACAGAATGACTGTGTAGGAGGCCAAAAGAATGAGGAAACACCCTAGGGAGATGAGACCACTGTTGGCAACTACCAGCATGTTTACCAGAGTTGTATCAGCACAGGCAAGTTTTAGGACTGGGTGGACATCACAAAAGTAATGGTCTATAACCTGAGCATTACAGAAGGGCAGCTGGAAGGTCAGGAGGGTCTGAACAAAGGAATGACCCAGGGCCCCCAACCAGGACAGTGATGCCAGCACAGTACAAGCATTAGCACTCATTATGACAGTGTAACAGAGGGGTTGGCAGATAGCAGCATAGCGATCAAAAGCCATGACAGTCAAAACAAAAATCTCAGCACAACCTAAAAAGTGGAAGGTAAACATCTGAGTTATACAGCCCCAGTAGGAAATAGTCTTTTTCTCAGAAACAAAGTCTGCAATCATCTTGGGTGCTGCGGCCGAGGAATAGGCAATGTCCACAAAAGACAGGTTACTGAGGAAGAAATACATGGGCGTGTGTAGTCGGGGGTCAGAAAAGACCATAAGCAAAATGAGCAAATTTCCCACCACGATCACGACATAGAAGAGGAGAAATAAGACAAAGAACATCAATTGCGTTCCAGAATCTTGGGAAAGTCCCAGGAATATAAACTCAGTGACATTGTTGGCCACTTTCATGGGGCCCCAGGCAGGACTGGTGGAGTGACTCTGGTTCTCTGCAAAAATAAACACATGTTATAAACCATTGTAAGCAAGGTAAAGCCTATCAGTAAGAGTCTTGTGAAAATACCTACATGATGTTAAATATGGTAGAGAAAGTTCTTCATATTTCTTGAACATAGTTCATGAGTATTTTTCTTGTTATTAGCTTGATTTCCACATTATTGACTCACATTTGAATTTCTTTCATAATTAGTCTTATAGTTCCTTTCTTCCATACAAGAACCTAGAGAATCTGAGTCTTTTTTATTGAATTTAATGTTTTTACCTAATCAGTGCTCTCCCTCCCCCCACCTCCAACTTCTCTTGTCAGAAATTTACTTTGGAGTGAAAACTTTGTTTATTTAATTAATTAATTTTTTGAGGCTGTAAATAAAAGCATGAAGTCAGAGTATATGATCTGATGTATAAAATTTCAGAATCCTTCAAGTATAATATATACTACTCACTTATAGAAAAGTAACATTTTGTTTAATCAAGAAAGGAAGACTCAGTTTCCAATTTTTCAATTAGAAAAAAAAAGTCTCAATTCAAGTAAAAATTAAGTCATTTTTAGTGCTTATAAATCAGCGTTGAGGAAGTTTGAATCATACGCCTGGACCTGCTGGTTGAAAATTCCATTTTGCTTGCCAATAAGGAATACATGAGAAGTGATCAATTTATACAGAGAAATACTTTTTTCTATGTTGCTCTGAAGAGTTGAAACATTTAAAACTTCTCATTGAGTTCCCTATCATCCTCAATCCCTTTGCAGGTCCCTGTCATCCTCAATCCCTTTGCCTTGAAAAAGACACAGATAACTCTCTGTCCTTGTGATCACAGGAAAAACTAGGAATGAAATTTATCATACAGATAATGTTAGAAATGATAGTTTAAAAATAAGTGTCTGAAGCCATTTTATAAACTGTAATAGGAATGCTTGCATCATACAGAGAAAAATAAAGGATAGAAATAATCAGGAAAAAATTCTTAAAGGAGATTAATATTAGACAAGATCTGAAGTTTCTTGAAATAAAAATGGCTTTTCTGAAATATGAAAATTACTAGCTATTTTCCGTCTTTACTCAGAATACCTCTTTTCTGCATGGATAGCAGAAAGAGCACTGCCCAGAAGCTGAGTGGTGTAAGTTTGAGTGCCCTCATCAGCTTTATAACTTTGGGTAAATCTATTTATCTTCCCTGGATCTCAGTTTTCTCATCTATAGAAGATGAATGATAAAATTTTTTACCTCACAAAGCTGTTTCAGAATTAAAATGAGATCTATAGAACATGTTTTGAATTTATGAGGTGTTTCCTTTTAATTTGAATCTATCAAGTGGAATCTCTCTAGTAAGCACAATTTGTAATTTGGTGCATTTAGTTATTATATAAAAGCTATATAATGTAACTACTAGAAAATATTAAAAACATATACAATTTTATTTCTGAGATAATAGCTATAAAAATATGTGCCAATCTCCATGAAAGAAATATCATTAATAGTAGCTAACATTTACTGAGTATTTTACCATGCACAGAATCGTGTGCTAAACTCTGCATATGTTACTTAATTCCATCTTCACAACACTATCATAATTTTTATTATCTCCATTTTATGGAGCAGAGCACTAAAGATTAAAGAGGCAAATTGCCCAATATAATTTTCAGCGAAAGGACTGGTATAATTCTGGTATTCTTTTTCCAGAACACGCATAACTTACATATCCTTAAATAAATCATAGGTAGATAGAAAGATTAGATAGATAGATAGATAAATTTCCCATAAAAAACAATTTATTATTATTTTTTAATTAACATTATTTTTTGGAGAGGAAGTCTCACTCTGTCACCCAGGCTGGAGTGCAACAGCGCGATCTCGGCCCACTGCAATCTCCGCCTCCTGGGTTCAAGTGATTCTGCTGCCTCAGCCCCCCAAGTAGTTGGAATTACAGGAACCTGCCACCACAAAAAGAACTGAATTTAAACAATTGCTTTCTTATCATGCAAAGTCCTTCAATTGGAGAATATGTTTCACATTCCTAAAATCTTTTAATAGTCTGTGCCCTATACCAGCAAAGCCAAATTGTGCTCAGTCATCACCAGTTGGTAAAATCATAAGCGCTGAAAAAATGTTTAGGTAAACAGAAAACACTCATATTGTACTTACTGTATGCCAAGTTTGATTCTAGATGTTTTAAATTTAGCTCATTTAACTCCCATAATGATCTTATAAAGTAGTCTATCACTACTATTACCACTTCAGAAATGAGGAAACTGAAGCACAGAAAGAGTAAGTAACTTGCCCAAGGTTATAGATCTAGTGATTGGCAGAGTTGGTATTTGAACCTACGCAATGGGTCTTCAGGATCTATTTTTCTAACTACTATGCATATCCTGGGTCTCATGGCATCAAAGCCACCAAATATCTTTTTCATTTGAAAGCCTTAAACTTTATACATTAATCAAAAGACTCCTTTTCTTCTAATCATGAAAAGTTTTTTTAATTATATACACTATTTAGAGACAAAGACTATAGCTACAACTGGCAAGATCATCACAGCATACAGTCTGTACCCAACTTTTCTCAAATTAAATTTACAGTGGGGATGTAATAACAAGTGATGTGATACTGATCGTTAATTCAGTCATTATTTCATTTGGCAAGTACTGTCAATCAAGTGGAGGAGGTCCACATGTAAACTGTGACAGTTCTCCGTGAAAGGGCTCAGGAAGGAAGCCCAGCAGAGACAGGATTGCCTTTTCAAACTCTGTCACTGAGTGGAATTCTGACAGATGAGTTAGAGTTAACCTGATGATGATGAGGATTGCAGGGTGTGGGCACAGAAGAATAGACAGGGCAGGAAGAACTTTCCAGGCCTAGCAAATAGAATATGTGAAGGTAAAAATCATTACACCAGCCTCTTTGGGGAGTGCCAGCAAGTTGAACATGATTCAACACAGAACCCACATAGGAAAGTGTCAGGAGATGAGGCTGAAAAGAAGGCAAGTCTAGATTACAGAGTCTTGTATGTTAAGCTTAAAAGTTAGCAATTGAATTAACTGGGGTGCCATAAAGAAAGATCCAGTCACAGGAGGAGAGTAGCTGCGATGGAAGGTGGGGGAGAGAAGTTGTGAAAAAGAAGACGCCTGGAACCCCAACTCGTCTACGTTCAAATTTCGGCTTCACCATTTACTAACTTTATGACTTTAGGCAGTTACTTCACTTCCCTTTGCCTCAGTTTTCTCAAGTGTAAAATGTGGATAGGAATAGTACATTTATATAGAGTGTTATACATATTAAATATATATTACATGTAAAGGACTTATGTGCATAATGTACTTTAAGTGAATATATAATTATCATTATGCATCTTAGCTATCAGAGAAAATGTTGATTGGAAGGAGAGACAGAAACCTGGATAGGAGTCGTCTTACAACACTAACCTCCTTACTATGTTAATCTCCTGATTCTCACCTATATGCATGCTCATGCTTGTCCAAATCTTAGACTGTGTCTACTGCTCACATCTACCCTCTCAAATATACTCCTTTGACTGGAGCAGCAACAGAGTACATTCTATATCCTTGCATAGATGTATTAAAGAGTTCAAGCATGGATGCGCAAAGATGTTTGGGCAGCTGCTCTATTCACCCTGAGTGGTGACAACTCAACTTTATCTAGACTCCTCCTGAGGAGTTCATCAAATTAATCAAAGTCTAGGACCCAAGATCTTTTTGCTATCTTTGCTGGGAGAAACAGCACAGGATTTAAAGATAGAACAACTCACAGCTCTGCCTCTTCAGGCTGTGTAACATTAACATAATTTTTCTAACATCTATTAACCTCCCCTGTGAGATAATGCTACCCATGGTAAAACTCAAATTAGATAATGGACAAAAAAGCAATAAACAATCTGCCAAGCTAACTCTTGATCACTTTTGGGGTAGAATTTCAAGAACTCCAGTATCAGACATCTCAACTCTACGAACCAGAGCCTCTATGGGGTGGATTGTTTCTACTGGTCTACCCAGGTTCTTAGGTTAAACTTGATCTCTCTAAGACAATGCTAAAGAATATATATTAGTTGAAATAAGATTTGCGTAGTTAAACAAAAATGTTTCCTCCTTTGTTTAACTCCATGAGCCTACATAAATTATTTCCTATAGAACAATTTCAAACAATGCAACTCTTGGAATCTTCTGGGAAAGAGATTGTCTTAGTTCCTCTCATGAGGGATTTACAAAGGGCAGCCATATACTATTCTGGATCTCTTTCCTAACAGCAAGTTCTATCTCATGGAAAATTTTTCGTGCAATAGTGTTCTTGACTTCAATATCCCTCATAGAGACATTATAACACATGTGCATGTTTTTATGTCTCTTGTTACCCGACATTATTTTATTACTTATTAATCCTCTTTTGTTCCTCTAATTGGCCCCAATTGAGGAAACAATTACTAATCTTTGTGGAGCTGAAAGATTATAAAAAATATTGAAAAAAATCTGCAAATGAGTTAGCACAGCACAATGTATAGATTGCTTAAGGTATCATCTATTTGATTTATATTTCATAAGTACCAATATTAATTTATCCTTTCACTTAATACTTACTAAACATATTATCTGTGTCTGCTACTGCACTGTGAATATAAAAAGAGGAGTACGACCCAATTCCTGACATAAAACCATTTATTTTAGAGCAGCAGTTTTAAATGACCTCCCTAAATCATCTTAGACTGAAGCATAATTGATGTTAAGTCCTATACTTATCTATGTATAAGGGATTTTAGAGATTGTTTGATTTTTTCACACTCATCTAACCATTGGGAAACAAATAAGGTACAGAGAGGGAATTAAATTATCTAAGTTTACTGATGGTGGTAAACCTAGTAAACCTAGGACTAAATTCCAAATGAAATTATATTGATACACACTTTAAATTGTAATATACTATTTCTTAAATTAATTACTAGAACAGATGTTGTAAAGCAGGTGAAGAATTTACAGAAGTAAATAATTTACCTTTGAATATAATTTGAATCAATGAAAATTGACCTTGCCTCTTTGACTGGTGGTTAAGGTATCATTCTAGATGGAAAGCTTACCCTGGACTTTTTCTTGAGTGTGGTCCCACCGCATGGATTTGAACAACCCGAGATCTTGGATCAGAAAAGCCTTAGAAATAAACATGTGATTGATAACAAGATACGCACACTAAAAGACTGAGATTTATATAATGATACTTCTTTTATATACATGCCACATTTCCTCTTGTACAGCCTAAAAAGCAGTCTTGAGTTTGTTTTCTCTCTCTCTCTCTTCTTTCTCTCTCTCTCTCTCCCTCAGACAGACAGTATTTTATGAATCTACAACCATGCCATAGCTTCTAACCTTGGTATGCAAAGATTTCTACATTCCTGGCTGCCAAAGGGAAGAAACTCTCAGCAATCTTTATGCATCATCAAAACCCTGGGGGAAATGCTGGACAAGTGATTGAGTAAGCAGCTGGAGAATATGATTAGGCAGAGAAAGTGCAAGTGTAGTCTCTACTAAATAACTCCTTGTAAAACCATGCTGAAAGCTGGCTGAAAACAAGACTTTTAATTAGAGTATTGAAGGTGAAAAGTTGGTCAATAATTCTAGCAGAAGTAGCAGCATGTTCAGAGACATAGAAATATGAGGAAGCTGCACATGGTTCAGAGGTTCAAACAGTGGAACAGGACTGGGCAAAAATTGGAATTAGGATTGATAATTGATCTTGGAACAAGTTTTTCTAGTAGAACAAGGCCTAAGGTGTAGAGTAGGGTTGTAGTATGAGAAATCTTGGTTATTATCCTAGATTTTCTTATCACCATGCAGACCCTGCACCCCTACAGAATCTCATATGTGTACCAGAATCTGAGGTAGGATAGAACATGCAAACAAGAAAGTATAGGTTTGATGAAATAAGAGGGAGAGGCTGGTAGGGTTCGGATGTATATGCTAATCAACTCAACTGAGCCATTTTACTATGTAGACATATTTATTTCAAAATATCATGTTGTACATGAGAAATATATACAAGTTTTACATGTCAAATAAATAAATAAGAAATCATGCACAGTTGTGAACAGACTGGGGGGGAGTCAATATTCACTTAAAGAGATAAAAACAAGAACTGCACTGTATTTATGTTATAGATTTCACCATTTCCTCTAAGTAATGGAAGCTCACCAGGTATTTTCAAGTATTTATTTACAGAATAATTACAAAGAGCTTTTTGGGAACATAAAGAACATAACGGCAATAAATTAAATAACTGCCATGAAAAAAATAGACAACTTGAGTAAGCCATTTCCTTAAGGAAGAACTAATGAAATCTGAATTAAAGTTGCAAGGTAGTTAGTAATAATGCATCAATATTAGTTTATTTGTTTGACAAATGTACCATAGTAATATAACAATAAGGAAAATAGCATGAGGTATAATTATACTCTGCGATATTCAACATTTCTGTAAATCTATAACCATTCCAAATTTTAAAAATTATTAAATTTAAAAATGATTTTATAAAATCTTTGAAAGCATGTGATAAGCCAGAAATTTTGGGAGGGCCTATAAACATCAGCTTTATTCGCTCCCTTTCATTCTTTTTTTAATTTCGACTTTTATTTTAGATACAGAGGGTACATGTGCAGGTTTGCTACGTGGGTTTATTTCACCAAGGTAGTAAGTATAGTACCCATCAGGTAGTTTCCCAACCCATCCCCCCCCACCCTTCCTCACACCTCTTGTAGTCCCCAGTGTCTATTGTTCCCATGTACATGTCCATGTGTGCTTAATGTTTAGCTCTCACTGGTAAGTGAGAACATGTAGTATTTGGATTTCTGTTCTTGCATTAATTTGCTTAGGATTATTGCCTGAAGCTTCATTCATGTTGCTGTAAAAGACATGATTTCATTTTTTATTTTTTTTGGTTGCATAGTGTCTGATAGTATGATTCTGATAGTATGATTCTGATAGTATGGTTCTGTCCTTGCTGGATAGTGCTGAGAAGAACATACAAGTGTATGTGCCTTTTTGGTCTTTTTGGCATAATCTATTTGGAATAATCTATTATATATATAAAAAATATATTTTATATATATATCGATTAATATATTTTATATATAATATATATTTAATATATAAAATATATTAAATATATATTATATATATTATATATAAAATATATTAAATATATATTATATATTATATATAAAATATATTAAATATATATTATATATATTATATATAAAATATATTAAATATATGTATTTTATATATATATATACAGTGAGAGAGAGAGAGAGAGAAAGAGGATTGCTGGATCAAATAGTAGCTTTGTTCTAAGTGATTTGAGAAGTCTCCAAAATTCTGCCCACAGGGGCTGAACTAATTTACATTCCCAACAACTCTGTACAAGCACTCCCTTTTTTCTACAGGCTCTCCAGCATCTGTTGTTTTTGGACTTTTTCATAGTAGCCACTCTGATTGGCATGAGATGGTGTCTTATTGTGGTTTTGGTATGAATTTCTCTGATGATTAGTGATGATAAGAACTTTTTCATATGTTTGTTGGCTGCTTGTATGTCTTTTTATTGAGAAGGATCTATTCATGTCCTTTTCCCATTATTAATAGGGCTGTTTGTTTTTTGTGTGTTGTATTATTTAAGTTCTATTTACATTTGGGATATTAGACCTTTGTCAGATGCATAGTTTGCAAATATTTTCTCCCATTCAGTAAGTTGTCTGTTTCCCCTCTTGATAGTTTCTTTTTCTGTACAGAAGCACTTTCATTTACCTAGGTCCCACTTGTCAATTTTTGGTTTTGTTGCAATTTCTTTGGGGAACTTAGCTAATTTTTTTCCCAAGGCCAATGTCAAGAAAATTATATCCTTGATTTTGGTCTAGGATTTTCATAGTTTGTGGTCTTATATTTAAATCTTCAATCTATCCTGTTAATTTTCTTATATGCTGAAAAGCAAGGGTCTAGCTTCATCTTCCTGCACTTTGCACCTCAAGGAATTAGAAGACAAAGGACAAACCAACTCCATAGTCAGCAGAAGAAAAGAAATAACAAAAATTAGAGAACAACTGAATGAAATTGAGGTGCAAAAATCTATACAAAAGGTCAATGAAACCAAGAGTTAGTCTTTTGAAAAAATAAGATTGTTAGACTGCTAGTTATATTAAAAAATAATAATAAAAAAGAAGATCCAAATGAGTACAGCCAAAAAGGACAAAAATGACATTAAAACTGATCCCACAGAAATACAAAAGATCCTCAGAGAATACTATGAACAACTCTATGCACACAAATTAGAAAATCTGGAAGAAACTGATAAATTCCTGGAACAACACAATCTCCTAAGATTGAATTAGGAAGTGATTGTAATCCTTAATAAGTCAATATCAAGCTCTGAAATTGAATCAGTAATTAAAAAAAAAAAAAACTCTACTAACCAAAAAAAGCCCAGGACCAGAGGGATTCACAGTTGAATTCTACCAGACATATAAAGAAGAAATGGTACCAATCCTACTGAAACTATTCCCAAAAAAATCAAAAAGGAAGGGCTCCTCCCTAACTCATTCTATGAAGCTAGCATCAGCCTAATACCAAAATCCGGCAGAGACAAAACAAAGAAAGAAAACATCAGGCCAACATCCTGATGAACATAGATGCAAAAATCCTCAACACAGTACTAGCAAACCAAATTCAGCGGCACATCAGTAAGTTAATTCACCACGATCAAGTAGGCTTTTTTCCTGGAAATGGAGAGAGACTTGAAAATGCAAAAGGGAATACAAAAAGCTCTTGCTTTTCTTAAAATAATGCTACCAATTCCAGCTATCAACTGGACATTTAAAACGATTTGCCAAGACTATACATTTTGCTATGAAAGAGAACATCAGAAAAAGGGGATGTTGCAGCCGGCTTATACTAAGAGAAAGCCTGGAGCTCTATGTCCTTGAAACATGCCTGCTAATCACTAGCACCACTCAAATCTTTCTGTAACTCACACAGTACTCTTGGGCAGTTTCCTGCACTTCAGGATATTCAAAATATTATCTTCGGGATATCATACTGCTCTTCAGGGTATTCATCGTATGCAAAAAACTCTGAAAATGTTGAGTAGACTGAAGCTAAAGAGAAGAACATGATGTTCCAGGTATGCCATTCTCACCCTCACCCATACTATTTAGAAATCTCCCAAATGGCAGCCTAGTTCCTAGTCTGTGAGGAGTCCTTCTGTAGCAATATATACATATACACATACATACATATGGCTTCTTAAATATAAAGTCATTAACTCCCAACACAGAAATAAAAATACATTTTTTGTCCCTATATCAAGGAAGCTCTTACATGACCAGGGTTATTGCAATTTTCCAGTATATCCTAGTATTAGATGGAGTTTCAGACATTTTTTTCAAAGGTATATTTTTCAGCTAAGTAATCATAAAAGCCTCTCTGTGGCAATTCATTAGGAGATAAAGTGACAAAATATAAAAAACATTGTAAAAGTTTGTCATTATCTCATTATATAGTAAATAGAATAAAGACATTTTCATAGCCATAAAATATTGCAAGGATCCTATGTCATAGATCGATAATCTTAAATATAAATGCTTAAGTTAACCTTTTTAGGGATCTTCCAGCCTGAAGCTCCTATACAGGTATCATAGAAATTAAATAATCTGGCCAGGTGTCATGGCTCATGCCTGTAATCCCAGCATTTTGAGAGGCTGAGGTAGGCAGATCACCTGAGGTCAGAAGTTCAAGACCAGCCTGGCCAACATGGAGAAACCCCGTCTTTACTAAAAATACAAAAATTAGCCAGGCATGGTGGCCAGCACCTGTAATCCCAGCTACTTGGGAGGCTGAGGCAAGAGGATCACTTGAACCTGGGAGGCGGAGGTTGCAGTGAGCCAAGATCATGCCACTTCACTCCAGTCTGGGAGACAAGAGTGAGACTCTGTCTCAAAAAAAAAAAAAGAAGAAAGAAAGAAAAGAAAGAAAGAAAAGAAAGAAAGAAAGAAAAGAAAGAAAAAAAGAAAGAAAGAAAGAAAAAGAAAGAGAAAGAAAGAGAGAGAAAGAAAGAGAAAGAGAAAAAGAAAGAAGAGAGAGAAAGAGAAAGATAAAAAGGAGAGAGAAAGAAAGAAGCAATCTGTATAATTGAGATAAATAATCTAAGAAAGAAAGACAGAGAGAAAGAAAGAGAGAAAGAAAGTAAGAGAGAGAAAGAAAAAGATAAAAAGAAAGAAGAGAGAAAGAAGCAATCTGTATAATTGAGATAAATACCCTAAGAAAGAAAGAGAGAAAGAGAGAGAAAGAAAAAGAAAGAAAGAGAAAGAGAAAAAGAATTTAGATAGGAAGAAAGAGAGAGAGAGAAAGAAAGAAAGAACGAAAGAAAGAAAGAAAGAAAAGAAAGAAAGAAGCAATCTGTATAATTGTGATAAATACTCTTTCTGGGGAGAAATAAAATATTAACTTAATTATATAATTACTAGTTTTCTTTTTTTTTTTTTTCTTTGAGACCGAGTTTTGCTCTTGTTGCCCAGGCTGGAGTGCAGTGGTGTGATCTCAGCTCACTGCAACCTCTGCCTCCTGGGTTCAAGTGATTCTCCTGCCTCAGCCTTCCTGAGTAGCTGGGATTACAGACATGCACCACCATGCCCGGCTAATTTTGTATTTTCAGTAGAGATGGGGTTTCTCCATGTTGGTCAAGCTGGTCTCAAACTCCTGACTTCAGATGATCTGCCCGCTCTGGCCTCCCAAAGTGCTGGGATTATAAACAGCTTTCTTGATTGATTGCATTTTTTCTAAGTGGTCATGGGTAAGTCACTTAACTCTGAGTTCATTCTCAAAAATGAAGTTAGGTAAATTTATTCCTCAAAGCATGTTTGAGACTCAGAGGTAATAACTGTGAGCATCTAAAAAATGAGTGCTTTCAACCACAGTTCATTTCTTCCTCCGTTCCTTTAGAGGTTAAAACTCTTAAACATTATGGTCAGTTGAAGAGCCAGCTTATCTATTCACCCCCACTGTAATACCACTCAAAGAAAAACTCAGTGTGAAACAGGGTACCTCTTCTTGGGAAGCCTCTACAACAGAATACTAACAGCTTCCATCACCCCGGCACTCCTGGACTTCCTTTCTCTCACACATAAACTTTGTTAAGAGCATATGTTCATTAGAGTGATGCCTGACTACATTTCTAAAACTTGGGACACTGTGGAACACAGTTCTGAGGTAAATACTACTACATAGGTAGTTGTTACTGTTCTCAGGCTTTGTTATAACAGAACAAAGAAATTCACACTACTTCAGAAGAGGATCTAATGAGACATCAGAAGGAACTTCCTAACACTAGGAATCATTAAATGCTGGAGGAATGGAACACAAAAAGAGATATATCTTCTTTCATTTGAATAGATTAAAAAGCGGAAAAAATTGAATAAATTAAGAGTACTTAGAGACATAAAGATAGAAAAGTTGATCTTTCAATTAATGCTTGTTATCATTTGTGGCCAGTAAATTCTACTGAGTTCTTGAGTTCTCTTGATTATGGTCAAAAGGCATAGGTGGCTTTCTAGAGTGCCACCTATGCTTTTAAATTGTAATCAAGAGTGATCCATTATAATCTTTATGCTATCTTCTTTTATACCAAAGTCATCAAAATGGTTTTTACACATGTACAAGATGAGTTGAGTCTTGCAAGAAAGAGTATGTTTTTCAAATCACCTCTTCTGCTCATTCTTTAACAAAGCAATGGAATGCCACATGGTTTTATCCTCAGCTTCTTCATAGCTGTCTTCATATCAGTATTTCTGAGTGTGTAGATGAGGGGGTTCAACATAGGTGTAATCACTGTGTAAAACAAGGAGAATATCTTATCCACAGAGAAACTGCAGAAAGGCCTCAGATAGATGAATACACATGGCACGAAGATAAGGCTGACCACTGTCAGATGAAAAGCACAGGTAGAGAGGGCCTTGTTCTGGCCCTGGAAGAAGTGTGTTCTCAGGGTGATCAGGATGATAGCATAAGAGAATAGTAAGACCAAGAAGCAGACAAGAGACAGCAGACCACTGTTGGCTATCATCAGCACCTCTACCACATAGGTGTCTATGCAGGCCAGCTTGATGACCTGTGGGACATCACAGTAGAAGTTGTCCAGTTCATTGGGGCCACAGAAAGGCAGCTGGATGACTAGTATGACCTGCACGATAGAGTGGATAAAACCCCCACACCAGCAGGCAAGAACCAACCAAAAGCATAGCTGGGGGTTCATGACTGTAAGGTAGTGCAAAGGGTTACAGATGGCAACATACCTGTCATAGGCCATGACTGTCAGCAGAAACATCTCACTGGCTCCTAGAAAGTGGAGGAAGTAGATCTGGGCCAGGCATCCTGAAAAAGACATGCTCTTGCCCTGCTGTAGGAAATCCCCTAACATCTTTGGCACAGTAACACAGCTCAGGCTTAGGTCAATGAAAGAGAGATGACCTAAAAAATAATACATAGGAGGTTGGAGCAGGTGAGCATGGGCTTGCACTGTTACCACTATCAAGAGGTTTCCCAGGACGATAGCAATGTAAAAAAAACAAAAATAGTAAGAAGAGAAATAGCTGCAGCTCCCAAGAAGATGATAGGCCCAGAAGAACAAATTCTGTCACGTTAGAATCTTGTTCTTTTTTCATCAAGCCAAGAATATCAAGTGACCTAGAGAAAGAAGAATTAAATCAGAACAAGGGAGATTTAAGGTAGATATATATATTTACACTATATATATATATATAGTATATAATATATAAATTACATAAAAATTATTTTAGCAAGTTCTATGAGGTAGTATAGGCAGTACACTCATATTGATAGAACGAGGAATTTTGTTCATTTCTTCCAACTCTTTATTCCTGTAGTACTTTTAAATTGCATTCACAATAAACTAGAAAGAAACACAATGACCTGGACATGAGGTGATAAGTGCTAATCTTTCCATTTCTTTTAATAGACAGAATAATGTCCTCTAAAGACAAAAGTTCTGGAATGGAGTATCTAGATTGAATGCCTAGCTCCACCATTATCAATGGAGTACTCTCAGGCAAGGAAATAAACCTCTCTGAATTTTATTCTTTGGTTATTCAATTTAATGCAGAGTTAATGATATCTCCCAAGATTGTTTTGAGAATCAAATGTAATGCCTATGTGCACCATAAAAAAAAAAACTAGATCAATCAAGATGAGGAAATATCTTACTCATCTTTGTATCCACAACACAATACTTACTGCATAGCAGAAGCTCAATAATTTATCAAATCAAAGGAAGAATCGTTTGTAAACAACAAATTGCTATGTTGTACAAAGGTTAGTAGTTACTATAAATAAATACATTAGGAAACAAATCATTTAGGAAGGATTGAAAAAGAGCTCATATTTTTTGTCTTTACTATCCCAGGTCACAGAAATTGGGAAGTTTGTAAAAATGAGGTAAGAAGAAATAGTCTCAATCTTTAAGATTTAGGGAAGCATCAGACTCGGGATGAGTAGGTCAATGATTAAAAGACACTAATCCCCAAGAGAAGACACCAAGAGCCATGACCCATATCATGGAGGCATGCACAAAAGCCCACCATCACCCTTTTACAGGACAGAGTAATAAGAGAAACCAGAGTTGTGTTGCTTCTGGACTTTTCAACAACCATAGATACTTAAGAAAATAAAAGATTTGCTAAGATATTGTTAGATCTATTTTCCCCTGCTCTACACTCATATTCATCCTCAACGTTTGGTGACAGTACCTTGGATTACAAACAGAAAATCAGAGAACGATGATACATTTCTTCCATTGAAGTAGTTAAAAATTAGTAGATGCCTCTCTGTCTAGAATATTTTTTATCTAGAACCAGCTATAGACAAAATATGAAATAAGACAAGATTTTATTTTGTGTCCCAAGCTTTGTAATCCATGTTGCACTTGGTTCTATCAAGTCATTCAGAGAATGTTATCCAATAAAATCCTTCATACTAGATATCAGGTATTTACATAGACAATGCAGGAAAGTACTTAAATTCTAAAAATGAAAACCTCTAATGACAAGAAAACTTTCTCTAGGATATTATTCCAAAATAAGCCAGTGAGAGAGAGATTTGGGGCTCAAGCCACCTTTGGATGCCTCTGTCACACCATGTTTGTGACCATCCTCTTCATCTGCCTATATAGCCAAGTGCACAGGCGCATCTAAATCTATAATCTCATAACTGATAGAAGGAATCACCTCACTTTCTAGAATCAATTGGAAAATAAAACAAAGCAAGAAATACAAGTTAGGGAACGATTTGCTGTTATATGTACAGCCCTACTTGAGCTCTGCTAAATTGAAAATTCTCTAATCTTTTTTGGATGCACCAAAGATTGTAAATTTCCATAAGGAAACATCATTTTGATGTTCTTTTCAGTTATCTAAAATGTATAATTAACAGGGGTCAGTCTCATTAAAATTATGGATCTAATTTTTAAAATAATCTTGGGGAAACTGGAAAAATCTGAGAAAGAGAAACCAAAGGTTTTTTTTTTTTAATTAAAAAAGGTTTCTAGAAACCAGAAAACAATACATAACCCTACACACTGTTATAATTTAGTCTCAAAATATGGCTGAGAAACAATGTGATTATTTCCTAACGTGAAGGCATAGTATACCAAGGGTGTATGGTACACTTGTTTTCTCCACCCAACATATGCTGAGAAAGAAAAGATTATATTAAAACAGACAATATTAAAATTAAATAAATCAGAAGGATAGATTAAATAAGAGAAGAATATGTAAAATATGTTATAACCCAAATTACTACAAACAATTTATAAGCCTGAGTTTATGGCCTACTTGCTTAAAGATTTAATATTAGGAAATTTCAGTACTATAAATATTCTGGACAGTTCCTAGGTGATTACTCTGATAAGATTTTGATTAATAATGATATAAAAACCTTTACAATTACATAAGATAAAAATAGGCAGCCCTGTATGTTAGTTATTTGAGTTTTAATCAAGGTAAGGGCTGGATTCTGGTTATTCTTGGATTTTTTTTAATCACAATAAATTTGCAATCTTCAGACAATATGAAACATAATACTAAACAATATAGAAAGCTCCCTTTTAGGTTTAATAACATTTCCACATTTGGTAGAGTCATCTCCCAGCTTCTGTGTTTCTGAAGTCTGATCACAGTAAGAAATTAAGCCTGTGACTGTTCTGTGAAGAATGAAAAGAACAATACACCCATCAACATGAAGGAATGTCTACATCCCAAAACTAACCCCAGTCACAACGTAATTTCCCTTGCCAAAGCCCTGCAGAGCTTGGAAAGCCACATTCAAAAATATCAGCTCCATTATCCCATTAGCAGTAAGATCAGACCCTATCAAGCATTTCATGTTTCATATCCTAAAAATAACCTAAGAATTTGAAAAAGTCAATAAAAATATTTTAAGTACACCAAATGAGCCAAAAAAAATTGAGAATGCTTAATGCAAAATAAAAGTCTTTATGGAAGGGTCCTGCTTGGAGAGAAGAGGACAAACTAAAGCACCTTAAATAATCAAAGGCTACTTGTGTACAGCTGAGCAGCTGGTCTCTCTTCTTTCTAAACAGGGAACCAGAGATGTTTATGAGGAAAATATGAAGAAAAGGAGTAAAATTTTTCTCCTGGTACTTGTGCATGTGTGTGTTTTAAGCATAACAGTATACCATATTTTGCTATTATGTTTGTCTTGTATTTATTTTGGTCTGTGTGGAGCTAAATGCATTATTAGAGGAGGAAATTTGACTATCTCAACAATTGAAAATGATTGGCTAGCTGGAGTTTCAATTGCATATGAATTCCTTTTAAACACATTTGATGCATTTTAAAATTTCTCCTGAAAACCAGGAAGTGGACACACCATTAGTTGAAGATGGTACCTAGAGTGGTATTCTCTATTGAGAAAGAAACAATCTTTCTGCTCTAAACTTCTTTGGCCTTGTTTGGAACATGGCATTCTATATTGTACCTGTGGAACATAAAGAGAATTTTAGTAAAAAGAAACTTTAATAATTAAAGAAATGGAAAACAGAATCTAGAAGGGACTATAGCAGAATTAGGTAGTCTTAAGACAACATTGCCATGAAACCCGTGCCTTCAGTTATGTGAATTTAGTCCTATCTTATCCAAATACTGCAACTATCTTCTAAGATGCCACTAGCCCTAGAATTCCTTGATGCTATAGGAATTTCACTGTTCTGTGAATGTTTCTAAGAGTAAATTTAAAACAACAAAACTCAAATGATCTCTTAAATTTAAAAATGATCAATGCCAGAGTATATAGAGAAAAAGAGTGAGGACAACAGTAAACATAAAAATAGCATCAGAGTCAAACAGAGGAGCAGGAAGGGGAGGGGAGATTTGAATAAACATATCTGAGAAACCTATGTCTTTGCTTGTCAGAAGCTATGTGGTTTCAAGGAAGGAAGATTTTATCCTGCCATTCATCCTACCAACCCTCTCTTCAGCCTCAGGCCAGCAAAATGGGCAATCCTCAGATGACCATCGCAGCTGCCCAGCACATGTCTTAACTGCTTCCTTATAAGCCAAGCCCTAGTTGAGGGCTGGCTGTATGAACTGGAAATATCTGCTATCCCTAGGACTCTAGCTGTATCTGAGGTTTTTATGGTTCTTACAACACTGCTTAGCTTAATGAGCCCTGGGATTCCCTAGGCTGCTGCTGTTTGAGTTGTATTAAATTTAGTTCTTGCTAGGAAGTTGACCTTGGGACCTGCAGGCTCTGAAGCAATTAGACCTGTTGCATAACAGAACCCACTTATTTTACTTACTTTGGATTGATTGATTTGTAATTTGTCATTGATTTGTTTGTATATGCCATCCATTTTCCATGCCTCAGTCTGTATCTGAAGAAGATTCTCACTGGTTTTTATCTCAACCATGCTCCTTGAAGTAGCAGAAGCTGAAGGATAAATACCAACCTAAGGTATTTATCTCTGGGATAATTCCAGGGATAGCTTGGTATTTATCCTTTAAAGTAATATAGAGTCTTGACACAACACCTGATCTCTTAAAACCTCAAGCAGCTTACCTACTGGCATTTATTCATGGATCGTATCCAGAAAACACAGCTGTTGTCATTAGTAATTTAATTTTTTATAGACTGACTGTCAAAGTCTAATTTTTAAATATCATGAAACATAATTCTCAAATACATATTGAACACATCAAAAACTGTATTTAACTAATTAATGAGGGATAGCAGGATAACAAAGCCCATATTCAAAACCCGTATTCAAAAAAGCCCATATTCAAAAAAGAATACGAAAAGTGTAATTTTACATAATTAGAGCAAAAAATGAACACTAAAATAAAATTGTTAAATTAGACGTAATCCAGTTAATGTCTCATGACACAGATTTACCCATGTAACAAACCTTCACGTGTACCTCTGAACTTAAAAGTTAAAAAATATCAACATGACAAAAATATTAATATTCTTTCATACAGCTCTAAAAAGGAGCAATATGACCTTAATCTTTGGGGTTATCTTTTCTACCACACTAAAAAGATACAATTTAGCAGTTTTCTATAACATCTAGCTATAAGTAATTATACAATGTCTGAGATTCTATAATTCGTATATAGTAAGTTAAATAAAATCACATTTGCTAGAGTCAGATGACCCTTAGCTGGGCTTGCTAAACAGTGTTTTTTGTTTTGTTCTGTTATTTTTTATTTCTTTGGGTACATAGTATGTGTATATATTTATAGATTATGAGATATTTGGGTACAGGCATATAATACATAATAATCACATCGTGGTAATTGGGGTATTCATCCCCTCAAGCTTTTATCCTTTGTGTTACAAACAATCCAATTATATTCTTTTGGTTATTTTTAAATGACAATTAAATCATTATTGACTATAATCACCCTTTTGTGCTATCAAATACTAGATATTATTTATTCTTTGTATTTTTTGTACCCATAACTATCCCCATTTTTCCCCATCCCACACCTTCACCATCCTTCTCAGTTTTTGGTAACCATCATTGTACTTTTTATCTGCATGATTCAATTGTTTTAATTTTTAGTTCTGACAAATAAGTGAGAATATGGGAAGTTTGTCTATCTGTGCCTGGCTTATTTCACCTAACACAATAATCCCCATTTCCATCCATGTTGTTGCAAATGATCTCATTCTTTTTATGGCTGAATAGTACTCTATTGTATATGTATGTACCACATTTTCTTTATTCATTCATCTATTGATGGAAACTTAGGTTGTTTCCAGATCTTGGCTATTGTGAACAAAGCTAAAACAAACATGAGAATGCAGATAACTCTTTGATATACTGTTATTTTTTCTTTTGGGTCTACATCTAGCAATGAGGTTGCAAGATCATAAAGTAGCTCTATATTTAATATTTGGGGGAATTTCCAAACTGTTTTCCATAGTGGTTGTACTAATTCACATTCCCACTGACAGAGTATGAGAGTTCCCTTTTCTCCTCTTCCTCACCAGCATTTATTTTTGCCTGTCTTTGGATAAAAGCCATTTTAAATGGGGTGAGATGATATCTCATTGTAGCTTTGAGGTACATTTCTCTGATGATCAGTGGTGTTGAGCACCTTTTTATATATCTGTTTGCTATTTGTATTGTCTTTTGAGAAATCTCTATTCAGATCCTTTGCCCATTTTTAAATTAAATTATTAGGTTTCTTTCCTATAGAGTTGTTTCCTGGTTATTAATCCCTTGTCAGATGGGTAGTTTGCAAATATTTTCTCCCATTCTGTGGATTGAATATTCACATTGTTGATTGCTTTTCCTTGGATGTGCAGAAGCTTTTTAACTGGATGTGGTCCCACTTTTCCGTTTTTGCTTTGGTGGCCTGTGTTCATCGAGTATTGCTCAATAAATCTTTGCCCAGACCAATATCTAAGAGAGTTTCCCCCAATGTTTTCTTTTAGTAGTTTAATTTTTTGAGGTCTTAGATTTAAGCCTTTAATCCATTTTAATTTGATTTTTGTATATGCCAAGAGATAGGGGTCTTGTTTCATTCTTCTGCATATGGATATCCAGTTTTCCCAGCACCATTTATTGAAGAGACTGTTCTTTCCTCAATGTACGTTCTTGGCACTTTTGTAGAAAATGAGTTCACTGTTGATGTACAGATTTGCTTCTTGGTTCTCTATTCTGTTCCATTGACATGTGGGTCTGTTTTTTATGCCAGTATCATGCTGTTTTAGTTACCATAGCTCTATAGTGTAGTTTAAAGTCAGGTAATGTGATTCATCCAGTTTTGGTTTATTTGTTCAGGATAGCTCTGGGTATTCTAGGTCATTTGGGCTTCCATATCAATTTTAGGATTGTTTTTTTCTATTTCTGTGAAGAATGGCATTGGTATTTTGATAGAGGTTGAATCTGTAGATTGCTTTTGGTAGTATAACATTTTAACAATGACTGTTTTGGAATATCTTTCCATTTCTATGTGTCTTCTTTAGATTCTTTCATCAATGTTTTACAATGTTTTATAGTTTTCATTGTAGAGATTTTCACTTTTTTGGTTAATACCTAGGTATTTAATTTTATTTGTAGCTATTGTAAATGGGATTACTTTCTTGACTTGTTTTTCAGACAGTTCACTGTTGACATATGGAAATGCTACTGACATTTATGTTGATTTTGTATCCTGCAACTTTACTAAATTTATCAGTTCTAATAGTGTTTTTGTGGAGTTTTTAGGTCTTTCCAAATATAAGATCACATCGTCTGCAAACAAGGATAATTTGACTTCTTCCTTTCTAATTTGGATGCCTTTCATTTCCTTCTCTTGTCTGACTGCTTTAGCTAGGACTTCTAGTACTATAGTAAATAAAGCGGTAAAAGTTGGCATTCTTCTTGTGCTCCAGATATTAAAGCTTTTCAGTTTCTCTCCATTCAGCAAAATTCTATCTGTGGGTCTGTCATATATGGCTTTTATTATGTTGCAGTTTGTTCCTTCTATACCGAGTTTTTTAGAATTGTTATGATGAATGAATGTTGAACTTTATCAAGTTTTTCAGCGTCAGTTGAAATGATCATATGTTATTCTCCTTCATACTGTTGATTGTTTATCATATTGATTGATGTGCACATATTGAACCATTCTTGCATCCCTGTGATAAATCCTACTTTGTTTGTTGTCATTTATTTATGGGAGCTAAAAATTAAAACAATTGAACTCATGGAGATATAGAGTAGAAGGAAAGTTACCAGAAAGTGAGAAAGATAGTGGTTGGGGGGATGGGAGGACAGGTAAGGATGGTTAATGGGCACAAAAAGTAGTTAGAAAGAATGAATAAAATCTAGTATTTAACAGCACAAGAGGGTGACTATTGTCAATCACAATTTAATTGTACATTTTAAAGTAACTAAAAGAATATAATTGAATTGTTTGTAACCCAAAGGACAAAAATGCTTGAGGGGAATGGATACCCCATTTACCATTATGTGATTATTATGCACTGCATGCCTGTATCTAAGTATCTCATGTACTCAATAAATATATACACCTACCACGTACATACCAAAGTTTAAAATAAATTAAAAAAAAAGAAAGAAAAGGCCAGGCATGGTGGCTCACACCTGTAATCCCAGCACTTTGGGAGGCCGAGGCAGGTGGATCAACTGAAGTCAGGAATTCAAGACCAGCCTAGCCAACATGATGAAACCCCATCTCTACTAAAAATACAAAAAAAAAAATAGCTGGGCATGGTGGTGGGCATCTGTAATCCCAGCTACTCGGGAGGCTGAGGCAGAAGAATCACTTGGACCAAGCAGGCGGAGGTTGCAATGAGCCGAGATGGCACCATTGCACTCAAGCCTGAGCAACAAGAGCGAAACTCAAAAGAAAGAAAGAAAAGGAAGGAAGGAAGGAAGGGGAAGCGAAAGAGAGAGAGAGAAAAAGGAAGAAAGGAGGAAAGAAAGAAAGAATGAAAGAGAGAAACTACAAGGCAATAACTTGACCATAGATGCAAAAATTCTCAACAAAATACTAGCAAACTGAATCCAACAACACATTAAAAAAACAGTTCACCACAACCAAGTGGGTTTTATTCCAGGAATGCAAGGGTGATTCAGTATAAATGATCAAAAACTTTGATACATTACACCAATAGAATAAAAGCCAAAAACTGTATGATCATTTCAATAGATGCAAAAAAAAATCTGATAAAATTTATCATTGCTTCATGATAAAAATTAAACAACTTTAGGCATAGAAGGAGCATACCTCAACATAATGAAGGCCACATATCAGAAACTCACAGTGGAAATCATACTGACGTAGGAAAAACAAAGTCCTTCTTCTAAGAACTGAAAAAAGACAAGGATGCTCACTTTCACAACACCTATTTAATATAGTACTGAAGTTTTGGCCAGAGAATCAGCAAGAGAAAGAAATAAAAGGCATTCGAATTGGAAAAGAAGTAGTCAAATTGTTTCTCATTGCAGATGACATGACCTTATATAGAGACAAACATAAAAACATTATCAAGACAACTCTTAGAAGTGATAAATGAATACAGTAAAGTTGCAGAATACAAAATCAACATACAAAAATCAGTAGCACTTTTATGTGGCAATAATCAACTGTCTGAAAAGAATTCAAGACAACAATCTTATTTACAATAGCTCCAAAATAAAAAAATATAATTCTTAGGAATCAATTTAACCAAGGATGTGAAAGATATCTACAATAAAGCCATAAAACATTTATGAAAAATTTTGAAGACAGAAATAAATGGAAAGATAATCCTGCATTCATGGATTCAAATAATTAATACTGTTAAAATGTTCACACTACCCAAAACAATCTATGGATTTATCAAAATACCAATGACATCCTTCACAGAAATAGAAACAACAATCCTAAAATTTGTATGGAACCTAAAAAAGACCTTGAATAGCCAAAGCAGTCTTGACCCAAAAGAACAAAGTTGGAGGCATCCTACTACCTGACCTCAAAGTATATGTAAAGCTATAGTAACCAAAACAGCATGATACTGGCATAAAAAAAGATGCATAAACCAATGGAATAGAATACAGAGCCCAGAAATTAATCCACAGGTGATACACAGTCACCTAATATTTTGACAAAGCTGCCAAGAACACACAATGAGGAAAGAAGAGTCTTTTCAATAAATGGTATTGAGAAAACTGGGTATCTATATGGAGAAGAATGAACTTATACCCTTATTTCATACCATATACAAAAAATCAACTAAAAATAGTTTAAACACTGAAACATAAGACCCAAAGCTGCAAAACTACTAGAACGGAAAACATAAGAGAAAAACTACACAACAGTGATGTAGGCAAAAGCTAAGGCAAGAAAAGCAGAAATATACAAATGAGGTTACATCAAAATAAAAAGCTTCTGCTCAAAAGAAACAACAAAACCAAAAAATGACCTACAGAATGGGAGAAAATTTTTGCAAACTATACATATGATAAGGGGTAAATATTCAAAATATATGAGGAACTCAAGCAACTCAATAGCAAAAAACACCACCACCACCAATAATTCAATTTAAAAGTCAGGCAAAAAAAACCTGACTAGACATTTTTTAAAATATGACATGCAAATGACCAAAAAGCCTATGAAAAAGTCCTCAGCATCACTGATCATCAGGTAAATGTAAATCAAAACCACAATGAGATAGCACCTCAGCCCAATCAGAATGTTCATGATCAAACAGACAAAAGATGGCAATAGTTGGTGAGAATGCAGAGAGAAGGGAACGTTTATACACTGTTGGTGGTAATGTAAATTAGTACAGTCATTATGAAAAACCATATGGAGGTTCCTCAAAAAATTAAAAATATATATAGTGTATGTTTAAGTATACAGTAGGCATTCAGTAAATATTTGTGGAATAACTAAATGCCAATTAAATTTCTTGTGCTCTACACAAAATTCAACTCAAATATCTCTAATAACTCTGCAGGTACAAATATTTGATGACCAGAGAATGATTTCTTTTTCTTCAAAATAGATATAGGGAGTATTATGGTAAAGCTTACCACTGTAGCTATAATGACAATCCCTTTCACTACTTAATTATTCCTCAGGAAGCTTTGACAATACATGGACATGAAAGAAAAAAGAAAAGATCTGCTTCTACATTTTCACTATTATTTAGGACATAGTAAGAACTGGCTTTTGATTGTGAAAATTCAAAATGATATCCTCTTTTAAACAAACACTATCAAAATATCACAAGAGAGACAGAGCGCCAAGTCCCAAAACGCTATGATGCAAGTAAATAGATATATAACACACTCACTTGAGCTTGCATTTCGACCATTAATATATCCTTTGAAGGTGGGGAAAGTCTTTTAGGGTTTACTTTTTGCAACCCATGAGAGATTACAAACAGGATCATGCAATTTCTTGGAAGTTCTTCACATGTCTTTGGCTCTGTGGAATAATATTTTGTCTCCTGTACCTGACCTTCTCAGCATTCACTCAAAGAGCGACTGGGAAGTATATAACATGTGAGTCACCCAGTTTTTTTGCAAAAATCATAGAAAATGTTTTCTTCTTGTCTTTGAGAAAACTAAGAATATATCTCAGAATGAAATGCTGGCAAAGAATGAAGCAAAACTTGTGTATCATCAGCAACACAATATTTTAAATGTTGATTTGGGAATGTTAGTATAGGTGGGGGGATATTTTAATAAATACTTGAATAAAAAAAAAGAATGAAGCTGAAAAATATAAGTTTTTCTTCTTGTTTCCCTGAATTCTGGAAGATATTTTTCAATTATGGTTCTTATCCCTTTAAAATAGGAATAGCCATATATACAAAAAGAATAGTATTTCAAGTGAAGATGTATATGAACTGATGAATTGCTGGAGAAGGGTATATTTTGGTAATTTTTGTTACTTGATGAGCAGAAGAAATATGGCATATTTCTCTTTCCAGCAATATTTTCTTTCTCAAGCCCAAATACTGATTTTCAGTTCCATTACATTAATAAGATTTGGTATTACACAAATTAGTTATTATTTAAGAAACAAAAATCTTCAGCTCATATGACTTTTTCTTGTTTTTGTTGTTATTTGGGCTAGAAGTTAACCGGAGAGTAATCAGGGGAAAAGTTTCATGTTTCAGATTTGCCTAGATAGGAAAGGCCTCAGAGAACCACCACAGTGAGATGCAAAATAACACCAAAGGTCAAAGGAAGAAAAAGGAACATGTGGAAGAAAGCGGTGAATAAAAAAACACGGAAACTTTCATAATATAAACTTTATCTGCCTTTCTTATTTTCCTGCAGCTGACTTGACCATGGTTAACAAATAACAAGCAAGTTGAACTTGGCCACTGTCATGCAGACCAGCTGTTCTCCCTAAGGTCAATGTCAAAATGGGCATATGAAGTTCATACATTCATCTGGAAGCGTATAAAAATATTTAGTCAGAGCAATTTAAGGGCCAAAGTATGGCACACTTCCTCACAGCATATAGTGTATCCAGCTGCCTAAAAATAAAAGAATGTATTTTTTATGCTAAACATTGGTACAGATACATGAAACAGCATAAAAGACCATATAGCCTCTAATGAAAGAGTTCTTTCTTATTACCACTTTAAAACACTACAAGTAACCTGGAGTAGCTGAAATTGAATGTATTTATTTGTGCTTTGGCATGGCACTATATTGAGAAAGAGTATTTTTAAATATCTTGGTTTTGTATTTTATTTTTATATCACTAATAAATAATAATGAATCAGGTATTCGTAGTACTGTTGAAAGAACTTCATACCCAGATAAATATAGTATCAATAATGCAGGTAAACAGAAGAAAGAGTAGACTCATTGTATATAGGTAATTTATTGGAATCACAAAACTTTGCATTCCCAGTTTTAAGTCTAGTGTTCTTAGCAAGAAAAAAAACTCTCCATAATTCATATTTTCCCACCTTTCTATTGTTGTGATTTATTAAAATAAATACGTCTAGGAATTGAGTCATGAAAGTCACAGTTTTGTTGTTTAAACAAATGTCTAATGGTTTACTACTTTATAATATACATGATAAAGAATTTTGGTTGTTTCCAAGAAGAAACAGCATGCTCCATTTCATGTTTCAATTACCTCTGCCATCTCCATGTCTTCCAGACTAATGAATGTGTCCAGCATGGAAACTATCAATTTTGTTAGCTACTTTATCCTCATGGGCTTTCCCTCAAGCCCAGAAATGCAACTCCTCTACTTCGGTCTCTTCTCAGTAACCTGTACTCTCACCCTGATGGGAAATGCAGCCATTGTCTGTGCTGTGTGGTGGGACCAGCACCTTCACACTCCCACGTGCACCCTCTTGGGAAATTTCTCTCTCCTGGAAATATGTTATGTTACTACAACTGTTCCTAAAATGCTGGCCAACTTCCTCTCCACAAGCAAGTCCATCTCCTTCATGAGTTGTTTTGCACAGTTCTACTTCGTCTTCTCTTTGGGGTATGATGAGGGCTTCTTCCTTTGCATCATGGCCTTTGACAAGTATCTTGCCATCTGCCACCCTCTACATTATCCATGCATCATGACGAAACAAGTATGCACTGGCCTCATCATCTTTGCATGGTCATGTGGTTTTGTAATCTTCCTAACTTCAGTTATTCTCATTTCACAGCTATCCTACTGTGGCCCAAATATTATCAACCATTTTGTTTGTGATGCTGTCCCATTGATGATGCTGTCCTGTTCTGAAGACATCAACACTCAGCTCGTTTACTCCACATTCAATTCTATCTTCATGATTGGCACCTTTCACTTTATCCTTTGTTCCTATGCTCTGGTGATTCTGGCTGTAATATGGATGCCCTCAGAGGCTGGCAAACAAAAGGCTTTCTCCACTTGTGCTTCTCATTTGGCAGTTGTCACCTTGTTGTATGGCTCCATCGTGGTGGCGTATGTTAGTCCTGGATCAGGACACCCAGTAAAAATGCAAAAAATCATTACCTTTTTCTATTCTGTGATAACACCTCTCTGCAATCCTCTAATATATAGTCTCAGGAACAAAGAGATGAAAAATTCTCTGAGGAAAATCTTCAGGACTGGAAAAGATGTTAATAAAATACAATAAAATAAAATATAAAAAAGAGACTTAATTAGACATGCATATTTGTCTACAGATTTATTATTTTATTTAAGAACTGCTATAATAATGAGCCATTAACATCTTAAACACCACTCACCACAATCTGCATTACTGTGGTCTTATTTAAGAATGTTTCAACAGTGAATTAGATTTTGCGTTGAAGTGAATAATAAGTGTGTAAAATTCTATGTCTATGCTAATCAGAACCTGTATATGTAATTCCACTTTTTAAAAAGAATAAAGATGTCTGTTTTGTATTACTGAGCTAAATCAATTGATAACACATGTGACAGATATCATAGACTGCTCTCACAATTAACACTATAATCCAGTCATTATCCACTAGGAGATACTGGCTGAAAAATAGCCAACTTTTAAGAAGTCCAGCTTGTCAAAATGTAGCAAGTGGTCTTTACATTATGTAAATAGGCCAATAGCCTTAGTTTGATATTCAGTGTTTTTTCAGAGAGTACACAACCAAGAATTAGGAATTTAAAGCGGATTCATTACCTGGAATATAGTGCAGCAAAGACCTAAACAAAAAGGCGAGCATTACTCAGGATATAGCTTGCTTTGTTGTAAACCCAGTTTAAACACAGGATTTGGTATCATAATTAATTTAGTATTAATACTGTGTGACTTATTTGAGTACTGCTGGGCAGTACTAAAATAAAATTCTTAAAATCCATTTTATAAAATATTTGACGAATATCTTGCTTTAATTTTGACTTTTGTTTTGTTCTATGGCCATTTTTTCAAATACAACTCTCAAAAACTTCATGAAAAGGAATCACAATATGAAATGCAATTTACAGAATTTTAATTTGTAAGCCTTCATAGCTATTTGCTCCAGAAAATGAGGTGCAACTGCAATTAGTTTTTGTGTCATAAAGAAGCTGAGTTGAGAATATTTTCTGGGTTTGAAAGGCAGGATTTATGTGAGTTCTGGGGAAAAGAGGGGTTGTTTTATTATACTTCACATGTGAAATGTAAATTAAATAGCTAAATACTTGCCTGAAAAACTCTTTTATATAGGAAGAAAATACGATTTAGAACTTCATTCAAACTGGCTTCAACGGTGGGCTCTCTTTAAAGTGCTGATAAATTTAACACTGAGTTTCACCTGTCCATGCCAGTTTTGTTTACCTTTCTTAATTATATGAGAAGAAATCATAGAAATTCTTAATAAAATAGAATCTCAACTGTTATAAATATGCACAGTGCCCATATTTGTAATTATCTTCAAGTTGATCATTAACCAATCTTATCTTACCAATATTAAATTCTATCTCATATGGAGCTTGCTGGCACTTGATAGAAAGAATTGAAAACTATTTGATACAGTAAAAAGCATTTCCGTAAGATACAAACATGCCTTCATTGTGACAATATCTCTTCCTCAGTTCATACCTATGGCTTCACGGTATTTCACACAACCAGCTAATAAAGGAAGAAAGAGCCTCAGGCTTGGCTCACAAATGGATTGTCTGAATCTACACTTAGAAAAGATAAAAACTGACTAATGCTGCAGCTTAACGCCTCTCCAGGGTAGCCATAGAATGCAGTGGTGAGGAAATCCTCGTAAACTGATGATTTGGTGGCAATATACTTAGTTGTCCACTTTGAATGTTGGCAGAAATAGCTTGCTATGCAAAATAGATAAGGATATGTGTAGAATAACGATTGTTGTAAAAAAGCTTCACTAAGAAAAGCCCCCCAAAATACAGAAAAATTAGATTTAATGAAATTTGAGGTGGAGATCTATGTATGGGCCTATGAGAATAAGCACAAAGTATGCAGATCTTTGTTTCTCAACTCTGTGCCCATTAGAGAGTACCCTCCAGAGTGGAGGCACTCAACAGCTAGGTGAAAAGAATGAGTCATCTAAAAATGTCAGTCAGCTCTGATTTCATTCACCTCAGAGCTTATAAAAGGGAATATAAAGAAAGTTGTATAAATGGAAAATATGCACGAGCCAAAAAATACAGGCATTATCTTACCAAGGTTGGTGACAAATCACTGAGCCACTGAAGATGCAGCCTCGATGAGAAACCAATGCTAAGCCCTCAATATGGCACCAATCTTTGAGAAAACCAGCCAGCAATGGGTGAAAAATTGATTACATCAAATTCCTTTTACTTTGGAGGGTGCAAAGTGACATGAAGGAGTATAGTCAATCTCTACTTCTTCATTTCATATTCACTCCCCAACCCCCTGTGATCTTGCTTTCTATCTCCTCTGCTCGACTAAAACTTCTTTTCATCATGTTTCTGTAGAGGATTAACAATAATCATCATAAGGGTATTTTATCTTAGGTACAAGAAAGTATAGTAACTCAAACAGATTTTCCAATCTACCATTACTTTCATTAGTCAACATTATCTTAGCCAGAGAAGATGTGAACTCTACATTTTGTAATTCTACATGTTTGAGTTTGAAAACCTTTGCTATAGACTGGGAATAAGTTGTTCTTGGATCAGTTGCTTGGGATGCAGCAAAAGCAGTGTTAAGAGAAAAGTTTATAGCACTTAACAATTACCTCAAAAAGTTAGACATATCTCAAATTAATGACCCTAGCATCCAACAAGATAGCTAGAAAAACTAAAACAAAGCTAGCAGAAAAAAAAATAACTAAATCCAGAGCAGACCTGAATGAAATAGACAAGAAAATTAATACCAAGAATCAATCAAACCAAAAGTTGATTCCTTAAAAGGATAAACAAGATTGATGGGATGCCAGCTACAGTAACAGAGAGAGAGAGAAGATTCAAATAATCACATTAAGAAATGACAAAGGTGACATTACAAATGATCCGAGAAATACAGAATATCCTCCAAGACTATTAGGAACAACTCTATGAACACAAACTACTAAATCTAGAGGAAATGGATAAATTTCTGGAAACAACCTCCCAAGACTGAATCTGGGAGAAATTAAAACCCTAAAAGACCAATGTTAAGGTCCAAAATAGAAGCAGCAATAAAAATCTACCAACCAAAAAAGTCCTAGACCAGATGGTTTCACAGCCAAATTCTACCAGACATACAAAGAAGAGCTAGTACCAATTCTACTGAAACTATTCCCAAAAATGAGGAGAATGGACTCCTCCCTAACTCATTTTGTGAAACCAGCATCTCTTTGATACCAAAACCTGGCAAGTGAAAGTTTATAGCTACAAGTGCCTACACCAAAAAAGTAGAAAAATTTCAAATAACCTAGTGATGTATCTTTAAAAACTAAAAAAGCAAAAGCAAGCAAACCCAAATTATTAGAAGAAAATAAATAATAAAGATCAGAGTAGTAATCAATGAAATGGAAACAAAGCATACAATACAGAAGATCAACAAAGTGAAAAGTTTGTTTTTTGAAAAGATAAACAAAATCAACAAAACTTTACGTACGAGAAAAAGGGAAAAGACCCAAATAAATAAAATTAAGACATAAAACCAATTCTGCAGAAATTAAAAGGATCGCTTGCAATCATACGCCAATAAACCGGAAAATCCAGAGAAAATAGATAAATTCTTAGATACATACAACCTACCAAGTTTGAGCCATGAAGAAGTCCAAAACCCGAACAAACCAATAATAAGTAATGAGATCAAAGCCCTAATAAAAAGTCTCCCAGCAAAGAAAATCCCAGGACGTGGTGGCTTCTCTGCTAATTTTTACCAAATATCTATAGAAGAATTAATACCAACACTACTCAAACTATTCCAAAAAATATAGGAACACAGAATTCATCCAAATTCATTCTATTAGGCCAGTATTACTCTGATGCAAAACCAGAAAGAGACGTATCAACAGAAGAAAGATACAGACCAATATCCCTGATGAACACTGATGCAAAAATCCTCAACAAAATACTAACAAACTAAATCCAACAGCACATTAAAAATTTAATTCACCATGATCAAGTGAGTTTTATTCGAGAAATGCTAGAATGATTCAACATATGCAAATCAATAAATGTGGTTCATCACTTAAAGTTAAAAACAAAAACCATAGGATCATTTCAATTGATGTTGAAAAGACAATCATAAAATAGGAGAAAATATTTGTAAACTATCCATCTGACAAGGGATTAATAACGAGAATATATAAGGAGCTCCAACAACTCTATAGGAAAAATCTGATCACCCAATTTAAAAATGGGCAAAAGATCTTGCTCAAAGGAAAACATATAAATGGCAAACAGGCATGTGAAAAAGTGCTCAACATCATTGATCATTAGAGAAATGCAAACCAAAACTACAAGATGAATCATCTAACCCTAGTTAAGATGGCTTATATCCAAAAGACAGGCAGTAAGAAATACTGGCTAGGATATGGAGAAAAGGGAACCCACTGTTGGTGGAAATGTAAATTAGTACAATCACTATGGAGACCAGTTTGGAGGTTTCTCAAAAAAAACAAAAATAGAGGTACCATATGACCCAGCAATGCCATTGGTAGGTATATACACAAAAGAAAGGAAATCAGGATATCTGAGAAATACCTGCACTCCCATGCATATTGCAGCACTATTCACAACAGCCATGATTTGGAAGCAACCTGTGTGTCCATGAACAGATAAATAAATAAAGAAAATGTGGTTCATATACACAATGGAGTAATATACAGCCATGAAAAAGAATGAGATCCTGTTATTTGCAACAACATGGATAGAACTGGAGGTTATTATGTTAAATAAAATAAGCCAGGGACAGAAAGACAAATTTTCCACGTTCTCACTTATTTGTGGGAGCTAAAACTTAAAATAACTGGATTCATGGAGATAGAGAATAGAATAATGGTTACCAGAGACTGGGAATAACAGTAGGGTTAAGGGGAGGAATGGATAATGGGTATAAAAATACAGTTAGATAGAATAAATAAGATCTAGTATTTGATAGCACAACAAGGTGACTATAGCCAAACATAATTTATAGTACATTTAAAAGTAACTAAAAGAGCATAATTTCATTGTTTGTAACACAAAGAAAGGGTAAATGTTTGAAGTGATGGATATCCTATTTACCGTGATGTAATTATTATACATCGTATGCCTGTAGCAAAATATCTCATGTACCCCATAAACATATACAGTCACTGTGTACCCATAAAAATTTAAAACGGAAAACATAAGATAAACAACCTGATATTAAAACTCAAGTGACTAATAAAAGAACAAACTAAACCCAAAGTCAGCAGAAGGAAAGAGATAACAAGGATCAGAATAGAAATAAACAAAATAGAGACTAAAACTACAATAGAAAAGAACTCAATGTAGTAAAGAGTGTTTTTTCAGAAGGATAAACAAACCAAGAAACCTTTAGCCAGACCAAGGAAAAAAGAGAAAGGACTCAAATATTAATACAATCAAAAGTGAAAGGGAGACATTACAACTGATACCACAGAAATCTAAAAGCTCATAAGGAAAAAAAGCTCATAAAAGAGTACTATGAACAATTGTACAGTAACAAATTGAATGAAGTAGAAGAAATAAATAAATTTGAAGATACATGCAAGATACCAAGACTGAATCATGAAGAAAAAGTATGAACAGACCAAAAATGAGTAAGAAGACTGAATTGTAATGAAGTCTCCCATCAAAGAAAAGCCCAGAATAGCTTTACTGTTGTATTCTACCAAACATTTAAATAATTAGCAATCCTCAAACTCTTCCAAAAAAAATCTAAGAGGAAGCAATACTTCACTTCCAAACTTTTTTTACATGGCCAACGTTACTCTGATACCAAAGCCAGACAAGAACAAGAAAAAGAAAAGAAAAGAAAAATTACAGGCCAATATCCCTGATGAACATAGATGCAAGAATCCTCAATCAAATACTAGCACACTGAATTCAACAGCATATTAAAAAGATAACTTACCATGCTCAAGTGGATTTACCCCAAGGATACAAGGTGGATCAACATACATAAATCTATAAATGTGATATACAACATTAACAAAACGAAGCCCAAAAATTATATAATCATCTAATTAGATGCAGAAATAGCATTTGAGAAATTCAACATTGCTTCATGAAAAGATTCTCAACAGAGTTGGTTTAGAAGAAATATACTTCAACACAATAAAGACCATGTATTACAAGCCTACAGCTCACACTATACTCAATGTACCCTCCAAATCTCAGGCTGAATTGTGATCCCCAATGTCAGAGGGGGTGCCTGGTGGGAGGTGTCTGTGTATGGAGGAGAATCCCTCATGGGATGGTGATGGTATCCAACCCAACCCTCAGGAATGGGTTTGTATTTTACCCATAGTAGAGTTACCATCAGATCTGATGGTTAAAAAGAGTATGGGACAACCTCCTCTCCACCTTGCTCCCTCTCTTGCCATGTGACACACCAGCTCCCCCTTTGCTTTCTTCAATGAGTAAAAGCTTCCTTAGAGTTCAGAAGCTAAGCAGATGCTGATGCCATGCTTGTACTGACTGCAGGACCATGAGCCAAATAAACCTCTTTTGTTTATAAATTACTCGGTCTCAGGTGTCCCTTTATAGCAATGTAAAATGGACTAACATAAATGTTATTGGTGATTTATGCAATGGCCATTTTAAGGGTGTGGTGCGGGGAAGCCATATTTAAATAGATTGGAGGTTAGAAAGACATGAGGAAAAGATGCAGATTCCTTACTGTCTCTCAAGTATGGCAGGCATGCTCCTGCCTTGTGGCCCCTACACATGCCATCTCCTCTGCCTGGAATGCTCTTTTCCTAGATATTTATATTTCTTTCCCCCACACTCCCTTCAAATCTTTGACCAAATATCACCTTTTCAGTGAGGCCTTTCCTGACTAGCTATTGAAAATTCCACCCAGGGGAATTGAGAGATATTGGTCATAAGCTACAATGTTTCAGCTAAACAGGATGAATAAGTTCTGGAGATCTTCTGTACAGCACAGTGACTGTAGTTAATAGTCATGTGTTATACCATTGTCCCTAAATATCTGCAATATCTGGGGGGCAATTGGTTCCAGGACTCCCCAAGGACACCAAAATCCTGGGATGTTCAAGCCCCTTATATAAAATGATATCATTTTATATTTGTATGTAACCTATGCATATTCTTCCATACACTTTAAATCATATATAGATTACTTATAATACTAATTAAATATAAATGTTTTATAAATAGTTGTTATACTGTATTTTTTTATTATTGCTTTTATTGTATTTTTTGTTGGTTTTTTGTCCTAATATTTTCTATCCAGTTGGTTGAATGCCTGAATGTGGAACTCATGGAAACATAGGGCCAAAAGTATACTTGAAATTGTAGAAGAGATTTTAAATATTCTCACACAATAAAATGAAAGTATGTGGAAGTGATAAATATGTTAATTAGTTTGAATTAATCATTTCACCATGTATACATATCAAAAAATCATCTTGTATGCCACAAATATATACAGTTTTTTAAATATAAAATAAAAAATATTCAATCACCTATTATAAAGCAAGCACATATTGAACAAGTGTCAAGTTAACCTCATATACTGGATAATGATTCCATGGAAAGTAGCCTTGCTTAATTGGGAAAAGACCCAAGTGACAGAGTAGCTCCCTATGGAAAATTGTAACTGGTTTAAATGAGAGCTTAAACTCCAGAATGTCTCACCAAACAGTCAAATATATCTCTGTTCATAAGTACATTGCTCAATGAATTGTTATCAACTGATACTCCTGTGTAAAGGTACCTAGTTCAAGAAACTGAATGTTATCAGCATCCCAAAATCCCAACCTTTTCATTGAGGCTTTCCCTAACTACCTATTGAAAATTGCGCCCAGGGGATATGGGGAGACATTTGTCAAAGGGTACAATGTTTCAGCTAAAAAGGATGAATAAGTTCTGGATATCTACTGTACACCATTAACCTTAAGAGAGATCTCAAAAAGGAAAAGAACTCACAAAAAAAATTGCTGTAAAGGATACACATGAAAGGCACAGAAGGGAGGTGGAGGGAGTGCAGAGAGCTGTGGGCTGAGTCTGAGCCTCAAGGCTTTTTCAGCATGACACCACAAAGACTGTTGACAAGCAACCCTGTGCGCCATTTACTAAGCTTAGGCAATTCACTTTATATATCAAAATTTTATCACTACCCAACACTGATTTAAGGACTCAACACTCTGACTTGAGAAAACCTAAAGTACAAAAAGTTACCTCAAAGGTGAGTGAGACTCTCTAAGGAGCTCAAATATATGTCTTCAATGTGTTCTAATTGCAAATTACTTACAATTTGGCACAACATATTGGGAGAGAGGAGTAGTGGAATGGTAAAAATCAAACCTAACCTCAAAATATTGTAAATTTTGGCTCTAAGATCATTCTCAATGACCCAATATGTGCAATGAGGCTCTTCTCTTCCTCCTCCATGTTACAGATGGAAACACGAAAGACTAAACCATTCACATTACCCCAGGGAAGGCAGAGGGAAAGGGCAGTCCAGGTGTCCTGAACTGTACTGCTCACAGGGGAGGCCTGGCCCACCACTAAATCTGGATACTTCCAAACCTATCCTTAGATGAAAACTATATCTGGGGACCATTTTGAGAGGTGACAGCGTGCTGGCAGTCCTCACAGCCCTCGCTGGCTATTGGCGCCTCCTCTCCCTGGGCTCCCACTTTGGCGGCACTTGAGGAGCCCTTCAGCTCACCGCTGCACTGTGGGAACCCCTTTCTGGGCTGGCCAAGGCCGGAGCCCACTCCCTCAGCTTGTGTGGAGGGAGAGGCGCAAGCGGGAACAGGGGCTGCCTGCGGCACTTGCGGGCCAGCTGGAGTTCCGGGTGGGCGTGGGCTTGGTGGGCCCCGCGCTAAGAGCAGCCGGCCGGCCCTGCTGGCCCCGGGTAGTGAGGGACTTAGCACCCGGGCCAGCGGCTGCGGAGGGTGTAGTGGGTCCCCCAGCAGTGCCAGCCCACCGGAGCTGCTATTTCTCGCCGGGCCTTAGCTGCCTTCCCGTGGGGCAGGCCTCCGGACTGCAGCCCGCTATGCCTGAGCCTTCCCCCCGCCTCCGTGGGTTCCTGTGCAGCCCGAGCCTACCTGACGAGCGCCGCCCCCTGCTCCACGGTGCCTAGTCCCATCCACCGCCCAAGGGCTGAGGAGTGCGGGTGCACGGCGCAGGGCTGGCAGGCAGATCCACCTGCAGCCTCTGTGCGGGATCCACTGGGTGAAGCCAGCTGGGCTCCTGATTCTGGTGGGGAGGTGGAGAGTCTTTATGTCTAGCTCAGGGATTGTAAACGCACCAATCAGCACCCTGTGTCTAGCTCAGGGTTTGTGAGTGCACCAATCGACACGCCGTATCTAGCTGCTCTGGTGGGGCCTTGGAGAATCTTTATGTCTAGCTCAGGGATTGTAAATACACCAATCGGCACTCTGTATCTAGCTCAAGGTTTATAAACACACCAATCAGCCCCTGTGTTTAGCTCAGGGTTTGTGAGTGCACCAATCCACACTCTGTATCTAGCTGCTCTGGTGGGGCCTTGGAGAACCTTTGTGTGGACACTCTGTATCTAACTAATCTGATGGGGATGTGGAGAACATTTGTATCTAGCTCAGGGATTGTAATAGCACCAATCAGCACCCTGTCAAAACAGACCACTGGGCTCTACCAATCAGCAGGACGTGAGTGGGGCCAGATAAGAGAATAAAAGCAGGCTGCCCGAGCCAGCAGTGGCAACCCGCTCAGGTCCCCTCCCACACTGTGGAAGTTTTGTTCTTTTGCTCTTTTCAATAAATCTGGCTACTGCTCACTCTTTGGGTCCACACTGCTTTTATGAGCTGTAACACTCACCGTGAAGATTTGCAACTTCACTCCTGAAGCCAGCGAGACCACGAACCCACCAGAAGGAAGAAACTCCGAACACATCTGAACATCAGAAGGAACAAACTCCAGACGCGCCACCTTAAGAGCTGTAACACTCACCGCGAGGGTCCGCGGCTTCATTCTTGAAGTCAGTGAGACCAAGAACCCACCAATTCCGGACACAATTTCATTTCAGTTGGTTTTGGGTCCTACTTTCTGCCCAGTGGTCAAACCCAGAAACCCAGTCAGGACCTAGTTTCAATGAGTGGCTCTGAGCTTAGCTAATTAATGGCTTTCTGGCCCAAAAAAGTCTTCTTGTTTTTGTTTGGTTAATTAATTGTTTACTGTTGCACTAAAACACTTTGTCTTACCTGACATGAGCGATGTCAGGATTATCTTGGCACATTTGGTTATGTGGTTTGAGCCCTTCCAGAGTGTTACTGTCTACTAGCTACCCATTAAAATTTAACAAGGCAGAAGACAATGAGCTTGCTAGAGATGTCACAGAGCCTTTGTTACCATGGCAATAATTGTTGGACCAGATCACAGAAAAGGAAGTAAGAGACAAGAAAGAGAAAGGTGCAGGAAAAGCTGAAGCATAATAGTTTTTCAAAACAGTCTCTAAACTTATAATGGAGTAATGTGTTTAAACTTGGGGAGAAAACTACTTTATGAGAAAGGCTGATTTTCCAACATCCTCTTAAAGAGATATGGTTTTGGTTTTATGGAATAATGGGTTCTAAGCTACATTTCAACTTTTTTTTTTTTTTTTTTAAACGGAGTCTTGCACTGTCACTAGACTGGAGTGCAGTGGCGCGACTTCGGCTCACTGCAACCTCCGCCTCCCAGGTTCAAACGATTCTCCTTGCCTCAGCCTCCCAAGTAGCTGGGATTACAGGCACCCACCACCATGCCTGGCTAGTTTGTTTTGTATTTTTAGTAGAGAACAGGTTTCACTATGTTGGCCAGGCAGGTCTCGAACTCCTGACCTCATGATCCACCCGCCTTGGCCTGCCAAAGTGCTGGGATTACAGGTCTGAGCCACCGTGCTCGGCCTACATTTCATCTTAAAATAAAAGTAGACGAATCGGGATTAATTTGGAAGCACACTGACTATTATAATACCAAGAAGTTCGTATGAAGGCAGATAGCCATTAAAATGGCAGAAATTCAACAAAATTTTTAGTAGATGATTGTGTCAGTGAGAAATAGTTTTGATGTGCAGTATGAAACCCCAAATATTCCAGGGGCTCCTGCAATGTGTAAACTTGGAGTATCCTTGACTTAGAACTGAAAGAACAGCAGGATTGGAGGTAGGAGAAAGAAAGAACCTAGTGATCTAGGTAATGTCACTTTGGAAAACATTTGCTCTAAACTGCTCCCAGCATCAGTGAGTAGAGCTTGGGGGGAGTGAGTGTGTATTTCAAAGCCCAGGGCTTTGGTCAGTGTGAATGAGACAATGAGGATTATCCTGCCCTCTTGTGCTTCTGAGCCAACATGCCAGGGCTTAAAGAGGAGAGGAAGGAAATGAAGAAGTCACAGAGTGCCTGATTGAAGAAGCAAAGTGCAGAAACACATCTTCCTCCCTCCTCCCTATAGAAGTCAACCTCCCCCTAGACTGCCCATCACTATCAGCATGGGATGGTAGTATATTTACTTAATAGCTAAAAGTGAATAGAGCTTAAAGTTTAGCCCTTAGGTCGGATTTTGCCGACATAGACTTCATAGGACTTTTTTCCTAGCAGAGTGGCCTGTTGCACTGTGAGCTTCTTGTGTCAAAGGTTAATTAATCTTATCTCTCTGGAGTCTATTCAAATGCATGTTCATTTAACCAGGCTGTTTATGAAGTATAGTGGTTTAGTGACAAGATTATTTAAGAAAAAAGCCCCAAAGATAACTTATATTGCTGACCAGAGTAAATTAAAGGTGTAAACATTTAATAATACCTAGAAGCCATACTCAGAATAGGTATAATTTTTACTAGTTATTCTAATCTTTTGAAAGAAACATCACAGTTAGAAATGAAAAAGGCCATGTTATCACTGACCCCACAGAAATAAAAAATAACCATCAGAAACTACTACAAACACCTCTATGCACACAAACTAGAAAACCTATAAGAGATGGGTAAATTCCTGGACACACCAATAATGTGCTCCAAAATTGCATCAGTAATAAATAGCCTACCAACCAAAAAAATGTATATTTTAAAAAGCTCAAGACTAGATGGATTCACAGCTGAATTCTACCAGATACGCAAAGAAGAGCCAGTACCATTTTTGCTGAAATTATTCCAAAAAACTGAGGAGGAGGGAACCCTGTCCAACTCATTCTATGAGGCCAGCATCACCCTGGTAACAAAACCTGGTAAAGACACAAAAACAAAACAAAAAAAACTTCAAGCCAATATCACGCATGAATATTGATATAAGGCAGCTTGTGATTAATATCATGACAAAGACACAAAGATGGCAAAATAAAAATGCAAGGATGGGGCCGGGAGCAGTGGCTCACACCTGTAATCCCAGCACTTTGGGAGGCTAAGGCAGGTGGATGACAAGGTCAAGAGATAGAGACCATCCTGGTCAATGTGAAACCCCGTTTCTACTAAAAATACAAAAATTAGCTGGGCATGGTGGTGCATGCTTGTATTCCCAGCTACTCAGGAGGCTGAAGCAGGAGAATTGTTTGAACCCAGGAGGTGGAGGTTGCAGTGAGCTGAGATCACGCCACTGCATCCAGCCTGGTGACAGAGGGAGACTCCATCTTCAAAAAAAAAAAAAAAAAAAAAATGCAAGGATGGAAAAGGTGCTTTGGTTAGGGGAAGAGGGGAAAACATTCTGGGAAAAAAATGTCTTTTGAACTGGACCTTGAAATTTCGAGGATTTGTACAAGTGTAGATGGAGATAAATAGAATTCCAAATACAGAAAATGATCACAAAGAAGAGAACATGGGAAACTGAAGCTATTCGGAGAATGAAATGCTGCCTACTGTCTAATTTGTCTGTAAAAGAGAGTAGGGAAAGATAACACCAGGAATGTCATTTGAAGTCAATTTGTGGAGAACTTGGGAACTTGAAATCATTGACGGCTTTTGAGCAGACAAGATCAAAGCTATGTTTTAGGAGTTTCTAAGTATTATGACTCAGTGATAATAAAGGTCTGAATAAACATTTTCCTCCATAGTCTCTCAAAGTGGAAGTTTGCTTTTAGACAGATGCGTGTGGTCCTAGGGCATATATCCCTGATGTCCTCAACTACTTCACAGCACTTGGTATGAGCATTCACTCACATATGAGTGTTTAGTTACACTATGTTGGCCCCTAAATGCCATAAAGTAAAAATAGAAGGGACACTAATAAATAAAAGTAAATACTTCTCTCATATTAATTGGGAAGTCACACGTTCCTCTGAAGTATTTTTGTTAATTAACTTAAATGTTGCTACTTCTTATACTTTTTTCTCATATCTAAAGGATTCTGGCAAAAAAGTGCCATCCTTCTAAAAGTTATTTCTAAATTCTGTAAGTTTTTATTCAATGAGTGACAATGTTGGAACCTCAGTATTTTCCTCACTGGGCTGTATATCCTCCAACATATGCACAGTAACACTTGAAATGTTCCTAAACATTATGTCAGAACTTTTGGTAACATTTTGTGTCTTATTTCTCCTCAGACTGTGTCTTCCAGAAGATTTTTTGGAATCTGTCTGGTGGGCAAGCTCTTTGTAAATAATGATGCCTTAGAATAGTTGTCATTAGTCTTTACTGATTCTTCAGAGAATATGTAATCATTAACTTTTTAAAGATTCATCTTGGAAGACAACTTTCCTAATGCTATAGAGGCTACATCCCAGGAGAATGTGAGTTTTATAAAATGCATTTTTAATTTTGGGGCTACAATAAAACTCTATCTAGCTGGAGGCAGAATATGGTTTATAAAATAAATCATTTAGAAGATTTGGTTCATGTCAAAACGATGATGGCTTCACATTTTGAGCACTGCTGAGAATCATGACACTCGTGTCAATCGCTTTTCATTCCATAATTTCTTAATGTTGGTTAATGATTCTGGTTGGAAGCCTATTAGAGAGACATATATTACTAAAAGAAGCACAAACATAAGTTCTAACTAGTCATACCAAAAGACTTCCCAGAGCACTTGTGTAGAGAGCAAGTTGGAAGAAAAACTTTTGAAAATTTGTGTTTCTGCTCAAAATGTCCTCTTCACATCTAGGACTCACATCCCTCCATATTTCTGAGGAAAAGAAAAGTTTTTTTTCAGGTAACTCAAATCCCTAATATATTTTTATAAGAGTGTAGGAGGAAGGAAGTTTACCTATAACAAAATGAAGTGTTTGATTTCTGTCATTTGGTAAAAATTTTCCATTTTACAAAAAGCATATAAGGAAAATCAATCTCAAAATTTTATGAAATACCTTCAAAAATAAAGTTTAATGTCTAGATCTTTGCAAACTTCTGTACATAATGACTAAATCAATATTATATTGATTTTATCAATATAATAATCACTATATCAGTTTCTGAAATTAAGGTAAAAGATTAATCAGAAACTTAAAGCCTTCGCTTTCTACAGAAAACATTGCAGCTTTACAATATTAATATTAAAAGTCGATATTGGTAAGTAACATTAGATAATCACTTAAGCTAACAACAGCAGCAATAGAAATTCAGAGATAATGGCTTTAACGTGATTCTACCAATTTATTTTAAAATATGTACATTTCTTTTGCATATGTAATTAATGTTAAGTAATATGTTTAGCTGAAATGTAAATGGTCAAAACTTTCTTTACTGAGTCTATTGCACTATAAGTTGGGTTTGCAGTAAGAAACTAACACATTTGTGTCTTCTCAAAGTACTAACTTTGAGTTGTATGCTGTCCAGAAACTATATTAAATCATTTCTGTCCCAAAATAATGACCTTACAAAGGGAATTTAACTTTACCTAGTTCTATCATGATTGCATATTAAGGAGAGATTTAGAAGCTGGCGGAAGTTTGTTTTTGTTCAATCAGCTACCTACTAAACCCAAAACTCATATACTGTATAGCCAAGAAAAAGTAAACTACGTTCTCTTCCTAATTATTCTTTTGAAAAATGACTTCACGTTCATTGTCTTCTCTTCATTCTTAAAAAAGGAACTCATTTTGTGAAAGAGTCCTGATGGATAATGTGTCTCTCGACCTTGCAGGTCTCTGGCCCAATGAATGTCTCTGAGCCAAATTCCAGCTTTGCTTTTGTAAATGAATGTATACTCCAAGGTTTCTCTTGTGAGTGGACAATTCAGATCTTCCTCTTCTCACTCTTCACTACAACATATGCACTGACCATAACAGGGAATGGAGCCATTGCTTGTGCCCTGTGGTGTGACTGGCGACTTCACACTTCCATGTACATTTTCCTGGGACATTTCTCCTTTTTAGAGATATGGTATGTCTCTTCTACAGTTCCCAAGATGTCGGTCAACTTCCTTTCAGAGAAAAAAACCATCTCCTTTGCTGGATGTTTTCTCCAATTTTATTTCTTCTTCTCTTTGGGTACATCTGCATGCTTGCTTTTGACTGTGATGGCCTTTGATCGGTACCTTGCTATCTGCCGTCCCTCTCACTATCCTAATATCATGACTGGGCATCTGTGTGCCAAATTGTTCATACTGTGCTGGGTTTGTGGATTTCTGTGGTTCCTGATCCCCATTGTCCTCATCTCTCAGATGCCCTTCTGTCGTCCAAACATTATTGACCATGTTGTGTGTGACCCAGGGCCACTATTTGCATTGGCTTGTGTCTCTGCCCCAAGAATCCAACTGTTTTGCTACACTCTAAGCTCATTAGTTATTTTTGGTAACTTCCTCTTTATTATTGGATCCTATACTCTTCTCCTGAAAGCTGTGTTAGGCATGCCTTCAAGCACTGGGAGACATAAGGCCTTCTCTACCTGTGGGTCTCACTTGGCTGCGGTATCACTGTTCTATGACTCTCTTATGGTCATGTATGTGAGCCCAGGACTCGGACATTCTACGGGGATGCAGAAAATCGAAACTTTGTTCTATGCTGTGGTGAGCCCACTCTTCAATCCCCTTATCTATAGCTTCCGCAATAAGGAGATAAACACAGCCCTGGAGAAAGTTCTGGGGAGTTCCAACATAATCTAAGGCATATTAGATTATTCCTCCATGATCAGATCTGTACAGTCTAACAAAGAGAAATCAGAATTATATAGTTATTTAAATCTAAACAATATGGACCTAGTGATATTGACTATATCAGACTATGAAATTAAACACCTGTTGGGCCCCTTACAAATTAAAGTTGCCAAATTATATAGATAAATGGAAGCGTGTGGTTTCCCTTTGGCACCTAGACTGAGTATTAACTGAGGAATACACATATTTGGGTGTTTTCTGGATGGTTTCCATCTGATTCATCTGTGATAAAAATTCTTTATGTTCTATTTGACTTAAATTTATTGTTCTGAGATTGACAAAATTATAGCTATGTTATTTTGTTTGGTTGGTTGTAAATAAAAGAAGAAAAAATATATTTTCTGATTGTGATTCTTATCATATTTGGCTTTATTATTTTGGTGACATGGTCATTACTAATACATAAGCCCTTATAAGCAATTTATCAACATTTTTGTAGAAGAATAAAATATTCTAGCCTAATGACATCCAAATATTACCTCCTTCTAAGCCCCTAAGGGGCAGATTCTAATTCCATCTATAATAATATCAGTCAAAATATTCAGAAATGCATTGTTCTAAATGCCTAATATTTTTACCCTAAATAAGGTATCACCAAAAACATGATGGGTCAATTTATTGAGTTTTAGATAATGGAATATCTCCCCTAAAAATTGGACAGGGCAATGGTGTATTTGTGGATACACTATTTAAGTTCAAAAAATAAAATAAAATCAATGGCAGTTGATTGTCATTTGTTGCTAAAAGAATGTGAAAATAACATGAAGGAAAATTTTTAAAGGAAAAAAGCATTTATAATTCAATTGCTCTAATGTATCTATTTTTGTTAATATGTTTCATGTGATTTAATGTTGAACTCACTCCCATTTATAGCAAGTTTTATAATTATCATTCATAGGAAGCATAATATTTTATTGAACTAACATGCCGTGAATTGTGAATTTTTATGTGGTGAGATGAACATTGTCCTAAAGGAAGGGCCTTCCTTCCAAGAAGCTAAGAGCTGACTAGTAAAAGGGAATTTTCAGAAGGGATATTAGGAGAAAAATGAATGCCTCTACTACACAAGAATGACTTCTCACAGAATTCGTACTGCAGCATTCTGGGGTAAGGTTACTGAACACTCCAACATCTTCCTTCCTTCTACCACCAATATTTTTGTTGAATATCACGGATATCCCATTTTTTGTTATAAAATAATATCTCAATAAAATCTCCATAAAGATTTGCCTTGATAATATTTTGCAAACCTAAATTAGGACTCATCATCCAATCCAAAACAGACTGTCCCAGAAAATACAGAATATAAGAATATGATGTGTGTGCAACAATTTTCCTTACAGATTTTTTGTCTTAGAACAGTTTATTGGGAAAGAGATCATTATTCAGTTCAAAAGGTAAGAATGCATTTGTGAATGGGGGCCTGTACATTCCAGGTAGAACAATTATTTGCTCCTTTGATGTAAGACAGTATCAAGCTTTTACTCAATCTTATTAGAACTCTGCAGTATCTCTCACTTGTATAGCCACTGAGGATATTTCCTGTTTCTTTACTCCTTTCCAGGGTATATGACTTTTAAGTAACTTGAGTTCTGACCAGCAAACGGACTCAAGAACAGGTAGTCAAGGCAGGCAATATTTCCACCACAGTTTCAGAACTCCCTACTTTGTATTACTAAGTAAATACATTTGTGCAGCCACTACCTTTGCAAAGGTTTCTTCTTACAACCTCAAATACTATGACTGGTTCACAACCTTTTCCATAGTGCTAAATTATTTGACCAAACACTGCATATATACTATATTTTTTCAAAGCCAAACTGTATCCCAAAGAGAGAGAAGGAGAGAGAAAGAATAGCAGTAAAAATAGTGTTATTTCAGGTTGATATTTAAAAATAATTGTGCTGGTTAATGGTTTCCTTGGGGGAAATGACAATTGAAAGTCGGTATTTTCTACTTTCAAATACAAGTCATGGTGTTTATTAGCTGCCTTTAAATGCTCGTTAAGCTGAACAAACTTTGACTCTACCCTCAATTACAACTAATTCCCTCACAAAGCAAAATTTATTTGTACAACCAAGCATTATGTACATTCAAGATTACTAGAAAACTTAGGACATAAGGCGCAAGTGTGACAATATTATGAGAAAAGAGTGTGTATTAGTTTAACAGGTTTACATATGCAAATTCACCACCACCACAGGGTTTGTTCTCTTGGCAACATTGAAAATAATAATAATTAACATTTTAAGGCACCTATTTTGTGTCAGGCAATATTCCAAGTCTTTTCTATGTATTATTTTATTTCCTACTTATGAAACCCAAAGAAATCAGGTTGGTATTATTGTATCTCTAATTTTTGAAGAATGAAACAGGCAGAAAAGGTAACTTGCCTAGTTGGAGGTGGCATCTGATCTCAGGCAGGCTAACAATGGAGCCCACAGTTTTTACTACTACCTGGGGAAAGGACCAACACTATAGAATGAAATAGATTGGATCAAATCTAAGTTACTGATTGTGTGAGCTTATGCAAATTATTTGACCTTTCTGCCTAGATTTGTTTAGACTATAAAATAGATCTAATGATAATCCTTTTGTCAGACAGTGGATTTGATGAATAAATGAGGTAAATCAAAGTAGGATCTTACACATAGTATTCATGGAATCTATTTCTCTTAATATTATTAATGTCTTTCATTTGTAGAGCTCTTCAGCATTTCCCAAACACTTTTACACAGTTGTTCAGTTCATCCTCACAAATTCTGTCACACAGTTAAGGTAGACTTTCCCATACTCATTTCATGGATGAGATTCAAAGAAATCAAGTATACTGTCCAAGGTCACCCATAGTAAGTGAAGGGGCCAGTTCTTCTGACTTCAAGTTCAATAAGAATTCTCCTGTACAGTACATCCTATTCTGGGAAATGTGGCTAAGTCCTGTGTAGCTAACTTCAGAACTACATGGCCGTGCAAGCCAAAGAGCTGGATTTACCCCAGAAATAAATACTGTAGAGAAGAAATGAGTGAAGTAGAAGAACTAAGGGATTTCTTTCCAGTAGTCTTAAGGTAATAACTACTCAAATTATACAAATATTTATGTAAAACATATTTCACATGCAAAATATGTCACTGAGTGAAAATGGCAGATCATGAAACAATATTATTATATAATCTTACGCAAACATGTAGTCATCGGATTATGTGTAACTAAGATTCGTTGTTTCCTCTTTTATGCTAATATTTTTATTTCCTAATTTTCCCATGGCAAATATGCATTTTTCATCCAATTTACAAATGACACGGAGTTAAGAAAAAATTAGTGTTTACAAATGGATGTATAATTTAAAGCAATGCTTTTAGACACACCACTTACCCACGCTTCCCTTCTACTTTGTGTGTAAGGAAAGGATAATGCTACTGTCTTTGGTAAGCTTTTACCATGTCTTTACAGAGCTTCTCAAGTACTTTTCCACGTGGGGTCACATTGTGGAGAGGAGTTAATTTGGCACCCTAGTCCTTCTATTTCACTCAGAACCAGCTCCTTCTGCAAAGGAGAGAGTGGTCCTTGGTAGCAAACCCTGGCCTTGTGGTTTTCATTCTAGATGCTTAGAACAACAACAACAACAACAAAAGACAGAGACAGAGAGAGAGAGAGTGGAGGAACATGTCATACAATCAAATGAATCTTTGCAAACAAGAACTTTACCCGGGGACCTCCCATCTACAGTTGTACACATCTCTTCCCCCGAGCTCCCTGCTTACTACTAATACAAGAAACAACTTTAATTAAAAGAGAGCTTGAATTGCTATGTTTTGGATACCTACCTTTTTTTTTTATTATACTTTAAGTTTTAGGGTACATGTGCAAAACATGCAGGTTTGTTACATATATATACATGTGCCATGTTGGTGTGCTGCACCCATTAACTCGTCATTTAGCATTAGTATCTCCTAATGCTATCTCTCCCCTCTCCCCCAACCCCACAACAGACCCTGGTGTGTGATGTTCCCCCTTCTGTGTCCATGTGTTCTCATTGCTCAATTCCCACCTATGAGTGAGAACATGTGGTGTTTGGTTTTTTGTCCTTGTGATAGTTTACTGAGAATGATGGTCTCCAGCTTCATCCATGTTCCCATTTAAGAATTGGGAACAATTCTTAAAAATCAATGTTTCTCTCTCAAAGTCAGGTTAAGGAGTAGACATTGCCTGATTTCTATTAAATCCTACTAAGATTCTGCCAGATAGTAGAAAACATTGTAATACAAATTGAAAACCATCTTTATTCCTGTCATTTATCCATTTATACAACATGTATTTGTTGAGAACCATGGTGCACTGGGATGTGTGGTACTAATCAGGGATACATGGTGACCTAAACTAGACCTGGAACACTCTTCTGGAGTTTACAATCTAGTATAAATCCTAAACCCTGAATAAAATAGCCAGGTAAGTAAATGCCAAATTAATCATTCAGTAAGTGTTATAAAGGAAAGGTACATTAAGGCCTAACATGATTCAATGGAGATGGCGCAGGGAACTCTCTCTCACTCTTCATACCATGAAAGGCTTCTTGAGAGAGGAGTGCTCGAGTTGAGACCCCAGAAAAATGAATAACATACTTTAGGTAAAGGGAGATGAGGGTGAAATGTAGATTTCAGGCACAGAGAATAGAATATTACATGATTTCGTCTCCCTTTTTGAAACAGTAACTCTGGCCACGGTAGTGAAGAGTTTAGAGAAGGACAGCGGCAAATGTGAAACTAATTATGAGGCAAGTATATTTGTTTTTGTTTTTTGTGTGTGTATTTTTGCAAGACAGGATGAATTTTTTTCTATTTTTAAAATAAATAAATTTATCTTTGTTCTTTGGAAGACCTCTAGTAAAGAATAAAAGTCATGACATATTAATCCTTAAAATTGTTATAGTTGCTCAAAAAAGAAACTCAAAAACTAAAATTGGATCCAATCAACCCAGATAAAACACTGATAATTATGAAACTTTCGCTCAAAATACAATGATAAGTGCAGAAAAGCAGCGACTATTTAATCATGCCCACCAACAATGTGCAGTGTCCTCCAAGGGCCAAACACACTCCAGGTGGTGGCCACGGGTGGAGGAGAAGAGGACTGGGGTTTTCTGTGGGGTGATGACAGTGTTTTGGAGCTCGAAAGAGGTGGTGGTTGCACAACACTGTGAATGTGCTAAATGAGGCAAGTATATTTGAAAAAGATGGTGGCGGTCAACCTCTGCAGGTAGAGGTGGTGGTAGAAATGGAAGGAAACGCATATTATTACATATTGGGGAAGTAAAATGTGTTTAAAGATTTGAAATGGAGGTGGAAGTTTAGGAAGATGGTCACAGATACCTTGCCATGGTGCCTCACCCTAATACTTCTGTGCATGCCAGCCTGACTTCCAGAATTCACCTCTGCATTTCCTTACCTGAGGGCTTTCTCTGATCACAGAAGCCGCTTTTGCTGTCCCTGCTGCAGGTTGGGCATGCTGAGGAATCAATGCAGCTAGGAGACAGTCCATAACTAATGACTATCAGAAACCGTTGTACAAATACCCTTTACCTCTCAGCATGTTTCTGAGATGAGTTTTCTACACTGGCTCTCAGAGTTATTCCAAGTTTAATCCACAGTTATCCATTCTGGTAACTGCTTCATAGTTCACTCTTTATCAGGGTCTTTGCCCCACTTCCCAGTTCTCCTACCAGAGATTCTGATACCTACCAAATGAATCACCTGCAGGTGAATCTTAGTCTCCGGATCTCCTTTCAGGATAACACTATAGTCAGATGAATGGGAATCCATTCTCTTAGAAATGCAAGAAGAGAATGTGGTTTGGGAAAGTTCATTAGATCAGTTTTGGAGTTGAGTTGGAGGTGCCCCTGAAACATTCAAGTAAAACTATCATCCAGGAGTCAAATATTAATACCATGTAGCAGTTGTCACCTGGAATTCCGAGGATGCAGTTTGTATTAGCAATTTGATATACTCATTGGCAAATAAGTAATAACCAAAGCTTTGGAGAAGAAAATGACCTAGAGGATAGTATAGCAATTGAAAGATGTGAAGGCCTAGAACTCAGCCTCACAGAGCTTCAGAATTTAATGGCCAAATAAAGGAAAAGAAGCCCACAAATTAAATAGAGGAGTTGTACCCAGAAAAGTGGGAATTTTCTGGGCAATCAGGTGGGAAAGTAGAATAGAGTTGACACTGAAGCCAAAGGAAAAAACGTGTTGGAACAGCAGTGCTGAATTCTGCTGAGAAGAGATGTATCTTGAAAAAATAAAATGTCCATAAGACTTAGAGACATGAATGCTATTGGTGATTTCTGCAATGGCCATTGCAGGGTTATGATGGGGAGGGAACCATATTTAAATATATTGAATATGAGGCGGGCATGAGGAAGAGATGAGGCTTTCTTGCTGTGTGTTAAGCATGCCAGCCATCCCCCTGCCTCGTGGCACCTATACATACCATCTCCTCTGCCTGGAACACTCTTTCGCTAGATATTTATATTTCTTGCCCCAACACTTCCTTCAGGTCTTTTCTCAAATATCACCTTTTCAATGAGGCCTTCCCTGACTAGCTATTGAAAATGACACCCAGTGGGGATGGGGAGATATTGGTTAAAGAGTTCAAAGTCTCAGCTAAACAAGATCAATAAGATCTGGAGATGTACTGTAGAGCATGGTGACTGTAATTAATAATAACATATTGTTCAGTTGTCTCTTTATATCTAGGGGAGACTAGTTCCAGGTCACCGTGGAAACAACAAAATCAGCAGATGCTCCACCGCCTCATGTAAAATGGCGCAGTATTTGCATATAACTTACACACATCCTTCCATGTAGTTTAAATAATTTCTACATTTCTTATAGTAGCTAAGACAGTGTAAATGCTACGTAAATAGTTGTTATACTATATTATATTTGAATTATTTTTTGTCATATTGTTATTTTTATTTTTTTCTAAATATTTTCCATCTGTGATTGATTGAATCTGCAGATGCGGAACCACAGGTACTAAGGGCCAAAAAAATACTTGAAAATTGCTAAGAGAGTTGATCTTAAATGTTCTCACAACAATAAAATGGCAAGCATGTGAGGTGACAGATATGTTAATTAGTTTGATTTACTCACTTTGCAATGTATACATATATCAAAATATCACGTTGTATACCATAAATATATACAGTGTTTTGCAATTAAACCTAATTAAGCTGAGGGAAAAATGTACACCTGCCGCCTGCCACTTCCAACACACACTTCCTATTGACCTGATCCTTCTAATTTTTCTCCATCTTTACTCATCGACCCCCCAGCATGCCACATAGTTTATTTACCCCTGTCTTCCCCCATTAGAATATAACTTCCACAAGTCAGGAATTTTTATCCATTTTGTTCACTGCTGTATTCATGAGTATTTAGAGTAGTGTCTGGAATGTTAACAATTATTATTGTTGAATTAACCAATCAGTTATTAATATTTTAAAAATATAAATAATATAAACATGTATATATTACATTTTGCATTTAAATGCCATTAGAGACCAACTATAAATATAAGTACAGATGGAAGGGGAAACCTTAAATGGTTTTATCCTCATATTCTTTTTGCCAATATGTTTTCCCACATTTCTCTACAATAAACTTCTACACTTTTACAATATTGAGAGTAAATATTTCTTAAGAAAAATTAACCTTAAGAGAGAGCTCGAAAAAATAAATAATTCACAAATAATTGCTGTGAAGGCTATGCATGGAAAGGGCAGAAGGGAGGTGGAGGGAGTGCAGAGACCTGTGGACTGAGTCTGAGCCTCAAGGCTTTTTCAGCATGAAACTCAGAAAAGAGAGTTGTTAAAAAGGCCTGCCTCCCACCGCCCCTGCTGTTCACTAAGCTTAGGCAATCCAAGTGTACCAGTGTTTTTTCACTGCCCAGCATATACTGATTTAAGGATTCAACACTCTGACTTGACAAAACCTAAAATATGAAGTTACCTCAAAGGTGGGTGAGATTCTAAGGAGGCTTAAATATATAGTCCTCAAGTAATTCTCACCTCAACTTACAATCTGATACAACATATTAGGAGACAGGAACAGCACAGTGGTAAAAGTCAAACCTCACCTCAAAAGATCATAAATTATTGCTGTCGGATTAGTATTAACTGACACAATATGTACAGTGAGTATCTTCTCTTCCTCCTCCCAAATTACAGAAGAGAACGTGAAAGACTAGGAGCCATACACATTACCCCAGGGAAAGCAGAGTGAAAGGGCAGTCCAGGTGTCCTGAACTGCACCACTCACAGAGGGGGCCTGTCCCACAACCAGCCAGGTTATTTCAACCTATTCTTACCTGACAAAAAGGATCTGGGGGCCTTGGCTCCACTGAACGTAGGCAATTTTTTTCTAACTGGTTTTGGGTGCTAGTTTTCTGCCCAGTGGTCAAATTCAGAAACCCATTCAGGACCTAGGTCTCCACCTGGAGCTCTTAGGTTATCTAATTAATGGCTTCTTGGTCCTCAAGGAAGGGTTTGTTGTTTTTGTTTGCTTGTTTGATTGGCTGTTTGCCATTGCATTAAAATTCTTTGTCTTACCCAGCAATTGATGAGTTCAAGGCTATCCTGGCACATTTGGTGATGTGGCCTGAGCCCTCCCAGAGTGTTACTGACTGAGACCAGCTACTAACTAAAGTTTAGTGAAGAGAAGACAATGAGCTTGCTGGAATGTCACAGAGGCTTGGTTGCCATGGTAGTGATTGACAGATGAGATCACAGAGAAGGGTGTAAGAGAAAAGAAAGAAAAACATGCAGAAAAAGCTGAAGCATAATATTGTAATTATATATATATACACACACATATATATATACATATATACATATATATATATATACATATATATATATATATATATATATATACACTGTATAAACTTACAGTGGGGTAATATGCTGAAACTTGAGGGGAAAACTACTTTTTGAGAAAGACTGACTTTCCAGCATCTTCTTGGAGAGTTGTGGTTTCATGGAAGAATGGTGTCTGAGCTACATTTTTGTCTTATTCTAAAAGTAAGAGGAATGGGACTGATCTGGAAGCACATAGATTGCTACCAATATTAATACCAGACTATTGTAATACCAATTTATAAAAGGAAGCTAGGTATCCATTAAAATGACAGAAAATCAACATGTATTTTTTGTAACAGATCATTGAGTTGGATGTGAAATGGTTTAAAGCTTTAACTATTGCAGGGGCTCCTGCAAAGTGTAAACTTAGCATTTCCTTGAGTTAGCACTGAAAGGAGAGCAGGATTGAGGGACAAAAGAAGGAATCTAGTCATCTAGTAATATGACTCTGGATAATGTTTGCTCTAAATTGCTCCCAGCATCAGTATGTGGAAGGTGAACAGTGTGTGAACTTCAAAGACCCTGCAGGGCTTCAGTTGGCTGAATAAAATGATACTGGTTATCCTGCCACCTTGTGGCTATGGGCCAACATGCCAGGGTGTGGAGAAGGAAGGGAGGAAATTAATGAATCACAGAGTTGCCTGACTGAAGAAGGAAAGCTCAGAAACACATCCTCTTCTCTCTTCCCTATAGAAGACAACTTGCCCATCACTTGATTAGCTAAAAGTGAATAGGGCTTAAAGTTCAGTCCTTGAGTGAGATTTTGCCTACACAGCCCTCCTAGGACTTTTGTCCTATCAGAGTAGCTTGTTGCACAGTGTGCTCCCTGTGATCAAAGGTTAGTTAATCTTGTCTCTCCAAAATCTAAAGTTTAAATCCTTATTAATTAAATCAGACTGTTTATCAAGTATAGTGTTTACTAACGAGATTATTTCCGAAATAAGTGAACAAAACAATAAGACGTACGCTGTTTGTTTTTTGAGACAGGGTCTTGCTCTGTTATCCAGGTTAGAGTGCAGTGACACAATCACGGCTCACTGGAGCATTGACCTTGTGGCTCAAACAGTCCTCCTACCTCAGCTTCCCAAGTAGCTGGGACCACAGGTGTATACCAACACGCCCAGCTAGGTGTTTTTATGTCTGTCTGTCTGTTTGTTTGTTTGTTTTATTTTGCAGAGATGGAGGTCTCCCTAGGTTGTCCAGGCTGGTCTCAAACTCCTGGGTTCAAGGGAACCTCCCGCCTTGGCTTCTCAAAGTGCTGAGATTATGGGCATGTGCCACTACACCTGCCCAATATTGTTGACCAGAGTAAAGAAAAGACGTAAACACCCAATAACAGTTAGAAGCCGTATTAAGATTAGCTATAATTTTCACTAGAACCATCCCAATCTCTTGAAAGATAAAACATCAAATTAAATGTAGCCAAATCTAATTGCTTCACCTCTGATTTTTTTTTAATCACTTGAAAAGGGTAATGGTTCCCTCACATTTTGTATATAAAATCTACTAGCACAGAGCCTGGCTAGGGGAAGGCTCAGAAACTTGAATGTTAAATAGGATCCCAGGTGATTCTTACACCACTGAAGTATAAAGGTCACTGGACTATTCTAGTGACCATGGGTCCCCTCTAGTTGGCCTGTAGTTGTAATCTATGGGAACAACTTTCAAACTACCACATCTGAGGAATAAGTGGAGGTTGGGAGGTTACTTTTAGAAGGTGATTGGGAATGTACTCGAATTTGAGATGTGTTAAAGTTCATTTTAGTTATCACATATGAAAGAAGAAGCACACATGAGGAAAGGAGAGCTCCAGGGCTCCATGATAATTCAGCATGCCACAAGAGAACACTGCGACACAATTAAATGAAATCACAACAGTGTAGATGAGCAAGATAAAAATATTGAAGTAAAGATATAGAAATTTTACAAGAAGAAACAATTAGAAATTCTGGAGCTAAGAATTCTATGACCGAAATAAAAAAAATCACTAGGGGGTGTTCAAAAGTAGACTTCATCAAACAGAAGAAGGAATCAGCTAATCCAGAAGCCAGTCATTTCAAATTATATAGACAAAGGAGCAAAAGAAAAAAGAATGAAAAAGAGCAAATGAACCTATGGACATACGGGACATCATAAAGTGAAATAGTATACTGATCACAAAAGATCCAGATGGAGGAGAGAAAAATAAGAAGGAAAGTACAGTGCTGGCTAAAAGCTTGCCGAACCTGTAGAAGGAAAAGGACATACAGATACATGAGGCCAAATGGAACTCAAATAAAACAAATTCAAGGGAAGTCCACACAAAGATATGTTATAATTAAATGTCAAAAGTCAAAAAGAGTGAATTTTGAAGAAGTAAGACAATGCTGAAAGAGAAAAATTCTCAACCAAGAATACAATTTCTGGAAAAAAATTTTCTTCAAAAATGAAGAATAGATGATGACTTTCCCAAACAAAAGCTGAGAGAGAAAACTTCATCACCACTAGATTTGTCATAAAATAAATGACAGGTGAGCTCTTTGACTCAAACAAAAAGAAACTAAATAGCAAAACTAAGCAAATTAAAATATACAACTTACCGGAAAAGCTAATTATTTAAATACAAAATTGTGCAACATTGTAATGGTGGTGCACCTTTTTCTAATATGAAAGTCAAAAGACAACAAAGTAGAAATTATTGTAACTACAGAAGTATAATAGTAGATATACACATATAAAAGATGTAACTGTGACATCAATAACAAAGTGGGAGAAGTAAAAGTGTAGAATTTTTATGTGATTAAAGTTGAGTTGTTATTAGCTTAGAATAAACTTTGCCTCCATATATATGATGTTTTACATAAGCCCCAAGGTAACCAAAAAAAATACTACAGAAAATATACAAAAGAAAAAGAAAAGGAAATAAATACATATCAATACAAAAATATCAATGAACACAAAAGAAAACAGCAAGAGAAAAAAGAAAGACAAAAGAATTATAACACAGAAAGAAAAAATAAAATGAAGTGCCATAGCAAGTCCTTACTTATTAATACAACTTTGTAAATACAGTTATCCCACAGTATCCAAGAAAGATGGGTTTCAAGATCCCCTGTAGATACCAAAATTTATGGATGCTCAAGTCCCTTATATTAGGTGATATAGTATTTGCATATAACCCATGCACACCATCCCCTATACTTTAAACCATCTCTATATTACTTATCATATCTAATAGAATGTAAACAGTATATAAATACCTGTTACACCATCTGGTTGGCATTACTTTTATTATTCCATTGTTATCATTGTTATTTTTATGGGGGTGTGTGATTTTTTTTATGCATGGTTGGTTGACTCTGTGGATGTGGAACCTACATCCAGCTGACTGTAAATGGATTAAATTCCCCAGTCAAAAGACAAAGAACGTCTAAATGCATTAAAAAATAAAATCAAACTATAGGCTGTCAACAAGAGACTATAGATTCAAGGACGCCCAAAGGCTGAAAGTGAAGGGAGGGAAAAAAATATTCCATGCAAATCGTAATCAAAAGACAGCAGGAGTGGCTAAATTTATACCAGGCCAAATAGACTTTAGGTTAAAAACTGTCACACGAAATAAAAAAGGTCACTATATAATGATAAAAAGGTCAATTATCAGGATGTTGGAACAACTAAATGTATAGGCACCCAAGATCAGAGTACCTAACTATATATAAGGCAAACATTGACAGATTTGAAGGGAGAAATAGACAGCAATAAAATAACAGTGAGACACATCATTACGCCACTTTCAATAATGGGAATAAATCTCTAGCAGAAAATCAGTAGGGAAATAGCAATCTTAAACATCCTGTAAAACAAAAGGACCTCATAGACATGTACAGAACTATCCAGCAACAGCAGAATACACATTCTTCTCAAGTGACCATATAACATTTTTCAGGATAGGTCATCTGTTAGGCCACATAACAAGCACAAGTAAATTTAAGAATATAGAAATTATGTAAGTAGGAAAAGTATCTTTTCTATCTATAGTGATATAAAACTAAAATCAATAACAAGCAAAACTAGAAAATTCACAAATATATGGAAATCAATACACTCTTGAAAAACCATTATGTCAAAAAGATATCGAGGGAAATTAGAATGTATCTACATATAAAAAAAGGCCAAAAACACAAAATAACAAAACTTATGGATGCAGCTAAAGTGGTACTGAGGCAGTATAGCAATAAACATCTACTCTAAATATAAGAAAAATGTCCAAAAACAAACCCACCTTACTTTAAACTTCAAGGAAGTAAAAAGGAACAAATTAAGCCCAAATTTACCAGAGGAATTAAATAACAGAGATTAGAGCAGAAATTAAATAAATCAAATACAGAATAGGAAAACAATAGAAAAAATCGATGAAATATAAAATCATATTGGCAAATCTTAGCTAGACTAACCAAGAAAAAATAGAGAAGACTCAAATAAATAAAATCAGAAATGAAAGAAGAAACAATACAATTCATGCCATAAAAATACAAATGATCATAAGGGATTACTATAAACAATTATTTGACAATAAATTGGAAGGCCAAGAAGAAATGATAAATTTCTGGAAATGTACACCCTACTATGACTGAATCATGAAGAAATAGAAAATTTAAACAGACCAATAATGAACAAGAAGATTGAATCAGCAATAAAAAACTGATTAAAAACCTCTCAGCAAAGCAGCTCAGGAAGAGATGGCTTTGTTAATAAATGCCACCAAACATTTTTTAAAAATACCAGTTCTTTATATACTCTTCCAAATTATTGAAGAAAAACCACATTTCCAAACTCATTAAATGAGGCTAGTATTTCTGTGATATCAAGGCCAAAGACTTTATAAGATAAGAATATTACAGGTGAATATTCTTGATGAAAAAAGATGCAAAAATTCTCAACAAACTGAAATACTCACAAACAGAATTCAACAGCACATTAAAAGTATCATACCTCATGATCAAGAGGGATTTATCCCTGACATGCAGGGATGATTCAATATATGCAAATCAATAAATGTAGTACACCACATTAACAAAAATACAAAAAACATATAATCTCCATAGATGCAGAAAAAGCATTTGGGGCCAGGTGCAGTGGTTCACGCCTGTAATCTCAGCACTTTGGGAGACCAAAGTGGGCAGATCACGATGTCAAGAGATCGAGACCATCCTGGCCAACATGGCGAAATGCCATGTCTTATAAAAACACAAAAATTGGCTGGGTGTGGTGGTGCCTGCCTGTAACCCCAGCTACTCAGGAGGCTAAGGCAGGAGAATTGCTTGAACCTGGGAGGTGGAGGTTTCAGTGAGCCGAGATTGCACCACTGCACTGCAGCCTGGTGACAGAGTGAGACTCCATCTCAAAAATAAATAAATAAATAAATAAATAAATAAGAAAAAGAAAAAGCATTTGGAAGTGGGTGGAGCAAAATGGTGGAATAGAAGGCTCCATCAATGATCCTCCCACAGGAACACCAAATGTACCAACTGTTTACACAAACACGGCACCTTCATAAGAACCAAAAATAATATGAGCACTCACAATACCTGGTTTTACCTTCATATCATTGAAAGAGGCACTGAAGAGAGTCAGAAAGGGAGTCGTGAATTGTTGATGCCAACTCTCCGTCATCCCCACTACAGCAGCCACATGGCACAGAGAAATGTGTGTTTGGGAGAGGGAAAGTACAGCAATTGTGAGACTTTGCATTGAACTCAGTGCTGCCCTATCACAGTGGAAAGCAAAACTGTGTTGAACTCAGCTGACACCCACCCACAGAGGGAGCTTTTAGACAAGCTCCAGCCAGAGGTCAATTTGCCCACTCCAGCAGATGGAGCTTGAGTCCTGGCAAGCCTTGCCACCATGAGCTGGAGTACTCTAGGGTCCTAAATAAATTTGACAGGCAGTCTAGGCCACAAGGACAGCAAGTCCTGGTGCTGAGCTGGGCTTGGAGCCAATGGACTTGGGAGCACATGACTTACTGAAACAACAGCTGGGGCAGCTAAGAGAGTGCTTGCCCACACCTCCCCTAACCCCAGCAGCACAGCTCGTGGCTCCAAAAGAGATCCTTTACTTCTGCTTGAAGAAAAGAAAGGGAAGAGTAAAGAAGATGTTTGTCTTGCATCTTAGATACCAGCTCATTACAGTAAGAAAGAATATTGGTCAGTCATGAGGCACCATTCCAGGCCCTAGCTCCCAGATGACATTTCTAGACACACCCTGGGCTAGAAGGGAACCTGCTGTCTTGAAGTAAAGACCCAGTCCTGGAAGGACCCATCACCTATTGACTAAAGAGCCCTTGGGCCCTGAATAATGAGAAGCAACACCCAAGTAGTATGCCATATGCCTTGGGTGAAACTTGAGACATACCAGCTTCAGGTGAGACCTAGCACATTCCCAGCTGTGGTGACTACAGTGAGAGACTCCTTCTGCTTGAGAAAAGCAAAGAGAAAGGTCAAGGGGACTTTGTCTTGTACCTTAAGTACCAGCACAGTCAAGTGGGCATAGTGCATCAAGGGGGCTCTTGAGGTTCCCTATTCTAGCCCATGGCTCTTTTATGGCATTTCTGGAGCTTCTCTGGGCCAGAAGGGAGCCCATGTCCATGAAAGGTGATTCCCAGGCATAGCAGCATTCACCAGAAGTTGACTGAAGAGCCTCTGGGCCTTAAGTACATGCAGGTGGGAGTGTGGCAGTTACTTACCGTGGGCCTGTGATGGTGGTGGCCACAGGGTCATTCTCCTCTGCCTGTGGAAAGAAGAGGGAAGAGTGGGAGGGACTGTGTCTTGTGGCTTGAGGGCCAACTCACCTGCAGTATAATAGAACACCAGGTAGACTTCTAAAGTTTTTGACTCCAGTCCCTGGGTACCAGACAGCACCTCTAGACCTACCTGGGGCCTGGAGGACTCACTGCATGGAAGGGAAGGACACAAACCTGGCTGGCTTCACCACCTGCTGATCATAGAGCCCTAAGGCCTTCAGTGAACATAGGCAGTATCCAGGTAGTAGGCACAGCAGGCCTTGGGTGAGACTGAGTGTTGTTCTGCCTTTAGGTCTGACCCAGCATGATCCCAGTAGTGGTGGTCACAGGGGTGCTTCTGCCACTCCACCACCAGCCTCAGGCATCTCAGCATAGGGAAAGAGAAACTCCATATGTTTAAAAGAAAGTAAGAGAAGAGAACAAAAGTCTTTGCCTGGAAATCTGGAGAAACTTCTGGATTTTATCCAGGACCACCAAGGTAGTACCTCTGTGCGTCTGGAAAGACCACAGCATTACTGAGCTTGGGTGCCTTTGAATGCATAATCATTCATCACAACCAAGCAAGATTTATCCCTGGGATGCAAGAATGGCTCAACATATGCAAATCAATCAATGTGATACATTTGTATTAACAGAATGAAGAACAAATCCATATGATCATCTCAATTGATGCTGAAAAAGCATTTTACAAAATTCAGTATCCCTCCATGATTTAAAAAAAACTGGCTGTAGAAGGAACATATCTCAACACAGCAAAAGCCATATATGATAGACCCAGAGCTAGAATCAGAATGAATGGAGAAAAATTGAAAGCCTTTCTTCTAAGATTGGGAACGTGACAAGGATGCCTGCTGTCACCACTGTTATTCAACACAGCACTGGAAGTTCTAGCTATAGCAATCAGACATGAGAAAGAAATAAAGGGCATCCAAATTGGAAAGGACAAATTCAAATTATTCTTGTTTGAAGATGATATGATCTTATATTTGGAAAAACCCAAAGAGTCCAGTTTACTAGAAGTGAAAAACAAATTCACCAAAGTTACAGGATAAAAAAATCAGCATACAGAAATCAGTAGCATTTGTATATGCCAACAGTGAACAATCTGAAAAAGAATTAAAAAAGAATTCCCATTAATCATAGCCACAAATAAGATTAAATACCTAGGAATTAACTACAAAAGTGAAAGATCTCTAAAATGAAGACTATAAAACACTGATGAAAGAAACTAAAGATGACAACAAAAAATGGAAAGATATTTTATGTTCATGGATTAGAAGAATCAATAATGTTTAAATGTCCACACTATGCAAAGCAATCTATCAATTCAATGCAATCCTTATCAAAATACTAATGACATTCTTCACAGAAATAGAAAAAAACTATTCTAAAATTCATATGGAACGACAAAAGACCCAGACTAGCCAAAGCTATCATAATGAAAAAGAACAAAACTGGAGGAATCACATTACCTCACTTCAAATTATACTACAGAACTATACTAACTACAGAAGTAACAGCATGGCACTGCCATAAAACCTGACACGTAGATCAATGGAACAGAATAGAGAACCCAGAAAGAAATCCACAGACCTACAGTGAATTCATTTTTGACAAAGGTGCCAAGAACATACACTGGAGAAATGTCTCTTCAATAAATGGTGCTGGGAAAACTGGATATCCATATGCAGAAGAATGAAATTTGACCCTATCTCTTGGCATATACAAGAATAAAATCAAAATCTCACAGGATGTGTGAAACAAAAACACAATAAAAAAGGTATTCAGGCAACATATAGCATAATGAATTGAATCATACCTCATATCTCAATATTAACACTGAATGTAAATGGCCTAATGCTCCACTTAAAAGATAGAGAATGGCAGAATGGATAAGAATTCACCAGCCAAGTATCTGCTGCCTTCAAGAGGCTTACCTAACACATAAGGACTCACAAAAGCATAAGGTAAAGGGGTGAAAAGAAAGATATTCCATGCAAATGGACATCAAAAGCAAGCAGGAGTAGCTATTCTTACATCAGACAAAACGAACATTAAAGCAAGAGCAGTTAAAAAAGAAAAAGAGAGACATTATATAATGATAAAAAGCCTTGTCCCACAGGAAAATATCACAAGTCTAAATATATATGCACCTAACACTGGAGGTCCCAAATTTATAAAACAATTACTAATAAACCTAAGAAATGTGGTAGACAGCAACACAATAATAGTGAGGGACTTCAATACTCCACTGACAGCACTAGACAGGTCATCAAGAAAGAAAGTCAACAAAGAAAAAATGGACTGTATCCTAGAACAAATAGACTTAACAGATATTTACAGAACATTCTACGAACAACTGCAGAATATACATTCTATTCATCGACACATAGAACATTTTCCTAGATAGACCACACAATAGGCCACTAAACAAGTCTCAGTAAATTTAAGAAAATCAAAATAACATCAAGTACTCTCTCAGAACAGTGGAATAAAATTGTAAATCAATGTCAAAAGGAACCCACAAAACCATGCAAATAGGTGGAAATTAAATAACCTGCTCTTGAATAACTGTTGGGTCAACAATGAAATAAAAATGCAAAAATTTTTGTGAAGTGAATGATAATAGTGACACAACTTATCAACTTTGCTCTGAGATAAAGCAAAGGCGGTGCTCAAAGGAAAATTCATAGCATTAAATGCCTATATCAAAAAGTCTGAAAGAGCACAAATAGACAATCTAAGGTCACACCTCAAGGAACTAGAGAAACAAGAACAAACCAAACCCAAAACAAGCAAAAGAAAATAAATAACAAAGATCAGAACAGAACTAAATGAAATTTAAACCAAAAACATACAAAAGATAACTGAAACAAAAAGCTGGCTCTTGGAAAAGATAAAATTGAAGACCATTAGTGAGATTAACCAAGAAAAGAAGAGAGAAGATCTGAATAAACTCAACGAGAAATAAAACAGGAGATATTACAACCGATAACCACAGAAGTACAAAAGATCATTCAAGGCTACTGTGAACACATTTACGTGCATAAACTAGAAAACCTAGAGGAGATGGATAAATTCCTGGAAATATACAACCCTCCTAGTTTAAATTAGGAAGAAATAGAAATCTGAGCAGACCAATAACAAGCAGCAAGATTGAAACAGTAATTTTTAAAATGCCAATTAAAAAGAAAGTTCTATACCAGACAGATTCACAGCGGAATTCTATCAGACATTCAAAGAAGAATTGGTAGCAATCTTACTGAAATGATTCAAAAAGATAGAGAAAGAGGGAATCCTCCCTAAATCATTCTATAAAGCCAGTATCACCCTAATACCAAAACCAGGAAGGGACATACCAAAAAAAAAAAAAGAAAAAAAAAAAGAAAACTACAGACCAATATCCATGGTGAACATAGATACAAAAATCCTGAACAAAATACTAGCTAACAGATTTTTTGAAGAATAGATGGTTGTAGATGTGCAGTCTTTTTTCTGAGTTCTCTGTGCTGTTCCATCGATCTATGCGTCTGTTTTTCTACCAATACCGTGTTGTTCTGGTTACTGTAGCCTGTGGTGCAGTTTGAAATTCAGTAGCATGATGCCTCCAACTTTGTTCCTTTGCTTAGGATTGTCTTGGCTATACAAACTTTTGTTCTGGTTCCATACTAATTTTAAAATAGTTTCTTCTGATTCTGTGAATAATGTCAATAGCACTTGCACTTCCTTGGTTAGGTATATTCCTAAGTATTTTTATGTATTTACTTATTTATTTGTCGTTATTGTAAAAAGGGGTTGAATTCTTGATTTGATTCTCAGCTTGATCATTGTTGTTGGTGGTGTATAGCCATGCTACTGATTTGTGTACATTGATTTTGTATCCTGAAACTTTACCGAATTCATTTAACAGATCTAGATGCTTTTGGATAAATCTTTAGGGCTTTCTAGGTATATAATCATATTATCGGCGAACAGAAGAGTTTGACATCCCTGTTTCACTGGTTTGGACGCCCTTTATTTTTCTCTTTTCTGATTGCACTGGCCAGGACTTCCAATACTATGTTAAATAGCAGTGGTGCAAGTGGCCATTCTTGTTTTTTTCCAGTTCTCAGGGGAAATGCTTTCAACTTTTCCTTGTTCAGTATAATGCTGGCTGTGGGTTTGTCATAGATGGCTTTTATTACCTTAAGATATATCCTTTTCATGACAATTTTGCTAAGGGTTTTGATCATAAGGAGATGCTGGATTTTGTTGAATGCTTTTTCTGTATCTAATGAGATTATCATATGATTTTTAATTCTGGTTATGTGATATATCACATTTGTTGACTTGTGTATGTTAAACCATACCTGCATCCTTGGTATAAAATTTAATTGATCATGATTATCTTTTTGATATACTGTTGGAATCAGCTAGTGTTTTGTTGAGGATTTTGTATCTATGTTCATCATTGATACTGGTCTGTAGTTTTCTTTTTTTGGTATGCCCTTCCCAGGTTTTGGTATTAGGGTGATACTGGCTTCATAGAATGATTTAGAGAGAATTTCCTCTTTCTCTGTCTTTTCAAATAGTTTCAGTAAGACTGGTACGAATTCTTGTTTGAATGTTTGATGAAATTCAGCTGTGAGTCCATCTGGTCCTGGACTTTATTTTGCTGGCAATTTTTTAATTACTGTTTCAATCTTGCCACTTGTTAGTGGTCTGTTCAGAGTTTCTATTTCTTCCTAATTTAATCTAGGAGGCCTGCATATTTCCAGGACTTTATCCATCTCCTCTAGATTTTCTAGTTTGTGCATGTGAGGTGTTCATAGCAGCTTTGAATGATCTTTTGTATTTCTGTGGTATCAGTTGTAATATGTACCATTTCATTTCTAATGGAGCTTATTTGGATCTTCTCTCTTCTTTTCTTGGTTAATATCACTAATGGTCTATCAATTTTGCTTATCTTCTCAAAGAACCAGCTTTTTGTTTTAGTTATCTTTTGTATGTTTTTGTTTCAATTTCATTTAGTTCTGCTCTGATCCTTGTTATTTCTTTTCTTCTGATTGGTTTGGGTTTGATTTGTCCCTATATCTCTAGTTCCTTGAGGTGTGACCCTAGATTGTCTATTTGTACTCTTTCAGATTTTACGATGTATGTATTTAAGGCTATGAACTTTCCTCCTAGCACCACCTTTGCTGTATCACAGAAGTTTGGAATAGTTTTGTCACTCTTGTCGTTCATTTCAAAAAGATTTTAAATTTCCATCTTGATTTCATTGTTGACCCAAAGATCCTTCAGGAGCAGACTATTTAATTTCCATATATTTGTATAGTTTTGAAATTTCCTTTTGGAGTTAATTTCCAGTTTTATTCCACTGTGGTCTGAGAGCGTACTTGATATAATTTCAATTTTCTTAAATTTATTGAGAACAGTTTGGTGGTTTATCACATGGTTTATCTTCGAGAATGTTCCATGTACTGATGAATAGAATGTATATTCTGCCGTTGTTGGGTAGAATATTCTGTAAATATCTGTTAAGTCCATTTGTTCTAGGATATAGTTTAAGTTCATTGTTTCCTTGTTGACTCTCTGTCTTGATGACCTGTCTAGTGCTGTCAGTGGAATATTGAAGTCCCCCATTACATTGTGTTGCCATCGATGTCATTTCTTAGGTCTAGTAAGAACTATATTAAAAAATTGAGGAGCTCCAGTGTTGGGTGCATATATATTTAAGATTGTGATATTTTTCTGTTGAACCAATCCCCTTATCATTATATAATGTCCCTCTTTGTGATTTTTAACTATTGTTTTAAAATCTGTTTCTGTTTTGTCTACAAGAATAGCCACTCCTGCTCATTTTTAACATCCATTTGCATGGAATATCTTTTTCTACTCCTTAACCTTAAATTTATGTGAGTCCTTATGTATTAGGTGAGTCTCCTAAACAAAGAAGATACTTGGTTGGTAAATTTTTATCCATTCTGCAATTCTGTGTCTTTTAAATGGAGCACTTGAGCCATTTACATTCAACATTAGTACTGAGATGTGAGGTACTGTTTTATTTATCATGCTAGTTGTTGCCTGAATACCTTGGTTTTGGGGTGTGGGGGTGTGTGTGTGCATATGTGTGTGTGTTTTATAGGCCCTGTGAGATTTATGCTTTAAGGAAGTTCTATTTTGGTATATTGTGAGGTTTTGTTTCAAGATTTAGAAATCCTTTTAACCTTTCTTATAGTGCTGGCTTGGGAGTGGCAAATTCTCTCAGCATTTGTTTGTGTGATAAAGACTGTATCTCTCCTTCATTTATGAAGCTTAGTTCTTCTGGAGACAAGATTCCTGGCTAGCAATCAACTAGTTTGAGGAGGCTAAAGGTAGGACCTCAATCCCTCCTGGCTTGTAGGATTTCTGCTGAGAAATCTGCTGTTAATCTGATAGGTTTTCTTTTATAGGTTACTTGATGGTTTTGCTTCATGGCTCTTAAGATTCTTTCCTTCATCTTGATTTTAGATAACCTGGTGGCTATGTGCCTAGGTCATATTTTTGTGATAAATTTCCCAGGGGTTCTTTGAGTTTCTTTGAATATCTAGATCTCTAGTAAGACCAGAGAATTTTTTTATTATTTTCTCAAATATGTTTTTCAAACTCTTAAATTTCTCTTCTTCCTTTGGAACACCAGTTATTCTTGGGTTTGGCCATTTAACATAAGCCCAAATCTCTTGTATGCTTTGTTCATTTTAAAATTCTTTTTTCTTTGTCTTTGTATGATTGGGTTGATTTGAAAGCCTTGTCTTTGAACTCTAAAGTTCTTTCTTCTACTTGTTCTAGTCTATTGTTGAAACTTTCCAGTGCATTTTGTATTTCTCTAAGTGTGTCTTTCATTTCCAGAAGTTGTGGCTGTTTTGTCTGTATGACGTCTATTTATCTGTAGAATTTTTCATCCATATCCTGTATTTTTTAAATTTCTTTAAGTTGGTTTTCACCTTTCTCTGGTATCTCCTTGAGTAGCTTAGTGATCAACCTTCTGAATTCTTTATCTGGAAATTAAGAGATTTCTTGTTTGTTTGGATACACTGCAGGAAAGCTAGTGTGGTCTTTTGGGAGTGTTATAGAAACTTGTTTTTTCATATTACCAGAATTAATTTTCTGATTCCTTCTCATTTGGGCAGACTATTTCAGTGGAAAAATCTGGAACTCATGGACTGCTGTTCAGATTCTTTTGCCCCACAGGTGATCCCTTGATGTGGTGCTCTCCCCCTTTCCCTAGGGATGGAGCTTCCTGAGAGCCAGACTGCAGTGATTGTTATTGCTTTTCTGGTCTAGCCACCCAACGTCTAGCTACCAGACTCCAGGTTGGTACTGGAGAATGTCAGCAAAGAGTTCAGTGATGTGATCCACCCTCAGGTCTTCCAGCTGTGGATACCAGCACCTGCTCTGGTGGAGGTCACAGGGGAGTGAAGTAGACTCTGTAAGAGTCCTTGGTGATAGACGTGTTTAGTGTATGGGCTTTCTTAAATGCCGGTTATGCTAGCAGTGAGGTTGTCTTGTGGACATACTCAGGGCCTCTGGTTAGTCAGGATGTTGCAGGCAGTGGAATTAGCTGTTGTCTTCTCCTTCCTGGGAGCAGGGTTATTCTGTCGTGACTTGCTGTGATGTCGTGAGTTGGTGGCCTCTAGCCAGGAGGTGGTGCTTTCAAAAGAGCACCAGGGATTTTTGCCTATCTCATGGAATTTGCAGTGGCATAGTGCTTCTTTCAAAAGATCGTGAACTCTTTTAGTTTTGCTGGCACATTCCTGTGGTGGTTCTTGGAGCAAAAGTCCACAGTGTGAGTCTCCACATGCTGTTTTGTCTGTCCAAGTGGGAGCTGAATCTTATCCCTGTCTCCTATCTGCCATCTTCTGCAAATGATTCTTTTAATGTACTGTTGAATACGGTTGCTAGTATTCTGTTGAAGATTTGTGCACTTATATTCATTAGTGAGATTGGCCTATAGCTTTCTTTTCTTGTAGCATATTTGTCTGGTTTTGATACTATGGTAGTGCTGGCATTGTAAAATGAGATTGAAAGTATTCCTTCGTCTAATTTTTGGCAAGAGTTTGAGAATAATTGACATTAGTTCTTTCAGTGTTAGAATTCAGGCATGAAGCCATCTGGTCCTGGCCTTTTCTTTCATGGAAGACTTAATTTGATTAAGTCTTCTTGTCCATTTGTTCTGTTCACCTTTACAATTTCTTCATGAATCAGTCTTGGTAGCTTATATGAAGAAAGGGGAATACTACTGTACTAATAGTAAGCATGCAGATGAGTACAGCCACTATGACAAACATGTAGGTTCCTCAAAAAAAAAAAAAAAAAAAAAGAGAAATAAATCTAACATACAATCCCACAATTGCACTGCTTGATATATAGCAAAAAGAAAGGAAACCAGTATATAAAAAAGATATCTGAACATTCATGTTTATTGCACTATTCACAATAGCAATAGCGCTATTCACAATAGCCAAGATATGGAGTCAAGTGTCTATGAATGGATAAAGAAAATGTGGAGGAGGAGCCAAGATGGCCGAATAGGAACAGCTCCAGTCTACAGCTCCCAGCATGAGTGACGCAGAAGACGGGTGATTTCTGCATTTCCATCTGAGGTAACCGGTTCATCTCACTAGGGAGCTCCAGACAGTGGGCGCAGGTCAGTGGGTGAGCGCACCGTGCACGAGCTGCAGAAGGGTGAGGCATTGCCTCACTCGGGAAGTGCAAGGGGTCAGGGAGTTCCCTTTCCTAGTCAAAGAAAGGGGTGACAGAGGGCACCAGGAAAATCAGGTCACGCCCACCCGAATACTGCGCTTTTCTGAGGGGCTTAAAAAACGGCGCACCAGGAGATTATATCCCACACCTGGCTCAGAGGGTCCTATGCCCACGGAGTCTCGCTGATTGCTAGCACAGCAGTCTGAGATCAAACAGCAAGGCGGCAGCGAGGCTGGGGGAGGGGCGCCCGCCATTTCCCAGGCTCGCTTAGGTAAACAAAGCAGCTGGGAAGCTTGAACTGGGTGGAGCCCACCACAGCTCAAGGAGGCCTGCCTGCCTCTGTAGGCTCCACTTCTGGGGGCAGGGCAGGGACAAACCAAAAGACAGCAGAAACCTCTGCAGACTTAAATGTCCCTGTGTGACAACTTTGAAGAGAGCAGTGCTTCTCCCAGCACGCAGCTGGAGATCTGAGAATGGGCAGACTGCCTCCTCAAGTGGGTCCCTGACCCCTGACCCCCGAGCAGCCTAACTGGGAGGCACCACCCAGCAGGGGCAGACTGACACCTCACATGGCCGGGTACTCCAACAGACCTGCAGCTGAGGGTCCTGTCTGTTAGAAGGAAAACTAACAAACAAAAAGGACATCCACACCAAAAACCCATCTGCACAGCACCATCATCACACACCAAAAGTAGATAAAACCACAAAGATGGGGAAAAAACAGAGCAGAAAAACTGGAAACTCTAAAAAGCAGAGTGCCTCTCCTCCTCCAAAGGATCGCAGTTCCTCACAAGCAACGGAACAAAGCTGGACAGAGAATGACTTTGACGGGCTGAGAGAAGAAGGCTTCAGAAGACCAAATTACTCCAAGCTACTACAGGAGGATATTCAAACTAAAGGCAAAGAAGTTGAAAACTTTGAAAAAAATTTAGAAGAATGTATAACTAGAATCACCAATACAGAGAAGTGCTTAAAGGAGCTGACGGAGCTGAAAACCAAGGCTCGAGAACTATGTGAAGAATGCAAAAGCCTCAGGAGCCGACGCAGTCAACTGGAAGAAAGGGTATCAGTGATGGAAGATGAAATGAATGAAATGAAGCAAGAAGGGAAGTTTAGAGAAAAAAGAATAAAAAGAAACAAGCAAAGCCTCCAAGAAATATGGGACTGTGTGAAAAGACCAAATCTACGTCTGATTGGTGTACCTGAAAGTGACGGGGAGAATGGAACCAAGTTGGAAAACACTCTGCAGGATATTATCCAGGAGAACTTCCCTAATCTAGCAAGGCAGGCCAACATTCAGATTCAGGAAATACAGAGAACGCCACAAAGATATTCCTCGAGAAGAGCAACTCCAAGACACACAATTGTCAGATTCACCAAAGTTGAAATGAAGGAAAAAATGTTAAGGGCAGCCAGAGAGAAAGGTTGGGTTACCCTCAAAGGGAAGCCCATCAGACTAACAGCGGATCTCTCGGCAGAAACCCTACAAGCCAGAAGAGAGTGGGGGCCAATATTCAACATTCTTAAAGAAAAGAATTTTCAACCCAGAATTTCATATCCAGCCAAACTAAGCTTCATAAGTGAAGGAGAAATAAAATACTTTACAGACAAGCAAATGCTGAGAGATTTTGTCACCACCAGGCCTGCCCTAAAAGAGCTCCTAAAGGAAGCTCTAAACATGGAAAGGCACAACCGGTACCAGCCACTGCAAAATCATGCCAAAATGTAAAGACCATCGAGACTAGGAAGAGCCTGCATCAACTAACGAGCAAAATAACCAGCTAACATCATAATGACAGGATCAAATTCACACATAACAATATTAATTTTAAATGTAAATGGACTAAATGCTCCAATTAAAAGACACAGACTGGTAAACTGGATAAAGAGTCAAGACCCATCAGTGTGCTGTATTCAGGAAACCCATCTCAGGTGCAGAGACACACATAGGCTCAAAATAAAAGGATGGAGGAAGATCTACCAAGCAAATGGAAAACAAAAAAAGGCAGGGGTTGCAATCCTAGTCTCTGATAAAACAGACTTTAAACCAACAAAGATCAAAAGAGACAAAGAAGGCCATTACATAATGGAAAAGGGATCAATTCAACAAGAAGAGCTAACTATCCTAAATATATATGCACCCAATACAGGAGCACCCAGATTCATAAAGCAAGTCCTGAGTGACCTACAAAGAGACTTAGACTCCCACACATTAATAATGGGAGACTTTAACACCCCACTGTCAACATTAGACAGATCAACGAGACAGAAAGTCAACAAAGATATCCAGGAATTGAACTCAGCTCTGCACTAAGCAGACCTATTAGACATCTACAGAACTCTCCACCCCAAATCAACAGAATATACATTTTTCTCAGCACCACACCTATTCCAAAATTGACCACATACTTGGAAGTAAAGCACTCCTCAGCAAATGTAAAAGAACAGAAATTATAACAAACTGTCTCTCAGATCTCAGTGCAATCAAGCTAGAACTCAGGATTAAGAATCTCACTCAAAACCGCTCAACTACATGGAAACTGAATAACCTGCTCCTGAACAACTACTGGGTACATCACGAAATGAAGGCAGAAATAAAGATGTTCCTTGAAACCAATGAGAACCAAGACACAACATACCAGAATCTCTGGGATGCATTCAAAGCAATGTGTAGAGGGAAATTTATAGCACTAAATGCCCACAAAAGAAAGCAGGAAAGATCCAAAATTGACACCCTAACATCACAACTAAAAGAACTAGAAAAGTAAGAGCAAACACATTCAAAAGCTAGCAGAAGGCAAGAAATAACTAAAATCAGAGCAGAACTGAAGGAAATAGAGACACAAAAAACCCTTCAAAAAATTAATGAATCCAGGAGCTGGTGTTTTGAAAGGATCAACAAAATTGATATAGACCGCTAGCGAGATTAATAAAGAAAAAAAGAGAGAAGAATCAAATGGATGCAATAAAAAATGTTAAAGGGGATAGCACCACCGATTCCACAGAAATACAAACTACCATCAGAGAATACTACAAACACCTCTACACAAATAAACTAGAAAATCTAGAAGAAATGGATAAATTCCTCGACACATACACTATCCCAAGACTAAACCAGGAAGAAGTTGAATCTCTGAATACCCCAATAACAGGATCTGAAATTGTGGCAATAATCAATAGCTTACCAACCAAAAAGAGTCCAGGACCAGAAGGATTCACAGCCGAATTCTACCAGAGGTACAAGGAGGAACTGGTACCATTCCTTCTGAAACTATTCCAATCAATAGACAAAGAGGGAATCCTCCCTAACTCATTTTATAAGGCCAGCATCATCCTGATACCAAAGCCAGGCAGAGACGCAACCAAAAAAGAGAATTTTAGACCAATATCCTTGATGAACATTGATGCAAAAATCCTCAATAAAATACTGGCAAACCGAATCCAGCAGCACATCAAAAAGCTTATCCACCATGATCAAGTAGGCTTCATCCCTGGGATGCAAGGCTGGTTCCATATACACAAATCAATAAATGTAATCCATCATATAAACAGAACCAAAGGCAAAAACCACATGATTATCTCAATAGATGCAGAAAAGGCCTTTGACAAAATTCAACAACCGTTCATGCTTAAAAACTCTCAGTAAATTAGGTGTTGATGGGACGTATCTCGAAATAATAAGAGTTATCTATGACAAACCCACAGCCAATATCATACTGAATGGGCAAAACCTGGAAGCATTCCTTTTGAAAACTGGCACAAGACAGGGATGTCCTCTCTCACCACTTCTATTCAACATAGTGTTGGAAGTTCTGCCCAGGGCAATTAGGCAGGAGAAGGAAATAAAGGGTATTCAATTAGGAAAAGAGGAAATCAAATTGTCCCTGTTTGCAGACGACATGATTGTATATTTAGAAAACTCCATTGTCTCAGCCCAAAATCTCCTTAAGCTGATAAGCAACTTCAGCAAAGTCTCAAGATACAAAATCAATGTGCAAAAATCACAAGCATTCTTATACACCAATAACAGACAAACAGAGAGCCAAATCATGAGTGAACTCCCATTCACAATTGCTTCAAAGAGAATAAAATACTTAGGAATCCAACTTACAAGGGACGTGAAGGACCTCTTCAAGGAGAACTATAAACCACTGCTCAATGAAATAAAAGAGGATACAAACAAATGGAAGAACATTCCATGCTCATGGGTAGGAAGAATCAATATCGTGAAAATGGCCATACTGCCCAAGGTAATTTATAGATTCATTGCCATCTTCATCAAGCTACCAATGACTTTCTTCACAGAATTGGAAAAAACTACTTTAAAGTTCATATGGAACCAAAAAAAGAGCCCGCATCGCCAAGTCAATCCTAAGCCAAAAGAACAAAGCTGGAGGCATCACGCTACCTGACTTCAAACTATACTACAAGGCTACAGTAACCAAAACAGCATGGTACTTGTACCAAAACAGAGATATAGATCAATGGAACAGAACAGACCCCTCAGAAATAACCCTGCATATCTACAACTATCTGACCTTTGACAAACCTGAGAAAAGCAATGGGGAAAGGATTCCCTATTTAAAAAATGGTGCTGGGAAAACTGGCTAGCCATATGTAGAAAGCTGAAACTGAATCCCTTCCTTACACCTTATACAAAAATTAATTCAAGATGGATTAAAGACTTAAATGTTAGACCTAAAACCATAAAAACCCTAGAAGAAAACCTAGGCATTACCATTCAGGACATAGGCATGGGCAAGGACTTCATGTCTAAAACACCAAAAGCAATGGCAACAAAAGCCAAAACTGACAAATGGGATCTAATTAAACTAAAGAGCTTCTGCAAAACCACTCTTACAATTTCTTACGAGACAGTAAATCTGGGTCACAGGCAAGTGGAAGGAGAGGAAGACCAAAATTTGGGGGTTGGATTATTTTTAATTGTAATATTTATGAAACATCTAAATCAGCAAATCACCAAGGCAATTCTACACGATACTGAATGGAGATAAAATCCTGGGCTTATGCATGGAGCTAATCATTAATGCCTTAGAAATAGATTTAAACAATCAACACTGTGTGGTTTGAAAATGTAGAGATGAAATAATAAGGCCAACCTTGAGCTAGGATGCACTGCAGATCATAAACCCAGGGCGAGGAGTCTTTGCTGACAAACAGGAGTTTAACTCTGAAGGGGCCCAGATCCATAGGGTTCTTGAACAAAGTCGGCCATGTGATAGTCACAGACTTTTTGAAATACACTTTTTTTTTTAGAGCTGTTTTAGGTTCACAGGAGAATCGAGAATTGAGTGGAGAGTCGAGAGAGTTCTCTCATGCCCCCTGTCCCCACCCACACAGCCTCCCCAACTATCAACATCCCCCACCAGAGTGGGACACTGTTACAATCGATGACCCTGGATTGACACATCATTATCCACAGTCCATAGTACATATTAGGGTTCATGGTTGGTGTTACATTTTCTACCAGTTTGGACAAATGTATAATGAAATGTAATCAAGAAACCCTTCCTGGAAGAGTGATTGTTGGAGCAGCTCTAAGAGCATATGGGTCCTCGTTGAGAGTGGAGAGAAGGAGGGGTCCCCTATGAGCACAAACCCAAACACTGCTCCCTACCCCATCCAACACCCCCATAGGGCCCCTCCAGCATCCTTGCTCAGGCCCTGTCACCAGCCTGTCTTCTCTCTGGCCCCAGGAATTCAAAGTAACCAAAGAGGTCCTGTTGCCCGAGTTGGCTGCAAATAATTACAACCTCCAGCCCAAGCAGCACTGGGGAGCCTGGTTCAGGGCCATCGAGCAGCTCAGCGACACTGAGAAGTAAGGTCAGGGCAGAGAATCAGCACATTTGTCAAATTATTCTCTTTCCTACCTTAATAAAGCCACAACATGAGTAAATGTAAGGTTTTGTAACAGTAGATTTCCATAAAGCAAAAATGTAATTTTTAAATTACTTATACTTCTTGATCTAGAAGAGACCTAAACATTAAAAAGCAATATGTAAATGTTCAGGGTATGTCAAATTACTAGGCTAATAAGGAAAGTCTTAATGAAGTAATGGTAATGTTATTTACTATAGCATTGTTGCTTCATATTAACATTCACTAATTTCTAACAAATAATTTTTTAAAAAATTAATAATGTAGACAGAGGGTTTTATCTGATTCATAAACTGCTTGAAAGTCATTGCTCCCATCCTAACAAGGAAATATCTCAACAAAATGAAAATCAATGACTTTGGGAGAACTGAAGTCACCTGGTAAGCTGCAGAAAGTCAAAAACAAAGAGAAATTTTGTAATAAGTCAGAGAAAACGCACCTTCTCTGTAAAGGAACAATGAGAATGATTAACACTGATCTGCTCATTGGAAATCATGCAAACAAGAATAGAGAGTGGCGTGAAACATTTGAAGTGTTGAAAGAAAAATATCACCCATCTTGAATTCTGTGTTAAATAAAATTGTTCTTCAAATATTAAAAAATAGCAATTTTCTCAAATAAATTGGAAAGTGATAAAATGTCATTTTTCTTATTCTTAGTTGACCTAATAAACATTTGTTCAAAATAATAGCAGCAATGTACTAGGTGATTATACCATAGGAACAAATGAGATGAATGACAACGATGCTATAAGGGTTAGGAGGGAGGGATTGAGAACACTGTTATAAAGTATCTACAATATCCAGGGAGTGGTAGAGTAACCAATTTAAAAAGAAGCATAGCACATGCCAAGGGACACCGGGTTGTCTTTTTTAAGTCATGTGTATAAATAATAAAAAAAGATTATAAAGGCAGATGGGGGGGGCTCTTTCTTAATATGTATGTTAAACATGGGAGCCCATTTTATTAGAACTACATACACACACATACACACAGGCAGTTTTGAAAGAGAGGAGGCGGCGGTGGCAAGGGAGGAAGAGAAAGAGAAAAACACTTAATTTTTAAATCCTGGTCAAGCTACTGATCCGATGTTTCCTGTTAAGAATAGTTGAAACAGGGTTGATGGGACTTAAAACAGGGTGACATTATACCAGGTTCTCTTTGAACTATGATTTATATTTTCTAGAAAATAGTGCCACAATGAACATATGTGTGCATGTATCTTTATAATAGAATGATTTCTATTCCTTTGGATATATACCCAGTAATGGGATTTTTGGGATAAATGGTATTTCTGGTTCTAGGTCTTTGAGGAATCACCACACTGTTTTCCACAATGGCTGAACTCATCTACATTCCAACTAATGGTGTAAAAGCGTTTCTGTTTTTCCACAGCCTTGCCGGCATCTGTTGTTCCTTGGCTTTTTAATAATTGCCATTCTGACTGGCGTGAGATGGTATCTCATTGTGGTTTTCATTTGCATTTCTCTAATTATCAGTGATGTTGAGTTTTTTTCATATGTTTTGGCCACATAAATGTTTTCTTTTGATAAGTGTTCCTGTCCTTTGCCCACTTTATAATGTTTTTTTTGAAAATTTAACTTTCTTATAGATTCTGGATATTAGACTTTTGTCAGATGAACAGATTGCAAAAATTTTCTCCCATTCTGTAGGTTGCCTGTTCACTCTGATGGTACTTTCTTTTGCCGTGCAGAAGCTCTTTAGTTTAATTAGATCCCATTTGTCAATTTTTGCTTTCGTTGCAATTGCTTTTGATGTTTTCATCATGAAATCTTTGCCTGTGACTATGTTCTGAGTGGTATTGCCTAGATTTTCTTATAGGGTTTTTATAGTTTTGTGTTTTGCACTTAATCCATCTTGAGTTAATTTTTGTATAAGGTGTAAGGAAGGGGTCCAGTTTCAGTTTTCTGCATATGGCTAGACAGTTTTCCCAACACCATTTATTAAATAGGGAATCCTTTCCCCATTGCTTGTTTTTGTCAGGTTTGTCAAAGATCAGATGGTTGTAGATATATGATCTTGTAGGCTTTCTTCATTTTTTTGTCCTTATTTCTATTTTTTTTTCTAACTGGGTATTATAAATGACCTATCTTCAAGTCAGAGATTACTTTTTTTTTTTTTTTTTTTTGAGATGGAGTCTCGCTCTGTCACCCAGGCTGGAGTGCAGTGGCACAATCTTGACTCACTGCAACCTCCACCTCCCTTGTTCAAGCAATTCCCCTGCCCCAGCCTCCCAAGTAGCTGGAACTACAGGCACATGCCACCATGCCCAGCTAATTTTTTTGTATTTTTAGTGGAGACGAGGTTTCACCAGGTTGGCTAGACTGGTCTCGAACTCCTGACCTCAGGCAATCTGTTCGCCTTGGCCTCCCAAAGTGCTGGGATTACAAGCATGAGTCACTGCACCTAGCCAGAGATTCTTTTTTCTACTTTGTCAAGTCTTCTGGTGAAGCTCTCTATTGTATTTTTAATTTCATTCATTCAACTATTCAACTGCAGGATTTCTGTTTTATACTCCTTACTATTTCTATCTCTTAGTTGAATATTATGTTCATATAATCAATTTTCCTGATTTCATTGTATTGTCTACTTGTATTTTCTTGTCATTCATTAAGTTTCCTTAAGATTATTTTGAATTCATTTTATAGTGATTTGTTGATTTCCTTTACATTGGTGACTGTTACTAAAGAGTTATTTTCCTGTGGTGGTGTCATGTTTTCTTGCTTTTAAAAAATAATGTTTCTTGTATTTCTGTGTTGATGTATGTTCCTTTAGGGAAACAGTAACTTCAAACTTTCAGGAGGAACTTTCATAAGGAAAGACTTTAACCAGCATTTGGGCTTTAGTTTGCCATTTGGGAATGGTGTGCTGACTGTTTCTGGGTCGGTGAAGTGGTGGTCTCCATGCAGCTTACTCAGCTATGTTCAATGTCAGTAATAACTGTGAGCACTTCAGTGGCATAGACTGTTGAAGTTTGCGGCAGTGGTGATGGCCAATAGGTTAATGTCCTATGCATCAAGAATTCTTAGGATCCTCCTAGTCTCATTACCTACCATAATGGGAAGACTTAGCTGAGACTTCCCATTTGGTATCAGGTCTGACACAGCCTTCATACTCCTAAGTATTCCTAATACTAAGAAATACTTCATATTCCTAAGTATTCCTAATACTAAGGAATACTTCATATTCCTAAGTATTCCTAATACTAAGGAATACTTCATATTCCTAAGTATTCCTAATACTAAGGAATACTTCATATTCGTAAGTATTCCTAATACTAAGGAATACTTCATATTCCTAAGTATTCCTAATACTAAGGAATACTTCATATTCGTAAGTATTTTTTTGGCAGCTATTGTAAAAGAAGTGATGGTGCTGGGTTCCAGGTGCAGACATCAGGTCAGCGTGAATGTGGGAACACAGTCCTAGGCCCGAGGTCTTGTGAACTTTGTGGCACATGGCTCTGGTCATGCAGGTTTCCTTTCTGTGGACAGATGGCTGTAGGTTGCCTATAGAGCCAGGATCTGCAACTGTGAAGCATTTTTTTAGCAATTCAGACCCAGGGGACCAGGTTGTCACTGTTATTTTATTCCTGGGGGCTGGACATAGACTGATCCAACTCCAGAAAAGAAGGGGTGGTTTGGACCCAGGGAACAGGGTATGGCTTCTATTCAGGAACCTGAGCTAATAGGGTTCAGTGGCAACTTTGTTTTCAGGAGATAAGGCACCATGTAGTGAATCTAGGCCCTTGGATGGTGGAGCTCAGCAGTGTCTCAGACTCTGTGAGTCCAGGTATAATAGTGGCAGCAAGCACCTCAGAACGATGCTGTCATTTGGGACCCGGTTGGGTGGTAGGAAACAATACAGCAATGACTCTACTCCCCAGGGAGAGGGATGTCTCGGCAGTACAGACTTTAGGGTGGGAGTGTAGCTCCAGGAAAATAGTGTTTGGCCTGTAGGATGGGTTTCTCAGCTCAGCCACTGTTCTGTTTCCCTGGGGCACAGAGTACTATGTGAGCTCAGCCCTGGTATATGCATTTGCTTAACTCAGCCAGGACACCCACTTCCCAGGGTGCAATGTACCACTTCAGTTCAGAGCTGGGCACATGGCTGCTCCAGTCCACCTAAGAACTATTTCTCCGGAATGCAGGGTCCTAACTTCAATTTAGTCACTGAGAAAGCATGACTGCTTGAATGGCCAAGGTACTGTTTTCCCAGACAGCAGGGTACTGCTTAAGCTCCAGCCCAAGAAGTATGGGGAGGAGTAGGTGGTGAGGCACTGCCTCCGGTTTGCTCCCCTGGGAGAAGGATGTAACAGCTGCTTACAGCTTGGCTGGGGATGCTGAGCCACAGGAATAGATTTGGTAGCAGGTTAGCCTCAGGGATGAAAGGTAGCAATGGTTCTCTTCTGTGATGAACGATGGTGGTATTTTGATGAGAACTGCACAGTTTGTAGATTGTTTTTGGAAGTATGGTTCTTTTCACCATATTGATTCTACCCTTCCGTGAGCATGGGAAGTGTTTCCGTTTGTTTGTGTCATCTATGATTTTTTTCAGCAGTGATTTCTAGTTTTTCTTGTAGGGATCTTTCACCTCCCTGGTTAGGTATATTCCTAAGTATTTTATTTGGCAGCTATTGTAAAAAGGGTTGAGTTCTTGATTTGATTCTCAGCTTGGTCACTGCTGGTGTACAACAGAGTTACTGATTTATGTACATTAATTTTGTATCCTGAAACTTTGCTGAATTCATTTATACACCCACCAAAGGACTAATATCCAGACTTTGCAAAGAACTCAAATCAGCCAGAAGAAAACAAACACTCCCATCAAAAAGTGGGCAAAGGACATGAATAGGCAATTCTTAAAGGATAAACAAATGGCCAATGAACATATGGAAAAATGCTCAGCATTACTAATGATCAGGGAAATGCAAATCAAAACCACAATATACCACCTTACTCCTGCAAGAATGGCCATGATTAAAAAATCAAAAAATAATAGATGTTGGCATGCACGTTGTGAAGAGAACACATTTACACTGCTGATGGGAATGTAAACTATTACAACCACTATGGAAACAGTGTGGAGATTTATTAAGTAGCTAAAAGTAGATCTACTATTCGATCCAACAATCACACTACTGGATATCCACCCAGAGGAAAATAAGGCATTATACAAAAAAGATACTTGTACATTCATGTTTATAGCAGCACAATTTGCAATTGTAAAAATATGGAACCGGCCTAAATGCCCATCAATCAATGAGTGGATAAAGAAAATGTGGCACATATATAGACACACACGTGCATGCACGCACACACATACACACCATGAGATAATACTTAGCCGTCAAAAGGAAAAAAAAATGGCATTCACAGCAACCCGGAGGGAATTGGATACCATTATTCTAAGTGAAGTAATTTAGGAATGGAAAATCAAACATCGTATGCTCTCACTCATAAATAGGAGCTAAGCTGTAAAGACGCAAAGACATAAGCATAAGAATGATATGATGGACTTTGGGGACTTGGGGGAAGTGGGGGAGGGGAGTGAGAAATAAAAGGCTACATCATTGGGTACAGTGTACACTGCTCAGGTAATAGGTGCAGCAAAATCTCAGAAACCCCTACTGAAGAACTTATTTATGTAACGAAACACCACCTGCTCCCCAAAAACCTATTGAAATAAAAAAATAGAGTGAATAAACTACCAGTAATAAAGCTAATAATAAAAGTTATTCTAATTTAGTCAGCCGTTTAGAAGACTCATTGGCCAGTGTTAACTACCAATAGCTATGGTTATGTGACAAAGTTTGTAACAAGGGGATATAAGTGGAAATGATCGACTTTACTAAATCTTGGCCTTAAAACATGCACTTGATCTTCTATCCCCTTCCCCTTCCTGTTGCAAAGGCATGGTGACAAACCAGGTTTGTGCATACAAATGACAATACTCTTGGAAATGATGGCAGATAAATAAAATGAAAGGAATCTTGTCATGGGCGAATGATGGCTGCTAGTGTGGGGATAAAATAATTTGTCAAGAGAGCTGTAGGTAAAGAAACGCAGATTTATTAGAGAAAGTAGAAAAATATGTTGCCAGGGAGACAATGGGCAAGTCACCAGAAGCTCACTGTAAGAAAACAAAGGCTCTCAAGAAATTTTCTAGGATGGTGTTCATTCTGTGTATTCAAGAGAGCTTTGTGTATTGATAATACCAAGGTTGCAGTGAGCTAACTTGCAGGTGTCTGGTGATAGTTGGGCACAGGAAGACTGTGAGCTATTTGTGCAGGAAGACTGTGTTTCCTGGACCATGAAGAAAGGCAGACTTGTGGCTTATCTGCTTTCTCTTTTTGCTTTCCCTTGCTCCCAGCAGCCTGATTCTTTTCCCTAATTAGGACTCCACAAATATATTTCACTTAATGATTGCATAAATTGGAATTTGATGTCTGTGTGACTTTTGCATATCTCCAGACTAGTATGCGAGAATATACATTTCTATTTTGTCTGAACCACAGTATTGTATCTCTAGTTGTCTGATCTACAGTAAAGTCTGTTTACAGAGAAACTTTAATATACAATAATTAGCTGTGTCTATTTAAAATAGAGATGTTGTGTGTTCTCACATTTACTAGAAGTGTGTAACAGGTTATCTTCTACCCATTTTTCTCAATGTGTGTCTTTTCAAAATCCATCAATTGCAGAGGCAAAAGGAAGATACTTTTTTTTTCTTTGTTTATGTGCTTGGAAGACCGTGGTATCAGATTGAACTTAGATATTCAAGATTTGTTGCTAAGACATTATTTCATTAGAGTAGAAAAGAAACTAAATTAATTTACCTTAATATTTATTTATTTATTTTTATTTTTTATTTTTTTTGAGACTGAGTCTCCCTCTATCGCCCAGGCTGGGATGCAGTGGCAAAATCTTGGCTCACTACAACCTCTACCTCCAGGTTCAAGTGGTTCTTGTGCCTCAGCCTCCCGAGTAGCTGGGATTACAGGAAATCACCACCACACCCAGCTAATTTTTGTATTTTTAGTACAGATGGGGTTTCACCATGTTAGTCAGGCTGGTCTCGAACTCCTGACCTCAAGTTATCCGCCCACCTCTGCCTCCCAAAATGTTGGTATTACAGGCATGAGCCACCACACCCGGCGTACCTTAATATTTATAAATCAAGTTAAACTCACATAACAGTATGGCAAATATTATTTTGTATAGTTCAAAAATGTGTTTAATGATTTTACTTGAACTGACTGACTGGCTACATTTCAACAAATTTGTGCTTGGTAAAGATTCAGCACCAAAAACTATGTAATTCTTACAGAGATCAAAAGTAACGCACATCATTTCAGTCATAATAATTACTTTTAACAGTTTTGAAGTATAACTGACATAAAATAAACTCACACAGTATATTTCTTCATGAAATAATGCAAAATTTCAACAGATTTGAAAAGGGGATATATAACCCAAAACATTAGTGAGTACTTATTCTCTAATAACAGTGATGGTGGTCTAATTTTATCAGGTGTATGGTTTATCAATATATGAAAAATGTTTCTATTAAAGCTAATTCTTTTTTCCTTTTTTTTTTTTTTTTTTTGAGACAAGTTTTGCTCGTCACCCAGGCTGGAGTGCAATGGCGTGATCTCGGCTCACTGCAACCTCCGCTTCTCAGGTTCAAGTGATTCTCCTGCTTCAGCCTCTGAGGTAGCTGGGAATACAGGCTCATTTCACCACGTCCAACTAATTTTTGTATTTTTAGTAGAGATGGGGTTTTGCCATGTTGGCCAGGCTGGTCTTGAACTCCTGACCTCAGGTGATCCACCCACCTCAGTCTCTCAAAGTGCTGGGATTACAGGCATGAGCCACTAAGCCCGGCCTTAAACCTAATTCTTAAAGTCTGTGCACTGAGGATTTTCAAATAACGTTTGGACAAATACAAAAATAATGTTATAATTTCTTGTATCCTGGTTGCATTATTTATTATGTTATGTAAGAATTTCCTTTTTCTCTGAGATGAAATCGCTTTCTGCTACTAATACTTTCTATGTGAACATAAAATTAGCATTAATTCTTCATTGTTTTATTCCTTGAATAACTACTCTCAATGTATTAGTAGAGCTTACAAAAAACATAGCTATTCAAGTCACTAGCTATGCAACTTTTTTTCACATCTCTAAAATATTGTAATGGACAGATGTATGTATGTACATATGTATGTATTTGAGATGGAGTCTCGTTCTGTTGCCCAGACTGGAGTGCCTGGCACAATCTCTACTCACTGCAAACTCTGCCTCCCGGGCTCAAGCGATTCTCCTGCCTCAGCCTCCACAGTAGCTGGGATTACAGCACGCGCCCCTGTGCCCAGCTAATTTTTGTATTTTTAGTAGAGATGGGATTTCATCATGTTGCCCAGGCTGGTCTCGAACTGTTGACCTCAGCTGATCCACCCGCCCCGGCCTCCCAAAGTGCTGGGATTACAGGCGTAAGCCACCATGCCTGGTCCGATTAACTCTCTTATTGGTATATTAGGCTTTTCTTATTGATGTGAACACACTCAATATTATACAAAATAAGTTATTATTTATCATTCAAACTTGTGATGGTATTTTTTAATTACAGCAAAAATATACACATAAAATTTACTATCTTAATCATTTTAAGTGCAGACCTCATAAGTATTAACTACATTCACATTTTTGTGCAACAGATCTGCAGAAATTTTCCATCTCACAAAAATGTAACTCTATAGCCTTTGAGTAACAACTCCCCATTTCCTGCCTGTTGTGGTGGTTTTAAATATAATGCAATATATACTAGCTGAAAATAGAAAAAAAGAAATCCATGAAAATATTAAATGCATAGCACAAAAAATGAATAAGAGTGTATCTTTGGTTATAACTTTAAATAAGAGAACCCAAAGTAAAATAACGGTATAAATATCATATAAAATGCACAACAATTTATACTTAAGTTTTTAAAAATTTAATATTAACAAAAATAAACGTAATATACTACACAAATAGGTATTCAATAAAACTAAAGTTACTTTTTAAAACCATGTTATACTATGAATAAATCCTATTTTTAAATATTTAGGAAAGAAAACCAAGTACATCTCTTCTTTAAGAAGTTTGATTCCAATTTTAACAAACAGATGTTTTTGTTAACCAGTTTATTCCCTTACTGAAATTTTGAAGGCACAGGAAGAAGTAATATCCATTATATTGTCAAAAACAACACTACCTGGAGGATTTAGAGGCAAAAATGAAGCCCGAGAATAGCAGGACATAGACATATTTCATAACATAGACTCACAGCAGAATGATGGTTATGTTGGTTCATTACGGAAGAAAACACTAAACATCATTTGCAAATCCACCCAATATACGATATCTTGTGACTATAACAAGTTAGCCATGCAGAACCATGAGGCAAATGCAAAAGCAAATAAATACGCTAAAACAAATCCATTTTCTAGAAAAAATTTTAAAGCGAATATTCTAGATTCACTAAAGAATTCAGTATTGGCTTATTATGTCTTCATTTTATTTTATACTGGAACGTGTCTAATTTTATGCTAAATTTATGCTATAAGGACACCTTGCTACTCTGGAAAGGTTAAGAGGACACACAGTGGGTGGCAGACCATACTCTATTAAAAAAGAGCGTATTTTGATACATGACTTTTGTGACTCTACATTTTTAACTAAGGATAAAGAATCTGATGATTAATTAAATGATTTTTCAGTTGCTCATCAACGCCATCAGATGCCTTGAGTATACTGATGGGGATGGCATTTGGAAGAAAAGGAGGAGACCTGAATAATACTTCAGATGAAGCCTATTTCCACGTCTTATTTTCCCTGTCTCTGCAGCTCTGAATTTAATTATCTGTATTGTTAATCTGGGTGAACCACCTCAGAAGACATCAGGCAACTGGATGACTGCACTTCTTTAGATTTCATGCTAGTGATTCTTATCCTCTCTCCACCCCGACACTTTGATAGTTCCTTGAAATGAGATTATATATGAGATAGAAACAAAGAATGCAGCTGTCATCATGACTCTTTCTCAGGAGCCACTGCATCTGTGTTCGTGATGTGATTACTGTGCCACCTGCCTCCCTCTTCTTAAGGCCCTTCTTTATTCCTGAAGATGTGCTTACCACGAGAGAGCTACAAACATATCATCTGCTTGCCCTGCCAGTTAAAGCAATTATGAAAATAAATTTGCAGCATCATATATAGCCTGAATATTCTCAAAAGATGTTCCTAACAGCTCTGATAACAAAATAAGTTTTCCATAGAATAGCTGCACCTACATGCTCTCTGCTTATGCAAACTTATGTTTTAATTAATCTTAAAGCAAAACTTTTCCTAAAATTTCAGAACTGAAGTCTTTTGTCATTATATGAAGAAAGATACAGTATCTAATATTGTGAACTTCTCTATTTTAAGAAGTTTTCAGACATCAAGTCTGCATAATAAAATTAATTTAACAGTTTGGAATATAAATTTATAAATAAAAAAAGCTTTAAACTATATGTTACTAACACGTTTTTCTTCGAGTGTGGTTGCCCTTATAACTTTTTGGTAGTTCAATGAAAACCACTACTTGTGAGAAAACTGAAATAGACTAGGACATAGAAGATAGATAGAGAAAGAAAAGGTAAATTAACTATTTGTGCCACACGGCAAAGAAAGTTTACAGTATGTGTAGTCATTAATGTACTTGCTTATAATTATATAATATAACCAATAATGAATAATTTTAAATGCAATTTAGAATTCAGAACATTTTATACTTGATATACATTTCTGAAAGAAATATGAAATCTACCGAATGAGGGAGATACTTTATATGTGTAATTACTTACAAATGGAGAAAAGTTTTACAACAATTTGATTATAAACTATACTCAAGAGATTCAGTAAGAGAAGCATTTTTTTCTCCCACAAACCACTTTAATTGTGTGCTCACCACCTACTTCAGAATCTAAGAGAACTTTGACACCTGTTTTTGGCACCCCATTGCCTTCTCATCAGTCTAAATCCAAGACCTTCCTCCAAGTGTTAGGCTCTGGTAATTCAGTGAAAGCACGGCACTAACAGGCAAGTGTGAAGCCAAATGGCTCCGAGTAGCATCCCTGACACCTCTTTGCCAGCTATTCACATGTATTTAATAAATGCCACTTCCCTGTGACTGTCTGCGCCCTCTTCTACCAGCAATTCCTCCTGATTTATCCTTCTCCTCCATCAATTCCTAATTTCTTTGCCTTTCTAATAGATGTTGTGGCCTGACAGAACACCTTTGCTAGAGTTCTTTAAAGGCTAATTATAACCATAAGGAACAGGAAATAAGAAGCTATTCCTTGTAAGTTTGCTAATCTTATCTGTTCAGAGCAATAAAAGTTCCCCATCAAAGACTTATGAAGGGAGATTTCTTCCCCACAGCTTGCTATTCCCACTCTTTTTGCATTCTTAAGACAGGAGGCAAGTGCTTTACCTTCTCCTGGGAAAAACTGAGGCTGAATATGCAAGTTGTCATGCAGATTTGCTGAAGATAATGAGAGGGTCACAAATTCAAAAACCCAGTTGCTCTAAGGCAGGGGGTTGGGAGGGGAGCCAATAAAAAAAATGTGTGGTGCAAATGCCTTTCAGGAAAGGTTGTGAAGGGTGGGGTGGATTTACCAGAAGCTTTGGCAGTCAGCTTTGAAGTCTTCTGGAAAGGAAAAGTGTAGCCTTCCAGGGAAGCAGCCTGATGACATCTTCCATAAGGCTGATGTGTTGGGAAACAGCAACACATGAGCAACAAGTCCCTTGAAAAATTTTCTTCCCTCTTCCTTGTTCTGGAACTGTTGGGAAACTAGATAAGACCCAGGAGTCTGGTTTTTGAGAAAGGCTCTGAATGAATTTTTAGTTTCCGGGTAGGAATAGAGAGCTCAGAAGGTTGTTTTGTCCTCCAGGGAAATCTGGCCATAGCTTTTTTCCTCTTCTATCCAGAGCTTGTGTGCTGGCGGATTAAGTACATCTGTGCACAGGGCCAGGTTTCTGGCAAACAATCTCAGGGGGGACGGCAAAAGGAGAAGCAAAAGGGGATTGTTCCTCTGTCTCACATCTTCTTTTCCCAAAGGAAACAGAATCTACTCACCAACAACAATCCCAACACCACAAAAGTGAAATGGAAATCAATATGCATGCAACTGGGACACATACCCAGTGTCACCTGCTACAAATGGAGCAGAAGTGGGAGAGAATTGAGCCACTGAGAGCCTAGGCCTTCTGAGCTGTAGCCTACTTCCAGAGGGCACGGGCTTCCTCACTGGTCTCTGGGTGGCCGAGTAACTCTACTTCCCTGACCTGGGAAGGATGCGGGCATAACCAGCTAAGAGGAGACACCCATCCTCTTAGGGCTGCCTGGGGTATCTGAAGCAGAGATGGTAGCAGTGGACTCAACAGAGGCAATGAGATCCAAGAATTGCAGGATAATGTCCCCAAGGCAGTAAATCAAATGCCTGTTGATGAGTGGTTGCTGTAAGTGACTCCAAGACTAGGCGCTCAGCTGGCATTTGTTCACCCCAAGAATTTCTACTATGGGATCTGGGAGGACTCTCATTAGGCTCTGCAAAGCCTGTTTCTCAGCAGCCAGTTTCTGCTCCTGGGTCCTTACAGGCCGTGGAAACTTAGGCAAAACTCCACCAAGCCAGATGGACTCCTGAAGAAGCCAGAGGTACTGCACCCAGTGCTGTGGACTTGTTAAATTAGCTACCTGCACCTCTAGCCACCTTTGAACTAGGTTACCAAAGATAAGACGAAGAAACTTCTGCATGTTTTCAGTACACAGCAATTTCCACTGTTCTGTTAGTAGCAAGGGAAGCAGATTCAGGGCTGTGTCAGCTAACTCTATCTCTGTTCATGAATCGCTGTTGCTGGGATCTTGGGCTGGCACAGCTGCATCTGACAAGCAACTGTCCACATGTTCTTTGGGAAGTTGTTCAGGATCTTTTTCTGGGCCTTCTGTTGGCTGCATCTCCAGTAACTTTGTCTGTTTTTCAATAAAGGATTCCATCCCAGATATGGATAGGGTCTTGGACTCCACATTGCCTTCTTGGAGACAATGAAGAATCTTGTCTTCTGCTTCAGTCACACTTAGTGCTGGAAAAATTTTACTGGATGAGAACCTCAGCCTGGACTTGCCAGCCTTCTTACCTTCTGTATGGGACTTGCTTTTTCAGTCTCAGCCTCACTCAGCTCCTCTGTGGGGCTCTGGGATTCAGAGCAAGGAAACGCTGTCTTCAAGGTGTCCACAATGGCACTCGCCACCATCTTCTCTATTCTAGAGACCATAAATGGTTTCTTGACAAAGGAAATGCAAGCATCTGTGTTCACAGCAAGAAACTCCTGCACCTCCTCACTGTTAGCGATCTCCGGAATGGCACACAGTTGCTTCAGGAATTATTATAGGAGGCTCTTACAGGCTTCCACTCTGTCACTGTCCATGTTTCCAAATGGAAGATCTGGAAAGAGCTTTTTAGGACCCTTCACATTTTAATGAACTTTCGTAGATCTGGTTTCTTCTCCTGACAGCCTGCAGATTCAAGAACTCCCAATAGCAGTGATTCAGTGTGGTAGGCCAGCTGCTGCAGGCTGCTGCTGTTTTCACCGTCAAGGGCTGTCTCATATTTCACAGTATAGAGTGTGTATGGGTACAATCCGGTGCCACTGTGCTCTTGGGCTGTAATGGTGCCAGTGATATGAAGGTTCTGGATGACAACTGGGCCATCTGGACTGCTTAGGGGCTCAAAGCTGAAGGTGGCTGAGCTGAGAGGACCAGGTGGAGAGGAGGAAAGCAGAACTGGTGGCAGACTAGGATCAAGGTAGGTCACATCATTGGTGAGATCCTTCTTTAAGCATGAGGGCCGTGAGGAGCAGGTCTTTTCCGGCCCCTCCAGCAAAGCTGTAACAGAGGTGGTAACTTCTCCTTGTTGTATCTCCTTGTCTGCTGTGTCAATCTGGATCTCTGGGCAGAAGTTCAGTGTGGAGACAGGCAGGCCTGTCTCTGTTTCTGTCCCTGGACCCTCCTCAGCCTCTGCTCCTTCAGATCCCTCACCACCTTTGGGTTCCAGAGCCTGGGAACCCTCTAGGGCACACAGGGCATCCTGAATCCTGTCAGAAAGTGGCCTGGAGTCATGAGCATGATGGTTTCTTAGCCTACTTCAGACAGCGGAGACTCCAGCTCTGAGTCTCCACATAAGAACAGGGGGCCTCAAATATTTGGCTGTAGGAAATGAGATGAGTTGTTTCCTACTTTTCTTTTTTCAGACAATCCACCCAAATCTCCCTCTACAGCTTTGTGGCCGCCTTCAACCTCTGAGGAGAGGCCTGCAGGAATCTCTGGCTCACTGTTTACTTAGGAACCCTGGGGCTGCTACTGGAGAAGGAGCTCTCCCTTCTGGAAGCTGCTGTACCTCAGCAATCAGTGGCAGAGATGTGGGCACTGAGGTCTGTTCAGGGGCACTGGCTGGGCAGGGTGCTGGATCTCTGGCCTTGGAAAAGATACCGATGAGTACAAGGTGGATCCAGTCAGGATCTGACAGCCAGCTGATCAGTGGTAAGACTACACTGCATATGATGAGTTCAACCACTACATGGCATCCAGTATGAGTCTCCAAGTGGGACTTGAGCACCAGCCCTTGAAGCAGCAAATTCACAATACCACGTGTGTAGGTGACTTCAGCATTGGGGCTGTGCACAGTAGGGTGTGGGGCAGTAGCCCGGCAGTAAGCCTCCCAGAGGTGGGAAGGCTCAACTGGACCAGTCTTCCTTGTAGTGGCCTCCTTTGCCTGAATGCAGCTCTGCAGGTGAAAAACGACAGAGAGTCAGAACACTCTAGGCAAGAGCATGATGTTCCATCATGCTCATCCTCCTCTGAAGCTCCTGGATCAACTCTTTCATGGCTGCCTCCATTTCCTCCGCAAAGGCTGGCTCCTGGCTCACAGAACGGTACCAGGATAATACAAAATCTCAAATAATCACATCTGGATGGTGCGGTTGATCTTCTGTTCCAGCTGTCTTTCTGCCTCAGAGCATAGAGGACAGGTGGCCAATGGGATGAAGCCTTCCAGGAGCAGTGGACTTGAAGCCACTCCAGAGACACCAGAGCCCAGCCATCCTCCCAGCACCACTAGCAATGCAGACAGAAGGCACAGCAGCCACACGCTGACCAGAAGGTGTGTGACCAGGAGCCAGCAAACAAGACCCCCACAGCCATCACCTTCCACCTACTCAACAGGTTATTGAGGTGACAGCTGGATCTAGCTGGAGTCTCCTGGAGCGATGGCACAGTTTCTGTCTTCATGGCCAAACGGACAAGGTGGCTTCCCCAGATGACAGCCTCAAGATTTTACTCCAGAGTTAGGGAAAGGGGGAATGAACTGTGTTCCCCGATACAGGGTGATCTGGGTGCTGTTCAGGGAACCGAGGCTCCAGGCCCTCTAAGTCCTACAGGCACTGCAAAGCGACAGTGGCAGCTCTGCATCTGCCCATGGCTACCACTCACAGGGTCCTCGAACTCGCCCCTTCCAGTCGAGGTGTGGCTTTGGAGGAAAGCTCTGCGGCCTTGATACTGCCCCAGGCAGAAGGCCTCTTCGCGGCCCTGGGGCCCACGGACAATTACACATGCAGAGGGCGGCGGCTGGCCAGGAATGGGTCACATGCTGCCGGGGACCATGCACCCACACTCAGCCCCTACCTGAAGTGGGCTCATCGGGGTCATCTCCACTGGCCTCGGCCTGCTGCTGCTGCAGACCTCGGCGACTGCACTCACAGCCCTGCCTGTGTTAGGGTTGCCAGCCTGCCGGCCACAGGCAACCAACAGTAGCTTTTTATAACTTAAATTTTCTATATTTTCTTTGCATATATTTTTGACTTTGATCATGTATTTTATTTAACCTGCTAACAGAATGTACCTACAGTAAGATTACAATAAAAATTACCATGGTACATGACAAATTTATTTGTAAGTGCAGTGGGAAAAAAAGTTTAATAAAAACAATAGAGATATACAATATGTGGCTTTTCACACAGTCTTTTGTCTCCCATATTATTCCTATCATTTATTCTATATTTCTAAGGTTAAGTAATATTAAGATCAGGTACAAGTGTTGTAATGTGCTTTTAATTATTATATATAAATGTATCCCAAGACAATTATATTCAACATATTATTTCAAGCTATGTACAATTTTAATAATAAGTTCATACACGTTGCTTTGAAAATGAGAGCGAATTTGAATATAACCAATAATCACAAAAATATTTACAGTGCAAATATTCTCAGCAAGATTTGAATTGTTGGTAAATTCAAAACAGATAACAAGCAAAATTTTGTATAATCTTAATTTAGTTTATGTTAAAATGTTTTGAATTCAGATTAATCACATACCTTGTTATAATGTTTTTGGTTTTGTTTTTTTGAGACAGAGTATTGCTCTGTTGCCCAGGCTGGAGTCAGTAGCATGATCTCAGCTCACTGCAACTCCTGCCTCCCAGGTTCAAATGATTCTGGTGCCTCAACATCCCAAGTATAACTGGTATTACAGGGATGTGCCATCATCATGCCTAGTTTTTTTTTTTGTTTTTTTTTTTTTTTTAGTCAAGACAGGTGTTTGCCATGTTGGCCAGGCTGGCCTGGAACTCCTGGCCTCAAGTAATCCACCCACGTCAATTTCCCAAAGTGCTGAGATTACAGGCATGAGCCACAGTGCCTGGCCCTGATATAATGTTTGAAAGTAATGGGTAAATAGTACATTTGAGATACTAGAGACTTATTTGGAACATTAAGTGAATATGTCTTACTCTCTTCTTTCTTTTAAGAATGTATTCTTTACCATTCTATGCAATAGCTGACATATGTGCATATTTTCTTGGGCTGTCTACATGATATACAAATATTTGGATACATACAGAAACATAAACCATTCATCTAAAAGCTTTTCAGCCTGACACATAAACTCAGGTTATTTGAAAATGGAATGATAAGTGTTACTGAACAGCTTTTACTATGGTTCACGTTTGGTAGTATATGCTAATATCCTAAAAACAAAACAAACACCAAAAATACCTTGATTTTATAATCTAACTTCTTATGTCTAAGTTAATAAGATAATTTTGTGTTTTAACTGACTGTATTATATTTTATTTCGATGCTGTGTAATTTCACAATGCATTAAATACTAGCTGATGCTCATCAGAGGTAAACTAGTGAATTATCATCCCATTAAGATAAATTTTGTTTCTGCTAAAGTAACATCTTATTTTAAATGGAGGAATTTACTAAATCAAGTGCTAAGATTTTATTTCTGCTACTAAATGAAAGATATATGTAAAATTCAAATACATTCCATTACTCAATCTATTCTTTACTATCATGAGAATATAGACAGCATATTTTACACAGAGCATACATACAAAGCCTTATCTTCATTGAATTACAAAATATACATATGTAAATATAAATATATATACATAATTTAGATATTAAATGACAGAATTTACTTATTTACCTGTGCGTGACAGAATTTGATTCTATTAATTATTCCAGGTACAGTAACTGGTTGAAAATGGGACATGAAGTAAACTGATATGCTTAAAAGTAACTACATCCAGTGAATTCATTTTAACTTCTCCAAAGGAGGCAAGACCACCTTCTTGAGATAAGGAATGAGGGGTTACTTATTTTGGCCAAGTTGGCTCAATGATCTGGGGAACCAAAAACTGTATGTACATGGATAGTTGTTTTGTTCCCCCCACAAAAAAATTGGGGAACTCATTATTTCCCAATTCATGCTTTTATTTTCATATAAGAGAACAGTTGAAGCTCCAGAATCTTAAATTTTAGTTGACCAAATACAATGTTCCTAAAGACAAACATTTCCTTAGAATTAAGCTGGCCAGGCAGGGTGGCTCACGCCTGTAATTCCACCACTTTGGGAGGCCAAGGCGGGCGGATTGCCTGTGGTCGGGAGTTTGAGACCAGCCTTGTCAACACGGTGAAACCCTGTCTCTACTAAAAATACAAAAATTATCTAGGCCTGGTGGCATGTGCTTGTAATCCCAGTTACTAGGGAGACTGAGGCAGAAGAATCGCTTGAACCAGGGAGTCAGAGGTCGTAGTGAGCCAAGATCACGCCACTACACTCCAGCCTGGTGACAGAGCCAGATTCTGTCTCAAAAAAAAAAAAAAAAAAAAAAAGAAAAGAAAAAAAGAAAAAAAAAAGAAGAGGGGAAAATAGAGTTAGGATAATAGAAAGATAGGGAAAACGAAACAGAGAAAATCAACAAACCAAAATTAAATGTTTGGAAAGATAAAAAAAATTGGCAAATATTTACTTAGGCCAAGCAAGAAAAAAACAGAAGAGACTCAAATTACTAAAACTGACAATAAAAGAGAACACATCACTGCCAGTATTCCAAAATAAATATGATTAAAAGAGAATGCACTGTAAATCTTATGCCAAAAAAGTAAGATAGCCTAGATAGAATAAAGTCCTAGAACGACAGAAACTAAAATAGTCTAAAGGAGAAATAAAAAATATAAATAGATCTATGGAAGGTTAAAACATGGAAACCTTACAATAAAAATCTCATCTCACCTAGCTTCCCAGGTGAATCAAACACTCTGAGAAATTAATATCAATTGTTCACCAACTCTTACAGAAAATAAAAGGGGAGAGAACACTTCCCAATTCATTTTACAAACAGGATTACTGTCACCAAAACTGAATCACAAAACAATATAGACCAGTATCTTTAATTGTTTTATAAAATCAAAAATCCTCAACAAAATACTGCCAAGCTGAATCCAGCAACATATAAAACAGATTATGCACTGTGTGCAGATGTGATTGACCCCAGGAATGCACCATTGATTTAATATTTGAAAAATCAATGAATGCAAACACCATATTAATAGAATAAAAGACCAAAATATATGAGCATCTCAATAGACAAAGCATTTGAGAAAATATTACACATTTTCATCATGAAAACACTCCAGTTATGGACAGTAAGATAACTTCCTGAAACTAGTGGTAGTTATCTATGAAACCCACAGCTATCATTACATTCTGCAATGAAAGGGTGAATCCTTTCCTGGTAGGATTAGTTACAAGAATGTCCACTCTTGCAAATTCTACTCAACGTTATACTATGGATTCTAGTGAGGTGTAGTTAGTAAAGAATAGAAAATTAAAAACATCCTGATTGAAAAGAAAATAATAAAATTATTTATATTTACAGATGGCGTGATCTCATATATACATAATTCTAATAAATTTGTAAAATAGTATTCAAAATAACAAATTTGGCATGGTTTCCAGATATAGATGCAATACTAAAAATTAATTTTATTTCTATATACTGTCAATGAACTGCCTTAAAATATTAAAGAAACAATCCCATTTATAATAGCAACAAAACAAGTAACAAATTTAGAAATTAACAAGAGCAGTTCAAAACTCATACTCTGAAACCTCCAAAATATTGTTGAAATAAATTGAAGAAGAACTAAATAAATGAGAAGAGGTGGAGCGAGATGGAGGATAGAATCTCAGTGATTGCGTCTCTGCGGGAACATTAAGTTGAACCACCGTCCAACAATCCAAGCAAGATAATACCTTCACAAGAGCTAAAGAAAGCAGGTGACAGATCACAGAACCTGGTTTCAGCTTAAAAACAACAGAAGACACATTAAAGAAGGGGAAAAGACAGTCTTTCAGTTCCTTCACTGTCCCTCCCTCAACCCCAGGCAGTGCAGTGCGGAGAATGTGTCCACCTCTTGCAGGAGGGATAAGGAAGGGTCCATGGGACTTTACCTTGGAGCCCAGTGCCAGCTCTGCTATAGTAAAGGACAACACTGGGAAGAACCCCATGGCCTTTGATTCCAGGCCGGTGCCCATTGAGCATTTAGACATGACCTGGTCTAAAAGGGAATCCACTACCCCGGTGGGACAAACCTGAGTCCTGACTTGCTTCACCACCAGCTGATTCAAGTGGCCTCAGGCCCCAAGTAAATGTCAGTGGCAGGCAGGCCAGAGTCACTTTGGTCCTCGGGTGAGCTCCAACCACCAACGATGTGCTGGTCTGGGAGGCTGTGGGCTTCCTATGTGACATCAGCTGCGGTGGCCACAGGGCTGCCTGTGTTACCCCAATCCCAACTCCAGGCAGTGCAGTGCAGAGAGAATTCCTTCCCTATGCAAGAAAGAGGAGAACCCAGTATCAGCCCTACCACAGTGGACACAGTGGATGCATCAGGCAGAACACTGTGGCCCTCATTCCAGGCAGGAGCTCCCAGACACCTACAGAGCCCCCTGCAGGGAGAAGGAATTCTGCCACCCTGGCGGGATGGACCCAAACCCAGGCCAGCTTCATCACCAGCAGACTAACCTGGCTTAGAAACCTAAATAAGTCAGCAGCAGTCAGGCAAAATAATGGCCACAGGACTCAGACAAGTCCCAGTGCTGCTCTGGTCTGGGAGGCTGTGGGCTTCAGGTGTGCTGCGCCAGCTGCAGTGGCCATGAGTGCCCAAATCACACTTCTCCCAGATCCACAAAGCTTGGTGCCCAGATTCATCGCAAGGGGAAGAAGAGGGACGTGAATGAAGAACTTTGCCTGGGAACCCAGGGAATCCCTCCCTTATCTTCTCCAAGTGTGTCACGGCCACCAGGGACCTCAGTCTGCAAAAGTCACAGTGAACCTGAGCTTAAGGTGCCCTCTGGTGCTGTAACAGCTGCAGTGACCACAGGCTTGGGGAACTCAACAGTCTTGAATTTCTTGGAATTTCTGGAAGACTGAAGAAGGACAAGCACAAACAAGAACAGACGGCAAAAACTGGAATAAATACACACTTATTCAACTCCCAGGCATGAACATATGCTCAAAAGCATTAAGAACATTCAAGGAAATATGACCTCACCCAAAAATAAATGAGTCACCAGTGACCAGAGCTAAAGATGTGAGACTCGGCTGGGTGTGTTGGCTCACACCTGTAATCCCAGAACTTTGGGAGGCTGAGGTGGGTGGATTACCTGAGATCAGGAGTTCGAAACCTTCCTGACCAACAAGGTGAAACCCCGTCTTTACTAAAAATACAAAAATTAGCTGGGTGTGGTGGCAGGTGCCTGTAGTCCCAGCTATTTGGGAGGCTGAGACAGGATAATTTCTTGAATGTGGGAGGCAGAGGTTGCAGTGAGCCAAGATTGTGCCACTGTACTCCAGGCTAGGTGATGGAATAAGACTCCATCTCACAAAAAAAATAAGAATAAAAATAAAAATAAAAAGATGTGAGACTCTCCAGACAGGGAAGTAAAAATGGCTGTTTTGAGGATACTCAATGAAATTCAAATATAGAGAAGTAATTCAAAAACGTATCAAATTTAACAAAGAGATAGAAGTAATTCAAAAAGGTGACAGAAACCTCAAAGCTGAAAAATGCAACTGATGAACTGAAAAATGCATGAGAGGGCCTCAACAGTAGAACTAATCTCAGCACAATAAAGTCCATATATGACAAATCCACAGCTAACATCATAATCAATGGGGAAAAGTTAAAAGCTCTTCTTCTAAGATCTGGAACAAGTGTGGCTACTTTTACCACTTTTATTCATCACAGTACTAGAAGTCCTAGCTAGAGGAATTAGATAGAAGAATGCAATAAAAGGCATCCAAATTGGAAATAAAAGGAAGTCAAATTGTCTCTGTTTGCAGGTGACATAATCATATACATATGCAGAACCCTAAAGATTCCACAAAAAAAACCTACTAGAAATAATAAACAAATTTCATAAAGTTGCAAGATACAATATCAATATATAAAAATGAGTAGCACACCCATGCACCAATAGTGAAACACCTAAGAAAGAAATCAAGAAAGCTATTTCATTGCAATAGTTACCCAATGCCCCCCAAAAAAGATACCTAGAGATAAGCTTAACAAAAAGGCGAAAGATCCCACAATTAAAACTATAAAATATAGACGAAAGATATTAAAGCAGACACAAGTAAATGTAAAGATATCCCATGTCCAAGCACTAGAAGAATATCGTTAAAATATCTGTATCACCCTATGTGATCTACAGAATCAATGGAATCCATGTCAAATTAGGAAAGAGATTCTTCATAGATATAGGAAAAAAAAAAAAAAAACGCCAGGCACGGTGGCTCACGCTTGTAATCCCAGCACTTTGGGAGGCCAAAGCGCCTGGATCACGAGGTCAGGAATTTGAGACCAGCCTGAACAACATGGTGCAACCCCGTCTCTACTACATGTACAAAAATTAGCCAGGCATGGTGGCGCACACCTGTAATCCCAGCTACTCAGGAGGCTGAGGCAGGAGAATCGCTTGAACTCAGGAAGCAGTGCTTTTGGTGAGCCGAGATCACAGTGCACTCCAGCCTGGGCGACAGAACGAGACTCCGTCTCAAAAAAAAAAAAAAAAAAAAATCCTAAAATTCACATGGAAATGCAAAATACCTTAGACAAAAGAATCTTGAATAAAAAGAAAAAAGCTGGAGGCATCACACTACCTGATTTCAAAATATACCACAAATCTAGTAACCAAAACAGCATGGTAGTGGCAAAAGAAAAAAAATAGGTAGGGGACAGACAGAGAGAGAGAGACAGAGACACATAGACGAATGACAGACAGACATAGACAAATGAAACAGAATAGAGAACTCAAAAATAAATTCAAGCTTTTACAGTCAACTCTTTTAACAAAGGCACCAAAAGCACACATTCGGGAAGGACAATCTCTTCAATAAACTGTGCTAGGAAAACCCAACACCCACATGTACAAGAATACATCTAGGCTGTTATCTTACCATCTACTGAAAATAAAGATTTAAATGTAGGACATGAAACTATGAAACTACTAGAGAAGAAAACATAGGAAAATGTTAGCTATGGTTAGTTAACTAACCACTATTGGTTAGTTAACCAATCGTGAAATTGGTTAGGACAAGGGATTTTCAAATACACATTAAAACCACAAGCAACAAAAGGCAAAAACAGACAAAATGCAATTGCACTAAACTTAAACGCTTCTGCAAAGTAGAGAAAGCAATCAATAGAATGAAGAAGCAATCCAGAGAATGGAAGAAAGTATTTGCAAACTATGCATCAGGCAAGGGGTTAATATAACACAAAATATATAAAGAACTCAAACTACTCAAAGCAAAAATACAAATAATCTGATTTAAAACTCAGAAAAAGATCTACCCAAAAACTTTGTCCCCCACCTTCTTTTCTCAACCACCTTTGGCCCTCTCCCTCTCGCCACCCTTTTTCTTCCTCCATCTACCCCAAAACACTTTTCCCACTATTTTTCCCCACTGTCATTTCGCAAAGCCTTCTCTACTCTCCTGCTCACCACCCTTTTCGCCATCCATCTACCCAAAAACTTTTCCCCCCTCACTGGACACCCTCTTTTTCTCCCTTCTGCTTTCATTCCCCTTTTGTTCCTCCATCTACCCAAAAACTTTTCCCTCATATTTTCCCAAAGCCTTCTGCCCATTCCTGCCGCTCACCGCCCGCTTTTCCAACCTCCATCTACCCCAAAACTGTTTTCCCCATCGTCTTTCCCCCACTCCTCCTTGCCACCCTCTTTCTCTTCTCCATCTACGCAAAACATCTCCCCACCGTCTTTTCACAATGCCTTCTCCCCACTCCTGCTCACCACCCTTTCTTCCTCCATCTACCCCCAAAAATTTCCCCACCGTCTTTTCACTAAGCCTTCCCCCTTCCCACTCGCCCTCTTCTTTCCTCTATCCTTACCATCCTCCTTTTGCCTTCCATCTACCCCAAAACTATTTTCCCCATCGTCTTTTTCCCAACTCTTTCCCTCCTCCCTCTCGCCACCCTCTTTTCTCCCACCTGCCACCCTCTTTTCCCGCTGCATCTACCCACATTTTACCCACCATCTGTCTTTCCTTTCCCCACCATCTGTCTCTTCTGCCCACGATCTTTTCACAAAACCTTGTCTCCCTCCCACTAGCCTCCTTTTTCCTTCTCCCGCTTACCACCCTCTTTTCTCCTCTCCCACTTGCCACCCTCTTTTCCCCCTCCATGTACCGAAAAACTTTTTTCTCCCCACTGTCTTTTCCTCATGGTCTTTTGGCAAAACCTTGTCTCCCTCTGCTTGCCACCCTCTTTTTGTCCCTCCTGCTCACCACCCTCTTTACCCCATCTACCCAAAAACTTTCTTCCTCACTGCCTTTCCCCCTCACCATCTCTTCGCAAAGCCTTCTCCTGCTCCTGCTCACCACCCTCTTTTCCCCATTCCTGCCCTCCTCTTACATGCCACCTTCCTGTCGTCCTCCATCTACCCCAAAACTATTTTTCCATCATCGTTTTCCCAATCCTCCTTCCACTCTCCCGCTTGCCACACTTTCTCTCCTCCATCTACCCAAAAACTTCTCCCCCACTGTTTTTTCTCCCCACTGTCTTTTCTTCCCACCCTTTTTGAAAAACCCAGTTTTTTCTCCCCACTGTCTTTTCTTCCCACCCTTTTTGAAAAACCCTCTTCTTCCTCCTACTCGCCACCCTTTTTTCTTCTACTGATCACCACCCTCTTTTTCCGCCATCTGCTGAAAAAAATATTTCGCCACCATCTTATCCCCACCGACTTTTCACAAAATCTTCTCTCCCTCCTGCTCACCACCTTCTCTCTCTTCCCCCTCCCTCTCTGCACCCTCTCCTCCTTCCTCCCACGTGCCACCCTTTTCCACCTCCATCTACCCAAGATCTTTTTACACATCTTTTCTTTCCCCACTGTCTTTCTGTTCTCCTCACCGTGTTTCTCCCCATTGTCTTTGCAAACCTTCTCTCCTTCCTACTTGTCCCCGTCTCTCCCACCACCACCCTCTCTTTCCTCCTCCTACATGCCACCCTTTTTTACCCCCCCAGATACCCAAAAACGTTTTCAACCATCTTTTCCCCACTCTCCTGCTCACCATCCTCTTTTCCCTTTGCCGCTAACCACCCTCTTTATCCCTCCATCTACCCAAAAACTATTTACCCCCTCCTACCACTCCAGCCGAGCTGCCGTCTCTGTCGCCAGCACCCACCACAGCGAGGCGAGCCGTGGTACCACACGCTCCAGCCTCCAGCTGTGGCAAGCGACTACCCCTTCTCCTTGTCCTCTAAGCCTGGCACGGAGTAGCTGCGCAAGCAGCCACACAAGAGCCTGGAATGGCCTGACGCCCCCTCTGCATCCTTTATATATGAGGCTATGCAAATGAGGTTCCTGGACTGCATATTCTGATTGGATGAAAGAAAATCTCTAGTCCTATTCTGATTGGACTTTATTTTCATGCTGTGATTGGTTGGCCTAAGATTTGCTCTCATCCAATCAGAATCGAAGCTGGGAGCTCAGCTTAGAGAACAGGAAGTGGGAGCCACATACCCCGAGCTGGAGGCTTGAGCCTGTGGGACGTAGGCTCTCCTCACTGCGGTTGATGGAAGTGACGGAGGTTGCATCTTGGCCAGCATGGTGAAAAGGTGGCAGGGTAGGTGAGCTATCCAGGGATGCACTACCCTGAATAGGAGCACTATCAAGGTCACATTGCCGGTGGGGGTATCGGGGACGTGGGTTGGTGGAGTTGGCGGGGGCTATACTGCCTGGTGGTGGGGGTGGTTGTGTGTGCTACAGGGGGCTGACTGCCAGCTGTGGGGAGGGTTGGGGTGCTATCAGCTCCTGCACTGTCATGGCAGGGGGGCGGGTTGGGGGCACTATCTGGGCTGTCACTACCACAGTGCTGGGGGCAATGGGGCAGTTTGGGGGCACTATCAGGTTTACGTGCCCTGTGGCATGCCGGTGGGGGGCACTATTGGGGGTTGCACTGTACTGCTGCTTCTGGCAGCGGGCTACGGACGTGGCAGAGATAGCTGTGGCCTCCAAGGAAGGGGCCGTCCTCCTCTTACGAGACTCTAGATTCTAGAGGGTAACCTCTGTTTGCTCGTGCTGGAGCATGGCAGACACACAATGTTTCCTTGGGAATCCTGAGCACAGTAAGGCCCCCACACCCGCCATGCTTCCCCGGCCTGCACCCTCTCACTGTGTTGCAGAGACAATCTGGGATCCTTGGGCACGGAGTAGCGGGCACCACGGGGGAACAGGGCCCTGTGGGTGGAGGCATCAGAAACAGGAACTGGCACTTGGTTGGAGAGCTGGCTGGGTCTGAATTTCTGCTGCTTCTGCTCACCAAGGAGTGCAGCCAGGGTGGGCCCAGCAGTTCCTGGCCAGCTGGACCTAGCCAGGGGCCGGTTTCGGCAAAGGCAGTCACACCCGCCCCAGTTCCCAGTTGTGCGTTTGCTGAAACCAGCCCCTGCCACCCAGTGGCCAGCATGACAAGGTGAGCCTCTAACATTACCACTCTCTGCATCCTGTTCTAGGCACGTCTGGCTTTTACCACCCAGATGCTTCGAGCTAGGAGATGGAAGAGTCATGTGTTGCACGCTGGAGGCTGGAGCCTGCAGATGGCATGGTTCTGTGGCTCGTCTCACTCTAGTTGGTGGCAGAGACAGAGACTGCAACTTGACCGGAGTGGTGGAGAGGTAGGAGAGTGTCTGCGGGGGCCAGGTGGTAGGAGGCTTGTAGGGTGGGCCGGTGCATTGAGGGCAACAGCAGCGGTGGTCGTGTTGGCATTGGCGTTAGTGGTGGCAGCAGCAGCAAGTCTTGGATCCGAGAAGTGAGAGTGGGAATGCTGTGGAGCCCGCCGGGCCCAGCCCGGCCTGAAGTGGGGAGGCAGCTGCGGGTGCTGTACCGCGGGCCTAGGTGGCAGCAGTGGAGGCCCAGCCAGGGCAAGGAGGAGTCCTGCTCCTTCTCCTGCAGAATCTGGAGGTGCCCTCCTCCTGCTGGTGCCTGGGCCAGGTGTGAGTGGCAACATTGTCTTATTCTTAACAAAATTTAGGGGGTGACTTGGTGTATCTTTTAGCTTGGTTTTGTTGTGAAAAGCCTTGAAATATTTTCAAATTTCATAAATCGGGAGGGGAAATAAGGTATCATAATAAGCTTTCTAATTCCCGCACCTGTTCTTCTTCCTTTCTTTCAGTCTGTTTTTTCTTCTTCTAATCATCATTATCTTGTTCCTCTTCATTTTCTTATGCTGCTGCTTCTATTTCTTGTTTATATTCTTGTTTCTCCTCCTCTTGTTTTCATTATCCTAAGCAATGGCCTTAACAAACAACAAACCAAAACTGAGTTAAACACAAACTACTTGTCACCGAGTTGTATTCTTAAAATAATCAGTCCATTACTATGCTTTAGAGATGAGGAAAAACATTGATTGCATAATTATTTAGTTACTTGAATAGCTATGCTTTCATGATCCTGTTAGTATGTTGTAAGTAGTTATTAAAGGAATCAAAAATGAAGCATCAAATAAAATATTGCTAGCAAACAGCCACTACATCTCTCTCACATAGTCTGGAGCTATGCAAGAGTCAGGGGGGTAACTAGTTCCAATTTATGAGATCATTAAGTGAACTGTATTCCTTTCATTTTATTTCTCTGCCACTATTTTCAAGAGTATTGTCATCTGCATGAGCAAATCTGGTTCATCACATTTTTGCAACAGGAAAAGGAAGGGAGGATCATGTGGATAATGTTTTAAGGCCAAGATTCACAACCAAAACAAAGTCTTCATTGACTTTTGCCTTCAAGAACCTGCAGTGTTGAGCCCTTTTTTATTTCTGGTATTACTACCTTTGGTATGAAATCTTTTTTTTAGTGATTACTCTAGAAGTTTCTGCATTTTAATGACTACTTGAAAGAAACAATCTATATTGTATCATTTTTCAAGCCCACAGAAATGCATAAGGTCTGTAATTTTGACACTTTCTATTTTTAAGGTTATGAGCATGTAAAATACTGTTGATATGTGTAAGGATATGTAAAAATGCCACTAGATAGCTTATATTGAAGAGATAGTGTCTAAATTTTTGTCTAGAGTGGATTGGTTGCAGTTTCTTAGGTGTGTTTCTCAATACATTGCCTCAATGTTTTAAAGCATATAGAAATATTAATACTATTTAACCTCATATAGTCCTTTGTAGGTTGTTTAATATTTCTACAGACTAAAGATATCAACAGCCTCCATTAATATTCAGTAATATTAATAAAATTTGGGATATATACCGTTAGAATCCAACAAATCTAGAGGAAAATTGTTAAGTTATATAGCTGTATAGCAGGAAATGAAACCCAGGTTCCAAGCTCTAAGGGGCCCACGAGCTACCATACAAGTGAATCAGTGACAGGCATAGAGTCAGCAGAATTACAGGATGGTTAAAAGAGAGAGCTATGGAGTCTTACACTATGTGAACATAAAATTTTAAACTGCATGGTGCCTCAGTTTATCTGTCTTTACAATAAAGATAGTACTAAGTTTTTCTTTTTCTTCTTAGTTGTCTGAATTACTTTCCTAGTCTGTCTTGTTGCCACTCTCGATGCCCACATGAGAGGACCTGAGATAATTTCTAACAGCCTGAGACTCCATGGGAAAAACAGAAGGTGCCACAGACCCTCTTTTAAGAGAAACCTCTTTTCCTCATGGAATCCCAAGAACTGTAAGCAGACAGGTCCCTCTCAAAATCTAAGGCTCTACTGTTTGGCCTTGTATTACCTGATCTTTTTTGATTTGGGTGGGCATAAGAAATTAGTAGGGAGGAGGAGAGATACAAAGAAAATTGTGGATATGAAGATGTGTCTATGTTAGAAATGTTATGAAGAAATGTTACATGAGAAAGGATCTCGTATGGCAAATTCTTGTCCTAAAGTAGAATGACTAATTATTTAGGAAATAGGGAAAGATAGGACAAGTCAGAAAGTTCAAGCATGTCATAGAGAGTCTCCCTCTGTCATCCAGGTTGGTGTGCAGTGGCATGATCTTGACTCACTGCAACCTCCACCTCCCGGGTTCAAGCCATTCTCTTCCCTCACCCTCCTCAGTAGCTAGATTACAGGTACCTGCCACTACGCCCAGGTAATTTTTTGTGTTTTCAGTAGAGAGAGTTCAGCATGTTGGCCAGGCTCGTTTCGAACTCCTGACCTCAAGTAATCCAAACAGCCTCAGCCTCTCAAAGTGCTAGGATCCCAGGTGTGAGCCACCATGCCGAGCCTTATCTATGATTTTATTTCGGCTTTCTTTCTCCTTAGTCTAGTTAAAGCCTGTCAATTTTTTTTTTTTTTTTCAAAACCCCCCAGCTCTTTGTTCCATTGACTGTTTGTATTTTTTTTGTATTTTGTATTTTGTATTTCTATTTGTAAAATTTCTGTTCTAATCTTTCTGATATTCTTTCTACTAATTTTAACATTTGATTTTTTTGTTTTTCTCATTACTTGAGGTGTACTGTCAGGTTGGCTATTTGAGATCTTTTCACTTTTCTGATGTAGGCGTTTATAGCTATGCACTTTTCCTTTTACAACTGCTTTTGCTGCATCCCACAGGTTTTGTTATGTTGTGTTTCTATTTTTATTTATTTCAATAAATTTTTAATTTCTTTTTTATTTCTTTATTCATTGTTCATGAACATGTATTTTAATTTCCATATGTTTGTACAGTTTTTAAAGTTCCTCCTGTTACTGATTTCTGGTACTATTCCACTGTGATCAGAAAAGATGCTTGATATGAATTCAGTTTTTAAAAAAGGGCTGTGACTTGTTATTTGGCCTAACACATAGTCTGTCCTGGAAAATAATCCATGTGCTACTCAGTAGAATGTGCATTGTGCAGTTGCAGAGTGGAAAGCTGTGTAAATGTTAGGTCCGTTCAGTAGAGATTACAGTTTAACTGATGATTTTTTGTCGTCTGGATGATCTGTTCATTGATGATAGTGGAGTGTTGATTATAGTTGAGTTTTGAGGTACTCTATTATTGTATTGCAGTCCATCTGTCCTTTAAGGTCTGTTAATATTTGCTTCTGTGTTTAGGTGCTTGAGTGTTGGTTGCATTTGCACTTATAATTGTGATACTGCTGTATTGATTTCTTTCTCATTATATAATTATCTTTCTATTTTATCTAACGTAAGTATAGCTACTCTTGCTTTTTTGTTTCCATTGGTATGGGATATCTTTTACCATTCCTTCATTTTCAGTCTATGTATGTCTTTATAGGTGAACTGAGTTTCTTGTAGGCAGTATATAGTTGGATCTTGTCTTTAAATCCATTCAGCTACTCTGTCATAATTGGAGAATTTAATTCATTTATATTCAAGGTTATTACTAACAGATAAAAACATACTACTGCCACTTTTACTTATTTTCTGGTCATTTTGCTACTCTCTTTTTTCTTTTGTTATTTCTCTCTTCATTTCTTCCTCTTTCTCTTCTCTCTCCCCTTCGTTCTTTCTTCCTTTCCTTTCCTCCCTCCTTCCCTTTCTTCCTGTCTGTATTTATAGTGAGGTAATTTTCTCTGGGAGTGTGATTTAATTCCTTGCTTTTTACGTGTCTATTATTTTTAGGGTGTCTGTTACTGAATTTTGTTTTCTGATTACCATGAGGCTAAAGAATATCATTGTAACAAGTGATTTTAAACTGAAGAAAACTTAAGTTTGATTGCAAAGAACAAAAAAGAGAGAAACAAAGATCTATAAACATTTATTACCCCATAACTCTATCCCCCCCAACACACGCACACACATTTTGACATTTGGATCTCTTCAATACCTTTTTATATTGCCTCCCAATTTAAAAATTGTTGGGTTATTATTATTTTAATAATTCTGTATTTTAGCCTTTTGCTATTGTTAATTGCTATGTGCACCATTGTTCAATAATGTCTTAATTTGTTCTAATAAATACATATGATGTGTGTATATATATATGTATATTCACACACACACATATACACACACAAATTTCTTAATGGCATGGGCATTTTTTCACCATTGTTTTTCCAGCCTCTAGTTCCTATTGCCTAGCGAATAGAACACTTACACTAAATGCTTGTCAGATGAGTAAAAGAGCTCTTTAAAGTGAGTAGATCTTAACACATTGCCATATGTAATTTGATTGGAAAGAATTTTCCAATGATTTAACTCATTTTTTTCCTTTTTAAACTTCTATTTTTAGATTGGGGTACATGTGTAAGATATGCAGATTTGTTACATAAGTAAACATGCATTATTGGGGTTGATTGTACGGATTATTTCATCACCCAGGTATTAAGCCTAGTATCCATTAGTTATGTTTCCTGCTTCTCTCCCTCCCCCAGCCCTCCACTCTCTGATAGGCCCCAGTGTGTATTGTTCCTCTCTATGTGTCCGTATCCTCATCATTTAGCTTCCACTTAAAAGTGAGAACATGCAGTATTTGGTTTTCTGTTCCTGCTTTAGTTTGCTTAGAATAATGACCTCCAACTCCATCCATGTCCCTGCAAAGGACATTATCTCATTTTTTTTTTTTTGTGGCTGCATGGTATTCCATAGTGTATATGTACCACCACATTTTCTTTATCCATTCTATCATTGATGGGCATATGGATTAATTCCATGTATTTGCTATTGTGAATAGTGCTGTGAGGAACATATGCATGCATGTGTCTTCGCAATAGAACAATTTATAATCCTTTAGGCATATACCCATTAATGGGATTGCTGTGTCGAATGGTAATTCTGTCTTTAGGTCTTTGAGGAATTACCACACTGTCTTCCACAATGGTTGAATTAATTTACACTCCCACCAACCGTGTAAAGTGTTCCCTTTTCCCCACAATCTCACCAGCATCTGCTTTTTAACTTTTTAGTAATAGCCATTCTTACTGGCATGAGTTGGCATCTTACTGTGGTTTTGATTTACATTTCTCTAATGATCAGCGATGTTGAACTTTTTTAATATGCTTGTTGACCACATGTATGTCATCTTTTGAGAAGTGTCTCTTCATGTCCTTTGCCCACTTTTTAATGGCCTTGTTTTTTTCTTGTAAATTTGGTTAAGTTACTTGTAGATGCTGGATGTTAGACTTTTGTCAGATGCATATTTTGCCAAAATTTTATCCATCTGTAGGTATCTGTTTGTTCTGGTGATAGTTTATTTTTCTTTTTGCTGTGCAGAAGCTCTTTAATTTAATTAGATCCCATTTGTCAGCTTTTGCTTTTGTCACAATTGCTTTTGGTGTTGTTATCGTGAAATCTTTGCCCATGCCTGTGTTCTGAGTAGTATAGCCTAGGTGGTCTTCCAAAGTTTTTACAGTCCACAAACCACTGCCCAAGGAAATCAGAGATGACACAAACAAATATGAAAAACGTTCCATGTTCATGGATAAGAAGAATCAATATTGTTAAAATGGCCATACTGCCCAAAACAATTTATAGACTCAATGCTATTCCCATTATACTACTACTGACCACCTTCACAGAATTAGAAAAATCTGCTTTAAAATTCATATGGAACCATAAAAAAGCCCAAATAGCCAAGGCAATCCTAAGCAAAAAAAAAAAAGCTGGAGGCATCACACTACTCAACTTCGAACTATATTACAGGACTACAGTAAGCCAGACAGCATGGTTTTTGTACAAGAACAGACACATAAACCAGAGGAACAGAATAGAGAACTCGGAAATAAGACCATACATCTACAAACATGTGATCTTTGACAAACCAGATGAAACCAAGTAATGGGGAAAGGTCTCCCTATTAAATAATCGATGCTGGGATATGAGGCTAGCCACATAGAAAATTGAAACTGACCCCTTCTTTACATCATATACAAAAAATTGACTCAAGATGAATTAAAGATTTAAATGTAAATTTATCTCATTTTGATAGTTTCTTGTGCATAAAAAATTTAGTATCTCTTCAATGTGCTATATCCATCTGCTTGTATTTGTGATTATACTTCTATTGACCCAATCTCAGAAAAATTGTTCTGTGTCCAACAAAGGCAGTAAGATGGATGGATGATTTAGTTCATACCTTCGTTTTCCCTGTCTCGAGGTCACTGTCCTATACTATCTGATGTTCACTGTCTGAAGACCATTGATATGTATATTTTATCAAAAATTTCTTAGTTTATTTAAGGCAAGAGTACAAACCTAGTCCTTATTATGCCATGTGTCTGCAATAAGTTCCAGTGTTATAAAAACATATGAATTCTAATGTGAATACCAGCCAAAGTAGACTTCACAGGAAAAACAGTACAAAAGAGAAAGACAAACATTTTATAATGATAAAATAATTGATTCATTTAAAAGACAAAACAATTTGAAATGCATATGCTCTTAATAATATAACTTCAAATTATATAAAGTAAGATTTTACATAGCTAAGAAAGAACAGCCAAATTCATAATCTAAAGATTTCAAGTGGGGTTTATACCAGGGATGCAGGGATGGTTTAACATACACAAGTCATAAATGTGATACATCACATAAACATAATTAAAAACAAAAATTATGTGATCATCTCAGACACAGAAAAAGCAGTTGGCAAAATTCAGAATCCCTTTATGGTTAAAATTCTCAGCAAAATTGGCATAGAAGGGGCATACCTCAAGGTGATACAAGCCATCTATAACAAACACACAACCAACATCATACTGAACAGGGCAATTTTAAAAGCATTCCCCGTGAGAATATGATGCCCACTTACCACATCTATTAACCATAGTTCTGGAAGTCCTAGCCAGAGCAATCAGACAAAAGAAAGAAATAAAGGGCATCCAAGTCAGTAAAGAGGAGGTCAAACTGTCACTGATTTCCAGTGATGTAATTGTGTATCTATGTAACTCTAAAGACTCATCTAAAGAGCTCCTAGATCTGATAAATTCAGTTAAGTTTCAGGACACAAAAAATCAATATATACAAATCATTAGCATTGCTATACACCAACAACAACCAACCCGAGAATCAAATCAAGAACTTAATCCCTTTTACAACAACTGCAAACTGCAACTGTATCTCTTAGGAACATACAAAGCCAAGGAGGTGAAAGATCTCTTCAAGGAAAACTGCAAAACACTGCTGAGATATCACTGACGAAAGAAACAAATAGATAACACATCTCATGCTAATGGATGGGTAGAATCATTATTGTGAAAATGACCATATTGTCCAAAGCAATATACAGATTCAGTGTAATTCTCATCAAAATACCATCATCAGTCTTCACAAAACCAGAAAAAAATATCCCAAAATTCGTATAGAACCAAAAAAAGAGCCTGCCTAGCCAAAGCAAGACCAAACAAAAATAATAAATCTGGATGTATCACATTACCCAACTTCAAACTATTTTACAAGACTATCCTTACCAAAACAACATCGTACTGGTATAAAAATAGGTACATAGACCTATGAAACAGAATAGAGAACCCAGAAATGAAACCAAACACTTAGCAGCCAACGGATCTTCAACAAAGCAAACAAAAACATAAAAGTTTGGAAAAGACATATTCCATATGGTAATGGAATATTTGGAAAGCCACATGAAGAAGATTGAAACTGAATTCTCATCTCATCTTATACAAAAATCCACTCAAGATGGATCGAAGACTTAAATCTAAGATCATAAACCATAAAAATTCTACAAGCTAACATTGGAAAAAACAGTGAAAACGTCGGCTTGGTTCTTCGTGACCAGGAAACCAAAATCAAACACAACAAAAACAAAGATAAATAGATTGAACATAATTAGACTAAAAAGCTTCTGCACACCAAAAGAAATAATCATCAGACAGACAACACGTACAGTAGGAGAAAATCTTTGCAATCTATACATGTGACAAAAACTCATATCCAGAATCCACAAGGAACTCAAACAAATCAGCAAGACAAAAAAAAAAATTCCATCAAAAAGTGGGCTAAGGACATGAATAGAAAATTCTTAAAAGAAGATATACAAATGGTCAACAAATATATGGAAAAACACTCAGCATCACTAATTATCAGGGAAATGCAAGTTAAAAACACAATGAGATACCACCTTATTCTTGCAAGAATGGCCATACTTGGAAAATCAAAATATAATAGATATTGACATGGATGTGGTGAAAAGGGAACACTTTTGCATTAATGGTGGGAATGTAAACTAGTATAACCACTGTGGAAAACAGTATGGAGGTTCCTTAGAGAACTAAAAGTAGAACCTCCATTTGATCCAGCAGTCCCACTACTGGGTATCTACCTAGAGGAAAAGATGTCATATGAAGAAGACACGCACGTGCATGTTTATAACAGCACAGTTCGCAATTGTAAAAATATGGAACCAATCGAAATGCCCATCAACCAATGAATAGGTAAAATGTGGCATGGAATACTACCCAGCCATAAAAAGAAATAAAATAATAGGCTGGGCACAGTGGCTCATGCCTGTAATCCCAGCACTTTGGGAGACCGAAGCAGGAGGATCATCTGAGGTCAGGAGTTCAAGACCAGCCCGGTCAACATGGTGAAACCCCGTCTCTACGAAATATACAAAAATTAGCTGGGCGTGGCGGCAGATACCTGTAAGACCAGCTACTCAGGAGGCTGAGGCAGGAGAATCACTTGAAACTGGGAGGCAGAGGTTGCAGTGAGCCGAGATCGTGCCATTGTGCTCCAGCTTGGGCAACAAGAGTGAAACTTTGTCTCCAAAAAAAAAAAGAAAAGAAAAGAAAAAAGTATGAAATAATGGCATTTGCAGCAACCTGCATTATTCTAAGTGAAGTAACTCGGGAGTGGAAAATCATACAATTGCATGTTCTTACTTATAAATGGGAGCTAAACCACTTCTTCCCTTTAAAAACTATTAAAATAAAATAGACAATTTAACATCTTTCCATCACCACTTGATCAAATGAATAAGATATGAGTATGAAAAAAGAAGAGTTAAAAAATAAAACAGAAATAAATATTTGACATTTATAACCAATTAACAAAATATATATATTTTTCAATTGGTAAATATTACCAAACATTTAACAAGATAGAATATATGATGAGTTTTACATCGTCTCAATATATTTGAACTTTTTATATCATAGAAAGTACATTCTCTGATCACGAAGCATATTAAGTTAGAAATAAATAAAAATGAGACACTTAGAAAAACACAAGCTATCTAGGAAATAAACCATACACCTCTGTACATTCTGTAACTAATGCTGTTTTAAAAATTCCTTATATTGGTGTGTGTATATGTGTTTTGTTATTAGATTTACCATGTGTCAAACAAATATATTAATCTTTCACAGAAAAATTTTTCTTTGTATTTTTCTCTGTCCTTAATTTCTACTTTTATATTTGCTCTTGCCATTCTTCTTCTTCCTTTAGTTTTAATGTAATCTGTTTTTGTAGCTTATTGTGGATGTTTAGATAATTGATTTTGCATTATCTTTTTTAGGATCAATACACCAGACTGTAAATATTTTTAAATACTACTATGCTTGCATCCCACAAATTGTGATATATAGTAGTATCATTATTTTTCAGTATGAAGGGTTTTCCAACTTCCCTGTGAATTTTTTATTTGATTCAAGTACAACTTTAAGAGAATGCCTTGAAGGTACACAACCTCTGAGTCTTTTAAGGAAAAAGACAATGATAAACAATTATAGTATAATGCTACAGTTGGGGACTTTTGATACATACTAATTATTGGTATTATGAAGTCACCTTTTCTGTAAGTTGGAAATTACGCCAAAATGAAAATTTTAAATGCAGTAAGGCTTTTACTCTATTACAAAAACACTTACATCAGGAACTCAAGGATAATACAACTTTAAAAAACTTATGTAAACATGTCATATTAAAAGATTAAGGAAGAAGGATTATACAGTTACCTCCACAGTTTTAGAAAAATACACTAAAAAATAAATATTTACTCCAAATTTTAATAATAATTCTTAGAAACCATAAGATTGAAAGTTCTTGTTTAGGTAGAGCCACATCTATGAGAAATATATTGTATATTATGTTTAAAGCAAAACATTAGAAAGATATCTTTTATTTTGGAAACTAGGATGCCTGTTATAATTAATTTTAAATGCAAAATTTGAGATGATTTTCAATAAAATAAGAGCAATAAAACTAGAAAATACATGAAAGAGTGAATATCAAGCAGAAAGAATCTAGATTCTTATGTATTGAAGAAGTCGTAATGATATGGTTAAGATAAAAAGAACTAGGCCGGGCATAGTGGCTCAAGCCTGTAATCTCAGCACTTTGGGAGGCCGAGGCAGGTGGATCATGAGGTCATGAGTTCAAGACTAGCTTGGCCAAGATAGTGAAACCTTGTCTTTACTAAAAATACAAAAATTAGCCAGGCATGATGGTGGGTGCTTGTAATCCCATCTACTCTGGATGCTGAGGCAGAGAACTGCTTGGACCCGGGAGGCAGAGGTTGCAGTGAGCTGAGATCGCGCCACTGCACTCCACCTGGGGCAACAGAGCCAGGCTCTGTCTCAAAAAAAAAAAAAAAAAAAAGAACTAATAAGAATGTATAGAACATGGTTAATTGTAAGGTCAGCATAAAACAAATAACATCTTTCTTATACATTATCAAAAGAAAAATGAAAATTATATAAGAAATTCATTTTACAGAGGATATTTATGTCTACATGCAAATGGCCTAGGAATAAATTAGGAATAAATATATTGGAATATGGAATATAATCTATTAAAATTTGCTGAACTATGTAAAAGAAAAAAATTAGAGAATTGCTTTAATGTGTGGCATAAGTCAATATTTAAAGACCTCAATTTTTTCCAGTCTCTCTCTCTTTTTTTTTTTCTCGCCAGGCTAGCCTGCAGTGGCACCATCTCAGCTCACTGCAACCTCTGCCTCCCGGGTTCAAGCGATTCTCCTGCCTCATCCTCCCGAGTAGCTAGGACTACAGGCACGTGCCACCACACCCAGCTAATTTTTGTATTTTTAGTAGAGACAGTGTTCCACCATTTGGCCAGGATTGTTTCAAACCTCTGACTTCAAGTGATCCTCCTGTCTCAGCCTCCCAAATTGCTGGGATCATAGGCATGAGCCTCCATGCCTGGCCTTTACTATTAATTCACAGCAATATCAGTCTGTTCCATCTAGGATACTTTTGGAAACCTAGTAATTTCTTTCTAAAGTTTATATGGAAGACTAGATGGGTGGAAGTGGGAATTACAAAGAAACATTTAAAAAGAGTAAAATGTTTTACCAATTTAAGGATCCCTGCCTATACTTATAGAAATATGATATTTATCTAAACATATGATAACCATGTTAATTCAAACCAGACAATAATGATGGAATACCAAAATTAAATAATGAAAGAGGAGGACTAATTATATGCACTATAGTTCAGATTTTGTTAAATTTGGTCTTCCTTTTTTTTTTTTTTTTTTTTTTTTGAGACAGAGTCTCGCTCTGTCACCCAGGCTAGGGTGCAGTGGTGCCATCTCGGCTCACTGTAAGCGCCACCCCCCGGGTTCACACCATTCTCCTGCCTTAGCCTCCCGAGCAGCTGGGACTACAGGTGCCCGCCACATGCCTGGCTAATTTTTTGTATTTTTAGTAGAGATGGGGTTTCACGGTGTTAGCCGGGATGGTCTCGAACTCCTGACCTTGTGATCCACCCGTCTCGGCCTCCCAAAGTGCTGGGATTACAGGCGTGAGCCACTGCGCCCAGCCAAATTTGGTCTTTCAAATCAATGATATTATTCAATATTATTTATACCACACAGATGTAAGTGCTGCATTATGCTGAAATATTTAAGCATTTGTTTTTGTGCCCCCAGTCAAATGATCACAGATCACAGATCACATACATCTATGATATGTATATAGTAATGAGAATCTTACATCCCTGAGATAATTACTTGTTGATTTAATTTCTGCTATTTTCTGTTACTAGATATACTACATTTATGTTTTTAAATAGAATTCACCTTGTGTGTGTAGTGCATACACATGTGAGGTGTGCACACACACACATACACATATGACCTCATATGTGTGCATAAGCATACTCAGGTACACTTATTTTTGAGGTTATGCTAGTTTTGTATGAGTAATTTCTAGTTTTTTTGTGTTTTTGTTTTGAATCAATTTATATATTAAGAAAATTATGCATTCTTTCTTTTCCTTTCTGAACTATGAATTCTGGGCCCAGGGACTTTATTAGAGGAATTCTTTGATGAAATTCTTTGATAACCTTCTCATTAATTATTTGTATGACAAATATTTTAGTATTGATTTCTTCCGGAGTCAGTTTTGAATATTTCAGACCACACGTTTTAAAAAATGATTTGAGATTGGCACTTCATTTTTAGTGTATATTATGTCATTAATTATAATTCCTGTTTTTCTCCTGAGTTTTCCATATTCTGTTTATATCATTGTACTTTTTGAGTAGCTAAATATATTTTTAAAAATATTCTCATGCCATAGAAGAAAGAGCCTAAACACCTTTTGTGTGATCCATATCACTAGTTAGAATAAAGATCAAATAAAGACAATTTTAAATGCTATTAAGTTTTGATCAAATATTATTTCTCCACACCAAAATACCAAGTGAATGATGTGAAGTGTAAACCAACCATCTGCTATGTTTCATGTTATTGTAATACACTTGTTTCCTTCAGCATAATGTTAGCAAAAATTGTGTGTGCAGTCATCAGATAAATTTTCTGGGCTTGATTTCCTTCCAGATGTAATTTTATGATCATCCATATTCCAGTTTCCTATGAAATTCACTCATTTAGTAAGAATTTAGTGAATATCTTCTGTGTACACTGCTTTGTACTGAAATTAGTGATTTAAAAAGAGGTGAAAATGTGTTCTTTATTAATACTTTCTGGGAACATTCATTGTACATGTGCATCAAAGACATGCACATAGGAAGAATCTGCAACAATTTAATTGACATACAATATGAACTATAAAAATGTGTGATACAGAAAATGGGTCTAAAATAACAAACTAGCCCTACAGGAAATAAATTAGAAAGACAATGAGAATCTGTACTTGAACTGGCCATTGAATAATAAGTAAATTTTAAGAGCCAACAGGAATAGAAAGACAATTGGAAAACTAGGTATATGAAAATAATATTTTTTGAAAACCTCTTTTGTGTTTTTATTCCGTTAAAATTTTAGTATGTTGGTGCGAGATAAATCTAAGAGATTACCATAGAATAGTAAATATGTGCTATAGACCTTAATGGTTTTCTAAAAGCAGAAGTTTATTATATGGTTTAAGTCTGTATTGATTCAGAAAAATAATGCATTATTTTTATATTTAATTTCCCTGCTGAGTCATTTGGCCTTCTTTTTAGAAATACATATGGGTTATTCACATTATATCAACCACATGTATAGACAACTGAAGAAAACTGTAAACAAAAAAAATTGCTCTGATCCTCACATAATTTATATTCTAGAAACAAAAGATACAATTTAATAAACAAGTCAGATAATATGCATTTTATGACAGGAGACATTATCTATGTCAAAGGTTCATAAACAGTCCCCTGGATATGATCATGGCATGCCAATATATGTATTGTGGAAATATCATGTCGTAACCGAGCGAGTTGTAGAGAAACGCCACGCTGTGAGACGATTTCAGGAGTCCTTTATTATCCGGCAACCGAGAGACCGCTAGTGCTCAAAATTCTCTTGGCCCCAGAGAAGGGGCTAGATTTTCTTTCATACTTTGGTTTAGAAAGGGGAGGGGGAGCTTAGCTGAAGCAATCTTACAGAAGTAAAACAGGCAAAAAAGTCAAAAGGACAAATGGTTACGGGAAAACAAACAGTTCCAGGTGCAGGGGCTTTAAATCCATCACAAGGTGATAGATGTGGGGGCTTTGGGTTCTATCAACCGGGCGAATTCCTGGGAACTGCAGATATAGCGTGCCACAGTATCTTATCAGTTAATTGAGTTCTTTGATGTTCTGGGAGTCAGTTTGCACAAGTTAAGTCCTTGAGGAATGGGGGTGGGTAAGAGGCTGCAAGTGAAGGAGCCAAAATGGAGTTTGTCTGGCTCTCTCAGCTAAGGGAGAGTCAGTTCAGGTTAAAACAAGGTAGGATAGCACAGTAAGACCTTCCGTGTGAAAAAGAATTGAAAGGAATCCTGGACTCAAACGAATATGTAAAAAGTTTTTATAGAATGTTAAGCAGGAAATGATTGTGATTTGAAATAACAGGTTATAGGTGGGAATGGAAAGAGTAAATAGACCAAGGAATCATTTGAGAGAAACATACTTCCTGATGTTGTATTTATGCTGCAGGGGAACAGAGAAAAGGTACAAATGATTAGTTTTCAAATTTTTGGCTTAAAAATTTGTTAACCCAGTGCCTGATACAGGGGGTATTAGTTAACACTAACTGCTTTGGTTGCCAGGTAAAGAAACTCTACTTTGTCAGGAAAAGGCAGGAGTCAATGAGCCATGATCCATGGCCAAATTGATCTTGCCATCTGTTTCTGTAAATCAAGTTTCATTGCAACACAGCCATATCCATCACTGGAGCTTAATAGTTGCACCCAAACCTTACGTTCCATAAAACCTAAAATATTTGCAATCTAGCCCTTTACAGAAGATGCTTACTGACCTTGGGCTAAAACAGAACAGTAAAATTCATCAGTGTTCAACGTCTTTTCAGGTGTTCAGACAGTGTTATCCGGACTCTGCCTCTGCATCTTTCAGTTCTGCCTCAACATCGGTTTCTGCTTCAGTAGGCTCAGAAGGTGCTTCATGAGACAGCAACATTACCCTATCCATTTAGAATCCAGAAGGAGTAAACTTTGTCCAAAAATTTTAGCTAAGTTCATGGAAGTCACTGTCTGTACTGAGGTCTGGATTTCATGGCATCTGTGGAGTTAGAGGTGGAATAAAGTCATTTGGACTGAGGATTTGGAGTCTCCAAAGGAAAATCATGGTACTATTATTACCCACACCTGATGTCCAGCATACTGGAAACATAGGAGAAGCATAAGGTCTTGAAAGAGAAAAAAATACTTAATTTTAGTCATAATGAGTTAAAAAGATACAGTAATTAAAAAAAATGAATACTCATGCAAAACATATGAGCTAGATAAAGTTTTGGTCTTTGGAGAATTTTATCTATATTGACTCTATTGTCTTTCACAATGCTTCTGTGAAATATGTATCTCCATTTATCAGATGAGAAAATTGACGGAAACTGAAGATATTCAGAAATAATAGCAACCAACTAATACTATTTATTTACTATTTGCTAAATAATTTCCTAAATAAATTTTTAAAGTAATTATCTTTCCTGGCAATGCGTAATTATTGAGAAGTCACTGTTACAAGCATCAAATGCCTAGCTATGTACAAAAAGGCAAAGTTTCTGCCATCTGGGAAATCATGCTACTATGACATAATAGTAAGCAGGCAGAAAAAGTTGGCTTTCAATACTTAAATACCATCAGCAAAGTATGACGGGAGGCCTTCATTTTAAATGAATGCTGTATGTTTAGCCCAACTCCCTCTAAACATAACTGGTATATGAATTGATATCGTACTAGATATTTCTGTTTTTGAGTCTCAGCATAATTTTGAGTGGAGAAAAAATATACATACATCTTTATCTGCGGTGAGATCCTCCCTCTATGTAAAGAAAATTGAAATAGAATTGTGTTGTTTCAGAAAAGCAAGATTAAATTTATTTTGTTTAATAAATGTAAATTATTTACTTATTGAAAGTAGGTAAGGGGAAGATCATGATCACAGTTAGTGATTATTGAGTCCTTGAAAAATACCAAATAGTCTTCACTTAAATCATCTTTAGATTAACTGGCATTATTATAAACCTGTTTTACCAGCATAGAAATTCTTGTGGTCAGCTGGCTGTTAATGCACCATATGCCGTTTAGTCAGGATTTGAACCCAGTGAGATACAGCTAGAGCAGCATGCTTCTACTCACTACACCATGATGCCTCCATAGAACCCCGTGGTTTCATTGCTGCTTGTTCTCTTGTCTCAACTGTGAAAACATCTGAGACTCTGCAGTTGACTCAGAGAAGTAGAAAGGAAATTGCAGCCCCTTTCCTGATAATATCAGGGATAGGAAAGTAACTGCAAACATTGAACACAATTTTAAGAGTAAGAAATGCTTGGACTCACTGTTTCCTGAATCGCATAGTGCAGAATATGAATTCAGGCAGTGGCTGACTTTGTCCTCCAACTGTATAAACAAGGCAGTAGACTCCAGGAGGGAATCTGAGATAAGTTTTTAAATTTTTTTTGGTTATTAGTTTTGTAACCTGTGACACCTGGAGGTGCAGTTTCTGTGGTCCTCTTTAACTCCAAACGGATTATGGAGCAAGTTGATAAATAGTCCATCACCTAGAAAACAGTTACGAAGAACAGGCCTCAGAAAACAACTTCATTAATGTCTATGTTTTTGGAAAGGAAATTCTCCCTTATGCTTTTCACAGTTATAGAAATCTCAGGCACAAAAAAGCCTTTTCATAAGTATTAGCATATACATTTCTTTAAAATAATGAGAATGTTTTAAATGTTACAAAGAAAATATAAGGAGACATAATAGTTACATTTCAATAATACACTTATGTACAAAGTAGTAAAGATCGTATGTTGTAATACATGGGAATCATATGTTGTAATAGATGGGAAATAGTAATTTGGTTCAAAGTATTTGGAGCATGTTCATTAATCTAGATTAATACATTGTATATTTAATTTAGATAGAAATAACATTTTTATTTTATAATTATATAAGAACATAGCTATTTTTCAAATTTATACATTATTTACTTAGAATCTGAAACTAAAATTTGGTTTTAACTGTATCGTCACCTTAGTTTTTCTTTTCGGAGATATGTAGTTTAGGTCAGCTTAGTAATATCCAGAATTTACACGTGTGAAATTTAGGAGGATTTTAAGATATATCGATATTGTCAAGAAAGTATTCAATAAATGATAAATTAATGAAAATTAATGATAAAATAATACTAACAATAATCATGGAAAACATTGATCTTATTATCCTTGAAATAGCAAAGAATTGGCACAATGATGGGTTTTTTTAGATTAAATTATCTAAATAATTGCTTCAGTCTTCTATTGTACTTTCCCAAACTAGATTCTTAGGACTTTATGATGTGTGGTAGTTAAGAGTACACAGAATGGAAGAAATAACATCCAGTAAGTTGTTTGCTTAACATACTTACCACAGTTCTCACTTATAAGCTAATTTAAGCAATCTTTTTTAGGTATGCGTGTTCTAAGCTAAATCTAACATGGTTGTATTTTCTGATCTCAAAGAAGATAAATCTTAATTCTACTGAAGATATTGTTATCAATATCACTGTCTCATAAGCTTGCTAATATTTAGATATTGTGATACATACATACATACATACATACATACATACATATTTGATAAAATATAGGAGTAGAGATACCTAGAAATAGATCTACCTTTTTAAATAAGGCTTTAGCTCATGGCAACTTGAGCACAAAGAAAGCATGACTGTAGTATCCATAGTAATAATATACAGGAGTAATCCTACTTAATTGAAGTACATTTATGAAAGGATAGCATTGTACCACAATAAAGGTCATAAATTTTAATGATACTGGTGAATGGATTTGTTGGAGAAAAGAAGTAAAATGATATTCAATATGTGAGAATCATTTAACACTCAAAATTTTATTTTTTTCACTAACTTCTATGAAACTTTCTATTGTTTTTTTCTGGGATTTGACTTCTCCATTTGGCGAGCTGTCATTTTGACAGGGGTTAACACCAAAGGTCATCTTTCTGGAGGGCCATTTTACTAGAAAGCTTGAAGACAGCTGTGGTGGGATTTCCTTTATATTAAACCCAGTTTAGAGGAGAATGCAGAGTCCCCAGGTATACTGTTAAAGCAGGGCATTTCAAAGTAACGTCTTGCTTGGTTGCCACTTTGAACTGCTATATCTTTATATTGTTGAAGCAGTATTTTTTCCCTCCACCATTAAAGGTATTAATTGTAAGTGCTTGAGAAGCACTTGTAACACAAAGCACTTCTGCTCCTACTATCATTTATTTAGTTTTAGCTTTCAAAACATAGAGAAATAATTGTTTTATCTTTATATAACAGCACTTTAAAATGTTTATTTTTATGCTGTTCCTAAACAATGTCATAAAGTCGTCTCTATTAGAGATCTTTCTGCTTATTTCAAACATCAAAAATTATCCATATGTGCTGAATAATTTTCACACTATATGGAAGCTTCAGGTTTTCCTTACAATTTTTCCCAATCTAGAATTTTGAATCTACACGGTTTAAGTAGCCCAGACCTTTGGTACCCAGATATAGATGAATTAATCATCAACAACTAATATATATTTTATATAGTTTGAATTTTATTAATTTGTATAATGAAGGGAACTTCAGCCTGTTGTATTCCATGGGAAAACAATCATCTTATGTACAGTGTTTACTTCCCAGCTTTGCAACTATGGTGACTGGAAATGATAAAGTAGTTCCCAGAATTTCAGTGTTAATTATGGTATAGTACATCATTGGGACCCTTGTTTTAGAAAAGAAAAACTTTTCAAGATTTGTATTACATTGCCATCTACTTTAAATGCAGTTTAATTGTATAAGAAACACATTGTTTTTACAATTTTGATTTTGAGTATTTTCCTACTAAACTATATCAAAGATATTTAATGTTTTCAAAACACGTTTTTGTAAACGTGTTTTGAAAGAATAAATGATCTATTATATTCTAATAAATGCTTTAAAATTGTTTTAGATCTAGGATATTGTAGCTGTTATTGTGATACTCTGTCAGTTTTCCTCTTCGGGGCCTCCAAGAAAACCATTTCCCAGTTTATGAGGAAAACCATTTACAGCTTCATCACTCAATTAGGAATTGCCCTCAACCACAGGAAACTGCATAGTCAAGAGTATGCCCATTGTGTGGATGCATCCTGAGGTCCATTGTTGTCCTATGGTGGGAATATCAAAGTTGAACTCTTATAACTCAATTTGGAACAATGTGAAGGCTCGTTTTAAGTCCAGAGCTGTTTATAGAAGCAGCAGAATCCTCCATTGTCACCTTATTGTTTGGCAGCTTCCCCGTCTGTCTAATCCTGCATTTCTCACTTCTTTACAGGTGTGTATCTCAAGAGCACTCCACAACAAAGATTCTGCCTGCAATCCTCCACTTCAAGGTCTGTTCCGGGAAACCTGTGTAACACGGTTATACATAGAGTGGTCTTAGGAAGCTGACTTTAACATGAAAATTTAGAGTTGGATCTTTTGCCGACATATTGAATATTCATAAGAGCATATGATACATTTGTCTACCATAAACATGTCATTTCAAAAAACCCTTAAAGTTGCCTTGTAGGACATCATTTTAAAACTAGTGTGTAGGAATATTTCATATCAGTTATTCAGTCTTCTTAATATCTGAATCCAAATTAATCTTCCATTCTGCTTTTGTTTATAAATAATATGATTTATTGTCAGATTCAATAATTTATATTTTCATTTATTCTAAAGTAGGAAATGCCAGCATAAAAATAAATTATTTGAAACAAATCACATTGTTGTCCCATTTTCCCATTACTCACGTGTAGAAGATATTGTTTTTAACAAAAACGGTAAGAGAAACAGAAACTACCCTTTATTAACTGATGCTTACTGGAAGCTTTAGAAGGATTTTATTTAACTTTCAATCAAGTTTTTCATGGACATTTTTGTTATTGACAAATAATTTTAATTTATCAAATCCTTACAGCAAATTATAGGTGCCATTATTAACAGATTTTTTTTTAAAACCTGATTCACAGAAAAGGTTAATGATATGGTTTGGATCTTTGACCCCATCAAATCTCATGTCGAATTGTAATCCCCAGTACTGGAAGTGGGGCCTGGTGGGAGGTGATTAAATTATGGAAGTGGAATTCTCATAAATGGAATAGCACCATTCCCTTGGTGCTGTCTTGTGATTGAGTTTTCATGACGTTTGGTTGTTTAAAAGTTTGTGGCACCTTTCCCATCTCTCTCTCTTGCTCTTTCTGCAGCCAGGTGAAGGGCTGTTCCCCCTTTGCCTTCTGCCATGATTGTAAATTACCTGAGGCCTCCCCAAAAGCTGAGCAGATGTCAGCATCATGCTTCCTTAACAGCCAGTGGAATTATGAGTCAATTAAATCTATTTTCCTTATAAATTACCAGTCTTCAGTTTTTCTTCATAGCAGTGAGGAAATGAACTAATTCAGCTAGTAAATGACAAATGCCATAAAAATAGCAAATAGCACAAGAAGATATCCAGCCAAGACTAGGGGACTCCAGAACCTAAGGATTTCTGAAAGCGTGGGTTTTTAAGAGTGTGAAGAAACTAAGCCTGGGACACATTTAGGAACTCAATTACATAAGAAATAAAAATCATATATAGACTATTTAAATTTAGAAGAGGAGGAGGAGAGGAGAAAGATGAGGAAGAGGAGGAGGAGGAAGAAGACATTCTGGTTTAGCACATTTACTCCAGTCTATAGGGAAAGCTCAGTTATACCCGTTCCCCACTAACCCTAAGAGGAGCTCTAATGTTCATAAGGGGCTTTCTCAAGGACTCAAATAAATCCTCAGGGATACAAAATAGGGTGGGACACCAAGCAATAGAGGTGTGTGTGTCTTTGTGTGTGCGCGTGTGTGTGTGTTAGACAAATAGATGAAAATTTTTTTCTTTTGAGACATAATCATTTTGTTTGGAGTCTCTCTCTTTTTCTCTCAATTTTCTCTTTCTCTCCCTCTCTCTGTCTTTCTTTTTCTTTCTCACTTTCCCTTTGCAATACTAGTGAAGTAAGGCAAAATGAAATGGGATCTTTCTCTAGCTTGATAGATCATTTTTTATTATTTGTTTCTTCATTACAAACTGTCCTGTTAAACTTTCATGGCTTAAAACAAAATAATTTATCTTGTTCCTGAAACTGAACTTTGGGCAGGGCCCAGTGTGAAAATCTCATCTCTGTCTATGTCAATCAGGTCAGCTGAGGAAATTCAACTGGGGCTACAGGTATAATTTTCAAGACAGCTCGCAGATGTGGTTGATGGATGCTGTCAGTTGGTAACTCAGCCATAACGGTCATTCAGGAGCCTCACTTCCTCTCCAAATGAGAATCTGTAGAGAACATCTTATGTTCTCCATGGCATAGTGGCAGTATCCTAAAAGCAAGTCTTCCAAGGGACAGGAAATAGAAGATGCTACTCTCTCTCTCTCTTTATTACACTTTAAGTTCTGGGGTACATGTGCAGAATGTGCAGGTCTGTTAATAGGTATACATGTGCCATAGTGGTTTGCTGCACCCATCAACCCATCACCTACATTAGGTATTTCTCCTAATGCTGTCTCTCCCCCAGCCCCCAATCCCACGAAAGGCCCTGGTGTGTGATGTTCCCCTCCCTGTGTCCATGTGTTCTCTTTGTTCAACTCCCACTTATGAGTGAGAACATGCAGTGTTTGGTTTTCTGTTCTTGTGTTAGTTTGCTGAGAATGATGTTTCCAGCTTCATCCGTGTCCCTGCAAAGGACATGAAATCATCCTTTTTTTACAGCTGCAGAGTATGCCATAGTGTATATGTGTCACATTTTCTTTATCCAGTCTATCATTGATGGATATTTTGGTTGGTTCCAAGTCTTTGCTATTGTGAGTAGTGCCTCAATAAACATATGTGTGCATGTGTGTTTACAGTAGAATAATTTATCATCCTTTGGGTATACAGCCAATAATGGGATTGCTGGGTCAAATGGTGTTTCTAGTTCTAGATCTTTGAGGAATCGCTAAACTGTCTTCCACAATGGTTGAACTAATTTACACTCCCACCAACAGTGTAAAAGCATTCATATTTCTCCACATCCTCTCTAGCATCTGTTATTTCCTTACATTTTAATGATCGCAATTCTAACTGGCGTGAGATGGTATCTCATTGTGGTTTTGATTTGCATTTCTCTAATGACCAATGATGATGAGCTTTTTTTCATATGTTTATTGGTTCCATAAATGTCTTCTTTTGAGAAGTGTCTGTTCATATCCTCCGTCCACTTTTTGATGGGATTATTTGTATTTTTCTTGTAAATTTGTTTAAGTTCTTTGTAGATTCTGGATATTAGCCCTTTGTCAGATGGATAGATTGCAAAAATTTTCTCACATTCTGTGCATTGCCTGTTCACTCTGGTGATGGTTTCTTTTGCTGCACAGAAGCTCTTTAGTTTAATTAGATTCCATTTGTCAATTCTGGCTTTTGTTGCCATTGCTTTTGGTGTTTTAGACATAAAGTCTTTGCCCATGCCTGTGTCCTAAGTGGTATTGCCCAGGTTTTCTTCTTGGATTTTTATGGTTTTAGGTCTTACATTTAAGTCTTTAATCCATGTTGAGATGATTTGTGTATAAGGTGTAAGGAAGGGGCCCAGTTTTAGTTTTCTGCATATGGCTAGCCAGTTTTCCCAACACCATTTAAATAGAGAATCTTTTCCTCATTGCTCGTTTTTGTCAGGTTCATCAACAATCAGATGGTTGTAGATGTGTAGTGTAATTTCTGAGGCCTCTGTTCTGTTCCATTGGTCTATATATCTGTTTTGGAACCAGTACCATGCTGTTTTGGTTACTGTAGCATTGCCGTATAGTTTGAAGTCAGGTAGTGTGATGCCTCCAGCTTTGTTCTTTTTGCTTAGGATTGTCTTGGCTGTGCAGGCTCTTTTTTGGTTCCATATGAAGTTTAAAATAGTTTTTTCCAATTCTGTGAAGAAAGTCAGTAGTAGCTTGATGGGGATAGCATTAAATCTATAAATTACTTTGGGCAGTATGGCTATTTTCATGATATTGATTCATCCTATCCATGAGCATGGAATGTTTTTCCATTTATTTGTGTCCTCTCTTATTTCTTTGAGCAGTGGTTTGCAGTTCTCCTTGAAGAGGTCCTTCACATCCCTTGTAAGTTGTATTCTTAGATATTTTATTCTCCTTGTAGCAATTGTGAATGGAAGTTCACTCATAATTTGGCTCTCTGCTTGTCTGTTATTGATGTATAGGAATGCTTGTGATTTTTTCACGTTGATTTTGTATCCTGAGACTTTGCAGAAGTTCCTTATCAGCTTAAGGAAATTTGGGGCTGAGACGATGGGGTTTTTAAAATATGCAGTCATGTCATCTGCAAACAGAAACAACTTGACTTCCTCTTTTCCTATTTGAATACCGTTTCTTTCTTTCTTTTGCCTGACTGCCCTGACCAGAACTTCTCATACTATGTTGAATAGGAGTGGTGAGAGAGGACATCCCTGTCTTGTGCCAGTTTTCGAAGGGCATGCTTCCAGTTTTTTCCCACTCAGTATGATGTTGGCTGTGGGTTTGTCATAAATAGCTGTTATTATTTTGAGATATGCTTCACCAATACCTAGTTTATTGAGTTTTTAGCATGAAAGCCTGTTGAATTCTGTTGAAGGCCTTTTCTGCATCTATTGAGATAATCATGTGGTTTTTGTCATTGGTTCTGTTTATGTGATGGATTACATTTATTGATTTGTGTGTGTTGAACCAGCCTTGCATCCCAGGTATGAAGCCAAGTTGATCTTGTGGGTAAGCTTTTTAATGTGCTGCTGGATTTGGTTTGCCAGTATTTAATTGAGGATTTTCACACAGATGTTCATCAGGGATATTGGCCTCAAATTTTCCTTTTTTGTTGTGTCTCTTCCAGGTTTTGGTATCAGGATGAGGCTGGCCTCATCAAATGAGTTAGGGAGGATTCCCTCTTTTTCTATTGCTGGGAATAGTTTCAGAAGAAATGGTGCTGGCTCCTCTTTGTAACTGGTAGAATTCGGCTGTGAATCCGTCTGGTCCTGAACTTTTTTTGGGTGGTAGGCTATTAATTATTGCCTCAATTTCAAAACTAGTTATTGGTGTATTCAGGGATTCTACTTCTTTCTGGTTTAGTCTTCAGAGGGTGTATATGTCTAGGAATTTATCCATTTCTTCTAGATTTTCTAGTTTATTTGTGGAGAGGTGTTTATAGTATTCTCTGATGGTAGTTTGTATTTCTGTGGGATCAGTGGTGATATCCTCTATATCATTTTTATTGTGTCTATTTGATTCTTCTCTCTTTTCTTCTTTATTAATCTGGCTAGCGGTCTATTTTGTTGATCTTTTTAAAAAACCAGCTCCTGATTTTTTGAAGGGTTTTTTCGTGTCTCTATCTCCTTCAGTTCTGCTCTGATCTTAGTTATTTCTGGTCTTCTGCTTGATTTTGAATTGATTTGCTGTTGCTTCTCTAGTTCTTTTAATTTAGATATTAGGCTGTCCATTTTAGATCTTTCCTGCTTTCTCTTGTAGGCATTTAGTGCTATAAATTTCCCTCTACACACTGCTTTAAATGTGTCCCAGAGATTCTGGTACGTTGTGTCTTCGTTCTTATTGGTTTCAAAGAACAGCTTTTTTTCTGCCTTCTTTTCATTATTTGCCCAGTAGTCATTCTGGAGCAGGTTGTTCAGTTTCGATGTAGTTGTGTGGTTTTGAGTAAGTTTCTTAATCCTGAGTTTTATTTTGATTGCACTGTGGTCTGAGAGACCATCATGATTTCTGTTCTTCTGCATTTGCTGAGGAGTGTTTTACTTCCAATTATGTGGTCAATTTTAGAATAAGTGAGCTGAGGTGCTGAAAAGAATCTGTATTCTGTCAATTTGGGGTGGAGAGTTCTGTACATGTCTATTAGGTCTGCTTGGTCCAGAGCTGAGTTCAAGTCCTGCATATCCTTGTTAACTTTCTGTCTCTTTGATATGTCTAATATTGACAATGGGGTGTTAAAGTCTCCCGCTATTATTGTGGGAGAGTCTAAGTCCCTTTGTAGGTCTCTAAGAACTTGCTTTATGAATTGGGGTGCTCCTGTATTGGGTGCATATATATTTAGGATAGTTAACTCTTCCTGCTGCATTGATCCCTTTACCATTATGTAGTGCCCTTCTCTGTCTCTTGATCCTTGTTAGTTTAAAGTCTGTTTTATGAGATTAGGATTGCAACTCCTGCTTTTTTTTTTTTTTTTTTTTTGCTATCCATTTGTTTGCTAAATATTCCTCCATTCTTTTATTTTGAGCCTACGTGTGTCTTTGCTTGTGAGATGGGTCTCCTGAATTCAGCACACTGATGGGTCTTGAATCTTTACCCAATTTGCCAGTCTGTGTCTTTTAATTGGGGCATTTAGCCCATTTACATTTAAGGTTAATATTGTTACATGTGAATTTGATCCTGTCATTATAATGCTAGTTGATTGTTTTGCCCCTTAGTAGATGCAGTTTCTTCATATTGTCGATGTTCTTTACAACTTGGTATGTTGTTGGTGTGTTTTGCAGTGGTTGGTACCGACTGTTCCTTTCCATGTTTAGTGCTTCTTCAGGAGCTCTTGTAAGGCAGGCTTGGTGGTGACAAAATCTCTCAGCATTTGCTTGTCTGTAAAGGATTTTGTTTCTACTTTGCTTATGAAGCTTAATTTGGCTGGATATGAAATTCTGGGTTGAAAATTATTTTAGAATGTTGAATATTGGCCTCCACTCTCATCTGGCTTGCAGGGTTTCTGCCAAGAGATCCGCTGTTAGTTCTGATGGGCTTCCCTTTGTGGGTAACCCGACCTTTCTCTTTGGCTGCCCTTAATATTTTTTCTTTTATTTCAACCTTGGTGAATTTGATGATTATGTGTCTTGGGGTTGCTCTTCTCAAGGAATATCTTCATGATGTTCTCTGTATTTCCTGAATTTGAATGTTGGCCTGTCTTGCTAAGTTGGGGAAGTTCTCCTGGGTAATATCCTGCAGTGTTTTCCAACTTGCCTCCATTCTCCTCATCACTTTCAGGTACACCAATCAGATGTAAATTTGGTCTTTTTGCATAGTCCCGTATTTCTTGGAGGCTTTGTTCGTTTCTTTTTATTCTTTTTTCTTTAAACTTCTCTTCTCACTTCATTTCATTCATTTGGCCTTCCATCACTGATACCCTTTCTTTCAGTTGATCAAATCGGCTACTGAGGCTTGTGCATTCATCACGTAGTTCTCGTGCCTTGGTTTTCAGCTCCATCAGGTCCTTTAAGGACTTCTCTGTATTGGTTATTCTAGTTAGCCATTCATTTAATCTTTTTTCAAGGTTTTTAACTTCTTTGCCATGGGTTCGAATTTCCTCCTTTAGCTCAGAGTAGTTTGATCGTCTGAAGCCTTCTTCTCTCAACTCATCAAAGTCATTCTCTCTCCAGCTTTGTTCCATTGCTGGTGAGGAGCTGCATTCCTTTGGAGGAGGAGAGGCATTCTGATTTTTAGAATTTTCCGTTTTTCTGCTCTATTTTTTCCCCATCTTTGTTGTTTTATCTACCTTTGGTCTTTGATGATGGTGACGTACAGATGGGGTTTTGGTGTGGATGTCCTTTTCTGTTTGTTTGTTTTCCTTCTAACAGTCAGGATCCTCAGCTGCAGGTCTGTTGGAGTTTGCCGGAGGTCCACTGCAGACCCTTGTTTGCCTGGGTATCAGCAGCAGAGGCTGCAGAACAGCAGATATTGGTGAACAACAAATGTTGCTGCCTGATTATTCCTCTGGAAGTTTTGTCTCAGAGGAGTACCCAGCCCTGTGAGGTGTCAGTCTGCCCCTACTGGGGGGTGCCTCCCAGTTAGGCTACTCGGGGGTCAGGGACCCACTTGAGGAGGCAGTCTCTCCGTTCTCAGATCTCAAGCTGCATGCTCGGAGAACCACTACTCTCTTCAAAGCTCAGTTGGAAATGCAGAAATCATTCGTCTTCTTCATTGCTCAGACTGGGAACTGTAGGCTGGAGCTGTTCCTATTCAGCCATCTTGGTTCCACCACCCTATAAAATCATTAATAAACCAAAGACTTTAGTAAAATGGAAATTTTATTTTAACTTGCAACCTGAGAAATAACTGTCAACAAAATTAGAGAAATTACCACATTAAAGTTTTAAAATCTTGACCCTAACAATGAAAACTCAGGTGTACCTAAGAACCATCAGCCCACGGGTCAAGGGGAGCGAAACTAAATAAAAAGCAAAATAAAACCAAGAAAACCAAATTCAGGATTATTCGGTATTCTGTAATGCTATTTTATCTTCAGAGTCACAGGAAATGGTTATTATTATTATTATTATTATTGTTGTTTGGATATGGAATCTCTGTCAGCCAGGCTGGAGTGCAGTGGCGCGATCTTGGCTCACTGCACCCTCTGCCTCTCGGGTTCAAGTGATTCTCCTGCCTCAGCTTCCAGAGTAGTTGGGATTACAGACATGCTCCACCATGCCTGGCTAACTTTTGTATTTTTATTAGAGACAGGGTTTCACCATGTTGGCCAGGCTGGTCTCAAACTCCTGACCTCAAGCAATCCACCTGCCTCGGCCTCCCAAAGTGCTGGAATTACAGGCATAGGCCACTGCACTCAGCTGAAAATAATTTTATGCACATTCCAAGTCAAAATACATTCTATTTTTGAATATTTGATGACTTTAGGATATTATATTAACTCTTAATTGAATTAATACAAGTTTAGATGTAAAGGTTATGTTTATGTTGACTAAAAATTATTAATGTTTCACATATATGAAAGTAATAATGTCATAGTTTTTATACTTGTAGAATACTTTGAAATATGTATTAGCTAATATTTTATGTTCATTTTGGGTTTTCACATTATTGTTAGAGAGATCCACAGAAAACTAATACTTTGTGAATATCCAAATCATAAGCATTTTGCTGGATGCGTTCATAAATATTTTATTTAAAAAGAACATTAATTGAAGTTTTACACTATTTTATGATTCATCAAACACAGCAACTGAATACTGGCATATAGCAACATTACAGAGGTTAGTCTAAGATAAAACTCATAAAAGGGTAAAAGGAAGGAAAGGAAAAAGGATACCAGGCTGTATAAAGATTTTAAATATAGGCAGGGTCCGGTGGCTCACGCCTCTAATTTCAACACCTTGGGAGGCCGAGGTGGGCAGATCACGAGTTCAGGAGAACGAGACTCATCCTGGCTAACATGGTGAAACCCTGTCTCTACTAAAAGTAAAAAAATTAGCTGGGCGTGGTGGTGCGCATCTGTAGTTCCAGCTACTCATGAGGCTGAGGCAGGAGAATCGCTTGAACCTGAGAGGCAGAGCTTGCAGTGAGCCGAGATTGCGCCACTGCACGCTAGCCTGGGTGACAGAGTGAGACTCCGTCTCAAAAAAAAAAAAACAAAAACACAAAAAGATTTTAAAAGCAAACATAATATGTCTGAACCTTTGCCTGCAGTTTCATATTTTGTGAAAAGCATTTTGTAAGTAGAGGACTCCTAAGTGCTGTAAGGCACCTAGTACACTACAATGGCACAGATGTGGCAGATACTCATTGAAATGTTTTTAACTTCTGATATATGTTATCTTTGTTGTTCATTTATTAATCTAGTGAAAAACAGCCAATAGATGGAGTGACATTGACCTGTAAAACTTCCAAGATCCCATCCAAGCTTACTGTCCTCTGAAGTTCTCCATAATTGATTGTCTGTTCCCACCAACATTTAGCATAAGCTAGAAGCTTACATTGTTAATCATCCTTCTCTGTTTATGTGCTGACTTGCAGATAAATGGGCCTATGTAGCCTTTATCTTCACAGCCCTAATAAAATCTACGTAATTTAATAACTTTGTCATAAACCCAATGTTTCATAAAATTATGTCTTATCAACTATGTTCTGGTAAAAGAATTGCTCATTTTTGCTTAAGCTTTTCTGACTCTCCATTGCCTGCTGAATACAGTAAGTTCTTAACTCAGTGTGAAGATTTAATATGTTCTTGAAAACTGTGACCTGTAATTAAACCAATTTTACCATAGCCTAATTGATAGAAATAGTTAAGTTTCTATGGCGTATTTCTGGTCACAAAAACATCACCAAACTTAGAAAGGCCCAAAACACTTACAGTATTAAACACTGAAATAACTGTGAGCACTACATACATTTAAGAAAAATTAGGTTGGACGCAGTGGCTTGTGACTGTAATCCCAACACTTTGGGAGGCCGAGGTAGGAGGATCACTTGAGGTCAGTAAATCGAGAGCAGCCTGGCCAACATGGCAAAACCCTGTCTCTACTAAAAATACAAAAAATTAACCGGGTGTGAGGCTGAGGCAGGAGAATCGCCTGAACGTGGGGGGAGGTGGAGGTTGCAGTGAGTTGAGATCGAGCCACTGCACTCCAGCCTGGGTGACAGAGCAAGACATCATTTCAAAAAATGAATAAATAAATAAATGAAAAATTAATAAAAATATTATGAGGGCCACCCTGATAAAATAACTGGGAAAGTTATTTTTCTTACTGTGTTTTCTTAGTTTCTTTATTTGTAGGCACAGCTGCATAAAGAAACCAGATGGCCCAATAGCACCAGAGCTTATCCACCCCTGACCAGATATCGAAGGAGGTAATATCCCCAACGAGCACAAACTTGAACAGGTGACCCCTAGTTGCTTTTAGATCAATTTTTTTTTTTTTAAGACAGAGTCTTACTCTGTTGCCCAGGCTTGAGTGCAGGGGCACCATCTCGGCTCACTGCAACCTCCGGCTCCCAGGTTCAAGCGAGTCTCCTCCTCAGCCTCCCAAGTAGCTTGGATTACAGGTGTGTACCACCTTGCCCAGCTAATTTTTTTTTTTTTTTTTTGGTATTTTTTTTTAGTAGAGACCAGGTTTCACCATGTTGGCCAGGCTGGTCTCGAACTCCTCACCTTAGGTAATCCACCCTCCTTGGCCTCCTGTAGATGTATGTTTATGCACTGAACCTATGCATGTAGAGTCCCACCCTGCACAGTTCTTAAAAACCCCTGATAAAATTGTGTATTAATTCTAGTGATATTTTAGCGAATCTTTTTTATTTTACAGAAAATTATTTCATTTGCAATAATGACAGTTCTACTTTTATTTTATAATCTGGACAATTTTTTTTCTGTTGTAGAATTTCCCTGGCTGATACCTCCAGTACAATGCTGAATAGAGTGGTTAAAGTGGAAATTCTTGTCTTCTCAAACTTTCAGGTAAAGAAGCACAAATCTGTCGCCATTAAGTATGATGGATGTTAGCTGTAGGTTTTTTATAGATACCTCTTAGTGGGTCTCAAAATCTTTTTCTATTAGTAGTTTGCTGGGGGTTTTGTCAGGAATGATGCTTGATATTTGTAACTTTCTCTGTACCTATTTAAAGGATCACTTTTTGTTCTTTACTAATATTGGGTATTATCTTGATTGAATTTTAGATACTAAGTCACAACGACATTTACAAAACAATCACATTTGTTCTTGGTGTATATTCATATTTTATGTGCCTCGATTTAGCATGCTAAAGTTTTCTGAGGCTGTATGTGTCTACATGAATATGGCATATTTGCCCACAGACCTTCTGTTTATACTTGTGTCTGGCCTTAGTATTACAGTAATACTGGCCTCTAGAATGAATTGGAAAATGTTCCCTCTTCTTCATTTTTTGGAAGTATTTTCTGCTGAAGAATTAGTATTAATTATTTATTGAATATTGGTAGAATGTTTTATATAGGTTATTTTGCCCTGGATTTTCTTTGTGAAAGTATTTTAAATGAGTGCTTTTGCTTTACTTGAGTAACAATTCATAATATATAAATATTTATTTTATACTTTTCAGTTTACTTTTGTAATTTGTACATCCAAGATATTAATTTCTAATTTATAACATTCCATGTGTAATAGATTTTCTAGGCTGTTAACATGAAAATATCAGAAATAATAGAGAGTAAGACTTCAGCCCAATCAGTGAATGACCCAAAGTCTGTCTATTGTAGGATGGATCATTTAAATATGATGCTATCCTTAATGTTTACATTTTTGTGTGAGGAAAATAAGGTACTGAATCTAAAGGAAATTATTAAAACTACCATTTAACTTTGAATTTTCTCAAGAGGGCAAACCAAGTAGACCTTCCAATTTTTGTTGCTACTTAACATAAGACATAAACATAGTTTTTAATTAGAACAAACAATGTGCCATTTGAAGAATGGTATGAAGATGATTATTTGATGAATAATTTTGCTAGTACTTGCTTAGTGCAGACAATATGTTAGGCAAGATTCTAAGCCAGTACACACACACACACACACACACACAGACCTTATATATAATTGTTTAAAATAAGGAACCCACAGATTCATGAGTGGTGAAAAATTGACATATTCTCAATCTTAGTAACTTTAAAACTATCATAAAAATTTACTGTTTTGATTTACAATAACTAAATATATATAAAACTATTAATTTCATTAGAAAATTTGACTTGGCTTGGAGATAAATGTGTTGCACAATTGAAAAGTAACCATAGACACATTATTATCAAATACCAAACAAAAGCATTTAAAAAAAGATTAGGACTGAAAGATGCTATAGAATTTGTCACAGCAAAAATACAACAGAGCACACTTGTAGACACTGTGGTATGTTAATAAAAACGATCAATTAATGTGTACACACAGGCCAGTGTGCTCATCATTACATGAAAAAATTTTAGAACTAGTAAACAAAGTCAGTAGGTTTGCAGGATACTATATCAATGTACAAAAAATCCATTGCATTTTTATACTCCAACAACAAATATCTGGGAAAAATCAAGAAGACAGTTACATATACTATAATATCTAAAATAATAAAGTATTAGGTTGGTAATGGCAAAAACCACAATTACATTTGCACCAATCTAATACTTAGAAATAAATATAATAAAGAAGGTAAAAGATTTGTACAACAAAAACTGTAAAATATTAGTGGAGGCAATTATAGAAAAGACAAATTTAAAAATACTTAGTGTTCATGGATTAGAAAAACTAGTATTAAAACATTCATACTGGCCAGGCACGGTGGCTCACGCCTGTAATCCCAGGACTTTGGGAGGCCGAGGTGGGTGGATCATGAGGTCAGGAGATCGAGACCATCGTGGCCAAAATGATGAAATCTTGTCTCTGCTAAAAGTACAAAAATTAGCTGGGTGTGGTGGCACATGCCTGTAATACCAGCTACTCGGGAGGCTGAGGCATGAGAATCACTTGAGCCCAGGTGGTGGAGGTTGCAGTGAGCTGAGATTGCGCCACTGCACTCCAGCCTGGTGACAGAGTGAGACTCCATCTCAAAAAAAAAAACCAGAAAAAAAACCATTCATACTACTGAAATTGGTGTATATATTTAAAGCAATTTCTATCAGAATTTCAATAGCATTTTCAACAAAAATTTAAAAAAATTCCACAGTTTGTATGGAATTACAAAAGACCTCAAATAAAGCAATTTTGAGAAAGAGGGACAAAGCTAGAAGCAGTATGCTGCCTAATTTCAAGCTGTATAGCAAAGCTGTGGTCATCAAAACTGCAAAATATTGGCATAAACACAAACACATAAGCCAATGGAACAGAATAGAGAGCTCAGATATATATAAAATATATCCATCTGTATACAGTCAACAGATTTTCAACAAAGGCATATAAACACACAATGGTGAAAGAACAAACTCTTCAATAAATAGTGATGGGAAAATGGGATATCCCTATGCAAAAACAAATTGCACCCAAGCTTTACGACATACATAAAATTAATTTAAAATATATTAAAGACTTAAACATTGGACTTGAAACCATAAATCTTCTAGAAGACAACACTGAGCAAAATTCTTTGGCATTGATCCTAGCAGTAGTTTTTTGTGTGTTTGACACCAAAAGCACAGGGAAAAAAAAGTGGGACTACGTCAAACTAAAAAGTTTCTACTGCATAGCAAAAGACCATCAGTGACATTAAAACGCTATGTAAAGAATTGGAGAAAAATAGCTGTATGCCAAATATCAGATAAAGGGTTAATGTTCAAAATGTGCAAGAAACTCATAAAACTTAAGCCCCCAAAATAAAAATAACAACAAAAAGTAACGCATTCTTTTAAAAAGTGGCCAAAAAACTAGTTTTTTTAAAGAAGCCATTAGTAATTTTGAGAAAAATGCAAATCAAAACCACAATGAGTTAGCATTCAAACACATACTAAGGTGATATTTATCAAAAATTCAAAAGAAAGCAAGTGTTATCAAGAATATACAGAAAAGGGACCCACGTACACTACCACTGCGAATGTAAATTGGTAAAGCCATTATGGAAGACGGCATGGAGGTTCATCAAATAATTAAAAACAAAACTATCATATGATTCAACAATCTCACGTCTAAGTAAATATCCAAAGAATATGAATTCACTATCTTGAAGAGATATTTTCATTTCTATGTTTATTGAAGCATTATTAACTATAGATAAGGGGCCGGGTGCAGTGGCTCACACCTGTAATCCCAGCACTTTGGGAGGCCAAGGTGTGTGGATCACGAGGTCAGGAGTTTGAGACCAGCCTGGCCAATATGGTGAAACCCTGTCTCTACTAAAAATACAAAAATTAGCTGGGTGATAGTGGGCATCTGTAGCCCCAGCTACTCGGGAGGCTGAGGTAGGAGAATTGCTTGAACCTGGGAGGCGGAGTATGCAGTCAGCCTAGATCGTGCCACTGCACTCCAGCCTGAGCAACAGAGTGAAACTCCGTAGGCTGGGTAACATAGCAAGACCATGTCCCTACAAATTAGCTAGGCATGGTGGTGTATTGCTGTGGTCCTTGCTACTTTGGAGGCTGAGGTGGGAGAATAATTTATACCGAAAATTTAGAGGTTACAGTGAGCTATAATCATGCCACTGCACACCAGCCTGCTGTTATATCTAACAACAACAATAAAAAGGAAATTTTACATATATGTATTGTGTGTGTGTGTGTGTGTGTGTGTGTGTGAGTGAGACACAATTCAGGCCTTGAAAAAATCTCGACATTTGCAGCCACACGGATCATCTTGAGGGCGTTATGCTAAGTGAAATAAGCCAGACACGGAAAGATGAACACTGCATTATCTCAATTATATGTGGAATCTAAAAAAGGGCTTGAATTATAGTTACAGAGAGTAGAATGGTAGTGACCAAGGGCTGTGGCTTGGGGGAATGAGATATTGGTCAAATGGTTTTTAAAAAGAATTTATGCCCCTTACTCCTGCCACCTGGACAAGTCCTCAACTGCTTTCCCATGAGATAAGGCTGGTGGGAACCTCATTCCCATTTCACAGATGAGAAGTGTGAGGTCTGGAGAGGAGCTGGGACTTGCCTAAGGTCACACAGCCAGGGAGGTGGATGTTAGGGTCCCTGCCTCGGGTTTGGAGAAGCATGGTGGACACAGAGCTAGTAGATTTGAGAGGCAGGAGTGGTCCCCCACTCACCTCTGCTGTTCCCCCAACTCCAGAGTGACAGAGCTGGGCCTGGCAGTGGAGTGTCTTAAGAAGCAGAATCTGGAGAAGGATCAGGTCAACAAGGACCTCACTGAGAAGCTTGAGGCCCTGGTGAGCTGCAGCTGCCCCTGAGATGGGGCAGGATGGGATGGGGTACCGGCCAGATCCATGGATGCAGGCTTAGGGCTGGGCTGCCTGGGCCACCCCCAGTGTCCCACTCACACTCAGGTTCAGCCCACACAGGTGTGCAGGCTTTGTGGTAAGCACACTCACCTCCTCCATCCCATTTCTTCCTCACAGCAGCCCTGTAGCATAATCCTCATGACACAGATGGGGAAACTGAGGCCCAAGAGGGGAAATGCTTGTCCAGTCTCAGAGCCAGTAAGTGGGAGAGTCGGGACTTGGACTCCCATCCACACTTTCCAGGTCCAGATGCTGCCTCTGGCAACCCAGCTCCCCCACCCCAACCAGTGGGACACTCACTCCTCTCCAGGGTACGGCCTGGTTTGGTCACCCCTCTGTGTGGGGTCTGGCCTGGGTTCTAGATCCAGCTCTCCTCCAATCGACTGTGTGACCTGGGGCAGGACACAGCTTTTTTCTGGGCCTGGTCTGTTCAGTGAGGGCCTCGGGCCTGCTGTGGGGTCTACCAGATGACTGGCCTATGGACATGGCTTCAGAGGCCACCTGGTCAGTGGTGGGCCAGGGAGGGAGGGAAAGGGGAGGTTTCAGATAAGACAGAACCCCGACCACCTTTGTCTCCCTCACCCCACTCCAGGAATCCCTGTGGCTACAGGAGCAGGCGGCCCTGGAGACAGGACGGAGAAGGGCTACAGCAGAGCCTAAAGGACCTGGCACAGGTGTGAGCCCAGAGAGGTGAGAAGACAGGGACCCGCCAGGCAATCCCCAGCTCCCCTGCCACGACTTTCGGTGGCTTCGGACTGAACTGCAAATGGGTGGGGGCCTGGGACCCAGGCTGTAGCTGCTCAGCACCCCTGCTAGCTCACCCGGCCTCTGCCTTGGGGAGCCCCCAGTCTCAGACAGGAGGCATGGCCGGTTCAGAGCCCGCCTGTGAGTAATGCCAAATGATGTCTTCACAATAAATGGGAGGCCTCAGCAGCGAGCTGAGGACTGAGCTAGTGGAGGAGGTGAAATCAGGAAGGCTTCTTGTAGGAGGCAGCATTTGGGATGAGGCGGCCCCCAGCCTCGCCTGGGCGACTTTGCCAGCTAACCCCGCGGTTCCTAACTCTGTGGCCTCCTGCCTCCCTCCTCTACGCTCAGGCCATCCTGTCAGAGGCTGAGAGCGGCGTCCAGCTGAGAGGCTCCAAGTGCACCGCGGATGCATTGGAGGGCAGCCTGCGGGGGCTCTCGGGACAGCGGACCCCGTCCGCACCGCAGCGCTCCTAGCCGGGCCAAGGCCATTCGCCCCGCCGAGGCCCCTCCCAGGCCTGCTCAGACTCCTCCAGGCTTGCTCGCCCTGATTCACTCCGCCCTGCACAAGCGCCAGCTGCAGGTCCAGGTAGGAAGGGGCCCGAGTGTTCTGGGGGCAGCCAGAGGCCCAGGGGGAGGGGCTCGCGCCCTCCGGGTGGGGGCGTGGGCGGGTCTGGGGCCAGGGTACGGGGGAGGAGTCTGAGCGCCCTGGGGTGCAGGCAGAGCCCTGAGAGATAGTGTCTGAGCGTGTCAGGATCCCCAAGGAGGTGGCCGAGAGCTCTGTGGTGAAGCCGAGCCCAGAAGTGGGGGTGCTTGGGCAGCTGGAGTTGGGTGCTTGGGCAGCTGGTGGAGGGAGGAGGCTGCGGCAGTGTTAGGGTCCTGGTAGAGAGGGAGACAGGTCCCTGGTCATACAGAGCCAGGACCCTGGGAAAAGGTCTAGCAAGGGGAATCAGAGCCTAGGATGAGAGCTTGGAAAGTAGGGGCAGAGCCAGGGTAGGGAGAAGTCTGAGAGTGGAACCAGGATGCAAGGGGGAGGAGCCTGGGAGCCCTGGGGGTGGGGTCAGAACCCAGGAGAGGAGTGTGCCTGGGGGTTTGTCAGGCATCGGGGGGCTTTGATAGTTGTCCGGGACCCCAGGCAGGTGAGGGTTCAGAGGGTGCTGAGGGCACATAGGAGGAGAGCGGAAAGCTGGCTCTCAGGCCTAGGACCCTATCCTGCCCCAGGCCCAGTCCAGGCCCTGGACCCTGCCTAGCCTAGGCTAGTGTGTATCCCTGGAACCAGAAGAGAGTAGGTGGGCTCTGGAGGCCTCAAAGGACCCCCCTAGACTCTGAGATCCCCGTGCCCCAGGACATGCGTGGGCGCTATGAGGCAAGCCAGGACCTGCTGGGCACCCAGCGGAAGTAGCTGAGCGACAGCGAGAGTGAGTGGGGGGCCCTGGAGGAACAGCTGCAGTACCTGCAGGACAAGACTGACGGCGCCATGTAGGGCCACGAGGTCGCCCAGCGCGAGGTGCAGCGTCTGCGGAGCGCCAGCAAGCTCCTGAGAAGGTGCTGGGGAGGTCTGAGCTGGGGCGTGCTGAAGAATAAGTGTCTGGGCATAACACCAGTCGAGCGTTATGGGTGTGGCTCTGCACTAATATGGTCGCCACTAGCTGCATGTGCCTATTAACATTTATTTATTTATTTATTTGTTTATTTATTTATTTTTGAGATGAAGTCTCCCTCTGTCTCCCAGGCTGCAGTGGTGAGATTTCGGCTCACTACAAGCTCCGCCTCCTGGGTTCATGCCATTCTCCTGCCTCAGTCTCCCGAGTAGCTGGGACTGCAGGCGCCCGCCACCACAGCCGGCCAATGTTTTTTGTATTTTTAGTAGAGACAGGGTTTCACCATCTTGGCCAGGCTAATCTTGAACTCCTAATCCCGTGATCCACCTGCCTCTGTCTCCCAAAGTACTGGGATTACAGGCATGAGCCACCACGACTGGCCAACACTTATTTTTTAGTATTCAGTTTTGTTTTGTTTTGCTTTGCTTTGTTTTGAGTCACACTCTTGCTCTGTTTCCCAGGCTGGGGCACAATTGGTCCCTCACAGCTCACTGTAGCCTGGAACTCCCAGACTCAAGTGGTCCTCCCACCTCTACCTCCCAACTGCCCCTAGATGGGGGCCAGGGTCTGGGCCTGGCCTGGAGAAGGATATGGGACCGAAGCCTGAGAGTTGGGTTTCCACTCCCTTCCTCTGTGCCCTCACCACCCTCTGAGCCCTCACCTCCCTGGGTTCCTGGGCAACTCTGATCTCAGTCCCGAGGATACTAGACAAGCCCCCAACATTTCTAAACTTTTGTAGAGTTGGGGGTCTCACTATGTTGCCCATGCTGCTCTTGAACTCCTAGCTTCAAACACTCCTCCCACCTCAGCCTCCCAAATTGCTGGAATTACAGGCATAAGCCACTGTGCCTGGCTCTATTAAAATTTAATTAAAAATTTGAAAAAGTGAAAATTCAGTCTGGGTATGGTGGCTCATGCCTATAATCCCAGCACTTTGGGAAGCGAAGGTGGGTGGATCACTTGAGGTCAGGAGTTCGAGACCAGCCTGGCCAACATGGTGAAACCCTGTTTCTACTAAAAATATAAAAATCAACCAGGCATGGTGGCATGCTCCTGTAATCCCAGCTACTCGGGAGGCTGAGGTGGGACAATGGTGTGAACCTGGGAGTCTGAGCTTGCAGTGAGCTGAGATCGCACCACTGTACTTCTGCCTGGGTGACAGATCGAGACTCCGTCTCAAAAAAAAAGAAAAAGAAAATTCAGTTCTTTAGTTGTCCTAGCCACATTTCAAGCATTCATCAACCATATATGGTCATAGAACATTTCTGTCATCTCAGAGAGTTCTATTGACAGCAGTATTCTGGACTGTATTTCTTGGAGTTTTTTTTTTTTTTGGAGATGGGATCTTGCTGTGTTGCTCAGGATGGTCTCAAACTCCTGGCCTCAAGCAATTCTCCTGCCTCGGCCTCCCAAAATGCTGAGATTACAGGTATAAGCCACCATGCCTAGCCTTGAAGATTTTTTTTTCTTTTAATTTGAGACAGGGTCTTGTTCTGTCACCCAGTCTGGAGTGTAGTGGTTCAGTCTCAGTTCACTGCAACCTCCACCTCCTAAGCTTAAGTGATCCTCCCACCTCAGCCTCCTGAGTAGCTGGGACTACAGGCACACACCACCATGCCTGGCTAATTTTTCTGTTTTTCGTAGAGATAGGGTTTCTGCCCAGGCTGATCTCTAACTCCTGAGCTCAGATGATCCACCTGTCTCGGCCTCCCAAAGTACTAGGATTATAGGTGTGAGCCATCACACCCGGCACCTTGAAGATTTTTAAGACAAGAAATTATCCACTTCTTTTTTTTCTCCCCCCCAGTCTTGTTGCCTGTGGCAAGATCTTGGCTCACTGCAACCTCCGCCTCCCGGGTTCAAGTGATTCTCTTGCCTCAGCCTCCCTGGTAGCTGGGATTACAGGTGCCCACCACCATACCTGGCTGATTTTTATATTTTTAGTAGAGATGGGGTTCCACCATGTTGGCTAGGCTGGTGTCGAACTCCTGACCTCAGGTGATTTGCCCACCTCGGACTCCCAAAGTGCTGGATTACAGGCATGAGCCACCGTTCTTGGCAACTTGAAGATTTTTAAGACAAGAAATTATCCACTTAGCTGCCAGGTTGTTTTTGATATTTTGTTGTTTGGTTTTTCTCTTCATAAATGTGACCATCTAATGAAAAGTTTGAAAAATAGAAATATAAAGACATCACCTTCTGACAGCCTCATCTGCCCATCCTAATTCATTTAGGGCATTGGTTTTCCTTCCCATTGTGTTTCCTGGCAGTGAGATAGCAACCGTTTCCTGCACACTTACTGTGTGCCAGGCTCTTGGCCGAGTGTGTTTTATGTACTCTATGATTTAGTCTTCCTGTCAAACTCATGCAATGCGGAACTCTGTTGTTGTAAGCTTGAGAGACTTGCTCAGACTCGTACAGCGTGTGTGGCTGGGGGTGGCAGGGTGGGAATTGGAATTCAGGTCCATGTGAGAGTAAACCCAGGCTTTCCGTGCCTGGAAAGGAGAAGGTCTTTTTAAGTAGTTGTGTTCACAGCAAACATCCCATTTCGCATTCTGCTATTTTCACTTAACAGCACATTGTCCACTGGGCACAGTGGCTCACGTCTGTAATCCCAGCACTTTGGGAGGCCAAGGCGGGTGGATAACTTGAGGTCAGGAGTTTGAGACCAGCCTGGCCACATGGCAAAAAGACATCTCTACTAAAAATAAAAAAAAATTGGCCAGGCACAGTGGCTGATGCCTGTAATCCCAGCACTTTGGGAGGCAGAGGTGGGAGGACCACCTGAGGTCAGGAGTTCAAGACCAGCATGACCAACATGGAGAAACCCTGTCTCCACGAAAAATACAAAATTAGCCATCCGTGGTGGTGCATGCCTGTAATCCCAGCTACTTGGGAGGCTGAGGGAGGAGAATCATTTGAACCCGGGAGGCGGAGTTTACAGTGAGCCAAGATCACGCCATTGCACTCCAGCCTGGGCAACAAGAGTGAAACTCTGTGTCAAAGAAAATAAATAGGCTGGGTGCGGTGGCTCACTCCTGTAATCCCAGCACTTTGGGAGGCCGAGGTGGGTGGATCATGAGGTCAGGAGATTGAGACCATCCTGGCTAACACGGTGAAACCTAGTATCTACTAAAAATACAAAAAATTAGCCGGGCGTAGTGGTGGGCACCTGTAGTCCCAGCTACTCTGGAGGCTGAGGCAGGAGAATGGCGTGAACCTGGGAGGCGGAGTTTGCAGTGAGCCGAGATTTCACCACTGCACTCCAGCCTGGGCAACAGAGCAGACTCCATCTCAAAAAAATAAAAAGTAAAAAATAAAAAATAAAAATAAATAAATAAATAAAAATAAAAGTAAAAAATAAAAAAAATTAGGGCCGGGTGCGGTGGTTCACGCGTCTATTCCCAACCCTTTGGGAGGCCGAGGCAGGCAGATCACTTGAGGTCAGGAATTTGAGACTAGCCTGGCTAACACGGTGAAACCCTGTCTCTACCAAAAATACAAAAAATTAGCCGGGCGTAGTGGCGGGCGCCTGTAGTCCCAGCTACTCGGGAGGCTGAGGCAGGAGAATGGCGTGAACCCAGGAGGTGGAGGTTGCAGCAAGCTGAGATTGTATCACTGCACTCCAGACTAGGCAACAGAGTGAGACTCCGTCTAAAACAAAAAAAAATTGCTGGATGCAGTGGCTCATGCCTGTAACCCCAGCACTTTGGGAGGCCAAGGCGGGCGGATCACAAGGTCAGGAGATCGAGACCAACCTGGCTAACACAGTGAAACCCCGTCTCTACTAAAAATATAATAAATTAGCTGGGCATGGTGGCGGGTGCCTGTAGTCCCAGCTACTCGGGAGACTGAGGCAGGAGAATGGCGTGAACCCGGGAGACGGAGGTTGCAGAGCAAAGATGGCATCACTGTACTCCAGCCTGGGTGACAGCGAGACTCCGTCTCAAAAAACAAAAAAAAATTAGCCGATCATGGTGGCAGGCGCCTGTAGTCCCAGACACTCGGGAGGCTGAGGCAGGAGAATGGTGTGATCCCAGGAGGTGGAGCTTGCAGTGAGCTGAGATGGTGCCATTGCACTCCAGTCTGGGTGACAGAGCGAGACGCCATCGCACCAAAAAAAAAAAAAAAAAAAAAATCGCGTCGTGAAGTGTTTTCACACCTGCCACCAGTGGGGAAAGTAGCAGCTCATGGCAAGTCTTTGGGGTCTCATTTGTTGCCTTCTCCTCCCTCCCCTGCTGTGGCCAACATGTGCCTATGTAGCAGGAAGCTGTGAGATCTGCAGACTCAGCTCTGTCGGGCTTCCCGGAATTGAGGGGCATGGGGTGTTATAGGGAGCATTTCCTGGTCACATGGCGTAGCAGAGCTGGTGGCACAATTGCCTGTGTGTCCCAGGAGCCTAGCCTGGCCTCTTCTACCTGGTAGGGTGCTTGGAGATCACACCAGTACCTCCATCCACTCCACTGGGCCTCCAAGTGGGTGGGCTGGGGAGAAGGAAAGCCAGCTTCTTCTGCTGGAGGGTGTGAGTGAAATGAGTCAGCTATGGACGGGGTGGTCAGGGAAGGCTTCCTGGAGGCAGGTGCCTTGGAAGACAGGAGGATGTAGCTCATGGCTAGAGCAGCAGCCAGCCACCTTCTCTGGAGAGAGCAGCCCCAGCATCCCCTCTGCTCCCCCTCCCCTTGTCCTGAAGGGAGAAGAGCAACCTGGCCCACAGCCTGCAGGTGGCCAGCAGCAGACCGAGGAGCTGCAGCAGAAGGGGGAGAAGCTGCAGGCTGCCCAGGAGGAGCTGCGGCGCCAGCGGGACTGGCAGGAGGAAGAGCAGGAGGACGCGGTGCAGGATGGCGCAGGTGAGCAGCATCTTGCTACCCTGCCAGGGCCCTTCAAATGTGCCTCGGGTCCCCTGGCAGTGCCCCCCGGGGGGTTAGGGAGCACCCACTGGGTCCTGGGCCTCCTACCATCTGGACCCCTCTGATGTCGGCTTTTCTAACCAGACCCATTTCAGGAAATTGGGGCTCAGGGACGTGTCATCACTTACCTGGGGTCAGAGAATTAGTTAAAAGGTAGAACTTGGATGATAATAACAACAATAGTTAAAATAAGAGTAGTAATATTAGTAATAGTATTTTTAAAATTTAGTTATGATAATAATAACATCCTAATTTCACTAAGTGCCAGATACCATTTTAAGCCATTCAGTTCTCTCATTTAACTCCATGATAACTCTATGACATAGAAGCTGTTATCTCCATTTTGTGGGTGGTAAACTGAGGCACAGAGAAGCCATGTCACTTGCCCCAGGTCACACAGCTAGTTAGCAGAAGAGCCAGGATTTGAACCCAGACATTCTGCCTTCAGAGTTAACCTCTTCACCACTGCGCTGCTTACCTCTCTGGGACGTGATCGATGATGTTTAGTAGACTGTGGTGGAGCATATTATTCTTGTTTCTGAAGGCCTTTGGGGAGATGTGTCAGGCACTATTTTAAGCACATGTGAAATTTGTATCCTTAAAACAGGTTGGGCGCGGTGGCTCACGCCTGTAATCCCAGCACTTTGGGAGGCCGAAGCAGGCAAATCGCCTGAGGTCAGGAGTTCGAGACCAGCCTGACCAACATGGGGAAACCCTGTCTCTACTAAAACTACAAAAAATTAGCCAGGCATGGTGGTGAGCACCTGTAATCCCAGCTACTTGGGAGGCTGAGGCAGGAGAATTGCTTGAACCTGGGAGGCAGAAGTTGCAGTGAGCCGAGATCGCACCACTGTACTTCAGCCTGTGTGACAGAGCAAGACTCTGTCTCAAAAAAACAAACAATGTCACGAGGCAAGTGGTACCTCATTTTGCAGGTGTGAAAACGGAGGCCCAGGGTCATGGAGCTAAGCGGTAGTGGGCTTGGTCGCCCTGTGGCTCAGGCTCTTTCTCTCCAAACTCCTGCCTCAGGCCTGGTCCCCGGCCCAGCATCTTGCTGGCTACAGGGGGTTCAGAGCAGGAAATTGACATGGGCCACCCGCCCGCCCTCTGTCCCGCAGCCATAGACAACTAGAGCAGCTGGAAGGGAAGCACTCAGTCCTGGCCAAGGAGCTGGTGGAGGTGAGGGAGGTGCTGAGCCACGCCACACTGCAACGGGATATGCTGCAGGCCGAGAAGGACGAGGTGTCCGAGGCGCTGACCAAGGTGGGTCCCTGTTTGCTGCACAACCCCAAACCTACCTCTGACCCCCAGCCCCAAGCCTTCTCACTCTGGCACGGACTGGTCCCAGTGTCAGGCAGACCTCTGAGCCTGGCCACAGACTGACCCCTTCCTTCTGGATACAGGCTGATCTTTGTCACAGGCCACAGACCTCTGGACCTCTGGTCCCAGCCATAAGTGGACTGACCTCTCTTTATGGCCACATGCCTGCTCTTCTGGATGCTCCTGCGGGCAGTGCCTATAGCTCAGGGACATCCAGTGCCTGAGACTCAGCTCCTGGGGTCTGAGAGTTGGGGCCACAGCCCAGAGAGTCCTTGGCGGGGGGACCTGCCCTGTCCGCTGCAGCCTGGGCTCTGAGCAGTGCTATCCCTAGACCCTACTCAGGGGATCCTCTGAACTCTGGCCCTGCCCTGCAGCTTGAGCTATTTTTGCACAGCTCTGCAGTGCGTGGCTTTTAAATGGCTCCATAAGCAGCAGGCTTTCTGCGGTAATTTTTTTTTTTCATCTCACGCTGAGTCCCCTCCTTGTCTCCCCTCCCCTGTCTCCGAGGGTCCATCTCTCTGGGTCTCTTCTTGTCTCTCCTCACCTCCTCCCAACCTTTCTGCCTTTCCTCATCTCTTGGGGCCTGACCCTGCAGGCTGAGGCTGGCCGCATGGAGCTCGAGCCCTCCATGACCAAGCTGAGGGCAGAGGAGGCTCCCTGCGGGACTCCCTGTCCAAGCTGAGCGCCCTCAACGAGAGCCTTGCTCAGGACAAGTTGGATCTGAACCGCCTTGTCGCCCAGGTACACTGTGCACCTGCAGGCCCACCTGCCTTGCCCACCCATCCTCCCCACTCAGTGAGGCACCCCAGGCCCAGCCCGGCACCTGTCTTGGCCCCTGCCTCCCTCTCTGTCTCTGGTTATCTGTCTGTCTCCGTCTGTCTGTCTATCCTCTCTAGGCATCAAAGCACAGAAGCTCCATGGGCCCTCCTCATCTCCCCCTCCCCAGTGTCCCACACACCCAAGGGCACTGTCCCTCATTCCCTGGGAGCCTCCCCTGGGCTATTGTGGCTGGTGGGTGGGTGGAGGAGGCGTCCTGGTCCTGGGAGGAATGCCCTGCTCACGAGGCCCCACCCCTACCCTGCCCACAGCTGGAGGAAGAAAAGGCCACCCTGCAGGGCCGGCAGTGGCAGGTGGAGCAGGAGGCCACAGTGGCATGGGAAGAGCAGGAGCAGCTGGAGGAGCTCCATCTCAAATAATCATCATCATCATCATCATCATAATGATACAGATTAATAATAGGTCAAGACTTTTTAGAATTGGAATCTTAGACTTTTGGGAACATCACATCTGGAAGAGACCTTAGGGTTTCAGGGATCCAGGGACCTTCATGCAGTGTCTATCCTGGAGTGCCTGGGTTTCTGGGAGGGGTCTCTAGAGGATGGGGCAGGGGGTGCAGGAAGCAGGGTGCGGGTCTCCCCCTTGAGGCCTGCTGAGCAGCTGCACTTGGGTCTGTTTTATATATTCAGCTTCTCTGCTTAGAGTAATACAAGGGTTCTGTTACTCCCAAAGCTGAGCGAGGGCTCTGTTTTTTTTTTTTTTGTTTTTTTTTTGAGATAGAGTCTTGCTCTGTTGCCCAGGCTGGAATGCAGTGGCACGATCTGGGCTCACTGCAACCTCCGCCTCCGGGGTTTAAGCTGTTCGCCTGCCTCAGTGTCCCAAGTAGCAGGGACTACAGGTGTGCACCACCATGCCCGGCTAATTTTTGTATTTTTAGTAGAGACAGGGTTTCACCACATTGGCCAGGCTAGTCTTGAACTCTTGACCTCAAGTGATCCACCTGCCAAAGTGCTGGGATTATAGGCGTGCGCCACCATGTCCAGCTGGGCCATCATTTTTGTACACACGTGCATTGCAGATCTAGAGAAGGTCATGACTTGCCCAAGTACATATAGCACAACAGGGCAGACCCTGGGCTCGAACCCAGGCCTTCTGCCAGGACTGGGTTAGGCCCAGAGTTGGGGTGCTGCACGATGAACAAGCTGGGGGATGCTGGGAGTGCTGCTCAGTCTCTGGGTCGGGGTCAGCTCTCCCCGGCAGCTGAGCGGGCGGGAGCAGGAGCTGGAGTAGGCCCGACGGGCGATCCAGCTAATTGTTGTATTTTTAGTAGAGACAGGGTTTTGCTATGTTGGCCAGGCTGGTCTCGAACTCCTGACCTAAGGTGATCCACCTGGCCCAGCCTCCCAAAGTGCTGGGATTACAGGCATGAGCGACTGCGCCCAGCCTGTTTTTTTTGGGGGGACAGAGTCTCACTTTTGTCACCCAGGCTGGAGTGCAGTGGCTTGATCTTGGCTCACTGCAACTTCTGTCTCTTGGGTTCAAGCGATTCTCCTGCCTCAGCCTCCCGAGTAGCTGGGACTACATACGTCTGCCACCATGACCAGCTAATTGTTGTATTTTTAGTAGAGACAGGGTTTCACCATGTTGGCCAGGCTGGTCTCGAACTCCTGACTTAAGGTGATCCACCTGCCCCAGCTTCCCAAAGTGCTGGGATTACAGGCGTGAGCCATGGTGCCTGGCCTAGGGTTGTTATATCTTTGACATCCATCCCATTTGGGAGGCCTTCTCATCAGTCATTTTATGCCTTTAATGCCATTCTAGGTAGGCAGGAAAGGGGTCAGGGCCAGTGGGCCCATGTGGCAGATAGGGAAACTGAGGCCCAGAGAGGGCAAGCCACTTCTTCAAGAGGACCCAAACTAGATGCCAGGCAGGCCCTCTGCCTCTGGGATTTTGCCCATGTGGTTCACCTGGCCTAAGTCTGCTGGCCCAAGGAAAGGTTTCAACCCAACCCTGCCCTTTCCCCCATTCCTCTCGTGCAGGGGAGTTGGTGGGCCTGCGGCAGCAAATAATAACTACACAGGAGAAAGCCAGTCTAGACAAGGAGCTGATGGCCCAGAAGCTGGTACAGGCTGAGCGGGAGCCCAGGCCTCTCTGCGGGAGCAGCAGGCAGCCCACGAGGAGGACTTGCAGTGACTCCAGAGTGAAAAGGTTCAGGCAGCTGGGGCGGGGTGGACAGGAATCTGAGCCAGTGTCTCATCATCATTCTTGCTCTGCCTCGGTCTCTACATCTGTGAAATGGGACTTCCTCTCTGTTGTGGGGGCCCTGGGGACAGCTGGGAGGACTGGGGGGGGTGGTGGGAAGGTTGTGGTCCTTATTAGACATGCAGATTCCCAGGTCCCAAATCTGGTCCAGCCCTGGTAATCCTGATGCAGAGGGTCCACAACCACGTTTGGGAAATGCCGACCTAACGTACAGCAGGAAAGCACTTTCATTTGCTAAGAAGTACTGTTTGCATATGAAGGGCTACTCAGACCTGAGCCTATAGAAAGGCAAGGCCCCAGGGAAGTTACTAGAACACTGACTCTGGGGTTATATTGCCTGGGTTTGAATCTAATCTTAGTCACTTACTGGTGATGCTACCCAAGGTGTCCGTGCCTTCATTTCCCCACCTGTAGAAATAGGGATAGGATAGTGAAGGTACTGAGGATGAGCTGAGACCATCTGCATAGAGGGCTTAGCATAGTGACTGGTACTTAGCAAATGCTCCGTAAGTTATGATTGCTGGCACTGACATGCTCTCCAGAGTGGCCCTCAGGACAGGGGCCCTCGGCCACCAAATCCTAGACAGGGCTGCCTCTGACAGAGGTGCAGGTTATGACTGCATGGATCCAGGGCGTGCCACTCACCCTGCAGTCCCCATGGCCTTGGGTGGTTGTTATTATGCTTCTCCAGCAGGGGGAGGGAAAGCTCTTCCCCCTCCTCCCCAACCCCCGACCCCGGTGTCTCCCTCTGTTGCACAGGCTGGAGTGCAGTAGCGCAATCTCGGCTCACTGCAACCTCCACCTTCTGGGTTCAAGCGATTCTCCTGCCTCAGCTTCCTGAGTAGCTGGGATTATAGCCGTGCCACCACAGCTGGCTAATTTTGGTATTTTTAGTAGAGATGGGATTTCACCATATTGGTCAGGCTGATCTCGAACTTTTGACCTCGTGATCTGCTCGCCTCAGCCTCCTGAAGTGCTGGGATTCCAGGCATGAGCTACGGTGCGGCTTGGCTGGGAGTGCTGACTCATGCCTGTAATCCCAGCACTTTGGGAGGCCGAGGTGGGCGGATCACGAGGTCAGGAGATCGAGACCATCCTGGCTAATACGGTGAAACCCCATGTATACTAAAATCACAAAAAATTAGCTGGGCATGGTGGCACGCACCTGTAGTCCCAGACACTTGGGAGAGTAAGGCAGAAGAATCGCTTCAACCTGGGAGGCAGAGGTTGCAGTGAGCCAAGATCACGCCACTGCACTCCAGCCTGGGTGATAGAGAGAGACTCCGTCTAAAAAAAAAAAAAGGGGGGCAGCTCTGTCTGCTTCTCACAGAGTTGCTAGGGGCAAGTGCTAAGGCAGGCATCTGCCCTCAGGCTCCCTGGGTGGGCTGCTATTTTCCTGTGGGCTCTGCCTGCCCGCCTTTCCAGTCCCCAGGGATCTGAACTCCTGTGACTTCCCCCTTGCTCTTCTTGCCCTTTGCATTGCCTGGCTTGGCCTCATGAATGTCCCCAAATCTGTGTTCTTCTCTCCAGCTCCTCTGGCAACCCCTGACCCCCTTTATTCCTCACAGCCAGTCCTAACTCCCCTCCATCCCAACCCCAATACCTCTTCCACAGCTGTCGGAACATCCCCTAAGCTAAAAATCAGATTGCTCCTTGTCACCTTGGCTCGAGTCCTCTCTCCCACTCTCCTCACTGTCCTTAGAATCCCCATGGCCCACAGGGCCTGTCCTGGCCCCACCCCTGCCTGGGGCTCTGGCCTTGTGACTCACCACGTCCTGTTTCCTTCTGTGCCCTGCATCCTCTAGGCCTTTCCAGGGGCTGTGCTCTTGGTCTGGGGTTGTCTTTTCTCTCTTTACCTGGCTGACAGATACTTGTCCCTCCTCAGGGGATCACGTTCAGACCACCAGGCCAGCCCACTGCTGCTCCTTGACACTTTCATGGCCCTGACGTTTCCCCGTCATAGCCCTTATCACTCCCTTGTATTTACCTCCTGGTCACCCTCCCTGTCTCTGAGGGTATGGGGGCCAGATGGCTCTTGCTGCCCTGATGTTTTGGGGGGTCTGCCTGGGCTCTTCCTGGTGTGTCACATATGTCTGGTCCTGGCCCCCTAGGAGGCAGCATGGCAGGAGCTGGAGGCCAAGCGGGCTCAGCTGCAGAGTGAGCTGCAGTGTGAGCAGGAGGAGCTGCTGGTCCGGCTGGAGGCTGAGAAGGAAGAGCTGAGTGAGGAGATTGCTGCCCTGCAGCAGGAGCGCGATGAGGGCCTCCTCCTGGCCAACGGCAAGAAGCAGCAGGTTCATGAGCCCTGGCGTGGCGTCTGCTGCTCTCTGAGCTGCTCCTGTTCTGGGGCTGGGTCCTGCTCTACCGCCTGGCAGCTAGGAGCCCTGGGGCAGGCCCAGTGCCCTCTTGGGGGCCTCAGTTTCCTCACCTACAGGACGCAAGGATTAGAAGGGGGTTCGTGAGGCTTTGCTGTGCTCCATGCCTGGCACACAGTGAGCACTTACTGAGGGACAGTGACAGTTGTGACACCAGGAAAGCTGTTCCGTATTCTCCCATGCCTCGTGCCATCCCAGGCCGGGCATGGATCCTCATGGCTGCCTTCTGAGCAGTCCCCACGATGCCCACAGGCATCAGCCGACCTGTCCCCCCAAATAACAAATCCCTAACTTTCCTATAATGTAACGGAGACAGGGCAGACTGCACCCATCTCCTCTCCTCACCAGCTGTGTACCTGGGCGAGTCGCTTTACCTCCTTGAGCCTCAGTTTCCTCATCTGTGAAATGGGTAGAAAGAAAGACTCTGCAGTCAGGGTGCTGTGGCGGGTTAGTGAGCTCTATGAGTGGTATCCACGTCTGGGATTCTTGTGACAGCCATCATGCCCTTTTCCAGGGCTGCACGTCTGCCCTGGGTCCACCAGCGGTGGCACACTCAGGCCTCTGAGACCCCAGTGGGCACATTTCCCAGGCAGGAAGAAGCCTGAGCATACCCCCAGGACCAGCCCATCCCCCAAGCCCTTTGTCCCCTGCCTCTGCACAGGCCTTGTCTCTGAAGGAGTCTGAGAAGACGGCGCTGTCAGAGAAGTTGATGGGTACACGGCACAGCCTGGCCACCATCTCCCTGGAGATGGAGAGGCAGAAACGAGATGCCCAGAGCCGGCAGGAGCAGGACCAGGTACGGAGGGTGGGCAGCTGGGCCGCCGTCTCACAGAGAGGCACATCCCTGGCTGAGGAGCCCCACCACGGGGAGGCATGGTCCTGGAGAAGCTTCCAGGCTGTGGGAGAGGAGGTTTAGCTCTTCCTTTGGGAGCCCCCCATCTGAGGGAGGTGGCTCAGCCGTGCCCTGATGAATCCTTTTGGCCTGAGGGAGAGCCTAGCTACACGGGCAGCACTCACTATGCATCCAGGGGTCGGCAGAGGGTCCGGCAGGCCAGGGAGAGGGGCGGTGTTTAGAGTTGAAAGTGGGCAGTGCATGGAGTGGGTTGGGAGCAGCTAGGGGTGGGGAACACAGCAGGACCAAGTCTGAGGAGCTCCTCTGTCCCAGAGCACCGTGAATTCTCTGACATCCGAGATGTGGGACCTAAGGGCCCAGCTGGAGGAGGCTGCTGTGGCCCACACCCAGGAGGTGAGGAGGCTGCAAGAGCAGGTCTGAGACCTGGGCAAGCAGCGGGACTCCTCTCTTTGTGAGGTGAGCAGCTGCCCCACTCTTCCGAGCAGCATACTCTAAATGGCGCTATGTGCCTGGGGGCCTAGTTCCCCAGGGCCCCGGAAGAGTGTAAGATTCCTCCCTGCATTTGAGGACCAATGAATAGCAACTTAGGAGGCAGCAAGCATTATGAAGCACCTGTTGTGTACAGGTGGGATTTGGCCTCAAGGAGAGGTGAGTGGGGTCTCTGCCCTCTTGGTGTTGTGCTCAGGACAGTCCTGACTGATAGTGACTTCAGGTCAAAACATTACTGATTACAGCACGCCTTGCTCAAATGATAACTCAGTCTGCGGTCTGAGCACTGCAGAGGGATGGGACAGGCTCCCTGGGTCCAGGGATATGGGGTACAAGACCCAGCTTGACGGGGTGGTCCGTGACCGCTGGCCTGGGGACACCTGCTGTGCTCGCAGGAAGAAGAGCTTTGGACCCAGCTGCGTCTCCTGGAGGATGCCCATGACGGGCTGCGGCGGGAGCTGCTGGAGGCCCAGTGCAAGCTGCCTGAGAGCCAGGAGGGCCGGGAGGTGCAGCACCAGGAGGCAGGCGAGCTGCGGCACAGCCTGGGCGATGGCACCAAGGAGCCCAAGGCCCTGCAGTGCTCCAATGAGGAGCTTTGGGCCGCTGTGAAGAAGGCAGAGAGCGAGCGCATCAGGCGGGGTGTCACAGGAGGACCAGCCCTGAGGCCTCATGGGATCCCATCCCTGAAATCTAACTTCACCCCCAAGGTTCTGGGGAAATTTCTGAGATATGGATCCTCTGTCTCCTAAGCAGAGCCTGGCACCTGGGTCATTTTAGGGTTTCCTCCCTGTTGACTGGGGAAAGGGGCAGAGGGGCAGCGGGCAGCTTTGGGTCCAGACTCAGACCCACCCACCGTCATCACTCTGGAAACCAGGTCCCCTCCTGGAGTCACTGGTCTACCCCTCCCAGCCGAGGGCCTGGACCCCAGCCCTGGAGGGCTCAGCTCTTGGGAGAGGCTGCATGGGCAGGCAGTGCCTGACCCACTCCAGGAATTGGAGAAGGCAGCTTTTGTGTAGAGCCACTGACTACTCCCAGGACCCAGGGCAGCCCCTGACCTCTGCCCTCTCCAGCCTGAAGCTTGCCAATGAGAACAAGGAGCAGAAGCTGGTACTCCTAGAGGAGGCACGGACAGCTGTGGGCAAGGAGGCCGGGGAGCTGCGAACTGGGCTGGAGGAGGTGGAGCACTCATGGCTGGAGGCTCGGCGGGAGCTGCAGGAGCTCCGGCATCAGGTACTCTCCCTGTGCCACCCCTTACCCCGGGGCTTGCTGTGTGCCCCGGGCCAGTAGCTCCCCCTTTCTGGAATCATGTTTCCCCGTATGTAAAAGCAGGGGCTTGAACTATGACAAGCCCTCTCACCTAACCTTGGTGTGAATGGATGGGCTTTGAGGAGTCTTTGAATCCCTGAAACTGTGCAGAAGTCTGTGTGCATTTGTGTGCATGCTCAGGCTCACATTTCTCCAAGGAGAGGAGCTGGTGTTGTTCTCCAGTTCTCAAAGGAATCTGCGAACAACAAAAGGTACAGATTTTGTGAACTAGGTCGGAGGTTGGCAAATTGTTTTTTAAAGGGCCGAAATGGTCAATATTTCCAGCTTTACGGGCCACACAGTCTCTGTTGCAACTACTTGACTTTGCTGGGGTAATGAGAAAGCAGTCCCAAACAGTGCATGAACAGAGGGGTGTGGGTTCCAGTAAAACTTTATTTAGGGACACTGAAATGTGAATTTTCTATCATTTTCATGTGTCAAGAAATGTTGTTGTTCCTTTAGAAATGATCCATTTTCAACTATTTAAAAATGTAAAAGAAAAAACATCCTTAGCTCAGACCCTTATAGAAACAGGAGACTGGCCGAATTTGTCCTGTGGACTGTAGTTTGCTGACCCGTGAATTAGATGATCTCCAAACTCATCAACAGCAGCATGCATTGAACAAGCACCTGCTGTCTACTGAACACTGGCCTGGACACTGTGGGTTCAGGCTTCTCGCTGTAGAAGACACAAAGAACAGGAAATGGCCTCATTCAGCCCCTAGGCGCTGCCTCACCCAGAGATATCACAACCAGGCCAGGCGCAGTGGCTCATGCCTGCAGTCCCAGCACTTTGAGAGGCAGAGGCCAGTGGATTGCTTGAGCCTAGGAGTTTGAGACCAGCCTGGGCAACATGGTGAAAACCTGTCTCTACTAAAAATACGAAAAATTAGCCAGCTGTGGTGGCTCATGCCTTTAATCTCACACTTTGAGAGGCCAAGTGGGAGGATTGCTTGAGCCTAGGAGTTCAAGACCAGCCCAGGCAACATAGTGAGAACCAGTCTCTACAAAAAATTTAAAAAACAGCTAGGTGTGGTGGCACACTTCTGGAGTCCCAGCTACTCGGGAGGCTGAGGTGGGAGTATCCCTTGAGTCCAGGAAGTCAAGGCTGCCGTGAGCTGTGATTGCATCACTGGACTCCAGTCTGGTCGACAAAGCAAGACCCTGTCTCTTAAAAAAGTTTTTAAAATTTTTATTTTTATTTATTTACTCTTTGAGACGGAGTTTCACTCTTGTTGCCCAGGCTGGGGTGCAATGGCGCCATCCGCCTCCCGGGTTCAAGTAATTCTCCTGACTCAGCCTCCTGAGTAGCTGGGATTACAGATGCCCGCCACCACGCCTGGCTAATTTTTTTGTATTTTTAGAAGTGACGGGCTTTCACCATGTTGGCCAGACTGATCTCAAACTCCTGATGTCAGGTGATCCACCCACCTCGGCCTTCCAAAGTGCTGGGATTACAGGCATAAGCCACCATGCCTGGCCCCCCCAAATTTTTTTAATTAAAAAAATTTGTTTTTAATTGCTAAAAAGAGATATCACAACTGGATAGCCAGAGATATTCTGATACTCTGATAGCCAGGGATACCACAGCCCCCTTCACCCAGGCCCCTTCCTGAGAAACCACAAGACTCCCTGAAAGGAGCTGGCATTTGCGTGCCAGGCTTTTGCTGGACACGTTGCATGCTACGGCGTCTCCTGTTACCCCTGCTGTAGCACATGGGGAGGTAGGGAGTACCCCCACCTGCTCCTGTGGGGAAACGGGCTTAGAACATTGCCGTTGTCTCAGATCGAATCCCAGTCTGGTGTGTGTGGGCTCTGTGACTTTGGGCAGGTTACTCTGACACTCTGAGGCTCAGTTTTCTCATCTGTTAAATAGGGATAATGTTACTGCCTACCTCATATAGCATTGTACCAAGATTAAACGAGTTAACATAAATGAAGTGCTTAAAACAGGACTGGACACATGGTAAGCACTCCAAAAACGTTCATCACCATCGTAGAGGTGAAAGATAACCCAGGGAGCTGTGGTTCCTGCCTGTGAACTCCTGGTCTGCTAAGGGCTGAGCCCTCCTTCTATTATACCCACCCCCTCATGAAAGGTAGTTTTGGCCCATTGATTAAATGGTAAACAGGCCACTGGTGCCCAAGTGCCTGGCATCGCCCGAGTTCAGTGTGGTTGTCTAGGGGCCGGCTCCCAGTGGATATGGGGTGGTATTTGATACATGTGTCCATAGAGCAGTAGGTCCCAAGTGGCCTTGGGCCAGGACTGGGAGGGTACAGGGGCAGAACTGA